>NC_092339.1:53367500-54016000 GCF_046630445.1 Rutidosis leptorrhynchoides
TCATGCAAGCACTTCCTCAAGACATGTACAAAACAATCAGTTCTTTGAAATCAGGTAAAGAGCTACTTGATGAGATCACTCGTCAACAAGAGGGATACAATCAATCTGAACAAACCAAATTCGACATTACTCTTGCCCTGTATGAGGACTATGCTTAGTTACCTGATGAGCTATGGAAAGATTGCTACAAGCGGTTCTGTGGAGTTATCAACGAACTAAGAAAGGTGGGGTTGCCAAAGACTAATCAGGAATTGAACATGAAGTTCCTGAAAAAGCTGAACGAAGACTGGACACCATATGGGAACAACTTCCGAGCTTCAAAGAACACCAAGAAGTACAACATTCATGAAGTTGTTGGAAGATTGATGAATCATCAACCTGAGGTCCTAAAAGTCCAGTATGCTCGAAAAGGCCCCTAAACAGCAATGAATGATCCACTCGCACTGTATGTCAGCAAGACTTCTTCAAAGGCTCAATCAAGCCGTCTCAAATCCACCAAAGCTAAACAGGTCGTATCATCTGATGAAGACACATATTCTGATGTAGATGAAAAACATCGAAATCTTGTCAAGGCTGCTGCCATGTTCAGCAAACAACTAAACTTGAGGAGATCATCTGGCGGTTTTAGCAAAAGCAACAACAACAACAACAAAACATCCTCCAGCTCTTCTTACTATAAGAGGCCCGAGGCTTCACGAACTCAGTACCGAGTTCCTGAAACCAAAGCTTCAGATAATGTATGTTTCAATTGTGGTAAAGCAGGTCATTATGCACGTGAATGCAAACTCTCAAAAAGGAAAGATGCTGAATACTACAGACAGAAGATGTTGATGGCTAAAGATGTTGAAGAAGGAAAGGTTCTAAAAGCTTCGAATGATGTGTGGCTAAATTGGTCAGACAGTGAACAAGAGCAAGATCGAGCTAATGTGGTCAAGCTAACCAACATCACCAAATCAACCGGAGCAACAGATCACCAGTCTTCCGATGATGAGGAAGAGGTACAATTATACACTGATACTACTTATGAATATTACAACTCTGTGCATAATACTTCTGAGCTCATATCTGATGTATTGAAAACTTGCCATGAAACACCTCTTGCTCATAATGATGACTTTGTAGATAGCCCTGTAGACCATACAACACCCCCACTTGTCCAAATTGCACATCCCATTGAAACTGAATTTGTGCCTATTAATGAAGAAAGTGTGTTTCCTGTACTACCCGATATGTATGTAGATAGCTTTGCTAAAATGAGTAAAAACATTAGATCATTTGCTAATAAACTTAAAGGACTACAAAACGAGAACTCTAGGTTAAAATCTGAATTGGAATCAAAGGTATCAAATGATATATACATAAAGTTACAACAACAACTAGCTGATAAAATAACCGAATTTAATAAGCTAGAAAGTAGTGTGAAACCCCTACGGATAGAAAGGACAGATTTTAAACTGAGGAATGCAGTTCTCACGAAAAAAGTGAACAACGCTGAAAAAGAACTTAAGAAGCTTAATGATTCTAGGATACTTTTTCTAGAGACTGTAGAACAGAAAACTAGAAAGCCTTTGAATGACCTGGCCGAGAAGACTTCTGAATGCTCTAAGTTAGTTACAGAGAACTTAAACTTAAAAACCTAACTAAGTTTATTTAAAGAGAAACTTTACAAAACTGACCAAGAAAAAGTAGTCTTAGATGGCCACATTTCTAAACAAGCTTTGTTCCTGAACCGACCCAAAAACTCCTACCAAAAACACCAGGGGTTAGGGTTAGAAAATCCTCAAATACAGTCCAAGATCTCCAAAGCCGAACCTAGTTTATATGATGGTAGATACATTAAGATAGGTTTGCCAGAGAGACTCACTTTTGCCAATGAAAGTGAGATTGAGGAGAGAATAGCCAATCGATCAACAAAAATGAAACGTGAGGTGTCGTTAATTTATGACAAATTAAATGCTACATACATGAGAAAAGATGGTTCATATTATAACACCCCTCTCGATTTATTCAATGATTTTGAAAGTTTGAATGCTCAAAATAGTCCTAAAAAGCGTATAATCTATTTACCAACCTTGGTTTTAGAAAGATACATCATCAGTCTGGAGGACGAACTTGATCAAAATAAAATCAAATATTTTAACAACGAACTCAAATTTCAAATAATCATTAAGGCTTTACAACACCAAATCTCTGTCATTGAATCCCAAAACAACAAACTGGCCTCTAATGTTCATAAACTTGAGAATCAAATTGCAAATCAAGTTGTTAATTTTTGTGAATTGATTTCAAAGAACACTGAATCACGGGACTCAAACCCAAAATCTGTGAATGACTCCATCAATTGTGAAGGTCTAGCACAAGAACTCAACGACTTTAGTGATTCTCTTTTGACCAAGTTTGACATTGTTGAACGTAGGTTAGAATCATCTAGATCCAAATCACTAGATCACTTCTTAGAATCTCAACCCAAGATTCCAGAACTTAAGTTAGAACCACAACCCGATAAAGAACCTATCTCTTTAGGAGCTCAGGATGTTGAGACCGACCTTACTCAATTTGTTGACAAGCTAGAACGAGAAAACTTAGATCTGCAGGTTAAATGTGAGATCTACAAGAAAACTCTAGCAACAATTGAGAAGATGCCTGTAGTTCCCAAAGTAGAACCCACTTATGATTTTAAAGACTCTGTTGTAGTTTCTATTGATGACCTTGTCTTAGAAATTCAAGAGTTAAAAGCTCATGTGAATCTACTTAAGGAAGAGAATGACACCTTGCATGACCAATGTGATTCACTGGAAAGTATGGACTTCGTGACCAAAACCATATATACAAAACCTGGTTTTTACAAGATCTGTCCGGCCTGGTACTGAGACCATACTAACCTCTACTGACACTCCAAAATCAAATGTGGCAGTTGGTTCCAGAGTTACAAAGTCTGAGTTGTCCAATGCTTCAACGTCTACACCCTAGACGATTAAAAAGCGGGTTACTTTTGCAAATACCCCAGCAGTTACCAACTTAAAAAATCCCAACGCATCTTCACGAAAAGAAAAGTTGGTTGTCCAAATTGCTGCCCATCTTAAACCACCATCTTCCGCCAGATTGCTGAGGAAACCAGACAACCCCGTACAATGAATAATCCTAGAACGGGGTGCATCTATCCACTCTGCAAAGAAGGTTCGAAACCACCCCGCACCGTCTACTCAGAACAGGAGTGGTAGGTCATTTAATCAAGAGTCTAAAACCACTAAAAACCCGCAACAATCAAAGTTCCAAAAGTTCAAACGTCAGTTGGTTTCTGCCGTTGATAATGTTGCATACAAGGTAACTAGTGGTTTAACAAAGACTCAAAAGTGAAATCATCGCAAGCGTGCACAAATAGCTAGACAATCACTGCAACATAATATGAATCGATTTCAAACTGAGTCTAACATTAAGATTTTAAATTTCACAGGACCTAAATCAAAATAAAGCCTTTTGAAAGAGTGGAAACCCAAGACTGAAACAGCCCAAGCGTCATCGAGTCCAGCTTCTCAGTCATGGTCATTTAAAAGTTCTAAATGTAATAGACATTTGTATTTTGGTCACCAAAAACATGATTCGTGTGTTGTAATGAATGTTAAAGCTTTGTTAAATGATTCACTTGTGAGACTTGCTGTGCTAAACTCTATGAAATTGCGTACTAATCAGGAACCCAAGAAAATTTGGGTACCTAAAATCTGTGCTTAATTCTGTTTTGCAGATTATCCCAGCATGTGTATGGTACTTGGATTCTGGATGCTCCAGACACATGACTGGTGATAGGTCAATGCTGATAAACTATGTCAACAAGTTTTTAGGTACAGTACGTTTCGGGAATGATGAAATCGCGAAAATTGAAGGATATGGGGACTACGTAGCAAACAGTGTCACAATCAAACGGGTATCCTATGTGAAAGGACTTAGCTGTTTCCTATTCAGTGTCAGTCAATTCTGTGACAGTGACCTTCGTGTGATCTTTGAGAGATCAAAATGTTGTATTCAAACTATGGAGGGAGAAGATCTCCTCGTAGGCAAATGCACATCTACTCTTTACTCCCTCACCATGCAAAACGTGTCCTCTAATCCGCAACCACTCTGCTTGGTTTTGAAAGCAACTTCTGAAACCTCCTGGTTATGGCATCATCGAATGTCACACCTTCATACTCAAAACCTCAATAGATTGGTATCTCATAATCTAGTTTATGGTTTTCCACTCATATCCTTTGATTCTGCACACATATGTCCTTCCTGTGCTATGGGTAAGATACATAAATCATCTCACAAATCAAAAACCGAGCACAGCACAATGGGTCCTTTACACATGTTACACATGGACTTATGTGGACCATTGCGTATCACTAGCTTTGGCGGTAGAAAATACATTCAGGTGATAATTGATGATTTCTCTCGCTACACTTGGGTGAAATTCCTAAAAAGCAAATCGGAAACTCCCAAAGTGATCATTGATTTCTTGAAGAGAATCCAACTATCCTCAAACAAACTCGTTCGAATCCTCCGTACCGATAATGGCACTGAATTTCAAAATTCAACTCTTAATTCATACCTTACCAATACTGGTATCACGCACCAAACTTCTGCCGCCCGCACACCACAACAGAACGGTGTTGTTGAAAGACGAAATTGAACCCTCGTTGAAGCAGCCAGGACAATGCTTGTCTACTCTAAACTGCCTCCATCTCTTTGGGCTGAAGCGGTATCTACAGCATGCTTCACACAAAATCGTTCAATCATCAACCGTCGTTTCAACAAAACTCCATACGAACTTCTCTTTGATTGGAAACCAAATGTCAAATTCTTTCGCATTTTTGGTTGCGTCTGTTATGTACTAAACGATCAAGACAATCTAGGGAAGTTTGATGTTCGTGGTGACAAAGCTATCTTCATTGGCTACTCGCAGGATCGTGTAGCTTATCGCGTTTACAATCGTCGAACTCGTACCAATAAAGAAAGCACCAATGTAATGTTTGACGAGTTGTCCGGAATAGTTCTTGGACACAACGGTTCTTGACCCGGTCTCAACCCAATGACACCTGAATCTCCAATCAGACATGTCCTACTCGCAACCTCTGATGACCTCGACGTGTTGTCCGAACCAATCGTTCCTCCAACCTCGCCCAATCCCACGGTTACCCTACAGCCGATTGCTCCAGAATCAATGACTATTGGTACTTCTACTCCAATAGTTATGGGCGAATCACCATCCATTGAAAAAGACTCCGACGAGTTCTTTATACTGGATGACCTTGACACTTTGTGCCTCATCTTCTTCTCGAGTCCCTTCTATTGCAAAACGAGCTTCAACAATAGAGACTCCTCCCCTTGTAAACGATGACTCAAATTCCCCCGAAACGGTTCTTGCTCATGACACTGAATCCCATGAACACGAATCTTTTATCAATCCTTTCCCCAATCAAACATCAGATCCTGAGCCACCTTTGGTTCCTATCGCTGAAATTACAGAACCTCCCTTGACTAATAATGGTGCCAATCATGATGTTAACATGGAACCATCAAGCTCTTCCTCATCCTCTCATGCTGATACATCTCTTGATGATATAGCCTCTCGAAGGACATCCTTGACTACTTCCATTGCCAACCCCACGTTGTACATTCAGTTGCCCCAAATAACACATAATCCACCGCCGCAAGCTTCGTCATTGGGATCATTATCTATGTCTACTAGCTCTACTTATGTAGATACTTCATTGGATAATGCGCATAATGAACCTCTCCCTCACTCATCCAAGTGGCCTAAAGATCACCCAATCAATCAAATCATCGGTGATCCTACTTCGTCTATTAAAACCCGTAGTGCTTCAAACAATGAATGTCTATTTTCTGCCTTTCTGAGTAATGTGGAACCTTACACGGCTAGTGATGCACTTCAAAACCCTGACTGGTTTGTCGCCATGCAAGAAGAAATTTATCAATTTGATAGTTTTAAAGTTTGGGATCTTGTCCCACGACCGGCTGGAAAAATCATTATCGATACCAAATGGATTTTCAAGAATAAGAAGGACACTCACGGCATTGTCATTCGCAATAAAGCACATTTGGTTGCAAAAGGATATCGACAACAAGAAGGGATTGACTACGATGAAACATTTGCACCCGTCGCACGAATTAAAGCCATTCGACTATTTCTGTCTTATGCTGCCCACAAGCAGTTTACAGTCTATCAGATGGATGTGAAAACAGCCTTTCTAAACGGCGTGCTTCAAGAAGAAGTTTATGTTGGTCAACCTGAAGGTTTTGTAAATCGAAAATTTCCAAACCATGTGTACTTGTTGTCAAAGGCTCTTTATGGATTAAAACATGCACCTAGGGCTTGGTACGAAACCCTCTCTGCATATCTGCTCAAAAACGGTTTTTCTCGTGGAACCATCAACACTACTCTTTTCATAAGAAAACAAAAGGATCACATTTTCTTGATCCAAGTTTATGTCGACGATATCATATTTGGTTCTACTTCCCCCGCTTTGTGCTATGAGTTTTCTAAACTCATGAAAACCAAGTTCGAAATGAGTATGCTTGAAGAACTTCATTTCTTTCTGGGGTTAGAAGTTAAACAACTTCCCAATGGTATTTTCATCGAACAATCTAAATACATTTTTGATATGTTTAAAAAGTTTAATTTTCCCGACATGAAAATATCCCGAACCCCAATGTCTATCAACAACACTCTGCATGTTGATCTCGACGGACAACCATTTGACCAAACCCTTTATCGGAGCATGATAGTTTCTTTGATGTATCTGACTGCCAGTAGACCCGACATCATGTTTAATGTGTACCTGTACGCCCGATTTCAGGTTAACCCTAGATATTCCCACTACAAAGCTGTAATACGAATCTTTAGTTATCTAAAGGGTAGCACTCATCTAGGAATCTGGTATCCCTTCGAAACTGGATTCGACCTGACTGCATTTACGGATGCTGATCATGGTGGTGACAAAGTTGACCGTAAAAGCACCTCAGGAAGTGTACAATTTCTAGGTTGAAAGCTAGTCAGTTGGTCATATCGCAAACAGAATTGCATCTCACTTTCCACAGCCGAATCTAAATACATCGCGGCTGCGAGTTGTTGTTCACAAGTTCTATGGATGCAAACCCAACTACGTGACTATGGATTTATAATTGACAAAATTCCGATCTACTGTGACTCTCAGAGTGCCATTGCTATCACTAGCAATCCAGTCCAACACTCGCACACTAAACACATTGATATCCGCTATCACTTCATAAAGGACCACGTGGAAAAAGGCAACATCGAACTTTATTTTGTCCCGACCAAAAATCAGTTGGCTGAATTACTTACTAAGGCCTTAGATGAACTCACGTTCAAATACCTAGTGGGTGAACTAGGCATGGTAGATTTTTCTGACATATAGATTCATGGCATGTGCCTAGGGGGAGCAATAAGAATCATAATGGCTCTCACATAAATTAAAATGTGAGACCCGCTCTTCAAATAAGGTTTTCTAAAAACTAAATTTGCAAAATTTATTTTTCAAAATAGGTTTTCACAAAGTAAAACATATTTTGAGGGGGAGAAAGAACGAATTTTTGCAAAATATGATGGCTTCTACATACTTCTGTGTAGAACCCGCATCTCAAAGTGGTGTCAAACACACTTCAAAGTGGTGTTAAACATCAAAACGGATTTTGCACAAATAACAGTGTAAAACCAATATTTACACACATAACTCTCCCAATAAACTAAAGCTAAAACGTGCAACTATCAAGGGGGAGTTTAAAGATTCAAATGTCAGTAATGACGGAGGATGTGTCCTAGTGACTGCCTCAGGAGGATGTGTCTAGATGACTGCCTCAAACAAAATTGTCATCAAATGATGGAGGATGTGTCCTAGTGACTGCCTCAGGAGGATGTGTCTAGATGACTGCCTCAAACAAAATAGTCATCAAATGACGGAGGATGTGTCCTAGTGACTGCCTCAGGAGGATGTGTCTAGATGACTGCCTCAAAAGTGGAATGACCTAACAACTTGATGCAAATTAAGTGTTTGGAGTCTCGAACTGCTGAAGGGGTTTCGAAAAACCATGAATAGGAACCCATCGTATCGGCCGGATATCCTCTATCAACACCTTATTGTAGAAGGTGGGACCTCAAACAGGGTCCAGAGGTCAGACTTATCTTGATGAGGGAGATCTGTCTAGTTCAACGGAGAGGCAATATGACAATACTTAGGCTTACCTTGGTAGATTTATCAGACCTCCGGATGGATGATCACCTTAACGATCAGTCAGCCATTAAGCCTGATAACACACACTCCTTAGAGAGTGCAAAAACTGAAAGAGATGTGTCACCTCATGACATATCAATGACTTCAGGACGCGATGTAAAATCTTCCTACATTACATCGATTTTAACCGACACTTCGGTGTTAGGTACTGTTGGAAGGCTTGGTATAACCAAGAGCGGGAAACCCGCAACCAAGTTCCATGATACTTTAATCATGGGGGCGGATAGTTTACTAACGCCGACTGAAACTTCGGTTATCAGTCATCCTCTTCATCCGCTGAGGTAACTCCTGGAGAACCCAATTCCGGCGAGGTCAATTCCGGAAAAAGTTTTGGTTTCAGAAAACTTGTCTAGTGTGACAACTAGCATGATTGTTTTAAACCTGTCTAGTGTAACAACTGGCTTGACTTTTACAAAACCAAAAACGTTTTTTTGAAAGATCCTGTTTTCTCTAAGGATCAAATTTTACCTTAATCCCTTTGTTTTCTCTTAGCAGGTACACGTTCTCTCTCTGGCGGACATAAAAAAAAAAGATGAATTATTATTTGAGGGGGAGCAAAGGAGGTTTACCCAACAACGAAAGATCATTTCAAGACCTCTTCGTATGTACAAAAGAAGATAATTCAAATCAAAAGAGACTAACAATCAAGGGGGAGATTGTAGGTAAATCAAATCAATCATAACACTCTCAGATCGGTTTTTCACATGTGCCAAAGTTTGTGTTCAAGATTAATAGCATCAAAGGCATCATAATTCCAAAATCTACGAACCAAATTTCACTCTGAAAGAAGACGTGACTCCAACACATCAAGCAGAAATCACGACCCACAAGAAGGCTACAAAAGTCACTACAAGAGAACCATCACGGGAAGGTTATAGTTTTTGAAAACCAACGCCAAGGGGGAGATTGTTGACCATCTTTATTGTCGTATTTAGTGGCGTTAGGTTTTACTGTATTTTACGTGTGTCTTATTGTATTAAGCTAAGTTTTACTTATAAACATCTCATGTAACATTTAGGAGGTTGCTCTTTATAAAGCCACCTCCTCACTCTTTGTTGTATAGGTTGAGTTATCATAATATTGCAAGTATCATTCCACACACTCTTATTCTCTCTATATTCTTTCTAGTCTTCCTAAACCCATAAACACTACAAGAACCGATCGGATCATCCTTCCAAAGGGGACTAACACTCACATTATCATAATAAACAATAGTAGCCTTATAAATTGGATGTCGAAGTTCCAAAAGTAAATTACGTAACCAATAGGATTAGGATACTACGTTTGCAACGCCACGATATTCCACCTCGACACTTGATCGAGAGATAGTAGATTGGCGCTTGGACGACCAAGAAATTAATTAGATTATCGCCAAAGTATACACAATAACTGGAAGTAGATCGTCTAGTGTTGGGGCACCCGGCCCAGTCTGCGTCGGTGTATGAAACCAAGGAGTGAGAAGCTGACTTATGCATGTGTAACCCAAAATCGATAGTACCTTGGATGTAACGTAAAATACATTTCATAGCGGCCATGTGACTGTCGCGTGATGCATGCATGTGGAGACAAATCTTTTGAATAAAGTATGCAATATCAGGACGAGTGAAGGTCAAGTATTGCAACGCACCCATAAGTCTACGAAAGTATGATGGATTCGAATAAAGTGCACCAACAGCACAAGTTTGTTTAGCTTTAGTATCAATCAGAGTTTGTGATGGTTTTCAACCCGACATCCCAGCTCGATCAAGTATCTCTCGGGCATACTTAGTTTGGTGAAGAAATAGACCAGTGGACGTGTGTTCAACTGCAACCCCCAAAAAATACCTTAGTTTCCCTAAATCTTTCATTACAAATTTAGTAGATTACTGTTGTATAATAGCTTGACGAAGATGATCAGAAGAGGCAGTCAAAATGATGTCGTTAACATAAAGCAAAAGATAAGCAATATCTGGTCCTGTTTATAAATAAATAAAGAATTATCACATTTGCTATATAAAAACCCAAGTGTAGACACAAGCGCAGCAAACCGTTGATACCAAGCCCTAGGAGCTTATTTAAGGCCGTAGAGAGACTTTTTCAAGTGACATACGTAAATTTATGTTTAAAAATCCACATAGAACGTATAACATGCATATTAGGTGTACGTGGTACAAGGTCCCATGTCCCATTTTTAATAAGCGCATTAAACTCATCCGTCATGGCACACTTCTAATGAGGATCATTAAGAGCCTCAGTAGGACTACGTGGAATAGGAGAAGGTGTGGAAACCGCAGAGAGGTTGAAGGGAGCTTTAGGTTTATATATCCCGGACATCGCACGAGTAGTCATGGTGCGAGTTGGAGGAGGAGTTTGTAAGACAGAAGACGTGTTGGTAGGTGAAGATGAGTGTTGTACACTGTCCGAATTAGAGGTAGAAATGTTGGACATATTAGGATTAATGTGGGCTTGGCTAGACGAAGCTGAGACAGATGGAAATAAATTTGGCGAGTGGGTATGGGCCGGACTATTGGGCTCGGTGGGTATAGAAGTGGAGGGAGTGGTGGACTGTGACGAGTTAGTGTTTGTAGTGGAAATACGTGGTGTGGATTGGGCCGGACTAATGGGCTCAATAGGTACGCGATTGGGTGGAACGTGGTTAAGAGAAGGAGAAGGTAAGGTGAAAATATTGTCATAAAGAAAATTGTAGTTGTTTGGACTGTTCGGTTGAGTTGATGAAAAAGGAAAGGTGGTTTCATCAAAAAGTACGTGTCTAGAGATGATGATTTTTCGTGATTGGATGTCGTAACATTTATAGCCACGATGAGAAGTAGGATAACCAAGAAAGACGCAAGGTGTGGAATGGGCTTGAAGTTTGTTTTATTTTAGGAGAAGGAATAAGTGGGTAACAAAGACACCCGAATACACGTAGGTGGGTGTAGTCGGGTTGACGTTGATAAAGAACATGTGTGGGGGAGAGATTTTGTAGAATTTTGGTTGGAAGAATGTTTAGTAGATACGTGGAAACGGATAAGGCGTGGTGCCAAAAATTAGGAGGTAACGATGAATGAGCGAGGATGGTGCGAAGAATGTTGTTTATTGCTCGAATTTTTCGTTCGGCTTTACCGTTTTGAGGGGATGTATATGGGCAAGAGAAACGGAACGAAATTCCATGTTGTTTGCAAAAGTTATGGAATGGCGAGTTATTATATTCAGTGTCATTGTCACATTGAAGGGTTTTGATATTGCAAGAAAATTGTGTACGGATATAGGTATGAAATGTAGTAAATGTATCGTATACTTGCGACTTTCGTGCTATTGGAAAATTCCATAAGAAATTAGTATAATCGTCAAGAAAGAAAACATAACAACAATGAACTGGAGAAGTCCAAACATCACTGTGAATAATTTGAAATGGAGAGGTAGTACGAGTAGTAGAATCAAAAAACGACAATTTAATATGTTTACCAAGAACACATGGCTCACATAAATGTGAGTTTTTATTACAATGACTAATAATAGACTTTTTATTCTTAAGAAAATGAAAAATATTGGCGCCAGGATGTCCTAAATGTCGATGCCATATATCTTGTGAAAAGGCACCAAGAGAGGTAGGTGCATTGAGTTGACGAAGAGCGGAAGTGGTGATTGGGTAGAAGTCCCCATTACTATTACATCTCATCATGATGAAAATTCCTGTCCTGAGATCCTTCACAGTAAAACCAAACAGGTCAAATGTTATAGCAACAAAATTATCAGTATTTAAATGACAAACAGATATTAAATTTTTAATGAGATGGGGTACGTGAAGGACATTTTTTAAACGTAAAGGAGGATACAGTTTGGAAAATGTTGTATGTCCTGTTCCACGGATGGGAAGTGTATGGCCATTACCAACGATAATGTGTCTAGGTATGCGCAAATTAAAATAGGGAGAAAGAATACCTTGATAACCTGTCATGTGAGAAGAAGCTCTGGTGTCCATGTAACAATTTTCGTCGGGCAGGTTAAGAGACATGGTATACATAGCTTGGTCAATATTTTTTGGTGTATAGGAGGACGAGGGTGAATTAACTGCCTTGTTAGCCTGAGGTCCGGGCCCAAGAATTCCCGAGGTATTGTTCTGATTATTGGCCTGATCCATGGGGTGGTAGGGTAAGGGCAAGGTGAGTTGCTTTAAGCTCATGGTGAATTAAAATAGTTCGTGGGCCACGAAGTAGGATGAGCCCAAGACTGATTTGGATTACCCTATTTATTATTCTGTCTGGACCAATTAGGGTTCTGATGATTCCAATTTTGGGACTGACCGCCATTCCAGTTGCTCCTCCCTCGTCCTCGACCACCAAATCGTCCTCCTTTGCCACTGTTACGTCCACCACGACTTCGATAATTACTGGAATTGGTGTGGCGAAAGGAGTTATTATCGGTTCTAGTGGGTCGTTGTTGAGGTTCTTTGGTGTCAGAAGTGGCGAAGAGTGCAGGTGAACCAGATGAATTGGTGAGAGCTGCTTGTCGTTGTTTCATGGTTTCCTCGAGTATGAGTTTGGATCAAGCATCATAAAAGGTAGGTAATTTTTCAGATTGATTGATGTGCGTAGCAAGGGTGCTGTAATTTTCGTTCAAGCCAGCAACTAGTTGAAGAACAAGACGATGAGGTTCAACTTTTGAATCAACGTCAGCAAGCTGATTTGCTAGAGATTTAAGCTCTTGACAATAAGCTAATACATTCGGGAAATTATCAAGCTTACAGTTGGTAAATTTATTTTCAAGAGCCAAAGCACGAGTATGCTTATTGTCGTGAAACATATTTTTGATACGATTCCAGGCTTTCTTTGATGTCAAACCAGATTCCATCATGGTAGAAAGAAGTTCTTTGGAGAGTGTACCGTACATCCATTGTAATACGATAGCATCATGACGGTCCCAAACTTCCTGTGTGATTTCGGGTGCTTTAGAAGAGGTGGCTGGAATAGTGTCGGAGGTAAGATGATCAAGCACATCATGTGCTTTACAGTGGATTCGAAACAATTCGCTCCAGGTATTGTACTCACTCGTATTTAATTCCAATTTGATAGGAACCGAATATAAAATATGATTGACAGGTTGTAGTTTTGTAAGATCAGAAGACATGATGAACAAAAGAAGGGGGTGAAAGAATTCATTGACTGATTAAGAAGATTGCAGGATGTTGTGAGGGAATGAAGGATCGCCCTTAGGCTGATACCATATAAGAAGGTAAAATTATGCATGCCATTCTCATTAATCGACATCCCTATATATACAAGGTATTGTGCTTATCACTTCCTACATATATGGAAGTTGATTCATATTCAAACTAAAACAATATCTTCTAAATAAATACAATATCTTCTAAATAAATACAATGAGGGCCGGAGACAATAAACGCAACTGTAACTTTGTCATTTAAAAAATATGAGTAGTATAAAAGAACGTCACTTTTTCTAGCGACTTGCTAGAAGGATTCTTTCATATAACCTGCAGTTCAAAAGAACAAGCTAACGAAAACAAAATAAGAAAACTGAAAACCTAGGCACCAAAATTAATATACGCACTTATGTGCATATTGATGTCAAAGCTAAGGAGTATAAAATACTATTAAATTTTACAAGGAAATACTATTAAATACGATACAATTTTACACAAGATATTTATTTATTTAGAGAATGGATATACTTAAACCTTGCTACAACACTTATAGGCAGTGTACCTAATCGTACAGTAGTGTAGTTTTTAGTAAGTCCGGTTCGTTCCACAGGGAAAATCTTTTAATCAAAGCTTAACGCTATATTAGTTTAATTTATAAAAATACAAATATATATATAAGTAATATTATTATTATAAAGGGGGGTTTTTACCGTTTAATGACCGGTTTGTCGATTTTAAAACTTTAGTTGCAGTTAAAACAAAATGTAAAAATATTAAATAAATAAAAGACTTAATTTAAAGCGTAAAGTAAATAACGATAATGAAATTGCGAATAATAAAAGTGCGATAAAATAAACTTGCGATAATTAAAAAGTACGATAATTAAAAGTGCAATTAAATACAATAATAATAAATAAAAATGCGATAATTAGAAGTGCAATTAAATATAAAATAAAGGAAATAAAATATGAAATAAAAGAATTATGCTTATTTAAACTTCCGTAATCATGATGTTTGACGTGTTGATTTTAGTTTTATGCCCATGGGTTAATTGTCCTTTGTCCTGGATTATTTAATATGTCCGTCTGGTTTTTGTCCATAACAGTCCATCAGTCATAAATATAAAGTGCGAGTGTCCTCGTCAAATTATCCTTATACCCGAAGTTTAAATATTCTAACTAATTGGGGACTTAAACTGTAACAAGATTTTAATACTTTGTTTAATAATTACACCAGGATGTCGACTGAGTGTAACCCAAGGTTTTAATACTTTGTTATCAATTATGCCAAGTGTCCTTGTACATAATTTCACCCCTGTTTTAATAATTCTAGTGACTATTAATTCATTCCCGTGTCCGGTTAAATGAACGATTATTCGTACATATAAATAACCCGCCCATCGTGTCCGATCGAGTGTATATAGTTATTTATAGGGACGTCCAATTGTAAATCTTTATATTAAAATTAACAAATTATCATTTAGTTAAACAAATATAAAGCCCATTAATAGCCCATAGTCTAATTTCCACAAGTGTCGTTCTTTTGTCCAAACCCCAATTATGGTACAAAGCCCAATTACCCAATTTTAATAATTAGCCCAACATCATGATTACTTCGGATTAAATAAGCATAATAATAACTTAGCTACGAGACATTAAATTAAAAATGTTGAACATAACTTACAATGATTAAAAATAGCGTAGCGTTACACGGACATAATTTCGACTTACACCCTTACAACATTCGCTAACATACCCTTATTATTAGGATTTAAAATTAAAATTAAAATTAGAATATAAATATATATATATATATATATATATATATATATATATATATATATATATATATATATATATATATATATATATATATATATTACGTATATATTGAGAGAGAGATAGATTAATGATATTTTGATCGATCAAACTGCGTTTGCTTTTATAGGCAGTTTCATTTTTTAGGGCTCCGCGAGTCGCGGCCCTCTCGTTCCTCAAACTCCACGAGTCGCGGAGATATCAAATCCAGCTCACAAAGCCTTGGCTCCTAGCTTGCCGACGGATATATATATAATATATAAATAATTATAAGAATTATTTAAATATTATATTTTATTTATGTGCATAGTTGACTTGTAATTTTTAGTCCGTTGCGTCGAGCGTTGAGAGTTGACTTATATCCCGGTTCCGGATTTTCGAACGTCCTTGCGTACTATTTTATATCTTGTACTTTGCGTTTTGAATCTTGTACTCTTGTAATTTCGAGACGTTTCTTATCAATAATTGGAACCTCTTTGATTGTATTTTGTACTTTTGAGCTTTTTGGTCGTTTGCGTCTTCAATTCGTCGAATCTGTCTTTTGTCTTCACCTTTTATTATTTAAACGAATATCACTTTTAAATAGAACAATTGCAACTAAAAGCTTGTCTTTCTTGAGGAATAATGCTATGAAATATATGTTCGTTTTTAGCATTATCAAATATTCCCACACTTGAGCGTTGCTTGTCCTCAAGCAATATAGTCTTGAAATACTAGAATCACTTCTTTATTCTTCACACTTTGTACATCAGTGATTTCTATACGGCGGTATAAACAATGGTAGTAACGATATGGTTTACAGTCTCACATGACTATAAAAATTTAGATCCATTAAGGAAATTGGATCTTTATGAAAACATTTAATCTTTTGAAAATTAAATCTAGTTTTTACCCTAGATAAGTTTTCCGGAATAACCCTTCACCGGTGTTTGTAAATTCTTTTTGTGGGTTTGGTGGGTTTCAGATTTGAAAATTTTAGCTTAAAACTTGTGGTTTTGTGTCACCCACTTGCTAACCTTGTATTAGGAAAGCAACACGTCCAGTATACTTGCTCCGTATATTACCTTTTGGTAAACTACCGTCCGGTTGTAAAGGAAAGCGTTGAACAAGTAACTGTTAAGGCAATGTCCCCTGACATGCTTTTAATTATGGTCTATAACGTGTCGGACGCAATTACTATCCTTGGTAGGAGCAATAGTAAAGCTCACCCTTATGATTTTTCGGTCTGGCACAAGGTCCTGTCTTTGACCATGCTATGCAACCACCGTTCTTACGGTTGACACCCGATTTGGTTCAGGTGACCTAATAAATTCCAGGTGAATTCCTAGGATTTTACGTTCAATGGTAATGAACGCATTGAAAATGGGTTTTCAGAAAACAAATTGGTTTGTAACTTTGATCAAAATATTTTCTCGTTCAAGCTCGAGTTTAGATATCATTGAATTCCATGAGTTTGTAATTCTCAATCTTTAAGGTCAATCTCTAGGATTGAGTAATATCAGTCTTAAAAGCTGATTTTTAATCTTTAAGGAGATTATCCTTTCTGGGGATCTGATTCATTAGTCTTATCCAGCTAATTTGCACGGTGCCCCCCCCATTTTACGAGATAAATCCTTCTCATGGTTAGGATAAATCTGACCACTTGGCGACCCTGTTTTATGCTGAGGTCCGTGGATTTCCTGCTGATTTTAGTGATGATTTTTCTAGATTTTTCGTCAACCTACAGCTGGTCTGGACGACAACTTCCTGACCTAAATCAAGAAGCGCGTTTCTTTTTCGAAAGACTTTTCTTCCTTTTAATGATGGAATTGATTCATCGTGTAGATCCATCTCTTCTTTTCTTTCATCGTGTAAAACAGTTTAGTTTAGTCCAAAGCAAAAGTATTTTCAGTTATTTGTTACAGAAATATGTGACATATGTTTAAAATATCTTGGTAAATTTTCCCACACTTGGCTTTTATTTTCCTTTTTATTGTCCTCTATTCCATTTTAAATGAATTTTAACATTTTAGTTTGTTTCTCAATTTATGTCCTTTCCGAGGTAACAATAATTTCGGTGTTAAAACCTAGTTTTATCGTTCATAAATATGTATAAACATGATTTTGAGTTCATTTATTTGAAAATTTTGAAAAATTTTACTAGAATTGGGTAGTCAGTATATAAGACTAGGGCTGTTCTTTATTATCAGAGAGCACTAGATTCTAATACAACTACTACTTTACTAGTATTTCTAATGGTAACCAAGTGTATAAAGTGAAAATTTTAAAATCCGAAAGAATTTAACCCCTTCCCACACTTAAGATCTTGCAATGCCCTCATTTGCAAGAAATCAGTAACAATTTAAATTATTGAGGGTGATTTGTGTGAAAATGATTAAATTTTACCAAAGTTTCCAAACATATTGGCGTTTGTTTGCTGAATGATAAATGGTGCATATCATTTGTTCATTCCATCTTGTTGTTATATCACATTTATTTTGCATCTTGTCGTCAAAATTAGTTGCTTTTGCTGAACTTAATGCCAGTCTTTGAAAATGCGTTGTTTTACCCTGTTGTGTACATAAGATAAACTGCAAACATATATACATATTTTTAAAGTTTGGTATATTACCCCACATTCAAACGTTATTAAAATCTAAAAATAAAAATTTGTAAATTATAAAAACTAATACAATTCCAACATAAGTATTAAATGTATCAACATTAAAAATTATAAAATAAATAAAACTAAGTAGACTAGGGATGATACTGATACCAGTAGGGGTTCCATGCATAACCATATGTGTTATAAAATGCTTCGGCTGGGTTATACGTAGGATACGGTGGTTGGATCTCTATAGACCAGGGAGGAAATACGGGCGATGGAGTAGGAATATAGTTTCTACCTACATGTTGGCAATGAGCTATGATTTGGTTTTGACGAACTTGCCAATCTTCAAATGCTCGATGTCTAGCATTTTCATACTCTTGTGAAGCTATAAACCTTTGCATTTCTGTCATTTCATTTTCTCCTCCCACATTACCTGGCTGTTGGTTTCTCTCAACCTGTGGATATCTACCATGGTATTGTACTGCGGCGTTATTTCGCCTCTTCAAAACCTTCGCACCATGGTATACATTTAAACCTATTGTATCGCGGGGTTCTGGTTCTTCGACTAATAATCCCCCCCGACTTATATCCACACCGAGATATTCAGCAATCAAAGTAATAAATATACCACCTCCTATTATGCTATGTGGTCTCATCCCCCTAACCATAGCTGATAAATAATAACCCACACAATAAGGTATACTTACAGCGCTTTATGGGTCTCGAATACACATGTGGTAAAACAAATCCTGTTCATTTACCTTTTCCTTGTTCTTACCTCATTGTGTAATCGAATTGGCTAAAAACCTATGAATTACTCTTAACTCTGCTCTATCTATATCCAAATAAGAGTAATTTCTCCCTTTAAATTGGTGATGGCTAGTCATTTGACTCCATACACCATGCGTATCAAAATTTTCGTCTATCTTTCTACCATTTAGTATCAACCCTCTACAATCGGCAGATGCTAACTCCTCAGGCGTATATATACGTAAAGCCTGAGCCATGTCTAGTAAAGACATATGACGCATCGAACCTCCTAACAAAAATCTAATAAAAGATCGATCGGTTAGACTAACTACCTGATCATTTATCTCTATACTACACAATAATTCTTCACACCATACTTTATATACAGGTCTACGCATGTTGAATAAACGTACCCAATCGTTAAAAGTAGAATTACCATACCTCTGTGTAAGTAATTCCCTAATTGGCCCGGCTAATTCTACAGCTTCTAACGGTGCCCATTCTATTACCCTAAGTACTTCAACAGTTTTAGAATGAAGAGTATGCAAACTCCTTTGGTATTTTGGATAATCTATCCAACGTCTGTCAAATCTCAGGTTCAGGTGCAAATCTTCCAAGTGCATATCTGAAAATGTCATAACTGGATGAGGTATATCTTGTTTATAATTGCTATCAACATCCTGTTGTTCCGCATTCTCAGGAGGAGCATTGCGAGCTTGGGATGAAGATTCACCCCTTTCAGTCTGCAAAACACATCAAACACAATTTTTGTGCATCCAAATATGCATTAGTGTCAGCAAAATCATCAATCAAAATAATTACAATGACATGTTCAATTTATATCAAACTTAAGCTCATTTTCATATTTTTATCAAATCTACTCTTTTTCAAATAAGCATATACGAAATGTTCGCCAAGTTCATAAGCATTCAACTCAAATAACATGTCAAAATAATCATTACTAGCATTTAAACAAGTTTCAAATGGCATTATTTCTCAAAATTCAAGTTCATGAATTTTAGACTTGAAAAAGTCCACTTTAATTCTCAAAATCATGTTTAGGCTCAAAGTTTGGATCATTTAACTACCTAAACATGTTACACTACTTAATTTAGCAATAATTCATGACAAAAATCGACCATAATCTGTTTATATCAAAAAGTCCCAAATTGCTCAAGAACGCAAACCCTAGATTACCCAAAATTTGAAGTTTAAGGCTTCTAATCATGTTAAATAGCATCAATCTAGGTTATACAAGCATAATACATAAACAATTTAAGCATAATTACACTAAAAAGCATCAAAATCGAATTGGGTATAAAATTGCTCAAGAACACTAATTTTCAGATTAAATGGTGTTTAGATGTAGAAATTTACCGTTTTTCTTGAGTAATTCCTTGATAGCATCCTTCTCAACATGATTTTAGTAAAAAATGTGATGAAAAATGGTGAAAAATTGTGAATTTCGGAGGTTTTTGTGTGTGTTTTTCGTGTGTATTTTCGCAGTAATTTTGGGTTGGGTGTGTTGACTGATCTGTTCTGGCCGTTTTATTTTTTTCTGGATTTTGGTCTCTCCGCGAGTCGCGGCGTTTTTTTTTTTTTTTTTTTTTAATAAGCCTTAACTTATAAAACAAATATAAAATAAATTTAAAATTTTGTTTTCCTTTGTTTTAGGATGAGGTCGTTTCGGATCGATGTCCTAGTCCGTCCCTCGACAAAATTTTAAAATTTGTCTTTTTCAAGCGATTGTTTTAAAAGCTTAGATTTTTGGGTTTTTTTTTTTAATATGTTTTTGGCATACTTTAATTCAATAAGATTAAAAATAATGATAATAAAAGTTCTCGTCCCTCCCTCGGGTAAAGCAATTTCGGTTCAAAGACCTAGTCTTCAACTTACGACGAATTTTAAAAATCATATTTTTAACTTAGCGACATAAAGTAAATTTTTGTTTTTAAATTCACACAACTTAAATTTAAAAATGCATAAAATTAAAAATTTACACCAAACTTAATTAAAAATGCATAATATTAAAAATTCACACCAAACTTATATTATATTTTTATTTTTATACATACAAACTTATATTAAAAATATTAATTTTTCAAATATTGACAAACTTAAATATATTGATTTTACAGAGTTCACAATATTAATTTAAGATTTATATATTAATTTTAAAAACATGGTAAAAATAAAATTAAAAATCTTTTTGGTCTTTTATCCCACTTTAATCAACCAAATATTATCAAAAATATGCGCCCCTCTTTTCGGTAAAGTAATTTCGGTTCCATGACCTAATTTAACTCATGACGAATTTTTGAAATATTTTGGGTTGATTGATTAAAGATATTTATACCTTAAAAATAAACGTTAAATTTCGCAGTGATGTAATAAATTTTTGAATGATATCAATAATTTCGGTCGCCAAACCTAATTTTATTCAATACCAATTTAATACTTTATAGCGAACAAATTAGCGTTTATTATCAAAAGGTTAAAAATAAAAAATTAAAAAATAAAAACTGTACAGACTTACCTGTGAGATAGTATTCTTAGTTATATGATCTATCCCATTCATAAGATAGTCGGTTTAATTGGTTTTTCATGGCTACATAGGCGTAACCTCGAGCATTCAGTGTTTTTTCTTCTAAACATATGAACGGTTCGTCTCTGCAGAAAGTAACAAATTCGGTGTTTGAATAGGTTTGATTATTTGAACATTTACCTCCACGTGACCATTTTTCGCATTTGTGACATCTTTCAAGGTGTCGTGCTCTTCTTTTCGCTGCGGATTTTGATTTTCCTTTACCAAATTGTAACTTATTATCTTCGCATCTGGATTCTTTTCTTACTCTGTCCAATCTTTCTCTGATTACTGATACTATTTCACTCGGAAGTGTGTCATTATTACGTTTAGTGATCAAAGCGTGTAGCATTAGACCATGGTTTAGTTCGCAGGAATTCTTCATTTCGTAAAAACCTAAAAAAATAAAAATTCAGAATGGGGGGAGAAGACTAGTTCTTTAGGGTCTGCTAGGGAAAGACCATTCGGGTTCCATTTTCGAGAACTACACGAAAACAGACAATCTAACTCTAACAGAAATACATATTATCCTTTAAAGACTTGATTCTCCCCACACTTAGTTAGCTGTGGTATCGAAATTGTGATTAACTTCATTGTCAACTTCCATTGGACTATCTATGTACTGTTTAACTCTGTGACCATTAACCTTAAATTCAATCTCATTTGAATTTATTAATTCTATCGTTCCATATGGGAAAACTCTTTTGACTATGAATGGTCCAGACCATCTTGATTTCAATTTTCCAGGAAATAGCTTGAATCGTGAATTGAAAAGAAGAACTATGTCTCCTTCTTTAAATTCTTTTAAACTTCTGATTCTTTTATCATGCCATTTCTTCGTTCTTTCCTTATAGATTAACGAATTTTTGTATGCTTCATGTCTTAATTCTTCTAATTCGTTTAGTTGACTTAACCGTAGACGTCCAGCTTCATGTAAATCTAGATTACATGTCTTCAAAGCCCAAAATGCTTTGTGTTCAATTTCTACTGGAAGATGACATGCTTTTCCGTAGACGAGTTTAAAAGGTGTGGTTCCAATTGGAGTTTTGTAGGCTGTTCTAAAAGCCCAGAGTGCATCCTCCAATTTAATGGACCATTCCTTCGGATTTGATCCTACGGTTTTCTCTAGAATACGTTTTAAAGCTCGGTTGGTATTTTCAACTTGTCCACTTGTTTGTGGATGATATGCGGTGGAGATTTTATGAGTTACTCCATATCTTTTGAGAACTTTCTCAAGTTGATTATTACAAAAATGAGTTCCCCGATCACTTATTAAAGCTTTCGGTGTTCCAAACCTTGCAAAAAGACGTTTTAAAAAGTTGACTACAACTCGTGCATTGTTAGTTGGGAGAGCTTGTGCTTCCGCCCATTTAGATACATAATCAATGGCTACGAGAATATAGAGATTATTATGAGATTTTGGAAATGGACCCATAAAGTCAATACACCAAATGTCAAATACTTCGCATACTTGAATGACATTTTGTGGCATTTCATCACGTTGACTTATTTTTCCGGCCCTTTGACAAGCATCACAGGATTTGCAAAGAAGGTGTGCGTCTTTGTAAATTGTAGGCCAATAGAATCCAACATCATAAACTTTTCTTGCTGTTAGTTGAGGCCCATAATGCCCTCCTGTTGGTCCTGTGTGACAATGGTTTAATATTTTACTAGCTTCATCTCCGAATACACATCGGCGTATTATTCCATCTGGACAACTTTTAAATAGATGTGGATCTTCCCAGAAATAGTGTTTTATATCACTGAAGAATTTCTTTCGTTTTTGGTACGATAATCCTTTTTCAAGGAATCCACATACTAAATAGTTTGCATAGTCTGCAAACCATGGAATTTCATTATAATCTATCTTCAATAGATATTCATCAGGAAAGTTGTCTTGTATGGCCGATTCATTTAGAACTTCTAATTCGGGATTTTCAAGACGAGAAAGATGACCAGCGGCGAGATTTTCTGCTCCTCTTTTATCTCGGATTTCAATATCAAACTCTTGTAAGAGTAAGATCCAACGGATTAATCTTGGTTTGGCATCTTGTTTCGAAAATAGGTATCTAAGAGCAGAATGGTCGGTATAGACCACCGTTTTTGCTAGAACGAGATATGAACGAAATTTGTCAAAAGCAAAGACAATAGCAAGGAGTTCTTTTTCAGTAGTTGTATAGTTCGTGTGTGCTCCTTGTAACGTCTTACTAGCATAATATATAGGTTGAAATCGTTTTTCAATCCTTTGTCCTAAAACGGCTCCCATTGCAAAATCACTTGCATCACACATTAGTTCAAACGGTAGATTCCAATTTGGTGTTATCATGATCGGCGCATTAGTGAGTTTCTCTTTAAGAATATTAAAAGATTTGATACATTCATCTGAAAAGATGAATGGAGCATCCTTTTCTAGGAGTTTATTCATAGGAGTGGCAATTTTAGAAAAGTCTTTTATGAAACGTCGGTAAAAACCGGCATGCCCTAGAAAACTCCTAACTCCTCTAACATTGGTGGGATGTGGAAGTTTAGCAATTACATCTACTTTAGCTCTATCCACTTCAATTCCTTCTTTTGAAATTTTATGTCCAAGAACGATGCCTTCTTTAACCATGAAATGGCATTTCTCCCAATTAAGTACTAGATTTGATTGTTCGCATCTAATCAGCATTCGTTCAAGATTAGCTAGACATGATTCAAATGTATCACCGAAGACTGAAAAGTCATCCATGAAAACTTCCATGCATTCTTCTATCATGTCGTGAAAAATCGCCATCATACACCTTTGAAAGGTTGCAGGGGCGTTGCAAAGTCCAAATGGCATGCGTTTGTAAGCAAAAGTACCATAAGGGCACGTGAACGTGGTTTTCTCTTGATCTTCGGGTGCTATTGGAATTTGAAAATATCCAGAAAATCCATCAAGAGAACAATAGTAACTATTTCCGGCTAGCCTTTCCAACATTTGATCAATGAAAGGTAAGGAAAAGTGATCTTTTCTGGTGGCGTCATTTAATTTTCTATAATCAATACATACACGCCATCCTGTTACAGTCCTAGTAGGAATAAGCTCATTTTTTTCATTTGTAATGACAGTCATGCCACCCTTCTTAGGCACGCATTGAACTGGGCTTACCCATGGGCTATCAGAGATTGGATAAATTAAACCTGCATCTAGCAGTTTAATAATTTATTTTTTAACTACATCTTGCATATTCGGATTTAGTCTTCGTTGGCGTTGCACATACGTTTTATGACCTTCTTCCATAAGGATTTTATGTGTGCAATACTAAGGACTTATTCCTTTAATATCATGAATCTTCCATGCAATGGCTGGTTTATGAGCTTTCAACACAGAAATGAGTTGTGATTTCTCATTTTCAGTAAGAGAAGACGATATTATTACAGGTAATTCAGATTTACCATGTAAATAAGCGTATTCCAAATGGTTTGGAAGTGGCTTTAACTCTAATGTCGGTGGTTCTTCTATCAATGATTTATATCGATATCTGTCTTCTTCTTTTAGCATTTGAATTTCTTCTGTTGTTGGTTCATATCCATTAGCTATAAGTGTAGCTAACATTTCAACTTCATCAATTGGTTCAGTTCCTTCTCCTAAATAACATTCTCCTGTTCCTTGTAATTCTGGAAATTCTTCTAATAATTCTGCATGTGAATCTATAGTTTGAATATAATAACATGTATCATCTGCAGATTGCGGTTGTTGCATTGCTCTATCAACTGAAAAGGTAACACTCTCGTCCTCTATACTTAGGGTCAATTTCTTACCAAACACGTCTATCATTGCTTTAGCCGTGTTTAAGAATGGTCTTCCTAATATGAGAGGAACTTGAGAATCTTCTTCCATGTCCAGAACAACAAAATCTACTGGAAATACTAAAGTACCAACTTTAACTAGCATGTTCTCCATTATCCCTCTAGGATATTTTATTGATCAATCGGCTAGTTGTATGCTTATTCTTGTTGGTTTCAATTCTCCAAGGTCTAGTTTAGCGTATAGTGAATACGACATTAAATTTATACTAGGACCTAAGTCTGCCAATGCTTCTATTGAACTAAGACTACCCAGAAAACATGGAATTGTGAAACTTCCTGGATCAGATAGTTTTTCTGGTATCTTATTCAACAGCACTGCTGAACAATTAGCATTCATAGTAACAGTCGAGAGTTCTTCCATTTTCTTTCTATTCGTGATCAGATCTTTTAAGAATTTAGCATATCTAGGCATTCCTGAAATCACATCAATGAAAGGAAGATTTACATTTATCTGTTTAAACATATCCAAGAATTTGGATTGCTCGGCTTCAAGTTTCTCTTTTTTCATTTTACTTGGGTAAGGAAGTGGTGGTTGGTGAAATGTCCCGTTCTTATTGATTAAAAACGTTCCATATTAATTGATTTCGTTGCGAGGTTTTGACCTCTATATGAGACGTTTTTCAAAGACTGCATTCATTTTAAAACAAACCATAACCTTTATTTCATCAATAAAGGTTTAAAAAGCTTTACGTAGATTATCAAATAATGATAATCTAAAATATCCTGTTTACACACGACCATTACATAAGGGTTTACAATACAAATATGTTACAGCAAAATAAGTTTCTTGAATGCAGTTTTTACACAATATCATACAAGCATGGACTCCAAATCTCGTCCTTATTTAAGTATGCGACAGCGGAAGCTCTTAATAATCACCTGAGAATAAACATGGTTAAAACGTCAACAAAAATGTTGGTGAGTTATAGGTTTAACCTATATATATCAAATCGTAACAATAGACCACAAGATTTCATATTTCAATACACATCCCATACATAGAGATAAAAATCATTCATATGGTGAACACCTGGTAACCGACATTAACAAGATGGATATATAAGAATATCCCCATCATTCCGGGACACCCTTCGGATATGATATAAATTTCGAAGTACTAAAGCATCCGGTACTTTGGATGGGGTTTGTTAGGCCCAATAGATCTATCTTTAGGATTCGCGTCAATTAGGGTGTCTGTTCCCTAATTCTTAGATTACCAGACTTAATAAAAAGGGTCATATTCGATTTCAATAATTCAACCATAGAATGTAGTTTCACGTACTTGTGTCTATTTTGTAAATCATTTATAAAACCTGTATGTATTCTCATCCCAAAAATATTAGATTTTAAAAGTGGGACTATAACTCATTTTCACATATTTTTACTTCATCGGGAAGTAAGACTTGGCCACTGGTTGATTCACGAACCTATAACAATATATACATATATATCAAAGTATGTTCAAAATATATTTACAACACTTTTAATATATTTTGATGTTTTAAGTTTATTAAGTCAGTTGTCCTCGTTAGTAACCTACAACTAGTTGTCCACAGTTAGATGTACAGAAATAAATCGATAAATATTATCTTGAATCAATCCACGACCCAGTGTATACGTATCTCTGTATTGATCACAACTCAAACTATATATATTTTGGAATCAACCTCAACCCTGTATAGCTAACTCCAACATTCACATATAGAGTGTCTATGGTTGTTCCGAAATATATATAGATGTGTCGAAATGATAGGTCGAAACATTGTATACGTGTCTATGGTATCTCAAGATTACATAATATACAATACAAGTTGATTAAGTTATGGTTGGAATAGATTTGTTACCAATTTTCACGTAGCTAAAATGAGAAAAATTAACCAATCTTGTTTTACCCATAACTTCTTCATTTTAAATCCGTTTTGAGTGAATCAAATTGCTATGGTTTCATATTGAACTCTATTTTATGAATCTAAACAGAAAAATTATAGGTTTATAGTCGGAAAAATAAGTTACAAGTCGTTTTTGTAAAGGTAGTCATTTCAGTCGAAAGAACGACGTCTAGATGACCATTTTAGAAAACATACTTCCACTTTGAGTTTAACCATAATTTTTGGATATAGTTTCATGTTCATAATAAAAATCATTTTCCCAGAATAACAACTTTTAAATCAAAGTTTATCATAGTTTTTAATTAACTAACCCAAAACAGCCCGCGGTGTTACTACGACGGCGTAAATCCGGTTTTACGGTGTTTTTCGTGTTTCCAGGTTTTAAATCATTAAGTTAGCGTAACATATAGATATAGAACATGTGTTTAGTTAATTTTAAAAGTCAAGTTAAAAGGATTAACTTTTGTTTGCGAACAAGTTTAGAATTAACTAAACTATGTTCTAGTGATTACGAGTTTAAACCTTCGAATAAGATAGTTTTATATATATGAATCGAATGATGTTATGAACATCATTACTACCTTAAGTTTAGTAGGTAAACCTACTGGAAGTGACAAGAAATGATCTAGCTTCAAAGGATCTTGGATGGCTTGAAAGTTCTTGAAGTAGGATCATGACACAAAAACAAGTTCAAGTAAGATTTTTACTCGAATTAAGATAGTTTATAGTTATAGAAATTGAATCAAAGTTTGAATATGAATATTACCTTGAAAAAGAAAGATAACCTACTGTATATAACAAAGGTTTCTTGATCTTAGATGATTACTTGGAATGGATTAGAAAGCTTGGAAGTAAATTAGTAAACTTGAAGGGATTTTTGAAGTGTTCTTGAAGTGTTCTTCCTATGATGATTATAGCTTGATTCTTGAAGTGATTTTTGATGAAGATGATGATTAAATACTGGAAAAATACATTCATAATAGTGTGTGTGTGTTGAGAGAGAATTAGAAAGAGAATTGGAAGTGAAATGGAGTGAATGATGAGTGGTAATTGGTGAGTGGTGAGTGGGGTTAAAAGGAGTTCTAGTTAGTTGACTAGCTCATGGTAGAAGTTAAAATTGATTAGTCATACATGATGTAATCAAGAGTGGAATCCCATGCTAGTTCCTATTGGTATATACCCATAGTAAGTACGTTTTGAAGCTGTGTATAATACGGGTAAGAATACGACTAAAATTCTTGATGAAAGAAAAGAATGGGAAAGTAACTGTAACCATTTTCATTAAGTATGAGTGTTTTGATATATTTCTTGAAGTCTTCCAAAAGTATTTTAATACATCTAAATACACTACATGAATATACATTTTAACTGAGTCATTAAGTCATCGTTAGTCGTTACATGTAAGTGTTGTTTTGAAACCTTTAAGTTAACGATCTCAATTAATGTTGTTAACCCATTGTTTATTACATCTAATGAGATGTTAAATTATTATATTATCATGATATTATGATATATTAATATATCTTAATATGATATATATACATTTAAATGTCGTTACAACGATAATCGTTACATATATGTCTCGTTTCGAAATCCTTAAGTTAGTAGTCTTGTTTATATGTATATAAATCATTGTTAATATACTTATGGAGATACTTACTTATCATAATCTCATGTTAACCATATGTATATCCATATATATATCATCATGTCATTTTTACAAGTTTTAACGTTCGTGAATCGCCGGTCAACTTGGGTGGTCAATTGTCTATATGAAACATATTTCAATTAATCAAGTCTTAACAAGTTTGATTGCTTAACATGTTGGGAACATTTAATCATGTAAATATCAATCTCAATTAATATATATAAACATGGAAAAGTTCGGGTCACTACAGTACTTACCCGTTAAATAAATTTCGTCCCGAAATTTTAAGCTGTTGAAGGTGTTGACGAATCTTCTGGAAATAGATGCGGGTATTTCTTCTTCATCTGATCTTCACACTCCCAGGTGAACTCGGGTCCTCTACGAGCATTCCATCGAACCTTAACAATTGGTATCTTGTTTTGCTTAAGTCTTTTAACCTCACGATCCATTATTTCGACGGGTTCTTCGATGAATTGAAGTTTTTCGTTGATTTGGATTTCATCTAACGGAATAGTGAGATCTTCTTTAGCAAAACATTTCTTCAAATTCGAGACGTGGAAAGTGTTATGTACAGCCGCGAGTTGTTGAGGTAATTCAAGTCGGTAAGCTACTGGTCCGACACGATCAATAATCTTGAATGGTCCAATATACCTTGGATTTAATTTCCCTCGTTTACCAAATCGAACAACGCCTTTCCAAGGTGCAACTTTAAGCATGACCATCTCTCCAATTTCAAATTCTATATCTTTTCTTTTAATGTCAGCGTAGCTCTTTTGTCGACTTTGGGCGGTTTTCAACCGTTGTTGAATTTGGATGATCTTCTCGGTAGTTTCTTGTATAATCTCCGGACCCGTAATCTGTCTATCCCCCACTTCACTCCAACAAATCGGAGACCTGCACTTTCTACCATAAAGTGCTTCAAACGGCGCCATCTCAATGCTTGAATGGTAGCTGTTGTTGTAGGAAAATTCTGCTAACGGTAGATGTCGATCCCAACTGTTTCCGAAATCAATAACACATGTTCGTAGCATGTCTTCAAGCGTTTGTATCATATTTTCACTCTGCCCATCAGTTTGTGGATGATAGGCAGTACTCATGTCTAGACGAGTTCCTAATGCTTGCTGTAATGTCTGCCAGAATCTTGAAATAAATCTGCCATCCCTATCAGAGATAATAGAGATTGGTATTCCATGTCTGGAGACGACTTCCTTCAAATACAGTGGTGCTAACTTCTCCATCTTGTCATCTTCTCTTATTGGTAGGAAGTGTGCTAATTTGGTGAGACGATCAACTATTACCCAAATAGTATCAAAAGCAATTACAGTCCTTGGCAATTTAGTGATGAAATCCATGGTTATATTTTCCCATTTCCATTCCGGGATTTCGGGTTATTGAAGTAGACCTGATGGTTTCTGATGCTCAGCTTTGACCTTAGAACACGTCAAACATTCTCCTACGTATTTAGCAACATCGGCTTTCATACCCGGCCACCAAAAATGTTTCTTGAGATCCTTGTACATCTTTCCCGTTCCAGGATGTATTGAGTATCTGGTTTTATGAGCTTCTCTAAGTACCATTTCTCTCATATCTCCAAATTTTGGTACCCAAATTCTTTCAGCCCTATACCGGGTTCCGTCTTCCCGAATATTAAGATGCTTCTCCGATCCTTTGGGTATTTCATCCTTTAAATTTTCCTCTTTTAAAACTCCTTGTTGTGCCTCCTTTATTTGAGTAGTAATGTTATTATGAATCATTATATTCATAGATTTTACTCGAATGGGTTCTCTGTCCTTCCTGCTCAAGGCATCGGCTACCACATTTGCCTTCCCCGGGTGGTAACGAATCTCAAAGTCGTAATCATTCAATAATTTAATCCACCTACGCTGCCTCATATTCAGTTGTTTCTGATTAAATATGTGTTGAAGACTTTTGTGGTCGGTATATATAATACTTTTGACCCCATATAAGTAGTGCCTCCAAGTCTTTAATGCAAAAACAACCGCGCCTAATTCCAAATCATGCGTCGTATAATTTTGTTCGTGAATCTTCAATTGTCTAGACGCATAAGCAATCACCTTCGTTCGTTACATTAATACACAACCGAGACCTTGCTTTGATGCATCACAATAAATCACAAAATAATCATTCCCTTCAGGCAATGACAATATAGGTGCCGTAGTTAGCTTTTTCTTCAATAACTGAAACGCTTTCTCTTGTTCATCATTCCATTCAAATTTCTTCCCTTTATGCGTTAATGCAGTCAAGGGTTTTGCTATTCTGGAAAAGTCTTGGATGAACCTTCTGTAGTAACCAGCTAGTCCTAAAAACTGGCGTATGTGTTTTGGAGTTTTCGGGGTTTCCCACTTTTCAACAGTTTCTATCTTTGCCGGATCCACCTTAATACCTTCTTTGTTCACTATGTGACCGAGGAATTGAACTTCTTCCAACCAAAATGCACACTTTGAAAACTTAGCGTACAATTCTTCCTTCCTCAATACTTCTAACACATTTCTCAAATGTTCACCGTGTTCTTGGTCATTCTTTGAGTAAATAAGTATGTCATCAATGAAAACAATGACAAACTTATCAAGGTATGGTCCACACACTCGGTTCATAAGGTCCATGAACACAGCTGGTGCATTAGTTAAACCAAACGGCATGACCATAAACTCGTAATGAACGTAACGTGTTCTGAAAGCAGTCTTTGGAATATCATCTTCTTTCACCCGCATTTGATGATACCCGGAACGTAAGTCAATCTTTGAATAAATAGACGAGCCTTGTAGTTGATCAAATAAGTCGTCGATTCTCGGTAGTGGGTAGCGGTTCTTGATGGTAAGTTTGTTCAACTCTCGGTAGTCGATACACAACCTGAATGTACCATCTTTCTTCTTGACAAACAAAACAGGAGCTCCCCACGGTGATGTGCTTGGTCGAATGAAACCACGCTCTAAAAGTTCTTGTAATTGGCTTTGCAGTTCTTTCATCTCGCTGGGTGAGAGTCTGTAAGGAGCACGAGCTATTGGTACAGCTCCTGGTACAAGATTTATTTGAAATTCAACGGATCGATGTGGGGGTAATCCCGGTAATTCTTTCGGAAATACATCGGGAAATTCTTTTGCAATGGGAACATCATTGATGCTCTTTTCTTCAGTTTGTACTTTTTCGACGTGTGCTAGAACAGCATAGCAACCTTTTCTTATTAGTTTTTGTGCCTTCAAATTACTAATAAGATGTAGCTTCGTGTTGTCCTTTTCTCCGTACACCATTAAGGGTTTTCCTTTTTCTCGTATAATGCGAATTGCATTTTTGTAACAAACAATCTCTGCTTTCACTTCTTTCAACCAGTCCATACCGATTATCACATCAAAACTCCCTAACTCTACAGGTATCAAATTAATCTTAAATGTTTCGCTAACCAGTTTAATTTCTCGATTCCGACATATATTATCTGCTGAAATTAATTTACCATTTGCTAATTCGAGTAAAAATTTATTATCCAAAGGCGTCAATGGACAACTTAATTTAGCACAAAAATCTCTACTCATATAGCTTCTATCCGCACCCAAATCAAATAAAATGTAAGCAGATTTATTGTCAATAAGAAACGTACCCGTAACAAGCTCCGGGTCTTCCTGTGCCTCTGTCGCATTAATATTGAAAACTCTTCCGCGGCCTTGTCCATTCGTGTTCTCCTGGTTCGGGCAATTTCTAATAATGTGGCCCGGTTTTCCATATTTATAACAAACTACATTGGCATAACTTGCTCCGACACTACTTCCTCTGCCATTACTCGTTCCGACACCATTTGTTCCTTTCGTTCTATTAACCCCTGGTCCGTAGACCTCACACTTCGTCGCGCTATGACCATTTCTTTTACACTTGTTGCAAAATTTGGTGCAGAACCCCGAGTGATACTTTTCACACCTTTGGCATAGCTGCTTCTGATTGTTGTTTTTGTTGCGGTTATTATTGTTGTTGGGATGATTGTTGTAGTTGCTGCTGTTGTTGTTGTTGTTGTTGTTGTTGGGCCGTTTGTTGTAGTTGCGATTGATGTTGCGATTGTTGGGATAATTGTTGCGATTATTGTTGTAATTGCTGTTGTTGTTGTATTGGTGATTCTTATCACCGTTTTCCTCCCACTTTCTTTTGACTTGCTTCACATTGGCCTCTTCAGCAGTCTGTTCTTTAATTCTTTCTTCAATCTGGTTCACTAGTTTGTGAGCCATTCTACATGCCTATTGTATGGAGGCGGGCTCGTGTGAACTTATATCTTCTTGGATTCTTTCCGGTAATCCTTTCACAAACGCGTCGATCTTCTCTTCCTCATCTTCGAATGCTCCCGGACACAATAGGCACAATTCCGTGAATCGTCTTTCGTACGTGGTAATATCAAATCCTTGGGTTCGTAACCCTCTAAGTTCTGTCTTGAGCTTATTGACCTCGGTTCTGGGACGGTACTTCTCGTTCATCAAGTGCTTGAATACTGACCACGGTAGTGCGTACGCATCGTCTTGTCCCACTTGCTCTAGATAGGTATTCCACCATGTTAACGCAGAACCTGTGAAGGTATGCGTAGCGTACTTCACTTTGTCCTTTTCAGTACACTTACTTATGGCAAACACCGATTCGACCTTCTCGGTCCACCGTTTCAATCCGATCGGTCCTTCGGTTCCATCAAATTCCAAAGGTTTACAGGCAGTGAATTCTTTGTAGGTGCATCCTACACGATTTCCTGTACTGCTAGATCCAAGGTTATTGTTGGTATGTAGCGCAGCCTGTACTGCGGCTATGTTTGAAGCTAGAAAAGTACGGAATTCCTCTTCATTCATATTCACGGTGTGTCGAGTAGTCGGTGCCATTTCCTTCAGAATAGTCAAATGGAACAAGTTAATCATACAGAATATTAAGAGTAGTTAATAGTATATCGTAGCATAATATGAACTCATTTATAAAAGCTTTTTCTTCATATTAGCGTTTTATAAGTTTAAATTCGGGTAGTACCTACCCGTTAAGTTCATACTTAGTAGCTAATATACAATTCAACTACTACAATTCTATATGAAAAACTGATTATAATAATATTTCGCGTTCAAACTTTTACACAATATTTTACAAACTTACAATACCGCTTATTTTACATATAGCATGAAATATAGCACACAATAAATTTGATACAAGATGGTTGTGAAGATAATTCTAACTAGTACACAAGTCGTTCAGCAAAGGCAATAAAGACACGTAATTCATACGTCCAGAAACAAGTCATGCATTCTGGTTTTACTAGGATTACTTCCCATCCTTGGTCTTGTGGAACATAACCGTTATGGCCGTTGATAAGACAGCATGTTGTAACGTCGTCAAAGGGACGAGGGTTACGTAATGTCCAACAGTCCCGTAACAATCTAAAAACCTCATTTCTTACCCCAATTACCGACTCCGTCACTTGTGGGAATGTTTTGTTTAATAGTTGTAGCCCGATGTTCTTGTTCTCACTTTGGTGAGAAGCGAACATTACTAATCCGTAAGCATAACATGCTTCTTTAAGTTGCATGTTAGCCGCTTTTTCTAAATCACGAAGTCCAATATTCGGATATATTGAGTCAAAATAATTTCTTAACCCATTGCATAAAATAGCATTTGGGTTCCCCGCAATATATGCGTCAAAGTAAACACATCGTAACTTATGGATTTCCCAATGTGATATCCCCCATCTTTCGAACGAAAGCCTTTTATAAACCAAGGAATTCTTGGAACGTTCTTCGAATGTCTTACAAACTGATCTCGCCTTAAATAGTTGTGCCGAAGAATTCTGACCGACTCTAGACAAGATTTCATCAATCATGTCTCCGGGTAGGTCTCTTAAAATATTGGGTTGTCTATCCATTTTGTGTTTTTATACTGTAAAATAGACAAGAGTTAGATTCATAAAAAAATACTTATTAATACAAGTAATTTTTACATATATCATAAAGCATAAGCACACTATATTACTTATATTACACCACACGAATACAACTATCTTATTCCAACTCGCTTGTTTCTTCTTCTTCGGTTTTGGTTCGTTTTGCCAAGTTTCTAGGGATATATGATGTTCCCCTAATACGAGCCGTCGTTATCCACATTGGTTTAGAAAAACCTGGTGGTTTAGAGGTTCCCGGGTCATTGTTACAACTTAAGGACTTCGGGGGTTGACGATACATATAAAGTTCATCGGGGTTGGAATTAGATTTCTCTATTTTTATGCCCTTTCCCTTATTATTTTCTTTTGCCTTTTTAAATTCAGTTGGGGTAATTTCTATAACATCATCGGAATTCTCGTCGGAATCCGATTCATCGGAGAATTGGTAATCCTCCCAATATTTTGCTTCCTTAGCGGAAACACCATTGACCATAATTAACCTTGGTCGGTTGGTTGAGGATTTTCTTTTACTTAACCGTTTTATTATTTCCCCCACCGGTTCTATTTCTTCATCCAGTTCCGATTCTTCTTCCGGTTCCGATTCTTCTTCCGGTTCTGACTCTTCTTCCGGTTCCTCTTCGGGAACTTGTGAATCAGTCCACGAATCATTCCAATTTACATTTGACTCTTCATTATTATTAGGTGAGTCAATGGGACTTGTTCTAGAGGTAGACATCTATCACATAATATCAAACGCGTTAAGAGATTAATATATCACATAATATTCACATGTTAAAAATATATAGTTTCCAACAAAATTTGTTAAGCAATCATTTTTCAAGTAAACACGGTCGAAGTCCAGACTCACTAATGCATCCTAACAAACTAGATAAGACACACTAATGCAAAATTCTGGTTCTCTAAGACCAACGCTCTGATACCAACTGAAATGTCCCATTCTTATTGATTAAAAACGTTCCATATTAATTGATTTCGTTGCGAGGTTTTGACCTCTATATGAGACGTTTTTCAAAGACTGCATTCATTTTAAAACAAACCATAACCTTTATTTCATCAATAAAGGTGTAAAAAGCTTTACGTAGATTATCAAATAATGATAATCTAAAATATCCTGTTTACACACGACCATTACATAATGGTTTACAATACAAATATGTTACAACAAAATAAGTTTCTAGAATGCAGTTTTTACACAATATCATACAAGCATGGACTCCAAATCTCGTCCTTATTTAAGTATGCGACAGCGGAAGCTCTTAATAATCACCTGAGAATAAACATGCTTAAAACGTCAACAAAAATGTTGGTGAGTTATAGGTTTAACCTATATATATCAAATCATAACAATAGACCACAAGATTTCATATTTCAATACACGTCCCATACATAGAGATAAAAATCATTCATATGGTGAACACCTGGTAACCGACATTAACAAGATGCATATATAAGAATATCCCCATCATTCCGGGACACTCTTCGGATATGATATAAATTTCGAAGTACTAAAGCATCCGGTACTTTGGAAGGGGTTTGTTAGGCCCAATAGATCTATCTTTAGGATTCGCGTCAATTAGGGTGTCTGTTCCCTAATTCTTAGATTACCAGACTTAATAAAAAGGGGCATATTCGATTTCGATAATTCAACCATAGAATGTAGTTTCACGTACTTGTGTCTATTTTGTAAATCATTTATAAAACCTGCATGTATTCTCATCCCAAAAATATTAGATTTTAAAAGTGGGACTATAACTCACTTTCACATATTTTTACTTCGTCGGGAAGTAAGACTTGGCCACTGGTTGATTCACGAACCTATAACAATATATACATATATATCAAAGTATGTTCAAAATATATTTACAACACTTTTAATATATTTTGATGTTTTAAGTTTATTAAGTCAGTTGTCCTCGTTAGTAACCTACAACTAGTTGTCCACAGTTAGATGTACAGAAATAAATCGATAAATATTATCTTGAATCAATCCACGACCCAGTGTATACGTATCTCAGTATTGATCACAACTCAAACTATATATATTTTGGAATCAACCTCAACCCTGTATAGCTAACTCCAACATTCACATATAGAGTGTCTATGGTTGTTCCGAAATATATATAGATGTGTCGACATGATAGGTCGAAACATTGTATACGTGTCTATGGTATCTCAAGATTACATAATATACAATACAAGTTGATTAAGTTATGGTTGGAATAGATTTGTTACCAATTTTCACGTAGCTAAAATGAGAAAAATTAACCAATCTTGTTTTACCCATAACTTCTTCATTTTAAATCCGTTTTGAGTGAATCAAATTGCTATGGTTTCATATTGAACTCTATTTTATGAATCTAAACAGAAAAATTATAGGTTTATAGTCAGAAAAATAAGTTACAAGTCGTTTTTGTAAAGGTAGTCATTTCAGTCGAAAGAACGACGTCTAGATGACCATTTTAGAAAATATACTTCCACTTTGAGTTTAACCATAATTTTTGGATATAGTTTCATGTTCATAATAAAAATCATTTTCCCATAATAACAACTTTTAAATCAAAGTTTATCATAGTTTTTAATTAACTAACCCAAAACAGCCCGCGGTGTTACTACGACGGCGTAAATCCGGTTTTACGGTGTTTTTCGTGTTTCCAGGTTTTAAATCATTAAGTTAGCATATCATATAGATATAGAACATGTGTTTAGTTAATTTTAAAAGTCAATTTAGAAGGATTAACTTTTGTTTGCGAACAAGTTTAGAATTAACTAAACTATGTTCTAGTGATTACGAGTTTAAACCTTCGAATAAGATAGTTTTATATATATGAATCGAATGATGTTATGAACATCATTACTACCTCAAGTTTAGTAGGTAAACCTACTGGAAGTGACAAGAAATGATCTAGCTTCAAAGAATCTTGGATGGCTTGAAAGTTCTTGAAGTAGGATCATGACACAAAAACAAGTTCAAGTAAGATTTTTACTCGAATTAAGATAGTTTATAGTTATAGAAATTGAATCAAAGTTTGAATATGAATATTACCTTGAATAAGAAAGATAACCTACTGTATATAACAAAGGTTTCTTGATCTTAGATGATTACTTGGAATGGATTAGAAAGCTTGGAAGTAAATTAGTAAACTTGAAGGGATTTTTGAAGTGTTCTTGAAGTGTTCTTCCTATGATGATTATAGCTTGATTCTTGAAGTGATTTTTGATGAAGATGATGATTAACTACTGGAAAAATACGTTCATAATAGTGTGTGTGTGTTGAGAGAGAATTAGAAAGAGAATTGGAAGTGAAATGGAGTGAATGATGAGTGGTAATTGGTGAGTGGTGAGTGGGGTTAAAAGGAGTTCTAGTTAGTTGACTAGCTCATGGTAGAAGTTAAAATTGATTAGTCATACATGACATAATCAAGAGTGGAATCCCATGCTAGTTCCTATTGGTATATACCCATAGTAAGTACGTTTTGAAGCTGTGTATAATACGGGTAAGAATACGACTAAAATTCTTGATGAAAGAAAAGAATGGGAAAGTAACTGTAACGATTTTCGTTAAGTATGAGTGTTTTGATATATGTCTTGAAGTCTTCCAAAAGTATTTTAATACATCTAAATACACTACATGTATATACATTTTAACTGAGTCGTTAAGTCATCGTTAGTCGTTACATGTAAGTGTTGTTTTGAAACCTTTAAGTTAACGATCTCAATTAATGTTGTTAACCCATTTTTATTATATCTAATGAGATGTTAAATTATTATATTATCATGATATTATGATATATTAATATATCTTAATATGATATATATACATTTAAATGTCGTTACAACGATAATCGTTACATATATGTCTCGTTTCGAAATCCTTAAGTTAGTAGTCTTGTTTATATGTATATAACTCATTGTTAATATACTTATGGAGATACTTACTTATCATAATCTCATGTTAACCATATGTATATCCATATATATATCGTCATGTCGTTTTTACAAGTTTTAACGTTCGTGAATCGCCGGTCAACTTGGGTGGTCAATTGTCTATATGAAACATATTTCAATTAATCAAGTCTTAACAAGTTTGATTGCTTAACATGTTGGAAACATTTAATCATGTAAATATCAATATCAATTAATATATATAAACATGGAAAAGTTCGGGTCACTACAGTTGGTATGGTTTAACATAAGGTTTAGCCTTAACTGTGTTATCTTCATTAACCTTTTCAACTACCGGTTCTTTTTCCTTATCTTGTTCAGATTGTGGTTCTTGTGGAGTAGGAATAGCTTCATCAGAAGTTAGAGGTATTTCAGGTGGTTTAAGTGTTGTACCACTTCTTGTGGTAATGGCTTTAGCTGTTTCATTCCGGGGGTTAGCATTTATATCACTAGGTAAACTTCCCTGTTTTCTTTCACCTATTAACCTTGCTAGGTTACTTACTTCTTGTTCCAAGTTTTGAATAGAAGCTTGTTGATTTCTAAATGCTTGAGCATTTTGTTCATTGGTTTGTTTCTGAGATGTGAAAAACTGCGTTTGAGTTTCAACTAGCTTTGTCATCATATCTTCTAAATTCGGCTTTTTATCATCGGTTTGTGGTGGTTTGTTTTGAAAATTAGGTCTTTGCTGGTTGTAAGTATTATTGGATACTTGTTGATTGCTAGAACCTTGTTGGTTGTTGTATGGAATATTTCGGTTATAATTCTGATTTTGATTGTAAATCGGCCTTGGCGGTTGATAATTATTCTGATAATTATTTCCAGGCCTTTGGTTTATGTATGAAATATTCTCTCTTTATTCCATTGTTAATTCAATACTGAGACAATCTTTTGTCAAATGTGGTCCTCCACACTGCTCACAACTAATTCGTATTGAGTGAATATCCTTAGTCATCTTTTCCATTCGTCTCTCGACAGCATCTATCTTTGCGGAAATGGAATCTAAGTCGTGGCTAGAATCGGCTCTAGCTGCTTTAGATGATCTAACGATATCTTTTTCTTGGTGCCACTCATGTGAGTGGGAAGCAGTGTTATCAATAATTTTATAAGCATCAGTTTCGGTTTTCTTCATAATGAAACCACCAGCTGCTATATCGATGTCTTTTCTTGTAGTGATGTCGCATCCTTGGTAGAATATGTGTACTATTTGACAGGTATCTAAACCATGTTGCGGACATCCTCTTAATAACTTTCCAAATCTTGTCCACGCCTCATATAGAGTTTCATTTGGCTTCTGTGTGAACGTAACAATTTCTCCTTGAAGTCTTACGGCTTTAGATGCCGGAAAGAATTGTTTAAGAAATTTTTCAACTAAAACGTCCCATGTATCAATCGCCCCTTCAGGTAATGATTCCAACCAATCTTTGGCTTCTCCCTTTAAAGTCCAGGGAAATAACATGAGATATATCTGTTCATCCTCAACTTCTCTTATTTTAAATAGAGTGCAGATCCTATTAAAGGTACGAAGATGTTCATTTGAATCTTCCTTCGACGCACCACTAAATTGGCATTGATTAGTCACCATGTGTAGAATTTGTCATTTGATTTCATAATCTGGCGCATTAATGTCTGGATGAGTAATTGCGTGACCTTGGCCAGTACGTTTAGCTCTCATTCGGTCTTCCATACTTAAAGGTTCTAGATTCTCCATAATTGAATTTGTTGAATCGAAATCACTAGAGGATTCTGATTTAATGGTTCGTTCCTCAACAATCTCTGTTTGAATGATTGGTGGTTCCGGAGGAAAATTTAATGGTTCAGGATCTATGAATCGTCCCTGAATATTCTCCGGATTCTCAATTGTGAGGTCGGGTTCAAAAAATGAATTATCGGAAATTTGAATTGGAGTACTTGGTCGACTGGATGACGATTCTAAAGAAAAATCAACGGCGGTAATATTTGCTAAATGTCTTGATCTAGTTACAGGTGGTGAACGTCTTGCTCGGTGCATTCACTGAATATCCTATTAGTTTTTAAAAGGAAAGAAAAATTATATAAGTTATCCAATTAATAGACTTTTCTGATTTTGCCCATGTTTCGAATAGCCAAAAGATGCAGCAGAGGGGCAGGATTCGTCTGGTCTCAATATAATTGAGGACTGTTTGGCTCCAATAACCCGGTCCACGTACAAATCCAACTATTACTACGAACCAGAAAATTTTGATGTCTATCAATTTAACCACTTAAAATAAATTTTCGTAATTTTAAGAAATTTAGATAAGAAGTAGAATAAAGATCTATGTCCTAAAAACTAGAATAGCGAGAAATAAGAAAGAAAAAGAGCGCGTCGAAAAAGAAAAGGGTTGAAAAATAAAAGGCGTCGAAAAATAAGAAATAATAAAAAAAAATGACTTATAGAACTTAAAAACACTCGACTAACCCAACCTTATTACTATCACTAACTTAAAATTATAATCGCAAATTGAGATTACTAATTGGAATGATAATTGATACATAGGTAAAAGGTATCTAAAAATATTAAAGCTTACAAGTAAAACTATATCCTAAATGGAAATAACTAAAAAAAAAAAAACACTAAAATTTAAAAAGGCGTCGCAAAATTCTAAAGCACCTAGATCTTAGTCTAAAGAAAAAGCACTTAAGGGATTTTACGACAAAGCCTAAAAATCTATAAATAAAAATAACTATGGCAAAAATTAAGTTTAAAACTAAAAACTAGCGAAAAACACAAATATTACGCTAAAACAATTAAAAAGGGACAAAATATAAAAATATACTAAAAGTTGTAAAAAGTACAATTTTTATAAAAATATTATTTTTATATTATTTATTTTATAAAACTATTAATTTTACAATTTAATTAAACTAAATAAACTAAATATATAAATTAAATAAATAACTAAACAATTAAATAAACTAAACTTAATTAATTAAAAAGTAAAACCTAATTAGGGTTTTTAATTATTAATAATAATAATTACACCGTAATTAATGCCTGATTAGGGTTCTGTGTACCCGTGTCAGAGTGGCTCCGTGAGTCGCGGTTCTAGAAGCTGAAAAACTCCGCAAGTCGCGGGGTTCGAAATTTCAGATTAGGTGCAGGCCAAAAATCGTTCGTTTCAGTTTTTTTTATATATATTTTCTGTTTAAATATTTAAATAAAATATTTATAAAAACTAAATAAAACTTATGTTTTAAAAACTAAAATAAAAATAGAAATACTTTATAATTTTATAAAAATAACAATCTAAAAAAATAGATTTATATATATTTATTTATTTTTTTCAGTTTTTTTTAAATTTTTTTTATATTTTAAATAAACACAAAATATTTAAATAAAACTTATATTTTTTATAAAATAAAAATAAAGAAACTTTATAAAACTTAAATATTTAACAAACTCTTAAAAATATTTATATTTTTGTTTTCTTTTTATATTTTCGAATATTTAAAACGTATTTTTACAAAAGCGTATTTTTTTATAAAAGTAAAAAATAAAATTTTTTTTTTTATATTAGCGTTGCGCTTCCGGCTTTTAAGCTAGATGTTCCCCGGCAGCGGCGCCAAAAATACTTGATGTCAAAGCTATGGGGTATAAAATACAATTAAATTTTACAAGGAAATACTATTAAATACGATACAATTTTACACAAGATATTTATTTATTTAGAGAATGGATATACTTAAACCTTGCTACAACACTTATAGGCAGTGTACCTAATCGTACAGTAGTGTAGTTTTTAGTAAGTCCGGTTCGTTTCACAGGGAAAATCTTTTAATCAAAGCTTAACGCTATATTAGTTTAATTTATAAAAATACAAATATAAAAATACAAATATATATATAAGTAATATTATTATTATAAAGGGGGGTTTTTACCGTTTAATGACCGGTTTGTCGATTTTAAAACTTTAGTTGCAGTTAAAACAAAATGTAAAAATATTAAATAAATAAAAGACTTAATTTAAAGCGTAAAGTAAATAACGATAATGAAATTGCGAATAATAAAAGTGCGATAAAATAAACTTGCGATAATTAAAAAGTACGATAATTAAAAGTGCAATTAAATACAATAATAATAAATAAAAATGCGATAATTAGAAGTGCAATTAAATATAAAATAAAGGAAATAAAATATGAAATAAAAGAATTATGCTTATTTAAACTTCCGTAATCATGATGTTTGACGTGTTGATTTTAGTTTTATGCCCATAGGTTAATTGTCCTTTGTCCTGGATTATTTAAATGTCCGTCTGGTTTTTGTCCATAACAGTCCATCAGTCATAAATATAAAGTGCGAGTGTCCTCGTCAAATTATCCTTATACCCGAAGTTTAAATATTCCAACTAATTGGGGACTTAAACTGTAACAAGATTTTAATACTTTGTTTAATAATTACACCAGGATGTCGACTGAGTGTAACCCAAGGTTTTAATACTTTGTTATCAATTATGCCAAGTGTCCTTGTACATAATTTCACCCCTGTTTTAATAATTCTAGTGGCTATTAATTCATTCCCGTGTCCGGTTAAATGAACGATTATTCGTACATATAAATAACCTGCCCATCGTGTCCGATCGAGTGTATATGGTTATTTATAGGGACGTCCAATTATAAATCTTTATATTAAAATTAACAAATTATCATTTAGTTAAACAAATATAAAACCCATTAATAGCCCATAGTCTAATTTCCACAAGTGTCGTTCTTTTGTCCAAACCCCAATTATGGTACAAAGCCCAATTACCCAATTTTAATAATTAGCCCAACATCATGATTACTTCGGATTAAATAAGCATAATAATAACTTAGCTACGAGACATTAAATTAAAAAGGTTGAACATAACTTACAATGATTAAAAATAGCGTAGCGTTACACGGACAGAATTTCGACTTACACCCTTACAATATTCGCTAACATACCCTTATTATTAGGATTTAAAATTAAAATTAAAATTAAAATATAAAAATATATATATATATATATTACGTATATATTGAGAGAGAGATAGATTAATGATATTTTGATCGATCAAACTGCGTTTGCTTTTATAGGCAGTTTCATTTTTTGGGGCTCCGCGAGTCGCGGCCCTCTCATTCCTCAAACTCCGCGAGTCGCGGAGATATCAAATCCAGCTCACAAAGCCTTGGCTCCTAGCTTGCCGACGGATTTAAATATAAATATAATATATAAATAATTATAAGAATTATTTAAATATTATATTATATTTATGTGCATAGTTGACTTGTAATTTTTAGTCCGTTGCGTCGAGCGTTGAGAGTTAACTTATGTCCCAGTTCCGGATTTTCGAACGTCCTTGCGTACTATTTTATATCTTGTACTTTGCGTTTTGAATCTTGTACTCTTGTAATTTCGAGACGTTTCTTATCAATAATTGGAACCTCTTTGATTGTATTTTGTACTTTTGAACTTTTTGGTCGTTTGCGTCTTCAATTCGTCGAATCTGTCTTTTGTCTTCACCTTTTATTATTTAAACGAATATCACTTTTAAATAGAACAATTGCAACTAAAAGGTTGTCTTTCTTGAGGAATAATGCTATGAAATATATGTTCGTTTTTAGCATTATCACATATATTACATGAATTCCATTAAACTAGACAAACAAGCCATAACCACAAGCCTCTGATTGTATACTAATTAATGATACAATTACAAAGGTAGGACAAGAATGTTAGAATACAGCAAGAATACAAAGTTACCATTTTTGGGTAACTTTGACTTTTGGGATCAGAAGTCAACTTCATCTTTTCCCTTTTTAAGAAGATCACAAGACAGCAAATGGATCAAGTTTTCAACGGATATATGTCAAACTCAACAGTCAACATAAACAGCCTTTTTCCCTTTAGAATAAAGTGGTTCCAAAAGTAACAATGGAGCCTAACTTCATTAGGAAATAGGTGTTAGAGGTTTTATGTATAAAACCACACTTTGCAAATGTAAAAATATAATACAATTGTATCAATCCAAAATTCATGAATAAACTGATCACTACATACAATTACAATCTTTAATTCTCTTAAATTAACAAAGAAAAACAGGGAAATAAGAATACCATCTTAGGTGTGATAACTAGCTGTCAATATGCAGATCTGAACTCATTAATAGTTACTGTTCCATACTTCCACATACACCCGATTATACATACAGAATCCTATAAACCAAGGATCTCATTAGTCTCAACTGAATGAGTTGCACCATCTATGATGATCTCATTAGGTAACTCCGTATTCACATGTCAACTCCGAGCGCTGAAAGAAGCTCACTATATGGTTTGGTGTTGATTTTTGTTGGTATGGTGTTGATTCTAAAGATCAAAACACTTGTTTTTATGATTTTTTTTTAAATGGTAATAATTTTGATCCAACTTTCAAAAATGGAAAAAAGGAAATTTCGTTGCAAAAATGGTAAAATCGAAGTTTGGAACTTCGGTTTTGCCATTTCCAAAGTTTTAAACTTCGGTTTTGGGTGGCCTGTCAGCAGAAACCCTAATCCGAAGTTTGGAACTTCGGTTTTGCAGGTAAACAATAAAACCGAAGTTTCAAACTTCGGTTTTGCAGTCTGCATCATCAGTCTCAATTATGGACTGAAACCTGCAGCCCTAGTCTCAATTATGGACTGAAACCTGCTAACCTATCATGTCAAAAACTGATTTATCATCTTTTTTCATTTATTTATATCACCCTTATCATGGACTCAAACACAAACATCACCAAGAACACAATTCAAGCATTTCAAAGTCAGTTTCAAACACCAACAACACAATTTAAACTAATCTTAATCAGTTTCATACATCAACAATTACAAAAATGTCTATAATTCGTCCATTTATGGTTCATTTTCTTTGGGGAGGCCAAATTTCATTCCAAAATGGTTGGCTACTGGTGATAACACAACGATTAGAAGGAGTTTTGTGTTGAACACCAAGGCTAACTGTATGCAGTTAAACCAAATGGCGTATAATTATGTAGGTGTGAGTCAAAGATCACACACGTTAAAAATGTTCTTGTGGGTTCTTTTCAATGGAAATGAATGGAAAAGTGAACTTACTGATGATAACACTTTGGAAACAATATATTTTTATTCTCAGAATGATCTAAATTATGAGGCTCAAATTGAAATTAAGTTTGAGGAAGTTTTTTCAACAACCCAAGGTTCGGGTTATATGAATCTTATTCAAACTTTGGAGGGTGGTCCATCAACATCAAACTACCATTTGAATGATGTTGAAGATGAACAAGAACGAAGAGATGAAGTAGAAAATGTAGTAGACCCAGATGATGGTATGTCTACTGCAACTGACAATAATGTTTCTGATTATAGCGTTGAAGATAATGTTTCCGGTGACGAAGGTAGAGAGGAGCAAGTGGAACCACAAATGGAGCCTGCCCCAATGTTCACGTTTCGGGTTTGTTAATGAAGGTGAGGGTAGTAATAGTTTTCCATTCGATGACGACCAAGAAGCTTCATGGGTTTTTTATGATAAGGAGATCGGTATTATTTCCAAAGGAATGGTGTTCCAGAACAAAGCCGAACTTATATATGCTGTTCGAAAATGGAATATACACCATAATAGAGAAATAGTTGTTACACAAAGCAAGCCAGGTTATTGGCAAGCACATTGTAGAACAACGAGCTAAAGTTATAAGGGTCCACAAGAAAGATACCATTGTGGCTGGAGTGTTAGTGGTTCGTCTCACAATCGATTGAAGGTATGGAAAATAACAAAATGGAAAGATGAACACATGTGTTATGGACACGTATCCGAAAACAACAATCGTTGTTTAACCTCTAGCTTAATTGCTACTGAAATTGAACATCAAATATGTTTAAACGTTGCTTATCCTATTGCCAACATCCAAACCCAAATAAAAAATACATGTCATGTGGATGTCCGTTACGGCAAAGCATGGAATGCTAGGCGTATTGTAATTGAACGATTGTTTGGAACTTGGGAAAGTAACTTTATTCATTTACCAAATTATATACTCCCTCCGTCCCAATTAGATAGTCCTGTTTTTCCATTTTGGGATGTCCCAAATTAATAGTCCACTTCCATAAATGGAAAGGAAAGAAGATATTTGATTAGTGGATTTGGAGAGAGAAGATATTTCATTGGTGGAGAAATGAAGTTAGTGGGATTTCCTAAAACTGTGTGCCCTTTTGTCTGGGGACTATTAAATTGGGACGGAGGGAGTAAATGAATTAGTTACTACCAATCCAGACACAATTGTTGTGTTTGAAAATGGACCAGAAATTGAAGAAGGTTTCGACACCTTTAAATTAGTGTTTTGGGCATTCGGTCCAGCCATTAAAGCGTTTAAAATGTGTATTTCAATGATTTGCATCGATGGCACCCATTTGAAAGGTAGGTATAAGGGTAAATTGTTAACAACGGTTACAAAATATGCTAACAATCAAATTTTACCCATTGCCTTTGCCCTAGTTGATGAAGAAAATAACGAAAGTTGGGTTTGATTTTTGCAAATGCTCCAAGAAAATGTTATTGGAAACGAAAAGTTTTATGTCATCTCTGATCGACACCCAGGTATCTTACATGCAATGGGTGCTCAAACATATGGTTGGGAACATAGGTACTGCTTGCGCCACATTCGTAGCAACTTGTTGGGCAAATTGTAACGACCTTGGATTTTCCAACGTTTATTTATTAATAATTGATATTATTAATACTTGTGATTTATTGAATGTATGTTATTACATTTACTCGTTACCATGATTGATCATACTTGACTTTGAATGCCCGAAACGTCTTTGTGACATACGTACATTACCCGAATAATATTTTTGAGTATTATTTACATTCATGATTAAGTCTTATTAATCATTTTGATTAACTATGGTTATTAGTTAATTACTTGGGCTTTAATTGGATTTACTTGGGAATTACTTGAACTTGGGCTTGATTAATGTTATGAACTCATAATATTGGGCTTATAAGTCCACCCTACTTCTTTAATGGACTAACTAGCCCAACTCTTCGTGTAAGTATCACTTAACACCTAACTAGTTAGTTTAATACTTGCAAGGAATCTAGTTACACCATGATCCCCATGAAACCACCCCATATAACTAACTTTAAAGACTTTTACATGCATTAACCTAGTGGACAACTTCCTCCTCCCTCCCCCTTTGAAGACCGTCGGCCTAGTAGGCCTTAGGGAGTGGGTTTTGTCTTTCAAAGTTTGCTAAGTTGTTACTAGTATTCACTTATTCTTTCATTCTCAAACACACACTTCATTTCATACTTCCAACTTTATCTCTTTTCTCTCTAATTTTTGTAAGCAACTTGAACTTTTTCTCTTCTTCTTTTCTTTGTAAAACCGAACCATAACACATAATCATCATCATACTTTTGTTATTTGATTACTTGTTCTTTGTTGTTAATTACTTACATGTTATCAAGAATCAAACTCTTTAGTTTGATTCTTCATTTTATCTTGTTTATGCAAGAACATAAAGAAACTAGAAGAATCAAGTTTATGTTTTGATTCTTCCATAATACTTGTTAAAAGATTAAAGTTCATGTGTTGTTAAAAGCATACTTGTAACTCATGTTTGTAAACTTAAAGTTTACATTCTTAAAGATCAAACTTTGGTTTGAATCTTTAAAGTATGAAACCCATGAACTTATTACTTGCTTATTTAGTTTATTTCTTTGTATTATGCACTTTAATTTCATGTTTGTTAGTTTAAATGGTCAAGTATTACAAGTTAGTCTTGATCTCATACTTTCTTGAACTAAAATTAACTTTGAAAGTTCAAGAACATGTAAGTAAGCTTTCTTTAATTATAACTTTGTACACTTATGTTACATCTAGACTTTTGGGTCTAGGATCTTCAAGATCTAACTAAGAACTATGTTCTACAACTTAAGATCTTGATTTTATAAGTTCACTTTCAAGTTTGTAACTTAATATTAGTTTTAAAGTTCATGTATGTGTTAGATCTAAGACCTTGATGTAACTTTGGTTCATCAAACTTCATACAACTCTTAAGTGAGTTGTGCTACATGTATTAGACCTACACTTGTGTCATAATAGTCAAAACTTGGTTAATATTACTTTTATAGTTCATGTATGTGTCAAATCTAGGACTTTGATGTAACTGTGGTTCATCAAAACACTTGCAATACTTAAATGAGTTGTGCTACATGTCTTGGACTTGCAAAAGTGTTATGATGGTTAAACCTTGGTTAATATGATGCAAACATATCAACGAGTTGTACACTTGAAGCTATATGCATCAAGGATGAGAACCGTGATAAGCATCGAACACCAAGAACCCACCGGACCTACTGTTTTACTGTTTCTGTGTCTGACCCGTATGACCTGGGCTACTGTAAAGATGATTTTCAGATATCTCTGTTCGAGTAGATAACTTTTCATATAGGACTCATCTTAATCTGAGTTACGGTTTAGGATTTATGGCCCTCCGATCGTCGCTATGTCCATTTAACGTTGTGCTGAAAATTCTGACCTACTCGCACTTAGACCGTCGCCACGGTCAAAAGAAGATGAGTTTGCTTCTCTAATTTTTACCACAACTAAAGGACTCATATACGGAGCCATGGCCACTGGTCTCACCTTATTTCAGTAGGTATTGAGGCCGTGGTGACTGACCGAAGTCAGCCTTTGTTTTAAACTTCTTTCATGAACGAAACTTACTTTACACCTTTTATTTGATGATGAATGATGATGACCTTTAAGACCTTATTTATATACATTTAAACCTATTGGGACGATTTACTGACTTAGTGATATTTGACTTAGGTTGAGGACCCGTTTGGACAACCTACATACTTGCTTACTTTCCGACTCATACTTTACATCTACTTTATCATTGTGAGTTATAGCATTCCCTTTTTACTTTAACTATTTTGGGAACTGAGAATACATGCGCATTTTACGTTTTACATACTAGGCACGAGTACTTAAACTTATATGTGTGTGGGTTATACAACGGCATAAACATTCCCTTTAGCTCGGTAACGTTTAGTCATTGGTTTTTGAACCGGTGAACGCGAATCTTAGATATGGATCCATAGGGTTTGACATCCCCACTCAGGCTAGTCGCGCTAGCATTTAACGAGTGTTTAATACTTCATAAATATACGCACTTTCCAAGTGTACTTTCAGGGGGTATAAACGTTAAGTTAGTTACCAAGTGCCCACGGTTAACATATACTTTATCATACTGTTTTGAAACGCTCTTTGTAGCACTGAAATCTCGTGGCCTACCTTACATACTGTTATACTTAAACTATAGCTCACCAACCTTTGTGTTGATATTTTTAAGCATGTTTTTCTCAGGTGCTTAAGGTTGCTTCCTCTGTGTTACTAGACTTGCTGTAGACACCCGCTGCTTTAGAGATGTCAACTGCATGAAACACTTTATCTTGCATTCAAACTTTAATACATTTGAAACTGTGTTTTGAAACGACCTAAGGGTCACATACATTTATTTATGCTTGCTATTCGTAGAAGTATACTGTTGGTGTAAAACATTTGATGTCGATCATGACGTCATCTTTCTATCGTGAATGCAACTTCTTTTATTACAGCATATAGTACTTAACCTTGTAATGATCCCGTTGTTGATGATTCGTACACGATGGTTTTGTACGGGGCATCACATTTGGTATCAGAGCATTGGTTGTAGGGAATTAGGTTGCATTAGTGAGTCTAAGACCGACCCGAGTAGGATTCACTAATAGGACTAATCTACAACTTGCTAGTTTACGTGTTTCTGCTGAACTTACTGCATGCTGCTGCTTACTTTTACTGCTACATGCCGTATGCTACTACATGATTTCACTACTATATGATATTACTTGCTTTCGATTGCATGCTACTTCTGTACGATTCGTTATTATTACCATGCTACTTATTGTTATACATGATTTAAACTGTTGGCCTAATACGTGCTTGCTTTATGACTTACTGACAAAAATTTATTTTTCCTTGTTCAGATGTCGAATACTCCACCTGCTATCATTTTGGGCAGTTCAGACTCGTCAGCCACCCCACCTGATGCTGCTGCCGACACACCGATCCCGCTACCCACGAGTGACCCCAGCGCTTCATCTTCCGGGACTAGCAGCCAGGCGCCTGCCCCAATAGTTACTTCTAGAGGAGCCCAGGACCCTTCGGAGATTCCAGCTCCATCTGCCCCCGGACCCTCAGGATCACAGCCCTGCTCCGGTGAGATTGTGATTCCCGCGGAGTTCGGGGAAGGTCCGTTCCGTAACTGGTATCGCCATTGGTGCCGACGCGCCCCTGATGGACGTCTCATTCCGATCGGACCCGCTAGGTACAGACAGATGATGGTCGCTCGAGGAGAGCCAGTTCAGCCACCAGTGCAGCCACCACCGCATGATTCAGATGATTCTTCATCCGATGATTCATCTACAGACGGCTCTAGTGATGATGACTCCGACGAGGAGGACACCGATGCACCTGTTCAGCCACCCTCCACCCCGCCGAAGAAGCGGTATCGCTTCGACAGTACCATCATTCCGGGGATCAACGGAGGACGAGCATTCACTGACGAGTTTGGTCGGCGTCGTAGGGTTACTGCCCGTAAGCGGCTTGTGCCGTATCCTGCCGACCCACTTGTGCGTAAGGCACCCCGTTACGTACTGACTATTTCTGGAGCCGGACCGTCTACATCTGCACCACCGGCACCACCCGCACAACCTGCACCGCCTGCCCCACCATCTCCCACTGTCGAAGAATTGACAAGGGAGGTGGAAACCCTCCGTGCTCGGGTAGCTGAGCTAGAGGACCAGATGTCCCATGTTATGGACATCCTACACCCACCTTCACCGTAGGACTTTTGTATTTAGATTTCATTATGTAATCAAGTTGTAGTTTTATGTTTCACTTATGTATTGTACGAACTTATTCAGATGTATGCAACTTATTATTGTTAATGGAACTTTGCGTTATTTAATTCTTGCACGATGTTCTACTTACATTACTGTATGATTCTGTGGTATTTGTACCTAGATGCGTTATTTAATAAATATGTGATGTGTTGATTCCGTGTTGGTTACATATACTGTATTATTATATATTGAATGCTGGATTTTGACTTGAGTCAAAAATTTTGTTTAGAACACCATGGCCAACGGACGATCAACACCTACCACAGCCCAAATCGAGGAGATGATTGCCGAAAGGGTAGCCACAGCCATTGCGGAAATGCAACCCCAAGCTCCACCGCCACCACCACCGGTTATTCAGCCCATTCGTAATGGGTGTACGTACAAAGAATTCCAAAGCTGCAAACCTCATAACTTCAGTAGAACAGAGGGACCGGTTGGTCTCACTAGATGGTTTGAAAAACTTGAATCTGTGTTCCGAGTCAGCAACTGTTCATGAAATGTCCCGTTCATATTGATTATAAACGTTCCATATTAATTGATTTCGTTGCGAGGTTTTGACCTCTATATGAGACGTTTTTCAAAGACTGAATTTCATTTTTAAAACAACCATAACCTTTATTTTATCAATAAAGGTTTTAAAAACATTACGTAGATTATCAAATAATGATAATCTAAAATATATTGTTTACACACGACCATTACATAATGGTTTACAATAGAAATATATTACATCGACATATGTTTCTTGAATGCAGTTTTTACACAGTATCATACAAACATGGACTCCAAATCTTGTCCTTATTTTAGTATGCAACAGCGGAAGCTCTTAGTATTCACCTGAGAATAAACATGCTTTAAACGTCAACAAAAATGTTGGTGAGTTATAGGTTTAACCTATATATATCAAATCGTAACAATAGACCACAAGATTTCATATTTCAATATACATCCCATACATAGAGATAAAAATCATTCATATGGTGAACACCTGGTAACCGACATTAACAAGATGCATATAAGAATATCCCCTATCATTCCGGAAAATCCTTCGGACATGATAAAAACGAATTTGAAGTACTAAAGCATCCGGTACTTTGGATGGGGTTCGTTAGGCCCAATAGATCTATCTTTAGGATTCGCGTCAATTAGTAGATCGGTTTACTAATTCTTAGGCTACCAAGCAAAAGGGGCATATTTGGCTTTGATCATTCACCCATATAATGTAGTTTCATTTACTTGTGTCTATTTCGTAAAACATTTATAAAACTGCATGTATTCTCATCCCAAAATATTAGATTTTAAAAGTGAAACTATAACTCACTTTCACAGATTTTTACTTCGTCGGGAAGTAAGACTTGGCCACTGGTCGATTCACGAACCTATAACAAATATGTACATATATATTAAAGTATGTTCAAAATATATTTACAACACATTTAATACATTTTGATGTTTTAAGTTTATTAAGTCAGCTGTCCTCGTTAGTAACCTACAACTAGTTGTCCACAGTTAGATGTACAGAAATAAATCGATATATATTATCTTGAATCAATCCACGACCCAGTGTATATACGTCTCAGGCTAGATCACAACTCAAAGTATATATATTTTTGGAATCAACCTCAACCATGTATAGCTAACTCCAATATTACTGCATATAGAGTGTCTATGGTTGTTCTAAATAATATATATACATGGGTCGATATGATATGTCAAAACATTTGCATACGTGTCTATGGTATCTCAAGATTACATAATATATTAGAATACATGTATAATACAATATAAGTTAGCTAGGATATGATTTGTATATAATTGTTAATATTTCCCGTAGCTACAAAAATCAAAAAATATCCAATCTTGTTTTACCCATAACTTCTTCATTTTAAATCCGTTTTGAGTGAATCAAAATGCTATGGTTTAATATTGAACTCTATTTTATGAATCTAAATAGAAAAAGTATAGGTTTATAGTCAGAAATATAAGTTACAAGTCGTTTTTGTAAGAGGTAGTCATTTCAGTCGAAAGAACGACGTCTTGATGACCATTTTAAAAAACATACTTTCACTTTGAGTTTAACCATGATTTTTGGATATAGTTTCATGTTCATAATAAAAATCATTTTCCCAGAAGAACAACTTTTATATCAAAGTTTATCATAGTTTTTAATTATCAAACCCAAAACAGCCCGCGGTGTTACTACGACGGCGTATGTCCAGTTTTACGGTGTTTTTCGTGTTTCCAGGTTTTAAATCATTAAGTTAGCATATCATATAGATATAGAACATGTGTTTAGTTGATTTTAAAAGTCAAGTTAGAAGGATTAACTTTTGTTTGCGAACAAGTTTAGAATTAACTAAACTATGTTCTAGTGATTTCAAGTTTAAACCTTCGAATAAGATAGCTTTATATGTATGAATCGAATGATGTTATAAACATCATTACTACCTCAAGTTTTGTGGATAAATCTACTAGAAAAAAGACAAATGGATCTAGCTTCAAAGGATCTTGGATGGCTTGAAAGTTCTAGAAGTAGAATCATGACACGAAAACAAGTTCAAGTAAGATTTTCACTCGAAATAAGATTGTTATAGTTATAGAAATTGAATCAAAGTTTGAATATGAGTATTACCTTGTATTAGAAAGATATCTTACTGTAAATAAGAAAGATTTCTTGAGGTTGGATGAGCTAGCAAACTTGGAAGTATTCTTGATTTTATGAAACTAGAACTTGTAGAATTTATGAAGAACACTTAGAACTTGAAGATAGAACTTGAGAGAGATAAATTAGATGAATAAAATTGAAGAATGAAAGTGTTTGTAGGTATTTTTGGTCGTTGGTGTATGGATTAGATATAAAGGATATGTTGTAACATCCCGCGTTTTTCCGTTAAATTTAATTTTAACACCGTCTTTTTTTTTTAAAACATAATCTTTCGTATTTAAATTAATAGTTTCCGTGAGTAACGTTCATTATATTCCCGCTATTTAATTTTGACATCACCCGTTTACTCGAGCGTTTTAAAAATATTCGTTTGGTTAATTCCCGCACCCGACTACAAACATGAGGGACTTAAGTTGACAAGTGGGCAAAGTGGTGACTAGGTCAACTAGTCAACCACTTCACCTCCTCCATCCATTTCCATCCATCTCCCTCATCTCTCTTTCTCTCTAGCAAGAACACACACACACAACACCCAATTCAATCATTCATCATCTAAATTCGATTTAGGAGGCTTACAACAAAACAAATTACATATTTGGAATCCTCTCTTCATCCTCTACAATTTGATACCAACTTCATCTCGTTTGGGTAACATTTCTAAAACTCTAGATTTCTCTAAATTCGTGTTTTTGATTTGAAATGGTGTTAGTTAGTGTCTATGGCTCAAGTCTAACATGAATATATGTTTGGTTTGCTCGATTTGTTGTTTTTGGAGTAACTAGCATGAACTTGAAATGAGTTTGCTTAATCCTTGATTTTGGATGAGTTAATGTTGTTAGATTGTTAAAGTGCATGTTTTAATTGTGTTACTAGTATCACTAGCTTCGTTTTGATGCGTAGGTTGATTAAGAAAACTTCAAAAACATGAATATTGATTTTGTGATGTTTGACTAGGGTTTGATAGTTCTTGACATGAACTTTTGATGCTTGAATGCCATGGAATGTTAATTGTTAGTGATTAGTTGTAATGTATGCTTAATTACCTTCGAAACGGCATATCGTATGTGTAAATTGGATTCCCGAAACTTAAAATGCAATTGATGAACTTGAAACTTTGAAAATGGACTTTTAAACGATCACTTGACGAGAAATCGGTTATGGAAAATGTTGTTTTTGTTTGATGAAACATGTTTAGTTGTGTTCCTTGTCAAAAGAGCTTTCCAACGGTATAAGATACGCTTCCTAATTGTTTACGGTTTGAGTTTTGCGTTTGTTTGAAATTTTACCAAGCCTTGAACAAGTGAAACAGGCCAGGGACCAGGCCACGGCCATTGTCGCGCCGCGGAGCAATTTGTCGTGCCGTGGCCCAAAGGGTGATTTTAGAACATGTTTTTCAAGCTTTCTGACCTTCAACATAGGCATTTGTCGCGCCGCGGAGCAATTTGTCGCGCCGTGACAATTGCCTGTTTCATCCGAACTTCAGCAAACTTGTTTTGGCCATAACTTTTTGACCGTAACTCCGTTTTCGATGAATCAAATATCGTTGGAAACGTAATAAGATTTCCTTTCTAATGGTAAGGTTTTGAAATGTCAACTCAAACTTTATTACAATCGTTCTAACATGCTTTTATACTTGATTCTTGCATGAAACTTGACAACGTGATTCACATGCTATACTATTCGAGTCGTAACGAGCCATAGGACTAATTGAACACATTTCACCCGACCTTGTGTCGTAACCGGTTAATTGATATAACTTACTTGTTTAGGTCAAGGCTAAGCAACTTTCATGCACACGTTTACTTGTTGAAGTACTTTTATACTCGTGCACTCGAGGTGAGATCATAGTCCCACTTTTACTCTTTTTGAACTTATATTTGGGATGAGAAAACATAAACGATTCTTTTGAACTAAGTGAACACAAGAACGGGAAAACAAACATTCTACATACGAGTTTAGAACAAAATCCTCAATTCGATTATCATTAGTTACACTTGCCGGGTGTAAGCGAGAACTTATGTTATATGGCCATATGGGTTGACAACCCTCATCCTTGACGGTTCGCTACCGTCTACGGATGAAATATATTTTCGAGAATCAGTGTTTGTTCTAGCACTAAGTGATGGGGTATACAATGGAAGGAATGTTAAGCTTTGATAATTGGGTGCTCGTGAAACAAACTTTTGGAATGTATTACTATTATTTCATTGATGCAAATCTTGTGGTTCACTTGTACTTACTTACTTAAACCTATGATTTCACCAACGTTTTCGTTGACAGATTTCTATGTTTTTCTCAGGTCATGCACGATATGTGAAACATGCTTCCGCTAACTATTTGATACTTGCATCCGATGTCGAGTATACATGCATTTCATGGAGCGTCTTTTGACTTTACTTTAAACCGTGTCGCCTAGATTTCAATCGTACTTATAACGTTGTAACTTAACTTTTGGTTGAACAATTCTTGTAAACTTTGAAACAATCTTTATTTTGAAATGAAGGCGACATATTTTGGTCAAACGTTATCTTAAAGACTTATAATCAGGTAATGGGACCCACGTAGCCGACGCCGTCACTTGACGATTTGTCGGGGTCGCTACAGTTGGTATCAGAGCCTTGGTTGTAGGGATTTAGAGTTCATTTGTGTCCACCCCGAGTCATAGGGTACATAGGTGAATCTAGACTACAACCGGCATATAGACTGAAGTAGGAATTATTTGACTAATTGTGCATTTATACTCGAACTCTTCTATCATATCTAACTCGTATTCGATCTTGATCTTACGTTGATAAATTTTGTTGATGCGCCACCTTGACTTTATGAAGTAATGTTAAATGCACATGAGAATCAGGGTAATATAATTTCCGGGATTATATTACGGTGATTCACATGGACGTTCCGACATTATGACGTAAAGAATTTAAGGCGAGTCAAGGAAAAATTTCCTCTCTATCCTATTTCCATACTCCGGTTGGTATTGTTGAAAATACTAACCAACGATATTCTTGTCTCATGAAGGAACAATGGCTCACCAAGGTCAACACAATACTCCTCTCGAAACTCTAGAACAAGCTCTTCAACGAATGATAACCACCGCCGTGGGTACGGCCGTGGCCGATCACTTTTCTAACAACAACAATCATGGAGCCGGTAATTCAATCGAAGGTTGCTCCTACAAGAACTTCATGAAGTACAATCCTCCCACTTTCGATGGAACCGGAGGACCGGTTACTCTCACCCGATGGTTTGAACAAATGGAGACCGTTTTTAACACAAGCGGTTGTCGAGACCAAGATAAGGTCAAGTTTTCCACCCTCACCTTCACCGGGATTGCTCTCTCGTGGTGGAACACGTATGTACAATTGGTGGGAAGCGATGAAGCCCACACACTCTCTTGGACCGAATTAAGAGAAAGAATGATCACCGAATACTTCCCGCGCAACGAGACTCGAAGGCTCGAACAGGGTCTAAGGAATTTAAAAACGGTCGGAAATGACCTCGAAGCTTATAATCAACGGTTTACCGAACTAGTCTCGATGTGTCCAAATCTCATGACTCCCGAATCCCTAAGAGTCGAACTTTACATGGATGGCCTCCCTAAGAACATTCAACACAAGGTAATGACATCTCAACCCACTAACCTACAAGAGGCTTTAACAATGGCCCGCCATACTTTAGACACGGCAAATGAAACGGAAACGCCGGCACCAATGGTCGAGAACCAATCGAGCGGCAATAAAAGAACATGGGAAGCCTCTCAATCAAGCAACCACAACCACAACAACCTCTCCAAGAAGCCTTTCGCCTCCAACGACAAGAAAGGCTATACCGGAAAACTACCTTTTTGTAACGAATGCCACAAGCATCACTTTGAAGGATGTGGCAGGTTTCGCCACCGGTGCCAAGGAAGTGGTCACATCGACAAACATTGTGGAAGTGCCACCCCCGTCCCTCGAAAGGGACCCAACACACAAAAGTCGGTCACTTGCTACGCATGTGGCCAAACGGGTCATTTTAGGAATGAATGCCCAAATAAGAAAATCAACCCCAACGCACGCCGTTGAACCTTCGACATCGACACCAAGGATGACCGGAACGACGATGGACTAGTAACGGGTACGTTTCTTCACAACAAACCGTATATTTCATACTTGTTCGATTCGATTACCGCTAGACGTTTTATAACCAAGGATTTGACTCATGCTCTTTATATTCCACCTCTTTCCCCCAGATACTACTTAGACGATTTAAGTGACCGACGGAAAAATATTGTGTGCCTATAAATTTTATTGGAGGAAATACGTTAAGACTTTTGACTTGACACCTATAGAACTAGGGAACTCGGAACCTATTCGTTAAAAAAAAAAAAAAAAAAAAAAAAATGTGTTTCCCCATCATCTTGTATAGATTATTGTGAACTGAGTAATTTTCGGTTGGAAACCGATACCCTCTCCCTCGCATCCATGACCTCATGATTTCTTGCATGAATCCCGTGTGTATTCCAAAACGACCTCCGTTCCGGTTATCATCAATTGGGGGTTAAGGGAGACGATGTCTCCTGAGTCTTTTCCGAACTCGCAACGTTAGTTGTAAATCTCTCTTAGTACCGTTTGATTTATTTAGGACTCCGTCCGTATTCATGAACCTCCTAAACCACGTATGCAACTTATCTAGACAAATCTGTTATCGTATTTATGGATGACATCTTAACTTATTCAAGTAAAGAAGGCAAACGAACAACATCATCATCTTACGCTCGAACTTTGAGAAAAGAGCAACTCTATACCAAATTCTCCGAGTGAGAATTTCTGTTAAACGAAGTCAAATTTTCTAGACCATGATGTTAATGGTCAAGGCATTACAATCAATCTCGAAATCAAGCCACACGTGATCATGAAACTCTCTCAACTCAGACTTGTATTCGTAAAATCTGAGAACTCGCCTGTTATCACCGAAGATTCATTTCTGACTTTTCTCGTGTTACCCGACTTTTAAACTCGTTAACTCACTAAGGGAAAACTTTAAACCTCTCCGTGTTCGAACCTTGAGCGTGATTCTTCACACCAACATTTCTAGTTAAAATCGTATAGCAACAGATGGAACTCAAACATGGAAATATTTCTACATGAACGCCGAAAGGCATACTCTCTCGACTCAAAAATTAACGTAACTAAAATTCGTTATTTTGCACGAAGAAGTCGAATACTAAATTGTGGATCCGATCAATTTTCTCGTCATCACGTACCACACTACACACCTCTGATATTTCACCGTTACCGTCTGATATTACTGGAACTTAAGATAACACACAATCCAATGATACTTCACTCTTCTTTGACTTAATGTCATTGTGTTCCTGATAATCGGCCAACTATTATTCAACCCCGAACTATACAACTACGTGTACTATCTCGTTTCTCTTTCAGACTTCAACTTTTGACAACTAGAGGCACGTTATGGCAACCTCGAGATGTAAACTCATCCTATTCTAAGTCCTCATTTCACTCCTATCTTTATCGCTCGCATTTCCGTTTAAGGAAACTCCTTGTAACATTTCTCCATGGGTAGAGAAACTCCTCACATTACATTAGTATTCGCCACGAGGGTGAATAGTCCTAACGAACATTTTTTGTGAACCCTAACTGACTTGTTCAAACATATCTTAAGAGATTCTATTCCAACACGGTGTATCCTTGTCAATTATCCCGTATCGAAATACTCGTTTCACTTCTAGTTTTACAAGAAACCTTGGGAACCTGCTTAGACATGAGTACCGCGTACCACCCACAAACTGACGAACCGAGCAAACAAACGATTTACGTCTTGGAAAGACATCTCACAAACTCGTATTGTCACCTATAGTAGATCACTCTTACAACAGTAGTTACCACTCGTGTGTTCACGCGCACTTTTCGAAACCTTATATGACCGCTAATGTCATACCCCTGTTCATTTAACCAAAGCATCAACCACCGAAATCTGAACTCCATCAAGAAACAACAATTGAGGTCGTTCAAGTCCGAGAAGGGCTCGAGACAACCCATTGTCGCCAGAAGAGTTATACCAAACTTAGAGGAGAACCTCACAAATCCCAGTGTGTAACCGCGTAATATTGAGAACCCGCACCTTGGAAGGGTGTAATCCGTTTCGGGAATCAGGGAAAGTTAAACCCGCGACATGTTAACCCTTTTGAAACCTTGGGGCGTATTGGAACCGCTCCCTACCGTTTAGAACTTCCGACTCAATTAAGTTTCCGTTTACCCTACATTTCGTGTAACAAACTTAGAAACGTGTCCTGCGGAACAGGAACGTGCAATCCTGCTGGATACATCAACTATCGATGACAAACTTCTCTTCATAGGAAAACCAGTTGAAACCGGGGATCGTAAAAACCGAACCTTAATGCAACGTAAAACCCTGACTATCCAACTCATGAGAACACTCAAGGACGTACTTTCACTTATTCATTGCATGGACAACGTAAAGTCTCGAGTAAGAGATATCGACTACTACTTCCAACTAAATTTCGGGACGAAATTTCTTTTGAGGTGTGGATAATGTAACATCCCGCGTTTTTCCGTTAAATTTAATTTTAACACCGTCTTTTTTTTTAAAACATAATCTTTCGTATTTAAATTAATAGTTTCCGTGAGTAACGTTCATTATATTCCCGCTATTTAATTTTGACATCACCCGTTTACTCGAGCGTTTTAAAAATATTCGTTTGGTTAATTCCCGCACCCGACTACAAACATGAGGGACTTAAGTTGACAAGTGGGCAAAGTGGTGACTAGGTCAACTAGTCAACCACTTCACCTCCTCCATCCATTTCCATCCATCTCCCTCATCTCTCTTTCTCTCTAGCAAGAACACACACACACAACACCCAATTCAATCATTCATCATCTAAATTCGATTTAGGAGGCTTACAACAAAACAAATTACATATTTGGAATCCTCTCTTCATCCTCTACAATTTGATACCAACTTCATCTCGTTTGGGTAACATTTCTAAAACTCTAGATTTCTCTAAATTCGTGTTTTTGATTTGAAATGGTGTTAGTTAGTGTCTATGGCTCAAGTCTAACATGAATATATGTTTGGTTTGCTCGATTTGTTGTTTTTGGAGTAACTAGCATGAACTTGAAATGAGTTTGCTTAATCCTTGATTTTGGATGAGTTAATGTTGTTAGATTGTTAAAGTGCATGTTTTAATTGTGTTACTAGTATCACTAGCTTCGTTTTGATGCGTAGGTTGATTAAGAAAACTTCAAAAACATGAATATTGATTTTGTGATGTTTGACTAGGGTTTGATAGTTCTTGACATGAACTTTTGATGCTTGAATGCCATGGAATGTTAATTGTTAGTGATTAGTTGTAATGTATGCTTAATTACCTTCGAAACGGCATATCGTATGTGTAAATTGGATTCCCGAAACTTAAAATGCAATTGATGAACTTGAAACTTTGAAAATGGACTTTTAAACGATCACTTGACGAGAAATCGGTTATGGAAAATGTTGTTTTTGTTTGATGAAACATGTTTAGTTGTGTTCCTTGTCAAAAGAGCTTTCCAACGGTATAAGATACGCTTCCTAATTGTTTACGGTTTGAGTTTTGCGTTTGTTTGAAATTTTACCAAGCCTTGAACAAGTGAAACAGGCCAGGGACCAGGCCACGGCCATTGTCGCGCCGCGGAGCAATTTGTCGCGCCGTGGCCCAAAGGGTGATTTTAGAACATGTTTTTCAAGCTTCCTGACCTTCAACATAGGCATTTGTCGCGCCGCGGAGCAATTTGTCGCGCCGTGACAATTGCCTGTTTCATCCGAACTTCAGCAAACTTGTTTTGGCCATAACTTTTTGACCGTAACTCCGTTTTCGATGAATCAAATATCGTTGGAAACGTAATAAGATTTCCTTTCTAATGGTAAGGTTTTGAAATGTCAACTCAAACTTTATTACAATCATTCTAACATGCTTTTATACTTGATTCTTGCATGAAACTTGACAACGTGATTCACATGCTATACTATTCGAGTCGTAACGAGCCATAGGACTAATTGAACACATTTCACCCGACCTTGTGTCGTAACCGGTTAATTGATATAACTTACTTGTTTAGGTCAAGGCTAAGCAACTTTCATGCACACGTTTACTTGTTGAAGTACTTTTATACTCGTGCACTCGAGGTGAGATCATAGTCCCACTTTTACTCTTTTTGAACTTATATTTAGGATGAGAAAACATAAACGATTCTTTTGAACTAAGTGAACACAAGAACGGGAAAACAAACATTCTACATACGAGTTTAGAACAAAATCCTCAATTCGATTATCATTAGTTACACTTGCCGGGTGTAAGCGAGAACTTATGTTATATGGCCATATGGGTTGACAACCCTCATCCTTGACGGTTCGCTACCGTCTACGGATGAAATATATTTTCGAGAATCAGTGTTTGTTCTAGCACTAAGTGATGGGGTATACAATGGAAGGAATGTTAAGCTTTGATAATTGGGTGCTCGTGAAACAAACTTTTGGAATGTATTACTATTATTTCATTGATGCAAATCTTGTGGTTCACTTGTACTTACTTACTTAAACCTATGATTTCACCAACGTTTTCGTTGACAGATTTCTATGTTTTTCTCAGGTCATGCACGATATGTGAAACATGCTTCCGCTAACTATTTGATACTTGCATCCGATGTCGAGTATACATGCATTTCATGGAGCGTCTTTTGACTTTACTTTAAACCGTGTCGCCTAGATTTCAATCGTACTTATAACGTTGTAACTTAACTTTTGGTTGAACAATTCTTGTAAACTTTGAAACAATCTTTATTTTGAAATGAAGGCGACATATTTTGGTCAAACGTTATCTTAAAGACTTATAATCAGGTAATGGGACCCACGTAGCCGACGCCGTCACTTGACGATTTGTCGGGGTCGCTACATATGTAATTTTGTTTTCATGTAAATAAGTCATGAATGATTACTCATATTTTTGTAATTTTATGAGATATTTCATGCTAGTTGCCAAATTATGGTTCCAACATGTGTTAGGTGACTCACATGGGCTACTAAGAGCTTATCATTGGAGTGTATATACCAATAGTACATACATCTAAAAGCTGTGTATTGTACGAGTATGAATACGGGTGCATACGAGTAGAATTGTTGATGAAACTGAATGAGGATGTAATTGTAAGCATTTTTGTTAAGTAGAAGTATTTTGATAAGTGTCTTGAAGTCTTTCAAAAGTGTATGAATACATATTAAAACACTACATGTATATACATTTTAACTGATTAGTTAAGTAATCGTTAGTCGTTACATGTAAGTGTTGTTTTGAAACCTTTAGGTTAACGATCTTGTTAAATGTTGTTAACCCAATCTTTATAATATCAAATGAGATTTTAAATTATTATATGATCATGATATTATGATGTACGAATATCTCTTAATATGATATATATACATTAAATGTCGTTACAACGATAATCGTTACATATATGTCTCGTTTCAAAATCATTAAGTTAGTAGACTTGTTTTTACATATGTAGTTCATTGTTAATATACTTAATGATATGTTTACTTATCATAATATCATGTTAACTATATATATAACCATATATATGTCATCATATAGTTTTTACAAGTTTTAACGTTCGTGAATCACCGGTCAACTTGGGTGGTCAATTGTCTACATGAAACCTATTTCAATTAATCAAGTCTTAACAAGTTTGATTGCTTAACATGTTGGAAACACTTAATCATGTAAATAAAAATTTCCTTAATATATATATATAAACATGGAAAAGTTCGGGTCACTACAGTACCTACCCGTTAAATAAATTTCGTCCTGAAATTTTAAGCAGTTGGAGGTGTTGACGTATCTTCTGGAAATAAATGTGGGTATTTCTTTTTCATCTGATCTTCTCGTTCCCAGGTAAACTCGGGTCCTCTACGAGCATTCCATCGAACCTTAACAATTGGTATCTTGTTTTGCTTAAGTCTTTTAACCTCACGATCCATTATTTCGACGGGTTCTTCGATGAATTGAAGTTTTTCGTTGATTTGGATTTCATCTAACGGAATAGTGAGATCTTCTTTAGCAAAACATTTCTTCAAATTCAAGACGTGGAAAGTGTTATGTACAGTCGCGAGTTGTTGAGGTAACTCAAGTCGGTAAGCTACTGGTCCGACACGATCAATAATCTTGAATGGTCCGATATACCTTGGATTTAATTTCCCTCGTTTGCCAAATTGAACAACGCCTTTCCATGGTGCAACTTTAAGCATGACCATCTCTCCAATTTCAAATTCTATATCTTTTCTTTTAATGTCAGCGTAGCTCTTTTGTCGACTTTGGGCGGTTTTCAACCGTTGTTGAATTTGGATGATCTTCTTGGTAGTTTCTTGTATTATCTCTGGACCCGTAATCTGTCTATCCCCCACTTCACTCCAACAAATCGGAGACCTGCACTTTCTACCATAAAATGCTTCAAACGGCGCCATCTCAATGCTTGAATGGTAGCTGTTGTTGTAGGAAAATTCTGCTAACGGTAGATGTCGATCCCAACTGTTTCTGAAATCAATAACACATGCTCGTAGCATGTCTTCAAGCATTTGTATCGTCCTTTCACTCTGCCCATCAGTTTGTGGATGATAGGCAGTACTCATGTCTATACGAGTTCCTAATGCTTGCTGTAATGTCTGCCAGAATCTTGAAATAAATCTGCCATCCCTATCAGAGATAATAGAGATTGGTATTCCATGTCTGGAGACGACTTCCTTCAAATACAGTCATGCAAACTTCTCCATCTTGTCATCTTCTCTTATTGGCAGGAAGTGTGCTGATTTGGTGAGACGATCAACTATTGCCCAAATAGTATCAAAACCACTTGCAATCCTTGGCAATTTAGTGATGAAATCCATGGTAATGTTTTCCCATTTCCATTCCGGGATTTCGGGTTGTTGAAGTAGACCTGATGGTTTCTGATGCTCAGCTTTGACCTTAGAACACGTCAAACATTCTCCTACGTATTTAGCAACATCGGCTTTCATACTCGGCCACCAAAAATGTTTCTTGAGATCCTTGTACATCTTCCCCGTTCCAGGATGTATTGAGTATCTGGTTTTATGAGCTTCTCTAAGTACCATTTCTCTCATATCTCCAAATTTTGGTACCCAAATCCTTTCAGCCCTATACCGGGTTCCGTCTTCCCGAATATTAAGATGCTTCTCCGATCCTTTGGGTATTTCAACCTTTAAATTTCCCTATTTTAAAACTCCTTGTTGCGCCTCCTTTATTTGAGTAGTAAGGTTATTGTGAATCATTATATTCATAGATTTTACTCGAATGGGTTCTCTGTCCTTCCTGCTCAAGGCGTCGGCTACCACATTTGCCTTCCCCGGGTGGTAACGAATCTCAAAGTCGTAATCATTCAACAATTCAATCCACCTACGCTGCCTCATATTCAGTTGTTTCTGATTAAATATGTGTTGAAGACTTTTGTGGTCGGTATATATAATACTTTTGACCCCATATAAGTAGTGCCTCCAAGTCTTTAATGCAAAAACAACCGCACCTAATTCCAAATCATGCGTCGTATAATTTTGTTCGTGAATCTTCAATTGTCTAGACGCATAAGCAATCACCTTCGTTCGTTGTGTTAATACACAACCGAGACCTTGCTTTGATGCGTCACAATAAATCACAAAATCATCATTCCCTTCAGGGAATGACAATATAGGTGCCGTAGTTAGCTTTTTCTTCAATAACTGAAACGCCTTCTCTTGGTTATCCTTCCATTCAAATTTCTTCCCTTTATGCGTTAATGCAGTCAAGGGTTTTGCTATTTTGGAGAAATCTTGGATGAATCTTCTGTAGTAACCAGCCAATCCTAAAAATTGACGTATTTGCTTCGGAGTTTTTAGGGTTTCCCACTTTTCAACAGTTTCAATCTTTGCCGGGTCCACCTGGATACCTTCTTTGTTCACTATATGACCGAGGAATTGAACTTCTTTTAACCAAAATGCACACTTTGAAAACTTAGCGTACAGTTTTTCTTTCCTCAATACTTCTAGCACTTTTCTCAAATGTTATTCATGCTCTTGATCATTCTTTGAGTAAATAAGTATGTCATCGAAGAAAACAATGACAAACTTGTCAAGATATGGCCCACACACTCGGTTCATAAGGTCCATGAACACAACTGGTGCGTTAGTCAATCCAAATGGCATAACCATAAACTCGTAATGACCATAACGTGTCCTAAAAGCAGTTTTTGGAATATCATCCTCCTTTACTCGCATTTGATGATATCCAGAACGTAAATCGATTTTCGAATAAACCGACGAGCCTTGTAGTTGATCAAATAAGTCATCAATTCTCAGCAGTGGATAACGGTTTTTGATGGTAAGTTTATTCAACTCTCTGTAGTCAATACACAACCTAAATGTACCATCCTTCTTCTTGACAAACAAAACAGGAGCTCCCCATGGTGATGTGCTTGGTCGAATGAAACCACGTTCTAATAGTTATTGCAGTTGCCTTTGCAGTTCTTTCATCTCGCTGGGTGCGAGTCTGTAAGGAGCACGAGCTATTGGTGCAGCTCCTGGTACAAGATCTATTTGAAATTCAACGGATCGATGTGGGGGTAATCCCGGTAATTCTTTCAGAAATACATCGGAAATTCTTTTGCGACGGGAACATCATTGATGCTCTTTTCTTCAGTTTGTACTTTCTCGATGTGTGCTAGAACAGCATAGCAACCTTTTCTTATTAGTTTTTGTGCCTTCAAATTACTAATAAGATGTAGATTCGTGTTGCCCTTTTCTCCGTACACCATTAAGGATTTTCTTTTTTCTCGTATAATGCGAATTGCATTTTTGTAACAAACGATCTCTGCTTTCACTTCTTTCAACCAGTCCATACCGATTATCACATCAAAACTCCCTAACTCTACTGGTATCAAGTCAATCTTAAATGTTTCGCTAACCAGTTTAATTTCTCGATTCCGGCATATATTATCTGCTGAAATTAATTTACCATTTGCTAATTCGAGTAAAAATTTACTATCCAAAGGCGTCAATGGACAACTTAATTTAGCACAAAAATCTCTACTCATATAGCTTCTATCCGTACCCGAATCAAATAAAACGTAAGCAGATTTATTGTCAATAAGAAACGTACCCGTAACAAGCTCCGGGTCTTCCTGTGCCTCTGCCGCATTAATATTGAAAACTCTTCCGCGGCCTTGTCCATTCGTGTTCTCCTGGTTCGGACAATTTCTAATAATGTGGCCCGGTTTTCCACATTTATAACAAACTACATTGGCATAACTTGCTCCGACACTACTTGCTCCGCCATTACTCGTTCCGACACCATTTGTTCCTTTTGTTCTGTTAACCCCTGGTCTGTAGACCTCATACTTCGCCGATCTATGACCATTTCTTTTACACTTGTTGCAAAATTTGGTGTAGAACCCCGAGTGATACTTTTCACACCTTTGGCATAGCTGTTTCTGATTGTTGTTGTTGTTGCGGTTGTTGTTGTTGTTGGAATGATTGTTGTAGTTGTTGTTATTGTTGTTTTGCCATTTGTTGTAGTTGCGATTGATGTTGCGATTGTTGGGATAGTTGTTGTTGTTTTGGTGACTCTTATCACCGTTTTCCTCCCACTTTCTTTTGACTAGCTTCACGTTGGCCTCTTCGGCCACCTGTTCTTTAATTCTTCCCTCAATCTGGTTCACTAGTTTGTGAGCCATTCTACATGCCTTTTGTATGGAGGCAGGCTCGTGTGAACTTATATCTTCTTGGATTCTCTCTGGTAACCCTTTCACAAACGCGTCGATCTTCTCTTCCTCATCTTCGAACGCTCTCGGACACAATAGGCACAATTCTGTGAATTGTCTTTCGTACGAAGTAATATCGAATCCCTGTGCTCGTAACCCTCTAAGTTCTGACTTGAGCTTATTGACCTCGGTTCTGGGACAGTACTTCTCGTTCATCAAGTGCTTGAATGCTGACCACGGTAGCGCGTAAGCAGCATCTTGTCCCACTTGCTCTAGATAGGTATTCCACCATGTTAACGCAATACCTGTGAAGGTATACGTAGCGTACTTCACTTTGTCTCCTTCAGCACACTTACTTATGGCAAACACCGATTCAACTTTCTCGGTCCACCGTTTCAATCTGATTGGTCCTTCGGTCCCATCAAATTCTAAAGGTTTGCAGGCAGTGAATTCCTTGTAGGAGCATCCTACACGATTTCTTGCGTCGTTAGCTGTATTGCTAGATTCAGAGTTATTGTTGGTATGTAGCGCGGCCTGTACTGCGGCTATGTTTGAAGCAAGAAAGGCACAAAATTCCTCTTCGCTCATATTCAAGGTGTGTCGAGTAGTCGGTGCCATTTCCTTCAAAATAGTCAAATGAAACGAGTTAATCATATAGAATATCAAGAGTAGTCAATAGTATTTCGTAGCGTAATATGAACTTATTTATAAAAGCTCTTTCTTCATATTAGCGTTTTATACTCTTTAATTCGGGTAGTACCTACCCGTTAAGTTCATACTTAGTAGCTAACATACCATTTCAACTACTACAATTCTATATGAAAAACTAATCACAAAAAAAAAATATATATCATATTCAAACCTTTATACAATAACTTGCAAACTTACAATACCGCTATTTTACATATAGGATGAAATATAGCATATAAAACTTTGATACAAAGTAGTTGCGAAGATAATTCTAGTTAATAAATAAGGCGTTCAGCAAAGGCAATAAAGACACGTAATTCATACGTCCAGAAACAAGTCATGCATTCTGGTTTTACTGATACCACTTCCCATCCTTGGTTTTGTGGAACATAACCGTTGTGACCGATAGTAAGACAATGTGTTGTAACGTCGTCAAAAGGATGAAGGTTACGTAATGACCAACAGTCTCGTAATAACCTAAAAACCTCATTTCTTACCCCAATTACCGACTCCGTCACTTGTGGAAACGTTTTGTTTAATAGTTGTAGCCCGATGTTCTTGTTCTCACTTTGGTGAGAAGCGAACATTACTAACCCGTAAGCATAACATGCTTCTTTATGTTGCATGTTTGCCACTTTTTATAAATCACGAAGTCCTATATTCGGATATATTGAGTCAAAATAATTTCTTAACCCGTTGCGTAAAATAGCATTTGGGTTCCCCGCAATATATGCGTCAAAGTAAACACATCGTAACTTATGGATTTCCTAATGTGATATCCCCCATCTTTCGAACGAAAGCCTTTTATAAACCAAGGCATTCTTGGAACGTTCTTCGAATGTCTTACAAACTGATCTCGCCTTAAATAGTTGTGCCGAGGAATTCTGACTGACTCTAGACAAGATTTCATCAATCATGTCTCCGGGTAGGTCTCTTAAAATATTGGGTTGTCTATCCATTTTGTGTTTTTATAGTGTAAAATAGACAAGAGTTAGATTCATAAGAAAAATACTTATTAATACAAGCAATTTTTACATATATCATAAAGCATAAGCACACTATATTACATATATTACACCACACGAATACAACTATCTTATTCCGACTCGCTCATTTCTTCTTCTTCGGTTTTGGTTCGTTTTGCCAAGTTACTAGGGATATATGATGTTCCCCTAATACGAGCCGTCGTTTTCCACATTGGTTTAGAAAAACCTGGTGGTTTAGAGGTTCCCGGGATATTGTCACAACTTAAGAAATACGGGTGTTGACGATACATATAAAGTTCATCGGGTTTGGAATCAAATTTCTCTATTTTTATGCCCTTTCCCTTATTGTTCTCTTTTGCCTTATTAAATTGTGTTGAGGTAATTTCTATAACATCATCGGAATCCTTGTCGGGATCCGATTCATCGGAGAATTGGTAATCCTCCCAATACTTTACTTCCTTGGCGGAAACACCATTGACCATAATTAACTTTGGTCGGTTGGTTGAGGATTTTCTTCTACTTAACCGTTTTATTATTTCCCCCACTGGTTCTATTTCTTCTTCCGGTTTCGATTCTTCTTCCGGTTCCGACTCTTCTTCTGGTTCCTCTTCGGGAACTTGTGAATCAGTCCACGAATCATTCCAATTTAAATTTGACTCTTCATTATTATTAGGTGAGTCAATGGGACTTGTTCTAGAGGTAGACATCTATCACATAATATCAAACACGTTAAGAGATTAATATATCACATAATATTCACATGTTAAAAATATATAGTTTCCAACAAAATTTGTTAAGCAATCATTTTTCAAGTAAACACGGTCGAAGTCCAGACTCACTAATGCATCCTAACAAACTCGATAAGACACACTAATGCAAAATTCTGGTTCTCTAAGACCAACGCTCGGATACCAACTGAAATGTCCCGTTCATATTGATTATAAACGTTCCATATTAATTGATTTTCTTTAGAGGTTTTGACCTCTATGTGAGACGTTTTTCAAAGACTGCATTCATTTTTAAAACAACAATAACCTTTATTTTATCAATAAAGGTTTTAAAAATATAACGTAGATTATCAAATAATGATAATCTAAAATATACTGTTTACACACGACTATTACATAATGGTTTACAATAGAAATATATTACATCGACATATGTTTCTTGAATGCAGTTTTTACACAATATTATACAAACATGGACTCCAAATCTTGTCCTTATTTTAGTATGCAACAGCGGAAGCTCTTAGTATTCACCTGAGAATAAACATGCTTTAAACGTCAACAAAAATGTTGGTGAGTTATAGGTTTAACCTATATATATCAAATCGTAACAATAGACCACGAGATTTCATATTTCAATATACATCCCATACATAGAGATAAAAATCATTCATATGGTGAACACCTGGTAACCGACATTAACAAGATGCATATAAGAATATCCCCTATCATTCCGGGAAATCCTTCGGACATGATAAAAACGAATTCGAAGTACTAAAGCATCCTTTGGATGGGGTTCGTTAGGCCCAATAGATTTATCTTTAGGATTCGCGTCAATTAGTAGATCGGTTTACTAATTCTTAGGCTACCAAGCAAAAGGGGCATATTCGGCTTCGATCATTCACCCATATAATGTAGTTTCATTTACTTGTGTCTATTTCTTAAAACATTTATAAAACTGCATGAATTCTCATCCCAAAATATTAGATTTTAAAAGTGGGACTATAACTCACTTTCACATATTTTTACTTCGTCAGAAAGTAAGACTTGGCCACTGGTCGATTCACGAACCTATAACAAATATGTACATATATATATCAAAGTATGTTCAAAATATATTTACAACACATTTAATACATTTTGATGTTTTAAGTTTATTAAGTCAGCTGTCCTCGTTAGTAACCTACAACTAGTTGTCCACAGTTAGATGTACGAAAATAAATCGATATATATTATCTTGAATCAATCCATGACCCAGTGTATACACGTCTCAGGCTAGATCACAACTCAAAGTATATATATTTTTGGAATCAACCTCAACCCTGTATAGCTAACTCCAACATTACTGCATATAGAGTGTCTATGGTTGTTCCAAATAATATATATACATGGGTCGATATGATATGTCAAAACATTTGCATACGTGTCTATGGTATCCCAAGATTACATAATATATTAGAATACATGTATAATACAATATAAGTTAGCTAGGATATGATTTGTATAGAATTGTTAATATTTCCCGTAGCTACAAAAATCAAAAAATATCCAATCTTGTTTTACCCATAACTTCTTCATTTTAAATCCGTTTTGAGTGAATCAAAATGGTATGGTTTCATATTGAACTCTATTTTATGAATATAAACAGAAAAGGTATAGTTTTATAGTCAGAAATATAAGTTACAAGTCGTTTTTGTAAGAGGTAGTCATTTCAGTCGAAAGAACGACGTCTTGATGACCATTTTGAAAAACATACTTCCACTTTGAGTTTAACCATGATTTTTGGATATAGTTTCATGTTCATAAGAAAAATCATTTTCCCAGAAGAACAACTTTTAAATCAAAGTTTATCATAGTTTTTAATTATCAAACCCAAAACAGCCCGCGGTGTTACTACGACGGCGTATGTCCAGTTTTACGGTGTTTTTCGTGTTTCCAGGTTTTAAATCATTAAGTTAGCATATCATATAGACATAGAACATGTGTTTAGTTGATTTTAAAAGTTAAGTTAGAAGTATTAACTTTTGTTTGCGAACAAGTTTAGAATTAACTAAACTATGTTCTAGTGATTTCAAGTTTAAACCTTCGAATAAGATAGCTTTATATGTATGAATTGAATGATGTTATGAACATCATTACTACCTCAAGTTTTGTGGATAAACCTGATGGAAAATAAACAAATGGATCTAGCTTCAAAGGATCTTGGATGGCTTGAAAGTTCTTGAAGTAGAATCATGACACGAAAACAAGTTCAAGTAAGATTTCCACTCGAAATAAGATTGTTATAGTTATAGAAATTGAATCAAATTTTGAATATGAGTATTACCTTGTACTAGAAAGATATCTTACTGTAAATAAGAAAGATTTCTTGAGGTTGGATGATCACTCTACAAGATTGGAAGTAAGCTAGCAAACTTGGAAGTATTCTTGATTTTATGAAACTAGAACTTGTAGAATTTATGAAGAACACTTAGAACTTGAAGATAGAACTTGAGAGAGATCAATTAGATGAAGAAAATTGAAGAATGAAAGTGTGTGTAGGTGTTTTTGGTCGTTGGTGTATGGATTAGATATAAAGGATATGTAATTTTGTTTTCATGTAAATAAGTCATGAATGATTACTCATATTTTTGTAATTTTATGAGATTTTTCATGCTAGTTGCCAAATGATGGTTCCCACATGTGTTAGGTGAATCACCGGTCAACTTGGGTGGTCAATTGTCTATATGAAACCTATTTCAATTAATCAAGTCTTAACAAGTTTGATTGCTTAACATGTTGGAAACACTTAATCATGTAAATAACAATTTCCTTTAATATATATATATATATATATATATATATATATATATAAATATGGAAAAGTTCGGGTCACTACAGTTCAGAGGAGAATAAGACCAAATTTGCTTCTTGCACGCTGTCTGAAGGCGCACTCACGTGGTGGAACACATGGCATAGGCAAAGGCATTGATGAGGCGTATGCTACGCCATGGGAAGAATTTAAGTGTGCCATGATTGAGGAGTATTATCCGAGAACCGAGATACAAAAGATGGAAATGGAATTCATGCAGTTAAAGGCCGTTGGGAACGACCTTGATGGTTACAACAGGAGATTTTTGTAGTTAGCCCTGATGTGTCCGACAATGGTCACCCCAGAATTCAAGCGTATGGAAAGGCACTTCTGGGGACTTCCTAAGAGCATTAAGGAAAATGTGACGCCCCATACAAAACCATCGTGTATGGTTCGTCAATCAACAGAATCATTACATGGTCAAACACTATATGCTGTTTGAAAACCGATTTGCATTCATAAAAGATAATGTTTTTACAAAAGGTAGCGTGCATCCTATGAATAGGAGCATAAACATAATTATTTGACCCTAAGGTCGTTACAAAGTGATAATGCTAAAAACGAACATATATTTCATAGCATTATTCCTCAAGAAAGACAAGCTTTTAGTTGCAATTGTTCTATTTACAAGTGATATTCGTTTAAATAATAAAAGGTGAAGACAGAAGACAGATTCGACTATTTGAAGACGCAAACGACCAAAAAGCTCAAAAGAACAAAAGACAATAAAAAAAAGTTCCAATTATTGATAAGAAACGTCTCGAAATCACAAGAGTACAAGATTCAAAACGCAAAGTACAAGATATTAAATTGTACGCGAGGACGTTCGAAAATCCGGAACCGGGACCAGAGTCAATTCTTAACGCTCGACGCAACGGACTAAAAATTACAAGTTAACTATATATATAAATATAATATAATATATAATTAATTATATTAATTATATATATATTATATATATATATTTAAAACCGTCGGCAGCAGGAAACTCCAAGGGTGTAAACTGTAAATACCTCTCCGCGACTCGCGGAGTTTTAAGGGTATTTGGCCGCGAGTCGCGGAGCCCCAAAAATCAAGTCTAGCTATAAATCAACCCGAATTCTGATCAAAATCATCATCTTTTTTTTTCTTCCTCTTCATACGTAAATATATTTATATTTATAATTTATATTTTAATTTTAATTATAATTCTAATAATAAGGGTATGTTAGCGAATGTTGTAAGGGTGTAAGTCGAAATTCTGTCCGTGTAACGCTACGCTATTTTTAATCATTGTAAGTTATGTTCAACCTTTTTATATTAATGTCTCGTAGCTAAGTTATTATTATGCTTATTTAAAACGAAGTAATCATGATGTTAGGCTAATTACTAAAATTGGGTAATTGGGCTTTGTACCATAATTGGGGTTTGGACAAAAGAACGACACTTGTGGAAACTAGACTATGGGCTAATAATGGGCTTTATATTTGTTTAACTAAATGAAAGTTTGTTAATGTTAATATAAAGATTTACAATTGGGCGTCCCTATAAATTACCATATACACTCGATCGGACACGATGGGCGGGGTATTTATATGTACGAATAATCGTTCATTTAACCGGACACGGGAATGGATTAATAGCCACTAGAATAATCAAAACAGGGGTGAAATTACATTCAAGGGTAATTGGTGTAATTGTTAACAAAGTAGTAAAACCTTGGTTTACACGCAGTCGATAACCTGGTGTATTCATTAAACAAAGTATTAAAACCTTGTTACAATTCGAATCCCCAATTAGTTGGAATATTTATCTTCGGGTATAATAATAATTTGACAAGGACACTTGCAATTTATATTTATGACTGATGGACTGTTATGGACAAAAACCAGACGGACATATTGAATAATCCAGGACAAAGGACAATTAACCCATGGGCATAAAACTAAAATCAACACGTCAAACATCATGATTACGGAAGTTTAAATAAGCATAATTCTTTTATTTCATATTTAATTTCCTTTATTTTATATTTAATTGCACTTCTAATTATCGCACTTTTATTTATTGTTATTTTATTTAATCGCACTTTTAATTATCGTACCTTTTAATTATCGTAATTTTATTTTATCGCATTTTTATTCGCAATTTCATTATCGTTATTTACTTTACGCTTTAATTTAAGTCTTGTATTTATTTTATATTTTACATTAGGTTTTAACTGCGACTAAAGTTTTAAAATCGACAAACCGGTCATTAAACGGTAAAAACCCCCCTTTATAATAATAATATTACCTATATATATATTTGTATTTTTATAAAAGTAAACTAATATAGCGTTGAGCTTTGTTTAAAGATTTCCCTGTGGAACGAACCGGACTTACTAAAAACTACACTACTGTACGATTAGGTACACTGCCTATAAGTGTTGTAGCAAGGTTTAAGTATATCCATTCTATAAATAAATAAATATCTTGTGTAAAATTGTATCGTATTTAATAGTATTTTCCTAGTAAAATATAAGCTATTTTATACACTACCCCGCTGCACTTCATCAAGTATTTTTGGCGCCGCTGCCGGGGAACTATCTTAAAAGCCGGAAGCGCAACGCTAATATAAAAAAAAAAAAAAAAGATTTTCATCTACTTTTATTAAAAGTCGTTTTTGTAAAAATACGTTTTAATTATCAAAAATATAAAAAGAAAAACAAAAATATTAGTATTTTTAAGATTTTGTTAAATATTTAAGTTTTATAAGTTTCTTTATTTCTATTTTAGTTTATAAAAATATAAATTTTATTAAACATCTTTTATTTATTTATAAAAAACAGAAAACATAAAATAAAAAAAAAAAAAAAATAAAGAAAACGCGTAAAAAGTGAAACCTGTCAACTGAATTACAGAACCCCGCGACTCGCGGGGATTTCCTCTTTAATTGCCGCGACTCGCGGAGACCCTCTGACACACGGACAAAAACCCTAATCAAGCATTGATTACGGGTATTTTTAATTATTATTATTATTAAAACCTAAATATTATTATTATTATTAGTTTTAGTTTTATTTTACTTTTTACTTTTTATATTTTAGTTTAATTAGTTTTATTAAAATTGTAAAATTAGTAGTTTTATTAAATAAATAATATAAAAATAATATTTTTATAAAAATTGTACTTTTTACAACTTTTTGTATATTTTTATATTTTTGTACCTTTTTAATCGTTGTAGCGTAACTTTTGTATTTTTTTAGCTCATAATTAATTTTAAACTTAGTTTTTGCTATAGTTATTTTTACTCCTATATTTTTAGGCTTTGCCGTAGAATTCCTTAAGTGCTTTTTCTTTAGACTAAGATTTAGGTGCTTTAGAATTTTGCGACGCCTTTTTAAGTTTTAGTTTCTTTTTAAGTTATTTCCATTTGGGACTTAGTTTTTCTTGTAAGCTTTAATATTTTTAGACCTTTTACTATGTATCAATTATCATTCCAATTAGTAATTTCAATTTGCGATTATAATTTTAAGTTAGTTGTAGTAATAAGGTTAAATTAGTTAAGTATTTTTAAGTTTTGATAAGTTCCTTTTATTTTTCCGTCACCTTTTATTTTTCAACCATATTTTTTTTCTTTTTCGACCTTTTTCGACGAACTCTTTTTCTCTCTTATTTCTCGCCATTCTAGTTTTTAGGACTTAGAATTTTATTCTACTTCTTATCTAAATTTCTTAAAATTACGAAAATTTATTTTAAGTGGTTAAATTGATAGACATCAAAATTTTCTGGTTCGTAGTAATAGTTGGATTTGTACGTGGACCGGGTTATTGGAGCCAAACAGTCCTCAATTATATTGAGACCAAATGAATCCTGCCCCTCTGCTGCATCTTTTGGCTATTCGAAACGTGGGCAAAATCAGAAAAGTCTATTGATTGGATAACTTATTATAATTTTTCTTTCCTTTTAAAAACTAATAGGATATTCAGTGAATGCACCGAGCAAGACGTTCACCACCTTTTGTACGTTCACCACCTGTAACTCGATCAAGACATCGTTTAACAAATATAACCGCCGTTGATTTTTCTTTAGAATCGTCATCCAGTCGACCAAGTACTTCAGTTCAAATTTCCGATAATCCAGTTTTTGAAACAAACCTCACAATTGAGAATCCAGAAAATATTCAGGAACGGTTCGTAGATCCTGAACCATTAAACTTTCCTCCGGAACCACCAATCATTCAAACAGAGATTGTTGAGGAACGAACTATTAAATCGGAACCATCTAGTGATACCGAGTCAACAAATTCAATTATGGAGAATCTGGAACCTTTAAGTATGGAAGACCGAATGAGAGCTAAACGCACTGGCCAAGGTCACGCAATTACTCATCCAGACATTAATGCGCCAGATTATGAAATCAAAGGACAAATTCTACACATGGTAACTAATCAATGCCAATTTAGTGGTGCGCCGAAGGAAGATCCAAATGAACATCTACGTACCTTTAATAGGATCTGCACACTATTTAAAATCCGAGAAGTGGAGGATGAACAGATATATCTCATGTTATTTCCCTGGACTTTAAAGGGAGAAGCCAAAGATTGGTTGGAATCGTTACCTGAAGGGGCGATTGATACATGGGACGTTTTAGTTGACAAATTTCTTAAACAATTCTTTCCTGCATCTAAAGCCGTAAGACTTCAAGCAGAAATTGTTACGTTCACACAGAAGCCAAATGAAACTCTATATGAGGCGTGGACAAGATATGGAAAGTTGTTAAGAGGATGTCCGCAACATGGTTTAGACACCTGTCAAATAGTACAAATATTCTACCAAGGATGCGACATCACTACAAGGAAAGACATAGATATAGCAGCTGGTGGTTCTATTATGAAGAAAACCGAAACTGATGCTTACAAAATTATTGATAATACTGCTTCCCACTCACATGAGTGGCACCAAGAAAAAGATATCATTAGATCATCTAAAGCAGCTAGAGCCGATTCTAGCCATGACTTAGATTCCATTTCCGCAAAGATAGATGCTGTGGAGAGACGAATGGAAAAGATGACTAAGGATATTCATGCTATACGAATTAGTTGTGAGCAGTGTGGAGGACCACATTTGACAAAAGATTGTCTCAGTATTGAATTAACAATGGAACAAAGAGAGAATATTTCATACATAAACCAAAGGCCTGGAAATAATTATCAGAATAATTATCAACCGCCAAGACCGATTTACAATCAAAACCAGAATTATAACCGAAATATTCCATACAACAACCAACAAGGTCCTAGCAATCAACAAGTATCCAACAATACTTACAATCAGCAAAGACCGAATTTTCAAAACAAACCACCACAACAAACCGATGATAAAAAGCCGAATTTAGAAGATATGATGACGAAGCTAGTTGAAACTCAAACGCAGTTTTTCACATCTCAAAAACAAACAAATGAACAAAATGCTCAAGCATTTAGAAATCAACAAGCTTCTATTCAAAATCTGGAACAAGAAGTAAGTAACCTAGCAAGGTTAATAGGTGAAAGAAAACCGGGAAGTTTACCTAGTGATACAAATGCTAACCCCCGGAATGAAACAGCTAAAGCTATTACCACAAGAAGTGGTACAACACTTAAACCACCTGAAATACCTGTAACTTCTGATGAAACTATTCCTACTCCACAAGAACCACAACCTGATCAAGATAAGGAAAAAGAACCGGTAGTTGAAAAGGTTAATGAAGATAACACAGTTAAGGATAAACCTTATGTTAAACCATACCAACCACCTCTTCCTTATCCGAGTAAAATGAAGAAAGAGAAACTTGAAGCCGAGCAATCCAAATTCTTGGATATGTTTAAACAGATAAATGTAAATCTTCCTTTCATTGATGTGATTTCAGGAATGCCTAGGTATGCTAAATTCTTGAAAGATCTAATCACGAATAGAAAGAAAATGGAAGAACTCTCGGCTGTTACTATGAATGCTAATTGTTCAGCAGTGCTGTTGAATAAGATACCAGAAAAACTATCTGATCCAGGAAGTTTCACAATTCCATGTTTTCTGGGTAGTCTTAGTTCAATAGAAGCATTGGCAGACTTAGGTGCTAGTATAAATTTAATGCCGTATTCACTATACGCTAAACTAGACCTTGGAGAATTGAAACCAACCAGAATAAGCATACAACTAGCCGATAGATCAATAAAATATCCTAGAGGGATAATGGAGAACATGCTAGTTAAAGTTGGTACTTTAGTATTTCCAGTAGATTTTGTTGTTTTGGACATGGAAGAAGATTCTCAAGTTCCTCTCATATTAGGAAGACCATTCTTAAACACGGCTAAAGCAATGATAGACGTGTTCGGTAAGAAACTGACCCTAAGTATAGAGGATGAGAGTGTTACCTTTTCAGTTGATAGAGCAATGCAACAACCACAATCTGCAGATGATACATGTTATTATATTCAAACTATAGATGCACATGCAGAATTATTAGAAGAATTTCCAGAATTACAAGGAACAGGAGAATGTTCTTTAGGAGAAAGTAATGAACCAATTGATAAAGCTGAAATGTTAGCTACACTTATAGCTAATGGATATGAACCAACAACAGAAGAAATTCAAATGCTAAAAGAAGAAGACAGATATCGATATAAATCATCGATAGAAGAACCTCCGAAATTAGAGTTAAAGCCACTTCCAAACCATTTGGAATACGCTTATTTACATGGTGAATCTGAATTACCTGTAATAATATCGTCTTCTCTTACTGAAAATGAGAAATCACAGCTCATTTCTGTGTTGAAAGCTCATAAACCAGCCATTGCATGGAAGATTCATGATATTAAAGGAATAAGTCCTTCGTATTGCACACATAAAATCCTTATGGAAGAAGGTCATAAAACGTATGTGCAACGCCAACGAAGACTAAATCCTAATATGCAAGATGTAGTTAAGAAAGAGATTATTAAGCTGCTAGATGCAGGTTTGATATATCCAATCTCTGATAGTCCATGGGTAAGCCCAGTTCAATGCGTGCCTAAGAAGGGTGGCATGACTGTCATTACAAATGAGAAAAATGAGCTTATTCCTACTAGGACTGTAACAGGATGGCGTGTATGTATTGATTATAGAAAATTAAATGACGCCACCAGAAAAGATCACTTTCCCTTACCTTTCATAGATCAAATGTTGGAAAGATTAGCCGGAAATAGTTACTATTGTTTTCTAGATGGATTTTCCGGATATTTTCAAATTCCAATAGCACCCGAAGATCAAGAGAAAACCACATTCACGTGCCCTTATGGTACTTTTGCTTACAAACGCATGCCATTTGGACTTTGTAACGCCCCTGCAACCTTTCAAAGGTGCATGATGGCGATTTTTCATGACATGATAGAAGAATGCATGGAAGTATTCATGGATGACTTTTCAGTCTTCGGTGATACATTTAAATCATGTCTAGTTAATCTGGAACGAATGCTAATTAGATGCGAAAAATCAAATCTAGTACTTAATTGGGAGAAATGCCATTTCATGGTTAAAGAAGGCATCGTTCTTGGACATAAAATTTCAAAAGAAGGAATTGAAGTGGATAGAGCTAAAGTAGATGTAATTGCTAAACTTCCACATCCCACCAATGTTAGAGGAGTTAGGAGTTTTCTAGGGCATGCCGGTTTTTACCGACGTTTCATAAAAGATTTTTCTAAAATTGCCACTCCTATGAATAAACTCCTAGAAAAGGATGCGCCATTCATCTTTTCAGATGAGTGTATCAAATCTTTTAATATTCTTAAAGAAAAACTCACTAATGCACCGATCATGATAACACCAAATTGGAATCTACCATTTGAACTAATGTGCGATGCAAGTGATTTTGCAATGGGAGCCGTTTTAGGACAAAGGATTGAAAAACGATTTCAACCTATATATTATGCTAGTAAAACGTTACAAGGAGCACAAACGAACTATACAACTACTGAAAAAGAACTCCTTGCTATTGTTTTTGCTTTTGACAAATTTCGATCATATCTCGTTCTAGCAAAAACGGTGGTCTATACCGACCATTCTGCTCTTAGATACCTATTTTCAAAACAAGATGCTAAACCAAGATTAATCCGTTGGATCTTACTCTTACAAGAGTTTGATATTGAAATCCGAGATAAAAAAGGAGCAGAAAATCTCGCCGCTGATCATCTTTCTCGTCTTGAAAATCCCGAATTAGAAGTTCTGAATGAATCGGCCATACAAGACAACTTTCCTGATGAATATCTATTGAAGATAGATTATAAAGAAATCCCATGGTTTGCAGACTATGCAAACTACTTAGTTTGTGGATTCCTTGAAAAAGGATTATCGTACCAAAGACGAAAGAAATTCTTCAGTGATATAAAACACTATTTCTGGGAAGATCCACATCTGTTTAAAAGTTGTCCCGATGGAATAATACGCCGATGTGTATTTGGAGATGAAGCTAGTAAAATTTTAAACCATTGTCACACAGGACCAACAGGAGGGCATTATGGGCCTCAACTAACAGCAAGAAAAGTTTATGAAGCTGGATTCTATTGGCCTACAATTTACAAAGACGCACACCTTCTTTGCAAATCCTGTGATGCATGTCAAAGGGCCGGAAAAATAAGTCAACGTGATGAAATGCCACAAAATGTCATCCAAGTATGTGAAGTATTTGACATTTGGGGTATTGACTTTATGGGTCCATTTCCAAAATCTCATAATAATCTATATATACTCGTAGCCATTGATTATGTATCTAAATGGGCGGAAGCACAAGCTCTCCCAACTAACGATGCACGAGTTGTAGTCAACTTTTTAAAACGTCTTTTTGCAAGGTTTGGAACACCGAAAGCTTTAATAAGTGATCGGGGTACTCATTTCTGTAATAATCAACTTGAGAAAGTTCTTAAAAGATATGGAGTAACTCATAAAATCTCCACCGCATATCATCCACAAACAAGTGGACAAGTTGAAAATACCAACCGAGCTTTAAAACGTATTCTAGAGAAAACCGTAGGGTCAAATCCGAAGGAATGGTCCATTAAATTGGAGGATGCACTCTGGGCTTTTAGAACAGCCTACAAAACTCCAATTGGAACCACACCCTTTAGACTTGTTTATGGAAAAGCATGTCATCTTCCAGTAGAAATTGAACACAAAGCATTTTGGGCTTTGAAGACATGTAATCTTGATTTACATGAAGCCGGACGTCTACGATTAAGACAACTAAACGAATTAGAAGAATTAAGACATGAAGCATACGAAAATTCGTTAATCTATAAAGAAAGAACGAAGAAATGGCATGATAAAAGAATCAGAAATTCAAAAGAATTTAAAGAAGGAGACAGAGTTCTTCTTTTCAATTCACGATTCAAGCTATTTCCTGGAAAATTGAAATCAAGATGGTCTGGACCATTCATAGTCAAAAGAGTTTTCCCATACGGAACGATAGAATTAATAAATTCAAATGGGATTGAATTTAAAGTTAATGGTCACAGAGTTAAACATTACATACATGGTCCGATGGAAGTCGACAACGAAGTTAATCACAATTTCGACACCACAGCTAAATAAGTGTGGAGAGAATCAAGTCTTTAAAGGATAATATGTATTTCTGTTAAAGTTAGATTGTCTGTTTTCGTGTAGTTCTCGAAGACGGAACACGTATGGTCTTTCCCTAGCAGACCCTAAAGAACTAGTCTTCTCCCCCCATTCTGAATTTTTATTTTTTTTTAGGTTTTTACGAAATGAAGACTGCCTGTGAACTAAACCATGGTCTAATGCTACACGCTTTGATCACTAAACGTAATAATGACATACTCCCGAGTGAAATAGTATCAGTAATCAGAGAAAGAATGGACGGAGTTAGAAAAGGATCCAGATGCGAAGATAATAAGTTACAATTTGGTAAAGGAAAATCAAAATCCGCAGTGAAAAGAAGAGCACGACACCTAGAAAAATGTCACAAATGCGGAAAATGGTCACATGGAGGTAAATGTTCAAATAATCAAACCTATTCAAATACCGAATTTGTTACTTTATGCAGAGACGGACCGTTCATATGTTTAGAAGAAAAGACAATGAATGCTCGAGGTTACGCCTATGCAGCCATGGAAAACCAATTAAACCGACTATCTTATGAATATAATAGATCATATAACTAAGAAATCTATTTCACAGGTATGTCTGTACAGTTTTTATTTTTATTTATTTTTTAACCTTTTGATAATAAACGCTAATTTGTTCGCTAAAAAGTATTAAATTGGTATTGAATAAAATTAGGTTTGGCGACCGAAATTATTGATATCGTTCAAAAATTTATTACATCACTGCGAAATTTAACGTTTATTCTTAAGGTATAAATATCTTTAAACAATCAACCCAAAATATTTAAAAAATTCGTCATGAGTTAAATTAGGTCTTGGAACCGAAATTACTTTACCGAAAAGAGGGGCGCATATTTTTGATAATATTTGATTGATTAAAGTGGGATAAAAAGACAAAAAGATTTTCAATTTTATTTTTACCATGTTTTTAAAAATTAATATTTAAATCTTAAATTAATATTGTAAACTTTGTAAAAACAATATTTTTAAAATTGTAAATATTTGAAAAATTAATATAAGTTTGGTGTGAATTTATAATATGAATTTTTAAATTAAGTTTGGTGTGAATTTTTAATTTTTAAAATATGAATTTTAATTTTATGCATTTTAAATTTTGAGTTTGGTGTGAATTTTTAATTTTAATTTTGAATTTTATATTTATGTTGTGTAAATTTAAAAACAAAAATTTACTTTATCTCATTAAGTTAAGAATATGATTTTTAAAATTCGTCGTAAGTTGAAGACTAGGTCTTTGAACCGAAATTGCTTTACCCGAGGGAGGGACGAGAACTTTTATTATCATTATTTTTAATCTTATTGATTTAAAGTATGCCAAAAAAAAAAAAAAAAAAAAAAAAAAAAAAAAAAAAACCAAAAATCTTAGCTTTTAAAACAATCGCTACAAAAAAGACAAATTTTAAAATTTTGTCGAGGGACGGACTAGGACATCGATCCGAAACGACCTCGTCCTAAATAACAAGGGAAACAAAATTTTAAATTAATTTCTTAATTGTGTTATAAGTTAAAGATTATATAAAAAAAAAAAAAAAAAAAAAAAGGGTAAACTCCGCGACTCGCGGAGTTTGCAGGGCAAAACCTCCGCGACTCGCGGAGGGACAAAATTACAGAAAAAAAATATAACCAGCTGCACGATCAGTTCACTCACCCACACACATAAACACCCAAATACTGCGAAAAAATACCCCGAAATACTGCGAAAATCACCCCCAAAAATCTCAATTTTTAACCGTTAATCACCAAATTTTTTGCTAAAATCATGTTGAGAAGGATGATATCTAAGAACTACTCAAGAAAAACGGTAAATTTCTACACCTAAACACCATTTAATTCGAATTTTAGTGTTCTTGAGCTATTTTTCCCCAATTTGATTTTGATGCTTTTTAGTGTAATTAGACTTAAATTGTTTATGTATTATGCTTGTATAACCTAGATTGATGTTGTTTAACATGATTAGAAGCCTTAAACTTCAAATTTTGAATAATCTAGGGTTTGTGTTCTTGAGCAATTTGGGGCTTTTTGATATAAACAGGTTATGGCCGATTTTTGTCATGAATTGTTGCTAAATTGAGTAGTGTAACATGTCTAGGTAGTTAAATGATCCAAACTTTTAGCCTAAACATGATTTTGAGAATTAAAGTGGACTTTTTCAAGTCCAAAATTCATGAACTTGATTTTTGAAAGATAATGCCATTTGAGACTTGTTTATTTGCTAGTAATGATTATTTTGACATGTTATTTGAGTTGAATGTTTATGAACTTGGCGAAAATTTTCGTATATGCTTATTTGAAAAAGTGTAGATTTGATAAAAATGTGAAAATAAGCTTAAGTTTGATGTAAATTGATAATGTCATTGTAATTATTTTGATTGATGATTTTGGTGACACTAATGCATATTTGGATGCACAAAATTTGTGTTTGATGTGTTTTGCAGAATGAAAGGGGTGAATCTTCATCCCAAGCCCGCCATGCTCCTGCTGAGAACTTGGAACAACAGGAGGTAGATAACTACTACAAGCAGGATGTACCTCATCCAGTCATGACCTTTTCAGATATGCACTTGGAACAGTTGCACCCGAACCTGCGATTTGACAGACTTTGGATAGATTATCCAAAATATCAACGGGGTTTGCATACTCTTCATTCCAAGGTTGTTGAGGTACCGAGGGTCATAGAATGGGGACCCTTGGAAGCTGTAGAATTGGCCGGGCCAATTAGGGAATTACTGGTACAGAGGTATGGTAATTCTTCTTTTAATGACTGGATATGTTTATTCACCATACGCAGACCTGTATATAAAGTATGGTGTGAAGAGTTGTTATGTAGTATAGAGTTGAATGATCGGGTAGCTAGTTTAACCGATCGTTCTTTTATTAGATTTTTGTTAGGCGGTTCGATGCGCCACATGTCTTTACTGGACATGGCTCAGGCTTTACGTATATACACGCCTGAGGAATTAGCGTCTGCCGATTGTAGAGGATTGATACTAAACGGTAGGAAAATAGATGAAAATTTTGATACACACGGTGTGTGGAGTCAAATGACAAGCCATCACCGTTTTAAAGGGGGAAACTACTCTTATTTGGATATAGATAGAGCCGAATTAAGAGTAATACATAGGTTTTTAGCTAATTCGATTACACAAAGGGGTAAAAACAAAGAAAAGGTAAATGAACAAGATTTGTTTTACCATATGTGTATTCGAGACCCACACAGCGCTGTAAGTATACCATATTGTGTGGGTTATTATTTATCAGCTATGGTTCGAGGGATGCGTCCACATAGCATAATAGGAGGTGGTATTTTTATTACTTTGATTGGTGAATATCTCGGTGTGGATATAAGTCGGGGGGGATTATTAGTAGAAGAGCCGGAACCCCGCGACACTATAGGTTTAAATGTATACCATGGTGCGAAAGTTTTGAAGCGGCGAAATAACGCCGCAGTACGATACAATGGTAGACATCCACAGGTAGAGAGAAACCAGGAACAAGGTAATGTAGGAGGGGGGAATGAGATGCAAGAAATGCATAGGTTTATAGCTTCTCAGGAATACGAAAATGCTAGACAGAGAGCATTTGAAGATTGGCAAGTTCATCAGAACCAGATCATAGCGCATTGCCAACATATAGGTAGAAACTATATTCCTACACCGAAACCCGTCTTCCCTCCTTGGTCGATAGAGATACAGCCACCATATCCTACGTATGACCCTGCCGAAGCATTCTATAGCACTTATGGTTATGCGTGGAACCCCTATTGGTACCAATATCATCCTTAGTTTACTTATTTTTATTTTTATTTTGTAATTTGTAATTATTGATATGTTTAATACTTTTGTTAATATTGTAATCATTTTTATAATTATCTAACTTTTATTCTTAGATTTTAATAATTTTTGAATGTGGGGTAATAAACCAAACTTCAAAAATATGTATATATGTTTGCAGTTTATCTTATGTACACAACAGGGTAAAACAACGCATTTTCAAAGACTGGCATTAAGTTCAGCAAAAGCAAGTAATTTTGACGACAATGATGCAAAATGTATGTGAAATAACAACAAGACGGAATGAACAAATGACGTGCACCATTTATCATTCAGCAAACAAACGCCAATATATTTGGAAACTTTGGTAAAAATTTAATCATTTTCACACAAATCACCCTCAATAATTTAAATTGTTACTGATTTCTTGCAAATGAGGGCATTGCAAGATCTTAAGTGTGGGAAGGGGTTAAATTCTTTCGGATTTTAAAAATTTTTATTAAACACTTGGTTACCATTAAAATACTAGTAAAGCAGTAGTTGTATTAGAATCTAGTGCTCTCTGATAAAAAAGAACAGCACTAGTCTTATATACTGACTACCCAATTCTAGTAAAATTTTTCAATTAAATGAATTCAAATCATGTTTATACATATTTATGAACGATAAAACTAGGTTTTAACACCGAAATTATTGTTACCTCGGAAAGGACATAAATTGAGAAACAAACTAAAATGTCAAAATTCATTTAAAATGGAATAGAGGACGATAAAAAGAAAAATAAAAAGCCAAGTGTGGGAAAATTTACCAAGTTATTTTAAACATATGTCACATATATTTGTAACAAATAACTGAAAATACTTTTGCTTTGGACTAAACTAAACTGTTTTACCCGATGAAAGAAAAGAAGAGATGGATCTACACGATGAATCAATTCCATCATTAAAAGGAAGTAAAGTCTTCCGAAAAAGACACGCGCTTCTTGATTTAGGTCATGAAGTTGTCGTTCAGACCAGCTGTAGGTTGACGAAAAATCTAGAAAAGTCATCACTAAAATCAGCAGGAAATCCACGGACCTCAGCATTAAACAGGGTCGCCAAGTGGTCAGATTTATCCTAACCATGAGAAGGATTTATCTCGTACAATGGGGAGGCACCGTGCAAATTAGCTGGATAAGACTAATGAATCAGATCCCCAGAAAGGATAATCTCCTTAAAGATTAAAAATCAGCTTTTAAGACTGATATTACTCAATCCTAGAGATTGACCTTAAAGATTGAGAATTACAAACTCATGGAATTCAATGATATCTAAACTCGAGCTTGAACGAGAAAATATTTTGATCAAAATTATAAACCGATTTGTTTTCTGAAAACCCTATTTTCAATGCGTTCATTACCATTGAACGTAAAATCCTAGGAATTCACCTGGAATTCATTAGGTCACCTGAACTAAATCGGGTGTCAACCGTAAGAACGGTGGTTGCATAACATGGTCAAAGACAGGACCTTGTGCCAGACCGAAAAATTATAAGGGTAAGCTTTACTACTGCTCCTACCAAGGATAGTAATTGCGTCCGACACGTTATAGACCATAATCAAAAGCATGTCACGGGACATTGCCTTAACAGTTGCTTGTTCAACGCTTTCCTTTACAACCGGACGGTAGTTTGCCGAAAGGTAATATACGGAACAAGTAAACTGGACGTGTTGCTTTCCAAATACAAGGTTAGCAAGTGGGTGACACAAAACCGCAAGTTTTGAGCTAAAATTTTCAAATCTGAAACCCACCAAACCCACAAAAATATTTTGCAAACACCGGTAAAGGGTTATTCCGGAAAACTTATCTCGGGTAAAAAAAAAAACTAGATTTAATTTTCAAAAGATCAAATGTTTTCATAAAGATCCAATTTCCTTAATGGATCTAAATTTTTATAGTCATGTGGGACTGTAAACCATATCGTTACTACCATTGTTTATACCGCCGTATAGAAATCACTGATGTACAAAGTGTGAAGAATAAAGAAGTGATTCTAGTATTTCAAGACAATATTGCTTGAGGACAAGCAACGCTCAAGTGTGGGAATATTTGATAATGCTAAAAACGAACATATATTTCATAGCATTATTCCTCAAGAAAGACAAGCTTTTAGTTGCAATTGTTCTATTTACAAGTGATATTCGTTTAAATAATAAAAGGTGAAGACAGAAGACAGATTCGACTATTTGAAGACGCAAACGACCAAAAAGCTCAAAAGAACAAAAGACAATAAAAAAAGTTCCAATTATTGATAAGAAACGTCTCGAAATCACAAGAGTACAAGATTCAAAACGCAAAGTACAAGATATTAAATTGTACGCGAGGACGTTCGAAAATCCGGAACCGGGACCAGAGTCAATTCTTAACGCTCGACGCAACGGACTAAAAATTACAAGTTAACTATATATATAAATATAATATAATATATAATTAATTATATTAATTATATATATATTATATATATATATTTAAAACCGTCGGCAGCAGGAAACTCCAAGGGTGTAAACTGTAAATACCTCTCCGCGACTCGCGGAGTTTTAAGGGTATTTGGCCGCGAGTCGCGGAGCCCCAAAAATCAAGTCTAGCTATAAATCAACCCGAATTCTGATCAAAATCATCATCTTTTTTTTTCTTCCTCTTCATACGTAAATATATTTATATTTATAATTTATATTTTAATTTTAATTATAATTCTAATAATAAGGGTATGTTAGCGAATGTTGTAAGGGTGTAAGTCGAAATTCTGTCCGTATAACGCTACGCTATTTTTAATCATTGTAAGTTATGTTCAACCTTTTTATATTAATGTCTCGTAGCTAAGTTATTATTATGCTTATTTAAAACGAAGTAATCATGATGTTAGGCTAATTACTAAAATTGGGTAATTGGGCTTTGTACCATAATTGGGGTTTGGACAAAAGAACGACACTTGTGGAAACTAGACTATGGGCTAATAATGGGCTTTATATTTGTTTAACTAAATGAAAGTTTGTTAATGTTAATATAAAGATTTACAATTGGGCGTCCCTATAAATTACCATATACACTCGATCGGACACGATGGGCGGGGTATTTATATGTACGAATAATCGTTCATTTAACCGGACACGGGAATGGATTAATAGCCACTAGAATAATCAAAACAGGGGTGAAATTACATTCAAGGGTAATTGGTGTAATTGTTAACAAAGTAGTAAAACCTTGGTTTACACGCAGTCGATAACCTGGTGTATTCATTAAACAAAGTATTAAAACCTTGTTACAATTCGAATCCCCAATTAGTTGGAATATTTATCTTCGGGTATAATAATAATTTGACAAGGACACTTGCAATTTATATTTATGACTGATGGACTGTTATGGACAAAAACCAGACGGACATATTGAATAATCCAGGACAAAGGACAATTAACCCATGGGCATAAAACTAAAATCAACACGTCAAACATCATGATTACGGAAGTTTAAATAAGCATAATTCTTTTATTTCATATTTAATTTCCTTTATTTTATATTTAATTGCACTTCTAATTATCGCACTTTTATTTATTGTTATTTTATTTAATCGCACTTTTAATTATCGTACCTTTTAATTATCGTAATTTTATTTTATCGCATTTTTATTCGCAATTTCATTATCGTTATTTACTTTACGCTTTAATTTAAGTCTTGTATTTATTTTATATTTTACATTAGGTTTTAACTGCGACTAAAGTTTTAAAATCGACAAACCGGTCATTAAACGGTAAAAACCCCCCTTTATAATAATAATATTACCTATATATATATTTGTATTTTTATAAAAGTAAACTAATATAGCGTTGAGCTTTGTTTAAAGATTTCCCTGTGGAACGAACCGGACTTACTAAAAACTACACTACTGTACGATTAGGTACACTGCCTATAAGTGTTGTAGCAAGGTTTAAGTATATCCATTCTATAAATAAATAAATATCTTGTGTAAAATTGTATCGTATTTAATAGTATTTTCCTAGTAAAATATAAGCTATTTAATATACTACCCCGCTGCACTTCATCACAAAGCCATAGTTTGAAATTAACATAAACTACGAATGCAAAAGAAAAGTTCCATGAATGAGACATCTCTAGCAATGCAGCGGATAACTAATACAGCAGGTCCTTAACAGCAATTCAATAATAGCATGACATCAAGTCTAACAGCGAAAGCAAGAAACCTCTAGGCACCTGAGAAATACACGCTTAAAAAGTCAACACGAATGTTGGTGAGCTATAGTTTAAGTTGTAATAGTAACGTAAGATAGGCCACGAGATTTCAGTGCTGCAACAGCGTATCAAAACAGTATGAAAAGTATATGCATAACTGTGGGCACCCGGTAACTAGACTTAACGTTTATAACCCCCTGAAAGTACACTTGGCGAGTGCGTATGTTTACGAAGTATTAAACACCCGTTAAATGCTAGCGCGACTAGCCAGAGTGGGGATGTCAAACCCTATGGATCCATATCTAAGATTCGCGTTCACTGGTTCAAAAACCAATGACTAAATGTTACCGTACTAAAGGGAATATTTATGCGGTTGTATAACCCACACATATATAAAGTTTAAGTACTCGTGCCTAACATGTAAAACGTAAAAAGCGCATGTATTCTCAGTCCCAAAATAGTTAAAGTAAAAAGGGATGCTATAACTCACAGTGATAAAAGCGGTAAAGTCGGTAATGAAAGTACGCAAGTAGTAAGTCGGTCCGAAAGGTTGTCAACCTAAATCAAAGGTTACTAGGTCAGTAGGTTGTCTTTATATATTCCAATAGTGCATAAAATAAGTTTAAGTGTCATCATCATCATCATTCATCATCATAAAAGCTAAGTAAGTTTGACAAGAATAGAGACCGAAACAATAGGCTGATTTCGGTCAGCTGCTACGACCTCTACGTAAATCGAAAAGATGCATAGTCAGTTTCTATGGCTCCGTATATGAGTCTCCTAACAGCTGACCAATTTTCAGAACCTAACTCGTCTTAGTTTGACCGTGGCGACGGTTTAAGTGCGAGTAGGTCAGAAATTTCAGCACAACGTTAATAGGGTGTAGGGACTCTCGGAGGGCCATAAATCCTAAACCGTAACTCGGATTAAGATGAGGCCTAAACGGAAAATAATCTACTTGAACTAACTAAAAATCAACTTTCCAGTAGCCCAGGTGGTCTGATCAGATACGAAAATCAGTGGACAAGTGCTCCGGTGGGGTTCTTGGTGCTTGATGCTCATCACGGTTCTCATCCTTGATGCTTGTAGCTTCAAGTGTACAACTCGTTGATGGTTTAGCATCACTTTTGAACAAGATTCACCATCAATACACAATATGTTAAGACCAAGTAAGAACACAACTCATTCATGAGTCTTAGATGGATGATGAATCAAGGTTACATCATATCCTTAGTCTTAACACAATTTCAATTCACAATAACAACTAAAGCTACAAACTTTACATCATTTCAACAAGTATAAGCACAATCCAAGTCAAAAGAGGTGATGGAACCTTAAGCTAGAGAGCTTGGATCCATTTCACACAAGTTATAAGGTTGCAAAGCTAGAAAGCTTGAACCTTTAAGTGTTCTTGAAGATCTTGAAGCATAAAGCTTGGATCTTGAAGATACATGAAGATTACAAACAAAAGTTTGAATCTTTTCAACAAAATAACAAGATCAAAGCAAAAAGAACTTAGATCTAACAAAAAGATATGAAGATTCAAGCTAGAAAGCTTGCATCTTGTTTGTTCTTGAAGATCTTGAAGCATAAAGCTTGGATCTTGAAGATGCATGAAGATTACAAACAAAAGTTTGAATCTTTATCACAAAATAGAAAGATTAAAGTATAAAATAAGTAGATCTACAAAAGATATGAAGATTCAAGCTAGAAATCTTGAATCTTCCATGTTCTTGAAAGATTCATGCTTGAATCAACAAGATATAAGTAAGATCAAAGCTAAAAGGAACTTTGATATCCATATTATGATGATGATGACCACGAAATTAAAAGGAAAAGAAGAAGGAAAAGAAAACTTACAAGAAGAACTAGAGAGGAAAGAAAGAAAGAACAAGTGTGTGTGTGAAAACCAAATGATCAAGTGTTGGAATGAGAAGCAAATGACTAGTATTTATAAGCAAGAAAATTGACAAGGATTGGTGACATGGCAAAGGCCATCTTGGCCGTGATTTTTGAGAGGGGAGGGAGGGGACACAAATTTGCTTTATGGATCATGGTTGTCTAAAGTGTGTACTAATGTTAGAATCCTAAGTGACAATATGGATAATCCTTATCCATTATGCTAGTATGACTCATTAATTAATTTATTTATTTATTATTATTGGTCACTAGTAATAATACTTGGGCTAATTAATTGGGTCACTAGCTAGAGTAGGGTGGGCTTGAGCCCAACAAGGTAGAAAGTCCAACAAGACTAATTATTGGGCTTTAGCAATTAAATAAATAAAATTAAGCATCCAAGGGCCCAAGTAATTATTATTATAAAATAATAATTAATATTTCGCAGTCCAAAAGTTTCGGTTACAACAAAAGTCAAACTTGCGCGCAGTTCGCGGTTTATTCGAAACGTTAAATAACACTAACGGTTATAAAAGCATCCGGTGAACAAGTTAAGTATCCTACGTACTCTAAGGCACGTTTTAACATATAATTGGAAGTAAACCACGTATATCAAGTTTCTAGAGTATAAAGTAACACAGTACACACAGATACGCAGTTTCGCTAAAATACAAGGCACAAAAGCAAGTCGAAAAAGTCGGGTCGTTACATTACCCACCTGTTAATGGAAATTTCGTCCTTAAATTTAAGCTGAAGGTGATGGAGGAGCTGGGAAAAGGTGAGGATACTTCTGTCTCATCTGATCCTCTCGCTCCCAGGTGAACTCAGGTCCTCGTTTGGCATTCCATCGGACTCGGACGATCGGAATCCTATTGTGTTTCAAAAATTTGACCTCACGGTCCATAATTTTGACAGGCTCTTCCACGAAGTGGAGTTGATCATCAATCGTAAGTTCCTCCAGGGGTATGATAAGTTCTGGTGGAGCAAGACACTTTTTCAAATTCGATACATGGAAGGTAGGATGAACAGCACTCAACTGAGTCGGAAGATCCAGACGATAAGCAACGGGTCCAACACGTTCCAAAATCTCAAAAGGACCAATATATTGCGGGTTTCACTTTCCGCGCTTTCCAAAACGAATTACACCTTTCCAAGGTGCGACCTTCAACATTACTCGGTCACCCATGTTGAATTCGAAATCTTTACGTTTAAGATTAGCATAACTCTTTTGGTGATCGCGGGCTGTCTTAAGTCTCGCCTGAATCTGAGAAATCTTCTCCGTCGTTTCATGGACTATCTCGGGTCCGGTGATTTGCACTTCTCCTAACTCGGCCCAACAAATAGGAGAATGGCACTTGCAGCCATACAACGCTTCAAAAGGCGCGGCTTTAATACTCGAATGATAACTGTTGTTGTAAGAGAATTCGGCTAGCGGCAGATGCCTTTCCCAAGACTTTCCGAAGTCAATAACACAGGCACGTAACATGTCTTCTAAAGTCTGAATCGTTCGTTCGCTCTGACCGTCGGTCTGGGGGTGATACGCGGTGCTCATGTCGAGGCGGGTTCCCAAGGCTTCTTGCAAGGAACGCCAAAATTTGGAAGCAAAATGGGGATCGCGATCTGAGATCATTGATAGAGGCACACCATGACGACATACAACCTCTTTGATGTACAGTTGAGCAAGTTTCTCCATTGTGTCTGTTTCTTTCATCGCTAGGAAATGAGCAGATTTGGTAAGACGGTCAACGATAACCCAGATTGTATCATATCCGCCCACCGTCTTTGGTATCTTCGTGATGAAATCCATTATAATTTCTTCCCATTTCCATTGTGGGATTTCTGGTTGCTGAAGTAATCCAGATGGCCTCTGATGTTCAGCCTTAACCTTCGAACAAGTCAAACACCTTCCAACATAAGTTGCAACATCCTTCTTAAGATTTGGCCACCAATACTGTTCCTTAAGATCGTGGTACATTTTTCCGGCTCCTGGATGAATCGAATATCTCGACTTGTGGGCTTCATCAAGTATAAGGTTCCGTAGATCTCCATAACGAGGTACCCAAATTCTTCCGGCATAACATCGGAGTCCAGACTCCTTAACCTCGAATTTAGAGACGAGAATGTTTAGGTATTCGCGAGATATGTTCTCCTATCTGAGAGCCTCTTCCTGGGCCACTCGGATCTGGTTGTGAAGATTCGAATGGATGGTGATGTTTAGAGCCCGAACGCGAAGAGGTACCGTCCTCTCCTTTCGACTCAGAGCATCAGCTACAGCATTGGCCTTACCAGGATGGTAACGAAGTTCACAATCGTAGTCATTTAGCGTCTCAATCCATCGACGCTATCTCATGTTCAGTTGCTTCTGATCGAAGATGTGTTGGAGACTCTTGTGATCGGTAAAGATAGTACTCTTTGTTCCATAAAGATAGTGTCTCCACAGCTTCAATGCGAAGACAATGGCTCCAAGTTCGAGATCGTGAGTAGTGTAGTTTCGCTCGTGGACCTTCAGTTGACGAGATGCATAAGCAATAACCTTCGTTCTTTGCATCAACACACAACCAAAACCATTCTTCGAAGCATCGCAGTACACAACGAAGTCGTCACTGCCTTCGGGAAGAGATAAGATAGGTGCGGTGGTTAACTTCTGCTTCAGGGTTTGAAATGCTGCTTCTTGTTCTTTTTCCTAAACAAACTTCTTCCCTTTATGAGTTAACGCAGTCAAAGGACGCGAAATCAAAGAGAAACCTTCAATGAACCTTCGGTAATAACCGGCAAGACCTAGAAATTGGCGGATGTGAGTCGGAGTAGTGGGTGTCTCCCACTTGCTGATAGCTTCAATCTTGGCGGGGTCAACTTTGATACCTTGATCACTCACAATATGACCCAGAAATTGGACTTCCTTCAGCCAAAATTCACACTTGGAGAATTTGGCATAAAGCTGCTCTCGTCTCAAGAGTTCAAGCACTAGTCGGAGATGTTGTTCATGTTCTTCTTCGCTCTTGGAGTAGATGAGGATATCATCTATGAAGACGATAACGAACTTATCCAGGTATGGCTTGCAGACACGATTCATGAAATCCATGAACACAGCAGGTGCGTTTGTTAGTCCGAACGGCATCACGAGAAACTCATAATGACCATAGCGGGTTCTAAACGCAGTCTTCATCACATCACTCTCCTTCACCCTCAACTGGTGATAACCGGATCGCAAATCGATCTTAGAGTAAACCCTTGATCCTTGCAGCTGATCAAAAAGATCGTCAATTCGGGGAAGAGGATATCGATTCTTAATCGTCAACTTGTTTAGCTCACGATAATCGATACACATGTGGAAGGATCCATCCTTCTTTTTCACGAATAAAACAGGTGCGCCCCAAGGCGACGAGCTCGGTTGGATAAACCCTCGGTCGAGCAATTCCTGCAGTTGACTCTGCAACTCTTGCAGTTCTGAAGGTGCCAGACGATAGGGCGCACGAGCTACGGGTGCAGCTCCTGGCACTAGATCGATTTGGAACTCCACTGCTCTGGGTGGCGGTAATCCAGGCAACTCTTCTGGAAAGACATCGGGGAATTCATTCACGATTCGCACATCATTCACACTCTTCTCTTCTGTTTCTAAAGCCTTCACGTGTGCTAAAACAGCAAGACGTCCTTTCTTCATGATCTTCTATGCTTTCATACAACTAATGAGATTCAGTTTCGAACTACATCTCTCTCCGTATATAACCAGTGGCTCACCATCTCTTTGTGGTATACGAAGAGCTTTATCTCCACAGATAACATCGGCCCTTACTTTAGTCAACCATTCCATGCCGACAATCACGTCAAAGCTTCCCAATTTGATGGGTATCAAGTCAATTTCGAAATCCACGCCAGCTATGTTAATAATAGCTCCTCGGCTAATTTGGTCAACTTTCTCAAGTTTCCCATTGGCTACCTCAACTAGCATACTTTCTTTTAAGGGAACTAATGACCAATTTATCTTATCGCAAAAGTGTCTACATACATAACTTCTATCGGCACCAGTATCACATAGGACAGAAGCTAAAAGATTGTTGATAGTGAATATACCTTTCACTAAGTCGGGGTTCTCGCGCGCATCCCTTGCATTAACATTGAAAGCTCTACCACGCGGTGGTCCGCCGTCCTTCTTCTTATTGGGACAATCATTCCTAAAGTGGCCCTGCTGTCCACACTCGTAGTATTTTCTTGGCCCGTTTTGGTTTGTCCTTGCAGCTGGGACGGGAATCTTGCAGTTCTTGCCAACATGCCCGATCCTGTTGCACTTTTTACAGACCGCATTACAATACCCAGTGTGGTGTTTGTAACACCTCTTGCATTGCGGTAGGGTACCTTTGTAGTTCGGGTTAGAGCTTCTGCCGGGGTTGAGGTTTCCACCGTTTTTGTATCTCTTAGCGAGGGTTTGATCATAGGTCCTCCCCTTACTGTTATCCCACTTTCGCTTGTCACTACTACCCGCTTCAGACTTGGACTTCTCCGGTTCATCGATGAGAATCTGATTCATGAGTGTATGCACCATGCGCATTGCTTCGGGAACATTCGGTGGCTTGGACGAGGTGACATTACCCTTGATGGACTTAGGGAGTCCCCAAAAGTATCTCTACATACGCTTGAATTCCGGGGTGACCATGGTAGGACACATAAGAGCTAACTCAAGAAATCTCCGATTGTAATCATCGAGATCGTTGCCAACAGCTTTCAATTGCATAAACTCAATTTCCATCTTTTGTATCTCGGTTCTCGGACAATACTCATCAATCATAGCCGCTTTGAACTCCTCCCATGGCGTAGCATACGCCTCATCAATACCTTGTGCCTGAGCCATGGTGTTCCACCACGTGAGGACGCCATCAGATAGCGTGCAGGAAGCAAATTTGGTTTTGTTGGACTCGGAACAGTTGCTGACTCGGAATACTGATTCAAGCTTTTCAAACCATCTTGTGAGACCAACAGGCCCCTCAGTTTCGCTGAAGTTATGTGGTTTACAGCTCTTGAATTCCTTGTAGGTGCACCCGTTTCGGACGGGTTGGATAACCGGTGGTGGTTCAGCTTGAGGGTTCATTTCCGCCAAGGCTACGACGACTCGCTCATTAATCATCTCTTCGATTTGAGCTGCTGTGGGTGTTGTTCGTGTGTTTGCCATTGCCCTTCGAAACAAAAGTTTTGACTTAAGTCAAAATCCAGCATACAACATACAATAATACCGTATATAGTAAACAGGGAAACAACACAACGCATGCCAATATAGTAACGCAACCAGGTATAAATACTGCAAAACCAACATACAGTAATGTAGATAGAACATTGTGCAAGAATTTAACAATACAAAGTTCCATTAATTAATAAAGAGTTGTATACATTCGCATAAGTTTGCACATTACATAAGGAAAACATGGAACTACAAACGAGATTACAAAATGAAACCTACTACAAAGCTCTATGGTGACGGTGGGTAAAGGATGTCCAACACATGGGACATCTGCTCCTCGAGCTCAGTTACCCGAGCACGGAGGATCTCCACCTCCCTTGTCAGTTCCTCGACAGAGGGAGGGGCTGGCAGAGCAGGCGGTGATGCTGATGCTGATGCAGATGGTGCTGGTGGTGCAGATGGTCCGGCTCCAGAGGTAGATGCTGCAAAGCGGTAAGGCTTACGCACGAAAGGATCAGCAGGGTAAGGCACAACCCACTTACGGGCGGTAACCCTACGACGCTGACCATGTGCGTTAGTGAACGCTCGACCTCCGTTGATCCCCGGAATAACGGTGCCATCGAAACGGTTCCGCTTCTTCGGCGGGGTGGAGGGTGGCTGTACAGGTGCATCATCAGGGTTCTCCTCGTCGGAGTCATCGTCACTTGTGTCGTCTGTGGATGAGTCGTCGGATGATGAAGCAGCTGGGGGTGGCGGCGATCGGCGACCGGTAGTCATGATCCGGTATCTGAAAGGTGGGATCGGTATGACACGTCCATCAGGAAGGCGTCGGCACAAATGGTTATGCTCATTACGGAACGGAACGTCCCCGTATTCCCCGGGAATCACAACACCACCGGGGCGGGGCTGTGGCTCCTGAGGTACCGGGGCAACTAGAGCTGAAATCTCCGGAGGGTCCTGGGCTCCGACTGTGGTAACCACCAGTACAGGTGTATGGCTGCTGGTTCCGGAGGATGAAGCTCCGGGGTCACTGGTTAACGGGATCTGTGTTTCGGTAGCAGCAGTAGGTGAGGTGGCTGACGAGTCTGAATCACTGTCCAAAATGATGACAGGTGGAATATCTGACATCTGAACAAGGAAAATAAATTTTCCATATCAGTAAGTCATAAGCAAGCAAGTATTAGGCACTATAGCAACCTAGCATGGCAATCAGTACTAATCAGAGATAACATGTGAAAGCAGATTGTAATCATGCAATAGCGGAAATAAGCATACAACAAGTTTGCATGGCAGTGAAGATAAGCAATAGCATGCAGTAAGATCACATAGTAGTAAAAGTAAGCAGTAGCATGCAGTAAGTCTCACAGAAACAAGTAAACTAGAAAGTTGTAGATTAGTCCTATTTGTGAATCCTACTCGGGTCGGTCTAGACTCACTAATGCAACCTAATTCCCTACAACCAATACTCTGATACCAACTGTGACGCCCCGTACAAAACCATCGTGTACGGTTGGTCAATCAACAGGATCATTACATGGTCAAACACTATATACTGTTTGAAAACCGATTTGCATTCATAAAAGATAACGTTTTTACAAAAGGTAGCGTGCATCCTATGAATAGGAGCATAAACATAATTATTTGACCCTAAGGTCGTTACAAAGCCATAGTTTGAAATTAACATAAACTACGAATGCAAAAGAAAAGTTTCATGAATGAGACATCTCTAGCAATGCAGCGGATAACTAATACAGCAGGTCCTTAACAGCAATTCAATAACAGCATTACATCAAGTCTAACAGCGGAAGCAAGAAACCTCTAGGCACCTGAGAAATACACGCTTAAAAAGTCAACACGAATGTTGGTGAGCTATAGTTTAAGTTGTAATAGTAACGTAAGATAGGCCACGAGATTTCAGTGCTGCAACAGCGTATCAAAACAGTATGAAAAGTATATGCATAACCGTGGGCACCCGGTAACTAGACTTAACGTTTATAACCCCCTGAAAGTACACTTGGCGAGTGCGTATGTTTACGAAGTATTAAACACCCGTTAAATGCTAGCGCGACTAGCCAGAGTGGGGATGTCAAACCCTATGGATCCATATCTAAGATTCGCGTTCACTGGTTCAAAAACCAATGACTAAACGTTACCGTGCTAAAGGGAATATTTATGCCGTTGTATAACCCACACATATATAAAGTTTAAGTACTCGTGCCTAACATGTAAAATGTAAAAAGCGCATGTATTCTCAGTCCCAAAATAGTTAAAGTAAAAAGGGATGCTATAACTCACAGTGATAAAAGCGGTAAAGTCGGTAATGAAAGTACGCAAGTAGTAAGTCGGTCCGAAAGGTTGTCAACCTAAATCAAAGGTTACTAGGTCAGTAGGTTGTCTTTATATATTCCAATAGTGCATAAAATAAGTTTAAGTGTCATCATCATCATCATCATTCATCATCATAAAAGCTAAGTAAGTTTGACAAGAATAGAGACCGAAACAATAGGCTGAATTCAGTCAGCTGCTACGACCTCTACGTAAATCGAAAAGACGCATAGTCAGTTGCTATGGCTCCGTATATGAGTCTCCTAACAGCTGACCAATTTTCAGAACCTAACTTGTCTTAGTTTGACCGTGGCGACGGTTTAAGTGCGAGTAGGTCAGAAATTTCAGCACAACGTTAATAGGGTGTAGGGACTCTCGGAGGGCCATAAATCCTAAACCGTAACTCGGATTAAGATGAGGCCTAAACGGAAAATAATCTACTTGAACTAACTAAAAATCAACTTTCCAGTAGCCCAGGTGGTCTGATCAGATACGAAAATCAGTGGACAAGTGCTCCGGTGGGGTTCTTGGTGCTTGATGCTCATCACGGTTCTCATCCTTGATGCTTGTAGCTTCAAGTGTACAACTCGTTGATGGTTTAGCATCACTTTTGAACAAGATTCACCATCAATACACAATATGTTAAGACCAAGTAAGAACACAACTCATTCATGAGTCTTAGATGGATGATGAACCAAGATTACATCATATCCTTAGTCTTAACACAATTTCAATTCACAGTAACAACTAAAGCTACAAACTTTACATCATTTCAACAAGTATAAGCACAATCCAAGTCAAAAGAGGTGATGGAACCCTAATCTAGAGAGCTTGGATCCATTTCACACAAGTTACAAGGTTGCAAAGCTAGAAAGCTTGAACCTTTAAGTGTTCTTGAAGATCTTGAAGCATAAAGCTTGGATCTTGAAGATACATGAAGATTACAAACAAAAGTTTGAATCTTTTCAACAAAATAACAAGATCAAAGCAAAAAGAACTTAGATGTAATAAAAAGATATGAAGATTCAAGCTAGAAAGCTTGCATCTTGTTTGTTCTTGAAGATCTTGAAGCATAAAGCTTGGATCTTGAAGATGCATGAAGATTACAAACAAAAGTTTGAATCTTTATCACAAAATAGAAAGATTAAAGTATAAAAGAAGTAGATCTACAAAAGATATGAAGATTCAAGCTAGAAAGCTTGAATCTTCCATGTTCTTGAAAGATTCATGCTTGAATCAACAAGATATAAGTAAGATCAAAGCTAAAAGGAACTTTGATATCCATATTATGATGATGATGACCACGAAATTAAAAGGAAAAGAAGAAGGAAAAGAAAACTTACAAGAAGAACTAGAGAGGAAAGAAAGAAAGAACAAGTGTGTGTGTGTGTGTGTGAAAACCAAATGATCAAGTGTTGGAATGAGAAGCAGATGGCTAGTATTTATAAGCAAGAAAATTGACAAGGATTGGTGACATGGCTAAGGCCATCTTGGCCGTGATTTTTGAGAGGGGAGGGAGGGGACACAAATTTGCTTTATGGATCATGGTTGTCTAAAGTGTGTACTAATGTTAGAATCCTAAGTGACAATATGGATAATCCTTATCCATTATGCTAGTATGACTCATTAATTAATTTCTTTATTTATTTATTTATTATTATGGGTCACTAGTAATAATACTTGGGCTAATTAATTGGGTCACTAGCTAGAGTAGGGTGGGCTTGAGCCCAACAAGGTAGAAAGTCTAACAAGACTAATTATTGGGCTTTAGCAATTAAATAAATAAAATTAAGCATCCAAGGGCCCAAGTAATTATTATTATAAAATAATAATTAATATTTCGCAGTCCAAAAGTTCCGGATACGACAAAAGTCAAACGTGCACGCAGTTCGCGGTTTATTCGAAACGTTAAATAACACTAACGGTTATAAAAGCATCCGGTGAACAAGTTAAGTATCCTACGTACTCTAAGGCACGTTTTAACATATAATTGGAAGTAAACCACGTATATCAAGTTTCCAGAGTATAAAGTAACACAGTACGCAAAGATACGCAGTTTCGCTAAAATACAAGGCACAAAAGCAAGTCGAAAAAGTCGGGTCGTTACAGGAAACGTTACCTCGTCCAAACCACCAAATGTCCCGGAAGCGATGTGCATGGCGCATACTTTAATGAATCAAATTACCATCGATGAACCGGAGAAGGCCAAGTCTGAAGCGGGTAGTAGTGAGAAGCGCAAATGGGATAACAACATGGGAAGGACCTATGATCAGAACCCGGCGAAACGACATGAGGGTTTCAGAGGAAACAACAACGGTGGAAACCCCAATCCAAACACCAACTCAAACCCGAACTACAATGGAACCTTACCACAATGCAAGAGGTGTTACAAACACCACACTAGGTATTGCAATGTTGTTTGCGAAAAGTGCCAACGGACTGGGCATATCGGGAAAGACTGCAAGGTCACCACTTTGAATGTGAAGGCGAACCCCAATGGGTCGAAGAAGTGCTATGAATGCGGGAAGATGGGTCATTTTAGAAACGAATGTCCCAACAAACGAAAAGACAGTGGACCACCGCGAGGTAGAGCTTTCAACGTTAATGCAAGGGATGTACGCGAGAATCCCGACTTGGTGACAGGTATATTCACTATCAACAATCTTTTAGCTTCTGTCCTATTTGATACTGGTGCCGATAGAAGTTATGTATGTAGACATTTTTGCGATAAGATTAATTGGTCATTAGTCCCGTTAAAAGAGAGTATGCTTGTCGAGGTCGCCAATGGAAAACTTGAGAAAGTTGACCATATTAGTCGAGGAGCTATTATCAACATAGCTGGTGCAGATTTCGAAATTGATTTGATACCCATCAAATTGGGAAGTTTTGACGTAATCGTCGGTGTGGATTGGTTAAGCAAGATAAGGGCCGATATTATCTGTGGAGATAAAGCTCTTCGTATATCACAAGGAGACGGTGAGCCACTGGTTATTTACGGAGAGAGATGTACCTCGAAGTTGAACCTCATTAGTTGCGTGAAAGCGCAAAAGATTATGAAGAAGGGACGTCTTGCTGTCTTAGCACATGTGAAAACGGTAGAAACTGAGGTGAAGAGCGTGAACGATGTTCGAGTTGTGAACGAATTTTCTGATGTCCTCCCTGAAGAATTGCCTGGATTACCGCCGCCGAGAGCCGTAGAGTTTCAGATCAATTTAGAGCTAGGAGCAGCACCTGTAGCTCGCACACCTTATAGACTCGCACCTTCTTAGATGCAAGAATTACAGAGTCAACTACAAGAACTGTTAGATCGAGGATTTATCCGACCAAGTTTCTCGCCTTGGAGCGCACCTGTTCTATTTGTGAAGAAGAAGGATGGATCCTTCCGTATGTGTATCGACTACCGTGAACTCAACAAATTGATAATCAAGAATCGGTACCCTCTTCCACGAATTGACGATCTTTTTGATCAACTACAAGGATCGAGCGTTTACTCAAAGATCGATTTGCAATCCGGCTATCACCAGTTGAGGGTGAAAGAAAGTGATGCAATGAAGACTGCATTCAGAACCCATTATGGTCATTATGAGTTTCTCGTGATGCCATTCGGATTAACCAACACACCTGTCGTGTTCATGGATCTTATGAATCGTGTCTGTAAGCCGTACCTGGATAAGTTTGTTATCATCTTCATAGATGATATCCTCATCTACTCTAAGAGCTAAGAAGAGCATGAGCAACACCTCCGACTAGTACTTGAACTCTTGAGACAAGAGCAACTTTACGCCAAATTCTCCAAGTGTGAATTTTGGTTGAAGGAAGTTCAATTTCTGGGTCATGTTGTGAGCGACCAGGGTATCAAAGTTGATCCCGCCAAGATTGAAGCTATCAGCAAGTGGGAGACCCCCACTACTCCAAATCACATTCGCCAATTCCTAGGTCTCGCCGGTTACTACCGAAGGTTTATTGAAGGATTCTTTCTGATTGCGCGTCCTTTGACCGCACTGACTCACAAGGGGAAGAAGTTCATTTGGGAACCCGCACACGAATCAGCATTTCAAACTATGAAGAAGAAGTTAACCACCGCACCTATCTTATCACTTCCTGAGGGCAGTGATGACTTTGTTGTTTATTGCGATGCTTCGAAAAGCGGTTTTGGTTGTGTACTAATGCAACGATCAAAGGTTATTGCCTATGCTTCTCGTCAACTGAAGATTCACGAACGGAACTACACTACTCACGATCTCGAACTCGGAGACGTTGTCTTTGCGCTCAAATTGTGGAGACACTATTTGTATGGAACTAAGAGTACTATCTTCACCGATCACAAGAGTCTCCAGCACATCTTTGATCAGAAGCAACTGAATATGAGACAGCGTCGATGGATTGAGACGCTCAACGACTACGATTGTAAACTTCGTTATCATCCTGGCAAGGCCAATGTTGTAGCTGACGCTTTAAGCCGAAAGGAGAGGACGGCACCTCTTCGTGTTAGGGCTCTGAACATCACCATCCATTCGAACCTCAACAGCCAGATCCGAGTAGCCCAAGATGAGGCTCTCAAGAAGGAGAATATAACTCATGAACATTTGAACATACTTGTCTCTCGATTCGAGGTTAGAGAGTCTGGACTCCGATGTTATGCCGGAATAATTTGGATACCCTGTTATGGAGATCTACGAAACCTTATACTTGATGAAGCACACAAATCGAGATATTCGATTCATCCTGGAGCGGGAAAAATGTACCACGACCTTAAAGAATAGTATTGTTTGCCGAATCTTAAGAAGGACGTTGCGACTTATGTTGGTATGTGTTTGACTTGCTCGAAGGTTAAAGCCGAGCATCAAAGACCTTATGGGTTACTTCAACAACCAGAAATCCCATAATAGAAGTGGGAAAGGATCACAATGGATTTCATTACTAAGCTGCCGAAGACGGTGGGTGGATACGATACCATCTGGGTCATCGTTGACCGCCCTACCAAATCTGCACACTTCCTAGCGATGAAGGAAACAGATACGATGGAGAGACTAGCTCAATTATACATCAAGGAGGTTGTATCTCATCATGGTGTACCTTTATCGATCATCTCGGAACGCGATCCCCGTTTTGCTTCTAGATTTTGGCGTTCTTTGCAAGAAGCCATGGGAACCCGTCTCGACATGAGTACAGCTTATCACCCACAGACCGACGGGCAAAGTGAACGAACCATTCAGACTTTGGAGGACATGTTGCGTGCATGTGTCATTGATTTCGGAAAGGCCTGGGAAAGGCATTTTCCACTCGCCGAATTTTCTTACAACAACAGTTATCACTCTAGCATTAATGCCGCACCTTTTGAAGCGTTGTATGGCTGCAAGTGCCGATCTCCTATTTGTTGGGCCGAAGTAGGCGAAAAGCAAATCACCGGACCTGACGTAGTCTATGAAACAACGGAGAAGATTGCTCAGATCCAAGCTAGACTTAAGACTGCTCGTGACCGTCAAAAGAGTTATGCCGATCTTAAATGTAAAGACTTTGAATTCAACGTCGGTGACCGTGTAATGTTGAAGGTTGCACCTTGGAAATGTGTGATTCGTTTTGGAAAGCGCGGAAAGTTAAACCAGCGATACATTGGTCCTTTTGAAATCTTGGAACGTGTTGGACCCGTTGCATACCGTTTAGATCTTCCAGCTCAATTGAGTTCAGTTCATCCTACCTTCCACGTGTCAAACTTGAAGAAGTGTCTTGCTGCACCTGAACTTATCATACCACTTGAAGAACTTACAATTGATGACAAACTCCACTTTGTGGAAGAACCTGTTGAAATTATGGATCGTGAGATCAAAACTTTGAAACGCAACAAGATTCCGATCGTCCGAGTACGATGGAATGCCAAACGAGGACCTGAGTTTACCTGGGAGTGAGAGGATCAAATGATGCGGAAGTATCCTCACCTTTTCCCGACTCCTCCGTCTACCTCAGCTTAAAATTTCGGGACGAAATTTTCTTTAACAGGTGGGTAATGTAACGACCTTGGATTTTCCAACGTTTATTTATTAATAATTGATATTATTAATACTTGTGATTTATTAAATGTATGTTATTACATTTACTCGTTACCATGATTGATCATACTTGACTTTGAATGCCCGAAACGTCTTTGTGACATACGTACATTACCCGAATAATATTTTTGAGTATTATTTACATTCATGATTAAGTCTTATTAATCATTTTGATTAACTATGGTTATTAGTTAATTACTTGGGCTTTAATTGGATTTACTTGGGAATTACTTGAACTTGGGCTTGATTAATGTTATGAACTCATAATATTGGGCTTATAAGTCCACCCTACTTCTTTAATGGACTAACTAGCCCAACTCTTCATGTAAGTATCACTTAACACCTAACTAGTTAGTTTAATACTTGCAAAGAATCTAGTTACACCATGATCCCCATGAAACCACCCCATATAACCAACTTTAAAGACTTTTACATGCATTAACCTAGTGGACAACTTCCTCCTCCCTCCCCCTTTGAAGACCGTCGGCCTAGTAGGCCTTGGGGAGTGGGTTTTGGCTTTCAAAGTTTGCTAAGTTGTTACTAGTATTCACTTATTCTTTCATTCTCAAACACACACTTCATTTCATACTTCCAACTTTCTTTCTTTTCTCTCTAATTCTTGTAAGCAACTTGAACTTTTTCTCTTCTTCTTTTCTTTGTAAAACCGAACCATAACACATAATCATCATCATTCTTTTGTTATTTGATTACTTGTTCTTTGTTGTTAATTACTTACATGTTATCAAGAATCAAACTCTTTAGTTTGATTCTTCATTTTATCTTGTTTATGCAAGAACATAAAGAAACTAGGAGAATCAAGTTTATGTTTTGATTCTTCCATAATACTTGTTAAAAGATTAAAGTTCATGTGTTGTTAAAAGCATACTTGTAATTCATGTTTGTAAACTTAAAGTTTACATTCTTAACGATCAAACTTTGGTTTGAATCTTTAAAGTATGAAACCCATGAACTTATTACTTGCTTATTTAGTTTATTTCTTTGTATTATGCACTTTAATTTCATGTTTGTTAGTTTAAATGGTCAAGTATTACAAGTTAGTCTTGATCTCATACTTTCTTGAACTAAAATTAACTTTGAAAGTTCAAGAACATGTAAGTAAGCTTTCTTTAATTATAACTTTGTACACTTATGTTAGATCTAGACTTTTGGGTCTAGGATCTTCAAGATCTAACTAAGAACTATGTTCTACAACTTAAGATCTTGATTTCATAAGTTCACTTTCAAGTTTGTAACTTAATATTAGTTTTAAAGTTCATGTATATGTTAGATCTAAGACCTTGATGTAACTTTGGTTCATCAAACTTCATACAACTCTTAAGTGAGTTGTGCTACATGTCTTAGACCTACACTTGTGTCATAATAGTCAAAACTTGGTTAATATTACTTTTATAGTTCATGTATGTGTCAAATCTAAGACTTTGATGTAACTTTGGTTCATCAAAACACTTGCAACACTTAAATGAGTTGTGATACATGTCTTGGACTTGCACAAGTGTTATGATGGTGAAACCTTGGTTAAGATGATGCAAACACATCAACGAGTTGTACACTTGAAGCTATATGCATCAAGGATGAGAACCGTGATAAGCATCGAACACCAAGAACCCACCGGACCTAATGTTTTACTGTTTCTGTGTCTGACCCGTATGACCTGGGCTACTGTAAATATGATTTCCAGATATCTCTGTTCGATTAGATAACTTTTCATATAGGACTCGTCTTAATCCGAGTTACGGTTTAGGATTTATGGCCCTCTGATCGTCGCTATGTCCATTTAACGTTGTACTGAAAATTCTGACCTACTCGCACTTAGACCGTCGCCACGGTCAAACGAAGATGAGTTTGCTTCTGTAATTTTTACCACCACTAAAGGACTCATATACGGAACCATGGCCACTGGTCTCACCTTATTTCAGTAGGTATTGAGGCCGTGGTGACTGACCGAAGTCAGCCTTTGTTTTAAACTTCTTTCATGAACGAAACTTACTTTACACCTTTTGTTTGATGATGAATGATGATGACCTTTAAGACCTTATTTACATACATTTAAACCAATTGGGACGATTTACTGACTTAGTGATATTTGACTTAGGTTGAGGACCCGTTTGGACAACCTACATACTTGCTTACTTTCCGACTCATACTTTACCGCTACTTTATCATTGTGAGTTATAGCATTCCCTTTTTACTTTAACTATTTTGGGAACTGAGAATACATGCGCATTTTACGTTTTACATACTAGGCACGAGTACTTAAACTTATATATGTGTGGGTTATACAACGGCATAAACATTCCCTTTAGCTCGGTAACGTTTAGTCATTAGTTTTTGAACCGGTGAACGCGAATCTTAGATATGGATCCATAGGGTTTGACATCCCCACTCGGGCTAGTTGCTCTAGCATTTAACGAGTGTTTAATGCTTCGTAAACATACGCACTTGCCAAGTGTACTTTCAGGGGGTATAAACGTTAAGTTAGTTACCAAGTGCCCACGATTAACATATACTTTATCATACTGTTTTGAAACGCTCTTTGTAGCACTGAAATCGCGTGGCCTACCTTACATACTGTTATACTTAAACTATAGCTCACCAACCTTTGTGTTGACGTATTTAAGCATGTTTTTCTCAAGTGCTTACGGTTGCTTCCGCTGTGTTACTAGACTTGCTGTAGACACCCGCTGCTTTAGAGATGTCAACTGCATGAAACACTTTATCTTGCATTCAAACTTTAATACATTTGAAACTATGTTTTGTAATGACCTAAGGGTCACATACATTTATTTATGCTTGCTATTCGTAGAAGCATACTGTTGGTGTAAAACATTTGATGTCGATCATGACGTCATCTTTCTATCGTGAATGCAACTTCTTTTATTACAGCATATAGTACTTAACCTTGTAATGATCCTGTTGTTGATGATTCATACACGATGGTTTTGTACGGGGCATCACACAAATATACTAAAGTGAAATCGCTCAAACACTTGTGTTAGACAGTCGGTTCAACAACAAATCAAATATTGTACAAGAATGCTTTCAGAGCCATCAAACAAGCTAGTGTTGAGGCTTGGCAATATTTGCAAGATGCTGATGTAGGCAAATGGACTGTGTATAAGGACAGTCAGAGGAGTTGTTCGGGTAACACAACGACAAATATTGCTGAGTCCCTCAACAATGTGAAAAGCAAAAACCAAAGTGTGGTATATGCAGGACTGAAGGTCACAACAGGAACACTTGTCCAACTACTAGAATGCCATAGGTTTTCATTAGTAATTTGTTGTATTTAGTTTGTTGTACTTTGTTTCTTGTAGTTTTTTTCTTGTAATCGCTAATTCTGTTTATGAATAAAAAAGTGTTGTTGAAATAATAAAATTGCCATGTTACTAATCTTATTCAAGTTACTAATCTATTACAAGTAACTTTAATTTATAAAAGGTCTAGGTGCATAATAGTATTCACCATGACTATTATACATCGTATCGAACTCTAGTGCGTCTTCAAAAACTCCAAATAAAACATACAACTCGATATTTTCTGAAAGTATACACGCTTTCCCTACTAATGTATACCATTCTTCATCATAGCACATTGCTTCGGCTTCACTTGCTCCTGGTTTGTAGTAGTATATGTCCATTGAACGTGGATTCTTTGGTAGCTTTTCTCGAAGAAACTCATTCAACTTTTCCATACTAAAGCCCCGAACATCTACGTTATCAAACGTCATTTTAGGCCCTTTAGAGAGTTCCGTTTTACCATCATTCCATTCAAAATCACAACCATGATGCACGTCAATTGATACGTATTTCGGATTCATTTTTTGTTATGTATTTATGAAACAATCACAAATCACTTTTATAAGCCCGAATCTACAAATAACCGAAGTTTTAAAGTTCGGTTTCAGACCTATCAGAAAAAAAACATGCAAAACCGATGTTTGAAACTTCGGTTTGTCAGGTACTAGACATGTCATAAAAAGCAATTAAAGATATGTTACTGTTACCTTTTACTGTTACCTTTTACTGTTCGGCAGCTTTTACTGAAACCGAACTTTAAAATGTCGGTTTTTCAATTTTAGCTACACTATATAAACCGACATCTATTACAACAAACGGATGTATCACTCTATTCTCCCTTCTCCAAACATAAATTTTAATTTTGTAAACATGTCACCAATTCCTATTCAAATTAATGTCTATTGGAATGGACAGTTTTCAACACAAAAAAAGTTTTACTATGGGTACAAATATAAGTACTTTCAAAATGTGGATGTTATTCAGATGACAACAATTTCGAAGGTGTTTGAGTGGCTCAAAGAAAACATTACGGTTGAACATTCGGGCGTGATGTTTTGGAATGAAGGTAAAGGAAAATTCGAGCATCTTTGTGAGGAAGATGAATGGATTATGATAAAAAAACGAAGCAATTGTGAAAAACCAACCTCTTCCATTGCATCTAATTTAATTATGTGTTAAATTTCTATGTGTTGTTTTAAATTATGTATTTTTATTTTCAAAAAAATGTAACCGTGATTCTGATATTAATAAAAGTGTTGTTCAAAAAATTTGTATTTGCATCTTACTAATAATATTAATATTTTATTGTTTGTAATGTTATTATATATTTTTAAAGTAATATTAGCGTATGAAACTGTAAATTAACTATCAAAACCAAGTTATTTGTAAAATTAGTGTTTAAAAAAAAAATAACCAAAACCGAAGTTTGGAACTTCGGATTTGGTCAAAACCGAAGTTCCAAACTTCAGTTTAGGGTTTCTGCTGACAGACCACCCAAAATCGAAGTTTGAAACATCGGAAATGGCAAACCCGAAGTTCCAAACTTCGGTTTTACCATTTTTGCAACGACATTTACTTTTTTTCCATTTTTGAAAGTGGGATCAAAATTATTACCATTTTAAAAAAAAAAATCTGTTTTTATACTCATCATATACGCTTTCTGAAAATAAAATGTATAACGTCATATCATCGTAGTAAGACCAGTTTTAACGGGACATTGCAGGGATTTTTCAGTTCAAAAACACCCATAATGGGGCGTCATGCACTCATGCACACAAAATTTTGGGGGGTGTTTGATAGCATCAGAGGGCGTTCAGGGACTTCTTCAAAAGGTTGGTGTACGCATTTCCAAATATATGACTGACTAAACTTTATCCTCTCTATTACTACTACGTTACCTTTAGCGGACTTTAATATAGCCTGTGTGGTTAGGCCCATTTATATGCAGGGTTAGACCCTTTGTATTCGCTATATATACTTGGATTTGGATGTACGCATTTGTCAGTTATGAGAAATAAACTACTCCGTATATTTCAGAACAATACCAGTACCTAAAGTAAAACACAAAAACCATAAATAACACAGCTGTAGCCTACCTGCTCAATACGCTTTCTTTACCCAAAAACAAAAACATAAGCTTTATACAAAGATCAAATCTGGATATTCAACAAAATGTATAAAGTGTTGGAAATAGGAGGTTATGTATATTATTTGTGGAAGAGTGGATTGATGATTTTTAGAAGTTAGATTGATCTTGAAAGCTTTTCTTTTATTGCTTATTGCTTGCTTTGCTTGATTACAAATGAGGGGTGAAGCCCTCTATTTATACTACTCAATGGAGTAGTCTAGATCACTCCATCATCTACTACTATCTAGATATTTCCTAGTATTTCTAGACCTAGATATTTTACAAGATTATTCTACACACATTCTACACACTTTCACTACTACATATTACAAGAAGCTTCTACATAATGGGCTATAATCTTGATCCAAAATATTTGTATACTTGCAAGCCCAAATCCAAAACAAATAGCCCACAATCAAGTTTAGTTTCCAACAGCCCCCCTTAAACTTGATTTCGTCACTCCGAGCATATTCCGTAATCTCTGAAAAGTCTCGTGTTTTAGAGGCTTTGTGAAAATATCAGCAACTTGGTCGAATGACTTCGTGTACTTTATCTGCACCTCTTTATTTGTAACACACTCCCTGATGAAATGGTATTTCGTATCGATGTGCTTGCTTCGATCATGGAAGATTGGATTCTTTGCTAGAGCAATCGCAGACTTGTTATCCACATATATCTCCGTAGCTTCCTTTTGAAAAAACTTAAGCTCATTTAGTAACTTCCTGAGCCATATTGCATGACAGGTGCACGATGTTGCTGCTACAAACTCGGCTTCACACGTTGACAGAGTCACAATGGGTTGCTTCTTCGAGCTCCATGTGAACGCCGTATCTCCCATATAGAACACGAAACCACTCGTACTCTTACGATCATCTATGTCTCCAGCCCAATCACTATCATTGTATCCAACTAGCTTGAAGTGCTCAGAAGGCGAATAAAACAGGCCATAGTCAATCGTACCTTTGATGTAGCGAAGTATCCTCTTGGCCGCCTTCAAGTGATTTATTGTAGGTGCTTCCATGTATCGACTTACTAGTCCAACTCCGTAGAGAATATCTGGCCTCGTGCAGGTTAGGTACCTCAGACTTCCAACCAAACTCTTGTATTGTGTTGGGTCCACCAAGTGTCCTTCATCATCTTTTGACAATTTGAGATTGCAATCCACCGGTGTATTCATTGACTTGCAGTCATTCATCTTAAACTTCTTGAGCACCTCATTCGCATAACCTTCTTGGGATATGAATATTCCTTCTTTCTTTTGTTTTACCTCGATCCCAAGATAGTAAGCCATAAGTCCAATGTCGGTCATCTCGAACTCCCGAACCATTGCTTTCTTGAACTCCTCAAACATTTTGGGATTACTACCGGTGAATATCAAGTCATCCACGTATAGGCACACAATCATAACATCTCCATCATTGCTAACTTTGGTGTAGAGGGCATGCTCATGGGGGCATTTCGTAAAGTCATTCTGTTGGAAATACTTGTCTATCCTGCTATTCCATGCCCGAGGCGCTTGCTTCAACCCGTATAAGGCCTTTTTCAATTTTAGCACCTTATTCTCTTGGCCTTTCACGATGTATCCCAAAGGTTGTTCTATATAGACTTCTTCTTCTAAGTGGCCATTAAGGAACGCAGATTTGACATCCATTTGATAAATCTTCCAATTATGTTGAGCCGCAAGTGAGATTATCAATCTTATAGTTTCTAGACGAGCAACGGGAGCAAATACCTCGTCATAGTCTATGCCGGCTCGTTGACTATATCCCTTCGCCACCAACCTTGCCTTATATCTTTCAACTTCACCTTTGGAATTCTTCTTGGCCTTGTACACCCATTTTACACCAATAGCCTTATGTCCCTTTGGTAGTGTGGCAAGATCCCACGTACTATTCTTCTCGATTGCTTGAATCTCTTCGTCCATAGCACGTTTCCACTTTTGGCTTTTTGCTGCATCTTCATAACTTATTGGCTCACAGTCGGCAAGAAGACAGAACAATGATAGATCCTCCATAGGCTGGGTTACCTCGTACAACTCCTCAATGCTCCTTGTGTGATGTTGTAGCCTACTTGATTCTCCTCCTGATGTTGGTGTCACTTCATTAGGTGTAGTGGTTGGAGTACGTGGAGAGTGCGGAGATGGTGTACTAGAAGATTCTTGAACTTCTATATATTCTTCGTTCCTTGCAGTACTCTCGAATGGATAAGGGAGAAAGTCGTAGTTCTCCTCTTCGGGAACATTCCAATCCCATGTTGCTTCTTCATTGAACACCACATCTCGACTTGAGATTACTTTACCAGTCTTGGGATTGTATAACTTGTAACCCTTCGAACTTGAGTCATAGCCCACGAATATGAGTTTCTCGCTTTTATCATCGAGCTTCGTCCTCTTCTGATCTGGCACATGAGCATATGCCACACTTCCGAACACTCGAAGGTGTAAGATGCCGGGCTTCCTTCCACTCCAAGCTTCAATGGGCGTTTTGTTCTTGACGCTTCTAGTGGGCGAGCGATTTGCTAGATAGATTGCACAGTCCACTGCCTCAGCCCAAAACTCCTTAGGCATCCTTTTGCTCTTTAACATACTCCGTGCCATATCAAGAATGGTCCTATTTTTTCTTTCCGCAACACCATTTTGTTGAGGTGAATATGGAAGAGTTAGAGGACGTCGTAAGCCATTGTTGTCGCAAAATTCCTTGAATTCCTTGGATGTAAACTCTCCTCCACGATCGGATCTCATCGCCTTTATGGTGAGACCACTTTGATTCTCCACAAACGCTTTAAACTTCTTGAACATTCCAAAAGCTTCCGACTTTTCTTTTAGAAAATAGACCCATGTCTTTCGACTAAAATCATCAATGAATAGAAGAAAATATCTATTTTTACCAAAAGACGGTGGGCTTATGGGTCCACACACATCCGTGTGAATAAGTTCTAGAGGTTTCTTCGCTCTACTAGAAGCTTCTATTGGAAAACTGTTTCGGAAGTGCTTTCCTAGAAGGCATCCTTCACATATTTGATCCGGATGATTAATTGGAGGCAAACCCTTCACCATTCCTTTACTTGATAATAATTTTAACCCTCCAAAATTTAAGTGCCCATATCTCATGTGCCAAAGCCAAGAATTATCTTTGAAACATGCTTTTAAACATCTTGGAATGTCATGTTGAATATTTAGCATGAACATCCTATTCGTTGACATTGGCACCTTAGCAATCAAACCTCCTTTTTGGTCTCTTAAAGAAAGAGTACGATTTATCATGTGAATATCATAGCCTTTCTCTAAGAGTTGTCCAATACTCAGTATATTCGTCTTCATATTAGGCACATAATACACGTTAGAGATAAATTGATGCCTTCCATTTTTCAAGCGGATGAGAATCTTACCTTTGCCTTTAACCGGGACTTTAGAGGAATCTCCGAAGGTGATATTTCCACTAATTACCTCGTCTAACTCCACAAACATGTTTTTGTCACCGCACATATGGTTGCTTGCACCCGTGTCGAGATACCACAAATTTGATTCTCCGTTATCTTCACCTTTGCATGCTAGTAACAAAGTGTTTTTCACGGCTTCGGTATCTTCTTGCACTAAATTTGCTCTTTCTTGCACGTAATTGTCTGACTTCTCGCATTCCGAAGCATAATGGCCAAATTTATGACAATTATAGCATTTGGTTTGAGAATTGTCATACCTTGGCCTTCTACTTGTGTAGCCTCTGCCGCGACCTCTTGTCGGGTGAAAATTTTGACTTCTTTCTTCATTTCTGTAAGAACTATAACCTCCACGTTTGATATATCCTTGTCCTCGTCCTCGGCCACGTACTTGACCACGACCTCGTTGACTCGGTTGATGAGTCTTTTCACTACTCTCTTCCTTGAAAGACAGTTTTGCTTGTAAAGCTTGCTCCAAAGGCTCCTTATTTTTCTTATTGAACCTCTCTTCATGGGCTTGTAGTGAACCCATGAGTTCATCTATAGTCATTGATTCTAGATCTTTAGATTCTTCGATGGCTACGACTATATAGTCGAATTTCGAATCTAATGATCTAAGAATCTTCTCAATGACTCTTACATCACTTAGAGTTTCACCATTCCTCTTTAATTGATTGACAATAGCCAAGACTCTTGTAAAATAATCAGAAATTGTTTCTGAGTCTTTCTTATTTAAGGATTCGAACTCACCTCGTAGTGTTTGTAGTCGAACCTTTTTCACCTTATCAACTCCCTTATAAGAATTCTCCAAGATCTCCCATGCTTTCTTGGCGGTGGTTGCACTTGCAATTTTCTCAAAAGCTCCATCATCTACACTTTGTTGGATGATGGAAAGAGCCTTTTGATCGTTCGTCTTCATTAATTTTTTCTCCTTGCCGAGAGGACCTTTTTCTGCAGGTTCCTCATAGCCTTCCTCCACAATCTCCCATAAGTCTTGTCCACCTAGGAAGGTCTTCATTTGGATGCTCCATCGATCATAATTATCCTTTGTGAGGCGAGGAAATGTGATGACATTGTTGGCCATCATCTTGTCGAACCAAGCTCTGATACCAATTTGTTGGAAATAGGAGGTTATGTATATTATTTGTGGAAGAGTGGATTGATGATTTTTAGAAGTTAGATTGATCTTGAAAGCTTTTCTTTTATTGCTTATTGCTTGCTTTGCTTGATTACAAATGAGGGGTGAAGCCCTCTATTTATACTACTCAATGGAGTAGTCTAGATCACTCCATCATCTACTACTATCTAGATATTTCCTAGTATTTCTAGACCTAGATATTTTACAAGATTATTCTACACACATTCTACACACTTTCACTACTACATATTACAAGAAGCTTCTACATAATGGGCTATAATCTTGATCCAAAATATTTGTATACTTGCAAGCCCAAATCCAAAACAAATAGCCCACAATCAAGTTTAGTTTCCAACATAAAGGACTTTGACTGATGAATGATTACTTGTCAGCAAATAACAAGTAAATTGAGAAACCTTATATTGGCAATTTGATGGTTAAAAACTAGTCAATGAGTATATTTACATTTACATGGGAAAAGTAATTTTACTGTAGATCAAATGCAAAGAGATATCGAGACATATTATTTTGTTTGTCACTCTGACCTAATAATGACCCAACTCATCATCATCTTCTTCTTTTCTTATTCATATTTACCGACCAAATCTAGTTAGATCTCCGTTTATCATTAGAAATTTTCAAACCTGCACTACCTTTTTATTGTTTTGTTAACATTTATATCAATCCTTGTAACAACCTCATAATTGAAATTCTAGTAGAATGATAACTAATCCTGAACTGCAGTGTAATAAGTGACAATTTACAAGGGGATTGTACATCACATGAAAAGATTTCTACTTCTTTTGAAAATGAGAGTAGCACTGCTAGCAATGTCTTCATTTGGTGACTCACGTAGTTTTTTTATAACCTGGTACACATGTGATGAACGGATGAACTTTCTACAAGGTGAATGATTACACATCATAGCTAATGCATCAAGACCTTCATATATTTTTTTTTTGAAAAGCAAGGAATATTATTAATCACGAAAAATATAACAACGTACAAAAATTACATCACAATAATTAGGTTGCGAAGTGAGCAACCATATAAGAAAAACTAGCTCGAAAGATATATGAGAGGGTTGCTCAACCAAGTAAACCAGTCAAATTTTTTTCCTCTATTACGAACTGAAATCCATTCGAACGATTTGACCTGGATTTCATTAAGAGTAACCGCTACACTCCACGCATTTCCGCGAAACACTCGATTATTACGGTTCTTCCAAATGTAGAACGCACTTATCCACTCGATAGCTTGCCAAATTTTCTTCCCGAAAGGAGACATAGAGACACCGGAGTTTCCTCTAAGAATCTCATTGAAACTAAGATTCGAAAACGAACCCAACCCCCACCAACTATTGATTCGGCTCCAAATATCTTGAGCAAACGAACAAAATAACAAGGTATGATCTGTTGTTTCAATATCGTCGTCACAAAGGGGGCATCGAACACTATGTAGGTCAACACCCCTTTTATCTATGAAATGTCCCGTTCTTATTGATTAAAAACGTTCCATATTAATTGATTTCGTTGCGAGGTTTTGACCTCTATATGAGACGTTTTTCAAAGACTGCATTCATTTTTAAAACAAACCATAACCTTTATTTCATAAATAAAGGTTTAAAAAGCTTTACGTAGATTATCAAATAATGATAATCTAAAATATCATGTTTACACACGACCATTACATAATGGTGTACAATACAAGTATGTTACATCGAAATCAGTTTCTTGAATGCAGTTTTTACACAATATCATACAAACATGGACTCCAAATCTTGTCCTTATTTTAGTATGCAACAGCGGAAGCTCTTAATATTCACCTGAGAATAAACATGCTTTAAACGTCAACAAAAATGTTGGTGAGTTATAGGTTTAACCTATATATATCAAATCGTAACAATAGACCACAAGATTTCATATTTCAATACACATCCCATACATAGAGATAAAAATCATTCATATGGTGAACACCTAGTAACCGACATTAACAAGATGCATATATAAGAATATCCCCATCATTCCGGGACACCCTTCGGATATGATATAAATTTCGAAGTACTAAAGCATCTGGTACTTTGGATGGGGTTTGTTAGGCCCAATAGATCTATCTTTAGGATTCACGTCAATTAGGGTGTCTGTTCCCTAATTCTTAGATTACCAGACTTAATAAAAAGGGGCATATTCGATTTCGATAATTCAACCATAGAATGTAGTTTCACGTACTTGTGTCTATTTTGTAAATCATTTATAAAACCTGCATGTATTCTCATCCCAAAAATATTAGATTTTAAAAGTGGGACTATAACTCATTTTCACAGATTTTTACTTCGTTGAGAACTAAGACTTGGCCACTGTTGATTCACGAACCTATAACAATATATAGATATACATATATATTAAAGTATGTTCAAAATATATTTACAACACTTTTAATATATTTTGATGTTTTAAGTTTATTAAGTCAGCTGTCCTCGTTAGTAACCTACAAGTAGTTGTCCACAGTTAGATGTACAGAAATAAATCGATAAATATTATCTTGAATCAATCCATGACCCAGTGTATACGTATCTCAGTATTGATCACAACTCAAACTATATATATTTTGGAATCAACCTCAACCCTGTATAGCTAACTCCAACATTCACATATAGAGTGTCTATGGTTGTTCCGAAATATATATAGATGTGTCGACATGATAGGTCGAAACATTGTATACGTGTCTATGGTATCTCAAGATTACATAATATACAATACAAGTTGATTAAGTTATGGTTGGAATAGATTTGTTACCAATTTTCACGTAGCTAAAATGAGAAAAATTATCCAATCTTGTTTTACCCATAACTTCTTCATTTTAAATCCGTTTTGAGTGAATCAAATTGCTATGGTTTCATATTGAACTCTATTTTATGAATCTAAACAGAAAAAGTATAGGTTTATAGTCGGAAAAATAAGTTACAAGTCGTTTTTGTAAAGGTAGTCATTTCAGTCGAAAGAACGACGTCTAGATGACCATTTTAGAAAACATACTTCCACTTTGAGTTTAACCATAATTTTTGGATATAGTTTCATGTTCATAATAAAAATTATTTTCTCAGAATTACAACTTTTAAATCAAAGTTTATCATAGTTTTTAATTAACTAACCCAAAACAGCCCGCGGTGTTACTACGACGGCGTAAATCCGGTTTTACAGTGTTTTTCGTGTTTCCAGGTTTTAAATCATTAAGTTAGCATATCATATAGATATAGAACATGTGTTTAGTTAATTTTAAAAGTCAAGTTAGAAGGATTAACTTTTGTTTGCGAACAAGTTTAGAATTAACTAAACTATGTTCTAGTGATTACGAGTTTAAACCTTCGAATAAGATAGTTTTATATATATGAATCGAATGATGTTATGAACATCATTACTACCTAAAGTTTAGTAGGTAAACCTACTGGAAGTGACAAGAAATGATCTAGCTTCAAAGGATCTTGGATGGCTTGAAAGTTCTTGAAGTAGGATCATGACACAAAAACAAGTTCAAGTAAGATTTTTACTCGAATTAAGATAGTTTATAGTTATAGAAATTGAATCAAAGTTTGAATATGAATATTACCTTGAATAATAAAGATAACCTACTGTATATAACAAAGGTTTCTTGATATTAGATGATTACTTGGAATGGATTAGAAAGCTTGGAAGTAAATTAGTAAACTTGAAGGGATTTTTGAAGTGTTCTTGAAGTGTTCTTCCTATGATGATTATAGCTTGATTCTTGAAGTGATTTTTGATGAAGATGATGATTAACTACTGGAAAAATACGTTCATAATAGTGTGTGTGTGTGTGTTGAGAGAGAACTAGAAAGAGAATTGGAAGTGAAATGGAGTGAATGATGAGTGGTAATTGGTGAGTGGTGAGTGGGGTTAAAAAGAGTTCTAGTTAGTTGACTAGCTCATGGTAGAAGTTAAAATTGATTAGTCATACATGACATAATCAAGAGTGGAATCCCATGCTAGTTCCTATTGGTATATACCCATAGTAAGTACATTTTGAAGCTGTGTATAATACGGGTAAGAATACGACTAGAATTCTTGATGAAAGAAAAGAATGGGAAAGTAACTGTAACCATTTTCGTTAAGTATGAGTGTTTTGATATATGTCTTTAAGTCTTTCAAAAGTATTTTAATACATCTAAATACACTACATGTATATACATTTTAACTGAGTCGTTAAGTCATCGTTAGTCGTTACATGTAAGTGTTGTTTTGAAACCTTTAAGTTAACGATCTCAATTAATGTTGTTAACCCATTGTTTATTATATCTAATGAGATGTTAAATTATTATATTATCTTGATATTATGATATATTAATATATCTTAATATGATATATATACATTTAAATGTCGTTACAACGATAATCGTTACATATATGTCTCGTTTCGAAATCCTTAAGTTAGTAGTCTTGTTTATATGTATATAACTCATTGTTAATATACTTATGGAGATACTTACTTATCATAATCTCATGTTAACCATATGTATATACATATATATATCGTCATGTCGTTTTTACAAGTTTTAACGTTCGTGAATCGCCGGTCAACTTGGGTGGTCAATTGTCTATATGAAACATATTTCAATTAATCAAGTCTTAACAAGTTTGATTGATTAACATGTTGGAAACATTTAATCATATAAATATCAATCTCAATTAATATATATAAACATGGAAAAATTCGGGTCACTACAGTACCTACCCGTTAAATAAATTTCGTCCCGAAATTTTAACCTGTTGAAGGTGTTGACGAATCTTCTGGAAATAGATGTGGGTATTTCTTCTTCATCTGATCTTCACGCTCCCAGGTGAACTCGGGTCCTCTACGAGCATTCCATTGAACCTTAACAATTGGTATCTTGTTTTGCTTAAGTCTTTTAACCTCACGATCCATTATTTCGACGGGTTCTTCGATGAATTGGAGTTTTTCGTTGATTTGGATTTCATCTAACAGAATAGTGAGATCTTCTTTAGCAAAACATTTCTTCAAATTCGAGACGTGGAAAGTGTTATGTACAGCTGCGAGTTGTTGAGGTAACTCAAGTCGGTAAGCTACTGGTCCGACACGATCAATAATCTTGAATGGTCCAATATACCTTGGATTTAATTTCCCTCGTTTACCAAATCGAACAACGCCTTTCCAAGGTGCAACTTTAAGCATGACCATCTCTCCAATTTCAAATTCTATATCTTTTCTTTTAATGTCAGCGTAGCTCTTTTGTCGACTTTGGGCGGTTTTCAACCGTTGTTAAATTTGGATGATCTTCTCGGTAGTTTCTTGTATAATCTCCAGACCCGTAATCTGTCTATCCCCCACTTCACTCCAACAAATCGGAGACCTGCACTTTCTACCATAAAGTGCTTCAAACGGCGCCATTTCAATGCTTGAATGGTAGCTGTTGTTGTAGGAAAATTCTGCTAACGGTAGATGTCGATCCCAACTGTTTCCGAAATCAATAACACATGCTCGTAGCATGTCTTCAAGCGTTTGTATCGTCCTTTCGCTCTGCCCATCAGTTTGTGGATGATAGGCAGTACTCATGTCTAGACGAGTTCCTAATGCTTGCTGTAATGTCTGCCAGAATCTTGAAATAAATCTGCCATCCCTATCAGAGATAATAGAGATTGGTATTCCATGTCTGGAGACGACTTCCTTCAAATACAGTCGTGCTAACTTCTCCATCTTGTCATCTTCTCTTATTGGCAGGAAGTGTGCTGATTTGGTGAGACGATCAACTATTACCCAAATAGTATCAAAACCACTTGCAGTCCTTGGTAATTTAGTGATAAAATCCATGGTAATGTTTTCCCATTTCCATTCTGGGATTTCGGGTTGTTGAAGTACACCTGATGGTTTCTGATGCTCAGCTTTGACCTTAGAACACGTCAAACATTCTCCTACGTATTTAGCAACATCGGCTTTCATACCCGGCCACCAAAAATGTTTCTTGAGATCCTTGTACATCTTCTCCGTTCCATAATGTATTGAGTATCTGGTTTTATGAGCTTCTCTAAGTACCATTTCTCTCATATCTCCAAATTTTGGTACCCAAATCCATTCAGCCCTATACCGGATTCCGTCTTCCCGAATATTAAGATGCTGCTCCGATCCTTTGGGTATTTCATCCTTTAAATTTTCTTCTTTTAAAACTCCTTGTTGCGCCTCCTTTATTTGAGTAGTAAGGTTATTATGAATCATTATATTCATAGATTTTACACGAATGGGTTCTCTGTCCTTCCTGCTCAAGGCATCGGCTACCACATTTGCCTTCCCCGGGTGGTAACGAATCTCAAAGTCGTAATCATTCAACAATTCAATCCACCTACGCTGCCTCATATTCAGTTGTTTCTGATTAAATATGTGTTGAAGACTTTTGTGGTCGGTATATATAATACTTTTGACCCCATATAAGTAGTGCCTCCAAGTCTTTAATGCAAAAAACAACCGCGCCTAATTCCAAATCATGCGTCGTATAATTTTGCTCGTGAATCTTCAATTGTCTAGACGCATAAGCAATCACCTTCGTTCGTTGCATTAATACACAACCAAGACCTTGCTTTGATGCGTCACAATAAATCACAAAATCATCATTCCCTTCAGGCAATGACAACATAGGTGCCGTAGTTAGCTTTTTCTTCAATAACTGAAACGCTTTCTCTTGTTCATCCTTCCATTCAAATTTCTTCCCTTTATGCGTTAATGCAGTCAAGGGTTTTGCTATTCTGGAAAAGTCTTGGATGAACCTTCTGTAGTAACCAGCTAGTCCTAAAAACTGGCGTATGTGTTTCGGAGTTTTCGGGGTTTCCCACTTTTCAACAGTTTCTATCTTTGCCGGATCCACCTTAATACCTTTTTTGTTCACTATGTGACCGAGGAATTGAACTTCTTCCAACCAAAATGCACACTTTGAAAATTTAGCGTACAATTCTTCCTTCCTCAATACTTCTAACACCTTTCTCAAATGTTCACCGTGTTCTTGGTCATTCTTTGAGTAAATAAGTATGTCATCAATGAAAACAATGACAAACTTGTCAAGGTATGGTCCACACACTCGGTTCATAAGGTCCATGAACACAGCTGGTGCATTAGTTAAACCAAATGGCATGATCATAAACTCGTAATGACCGTAACGTGTTCTGAAAGCAGTCTTTGGAATATCATCTTCTTTCACCCGCATTTGATGATACCCGAAACGTAAGTAAATCTTTGAATAAACAGACGAGCCTTGTAGTTGATCAAATAAGTCGTCGATTCTCGGTAGTGGGTAGCGGTTCTTGATGGTAAGTTTGTTCAACTCTCGGTAGTTGATACACAACCTGAATGTACCATCTTTCTTCTTGACAAACAAAACAGGAGCTCCCCACGGTGATGTGCTTGGTCGAATGAAACCATGCTCTAAAAGTTCTTGTAATTGGCTTTGCAGTTCTTTCATCTCGCTGGGTGCGAGTCTGTAAGGAGCATGAGCTATTGGTGCAGCTCCTGGTACAAGATCTATTTGAAATTCAACGGATCGATGTGGGGGTAATCCCGGTAATTCTTTCGGAAATACATCGGGAAATTCTTTTGCGACGGGAACATCATTGATGCTCTTTTCTTCAGTTTGTACTTTCTCGACGTGTGCTAGAACAGCATAGTAACCTTTTCTTATTAGTTTTTGTGCCTTCAAATTACTAATAAGATGTAGCTTCGTGTTGCCCTTTTCTCCGTACACCATTAAGGGTTTTCCTTTTTCTCGTATAATGCGAATTGCATTTTTGTAACAACCGATCTCTGCTTTCACTTCTTTCAACCAGTCCATACCGATTATCACATCAAAACTCCCTAACTCTACTGGTATCAAGTCAATCTTAAATGTTTCGCTAACCAGTTTAATTTCTCGATTCCGACATATATTATCTGCTGAAATTAATTTACCATTTGCTAATTCAAGTAAAAATTTACTATCCAAAGGCGTCAATGGACAACTTAATTTAGCACAAAAATCTCTACTCATATAGCTTCTATCCGCACCCGAATCAAATAAAACGTAAGCAGATTTATTGTCAATAAGAAACGTACCCGTAACAAGCTCCGGGTCTTCCTGTGCCTCTGCCGCATTAATATTGAAAACTCTTCCGTGGCCTTGTCCATTCGTGTTCTCCTGGTTCGGGCAATTTCTAATAATGTGGCCCGGTTTTCCACATTTATAACAAACTACATTGGCATAACTTGCTCCGACACTACTTGCTCCGCCATTACTCATTCTGACACCATTTGTTCCTTTCGTTCTATTAACCCCTGGTCCGTAGACCTCACACTTCGCCGCGCTATGACCATTTCTTTTACACTTTTTGCAAAATTTGGTGCAGAACCCCGAGTGATACTTTTCACACTTTTGGCATAGCTGCTTCTGATTGTTGTTGTTGTTGCGGTTATTATTGTTGTTGGGATGATTGTTGTAATTGCTGTTGTTGTTGTTGTTGTTGTTGTTGGGCCGTTTGTTGTAGTTGCGATTGATGTTGCGATTGTTGGGATAATTGTTGCGATTATTGTTGTAATTGCTGTTGTTGTTGTATTGGTGATTCTTATCACCGTTTTCCTCCCACTTTCTTTTGACTTGCTTCACATTGGCCTCTTCAGCAGTCTGTTCTTTAATTCTTTCTTCAATCTGGTTCACTAGTTTGTGAGCCATTCTACATGCCTGTTGTATGGAGGCGGGCTTTTGTGAACTTATATCTTCTTGGATTCTTTCCGGTAATCCTTTCACAAACGCGTCGATCTTCTCTTCCTCATCTTCGAATGCTCCCGGACACAATAGGCATAATTCTGTGAATCGTCTTTCGTACGTGGTAATATCAAATCCTTGGGTTCGTAACCCTCTAAGTTCTGTCTTGAGCTTATTGACCTCGGTTCTGGGACGGTACTTCTCGTTCATCAAGTGCTTGAATGCTGACCACGGTAGTGCGTACGCATCGTCTTGTCCCACTTGCTCTAGATAGGTATTCCACCATGTTAACGCAGAACCTGTGAAGGTATGCGTAGCGTACTTTACTTTGTCCTCTTCAGTACACTTACTTATGGCAAACACCGATTCGACCTTCTCGGTCCACCGTTTCAATCCGATCGGTCCTTCGGTTCCATCAAATTCCAAAGGTTTGCAGGCAGTGAATTCTTTGTAGGTGCATCCTACACGATTTCCTGTACTGCTAGATCCAAGGTTATTGTTGGTATGTAGCGCAGCCTGTACTGCGGCTATGTTTGAAGCTAGAAAAGTACGGAATTCCTCTTCATTCATATTCACGGTGTGTCGAGTAGTGGGTGCCATTTCCTTCAAAATAGTCAAATGGAACAAGTTAATCATACAGAATATTAAGAGTAGTTAATAGTATTTCGTAGCATAATATGAACTCATTTATAAAAGCTTTTTCTTCATATTAGCGTTTTATAAGTTTAAATTCGGGTAGTACCTACCCGTTAAGTTCATACTTAGTAGCTAATATACAATTCAACTACTACAATTCTATATGAAAAACTGATTATAATAATATTTCGCGTTCAAACTTTTATACAATACCGCTTATTTTACATAAAGCATGAAATATAGCACACAATAACTTTGATACAAGATAGTTGTGAAGATAATTCTAGCTAGTACACAAGTCGTTCAGCAAAGGCAATAAAGACACGTAATTCATACGTCCAGAAACAAGTCATGCATTCTGGTTTTACTAGGACTACTTCCCAACCTTGGTCTTGTGGAACATAACCGTTATGGCCGTTGATAAAACAGCGTGTTGTAACGTCGTCAAAGGGACGAGGGTTACGTAATGTCCAACAGTCCCGTAACAATCTAAAAACCTCATTTCTTACCCCAATTACCGACTCCGTCACTTGTGGGAACGTTTTGTTTAATAGTTGTAGGCCGATGTTCTTGTTCTCACTTTGGTGAGAAGCGAACATTACTAATCCGTAAGCATAACATGCTTCTTTATGTTGCATGTTAGCCGCTTTTTCTAAATCACGAAGTCTAATATTCGGATATATTGAGTCAAAATAATTTCTTAACCCATTGCGTAAAATAGCATTTGGGTTCCCCGCAATATATGCGTCAAAGTAAACACATCGTAACTTATGGATTTCCCAATGTGATATCCCCCATCTTTCGAACGAAAGCCTTTTATAAACCAAGGCATTCTTGGAACGTTCTTCGAATGTCTTACAAACTGATCTCGCCTTAAATAGTTGTGCCGAAGAATTCTGACCGACTCTAGACAAGATTTCATCAATCATGTCTCCGGGTAGGTCTCTTAAAATATTGGGTTGTCTATCCATTTTGTGTTTTTATACTGTAAAATAGACAAGAGTTAGATTCATAAAAAAAAATACTTATTAATACAAGCAATTTTTACATATATCATAAAGCATAAGCACACTATATTACATATATTACACCACACGAATACAACTATCTTATTCCGACTCGCTTGTTTCTTCTTCTTCGGTTTTGGTTCGTTTTGCCAAGTTTCTAGGGATATATGATGTTCCCCTAATACGAGCCGTCGTTTTTCACATTGGTTTAGAAAAACCTGGTGGTTTAGAGGTTCCCGGGTCATTGTTACAACTTAAGGACTTCGGGGGTTGACGATACATATAAAGTTCATCGGGGTTGGAATTAGATTTCTCTATTTTTATGCCCTTTCCCTTATTATTTTCTTTTGCCTTTTTAAATTCAGTTGGGGTAATTTCTATAACATCATCGGAATTCTCGTCAGAATCCGATTCATCGGAGAATTGGTAATCCTCCCAATATTTTGCTTCCTTAGCGGAAACACCATTGACCATAATTAACCTTGGTCGGTTGGTTGAGGATTTTCTTTTACTTAACCGTTTTATTATTTCCCCCACCGGTTCTATTTCTTCATCCAGTTCCGATTCTTCTTCCGGTTCCGATTCTTCTTCTGGTTCCGACTCTTCTTCCGGTTCCTCTTCGGGAACTTGTGAATCAGTCCACGAATCATACCAATTTACATTTGACTCTTCATTATTATTAGGTGAGTCAATGGGACTTGTTCTAGAGGTAGACATCTATCACATAATATCAAATGCGTTAAGAGATTAATATATCACATAATATTCACATGTTAAAAATATATAGTTTCCAACAAGATTTGTTAAGCAATCATTTTTCAAGTAAACACGGTCGAAGTCCAGACTCACTAATGCATCCTAACAAACTCGATAAGACACACTAATGCAAAATTATGGTTCTCTAAGACCAACGCTCGGATACCAACTGAAATGTCCCGTTCTTATTGATTAAAAACGTTCCATATTAATTGATTTCGTTGCGAGGTTTTGACCTCTATATGAGACGTTTTTCAAAGACTGCATTCATTTTTAAAACAAACCATAACCTTTATTTCATAAATAAAGGTTTAAAAAGCTTTACGTAGATTATAAAATAATGATAATCTAAAATATCCTGTTTACACACGACCATTACATAATGGTTTACAATACAAATATGTTACATCGAAATCAGTTTCTTGAATGCAGTTTTTACACAATATCATACAAACATGGACTCCAAATCTTGTCCTTATTTTAGTATGCAACAGCGGAAGCTCTTAATATTCACCTGAGAATAAACATGCTTTAAACGTCAACAAAAATGCTGGTGAGTTATAGGTTTAACCTATATATATCAAATCGTAACAATAGACCACAAGATTTCATATTTCAATACACATCCCATACATAGAGATAAAAATCATTCATATGGTGAACACCTGGTAACCGACATTAACAAGATGCATATATAAGAATATCCCCATCATTCCGGGACACCCTTCGGATATGATATAAATTTCGAAGTACTAAAGCATCCGGTACTTTGGATGGGGTTTGTTAGGCCCAATAGATCTATCTTTAGGATTCGCGTCAATTAGGGTGTCTGTTCCCTAATTCTTAGATTACCAGACTTAATAAAAAGGGGCATATTCGATTTCGATAATTCAACCATAGAATGTAGTTTCACGTACTTGTGTCTATTTTGTAAATCATTTATAAAACCTGCATGTATTCTCATCCCAAAAATATTAGATTTTAAAAGTGGGACTATAACTCACTTTCACAGATTTTTACTTCGTCGAGAAGTAAGACTTGACCACTGTTGATTCACGAACCTATAACAATATATACATATATATTAAAGTATGTTCAAAATATATTTACAACACTTTTAATATATTTTGATGTTTTAAGTTTATTAAGTCAGCTGTCCTCGTTAGTAACCTACAACTAGTTGTCCACAGTTAGATGTACAGAAATAAATCGATAAATATTATCTTGAATCAATCCACGACCCAGTGTATACGTATCTCAGTATTGATCACAACTCAAACTATATATATTTTGGAATCAACCTCAACCCTGTATAGCTAACTCCAACATTCACATATAGAGTGTCTATGGTTGTTCCGAAATATATATAGATGTGTCGACATGATAGGTCGAAACATTGTATACATGTCTATGGTATCTCAAGATTACATAATATACAATACAAGTTGATTAAGTTATGGTTGGAATAGATTTGTTACCAATTTTCACGTAGCTAAAATGAGAAAAATTATCCAATCTTGTTTTACCCATAACTTCTTCATTTTAAATCCGTTTTGAGTGAATCAAATTGCTATGGTTTCATATTGAACTCTATTTTATGAATCTAAACAGAAAAAGTATAGGTTTATAGTCGGAAAAATAAGTTACAAGTCGTCTTTGTAAAGGTAGTCATTTCAGTCGAAAGAACGACGTCTAGATGACCATTTTAGAAAACATACTTCCACTTTGAGTTTAACCATAATTTTTGGATATAGTTTCATGTTCATAATAAAAATCATTTTCTCAGAATTACAACTTTTAAATCAAAGTTTATCATAGTTTTTAATTAAGTAACCCAAAACAGCCCGCGGTGTTACTACGACGGCGTAAATCCGGTTTTACGGTGTTTTTCGTGTTTCCAGATTTTAAATCATTAAGTTAGCATATCATATAGATATAGAACATGTGTTTAGTTAATTTTAAAAGTCAAGTTAGAAGGATTAACTTTTGTTTGCGAACAAGTTTAGAATTAACTAAACTATGTTCTAGTGATTACGAGTTTAAACCTTCGAATAAGATAGTTTTATATATATGAATCGAATGATGTTATGAACATCATTACTACCTCAAGTTTAGTAGGTAAACCTACTGAAAGTGACAAGAAATGATCTAGCTTCAAAGGATCTTGGATGGCTTGAAAGTTCTTGAAGTAGGATCATGACACAAAAACAAGTTCAAGTAAGATTTTTACTCGAATTAAGATAGTTTATAGTTATAGAAATTGAATCAAAGTTTGAATATGAATATTACCTTGAATAAGAAAGATAACCTACTGTATATAACAAAGGTTTCTTGAACTTAGATGATTACTTGGAATGGATTAGAAAGCTTGGAAGTAAATTAGTAAACTTGAAGGGATTTTTGAAGTGTTTTTGAAGTGTTCTTCCTATGATGATTATAGCTTGATTCTTGAAGTGATTTTTGATGAAGATGATGATTAACTACTGGAAAAATACGTTCATAATAGTGTGTGTGTGTTGAGAGAGAATTAGAAAGAGAATTGGAAGTGAAATGGAGTGAATGATGAGTGGTAATTGGTGAGTGGTGAGTGGTGAGTGGGGTTAAAAGGAGTTCTAGTTAGTTGACTAGCTCATGGTAGAAGTTAAAATTGATTAGTCATACATGACATAATCAAGAGTGGAATCCCATGCTAGTTCATATTGGTATATACCCATAGTAAGTACGTTTTGAAGCTGTGTATAATACGGTTAAGAATACGACTAGAATTCTTGATGAAAGAAAAGAATGGGAAAGTAACTGTAACCATTTTCGTTAAGTATGAGTGTTTTGATATATGTCTTGAAGTCTTCCAAAAGTATTTTAATACATCTAAATACACTACATGTATATACATTTTAACTGAGTCGTTAAGTCATCGTTAGTCGTTACATGTAAGTGTTGTTTTGAAACCTTTAAGTTAACGATCTCAATTAATGTTGTTAACCCATTGTTTATTATATCTAATGAGATGTTAAATTATTATATTATCATGATATTATGATATATTAATATATCTTAATATGATATTTATACATTTAAATGTCGTTACAACGATAATCGTTACATATATGTCTCGTTTCGAAATCCTTAAGTTAGTAGTCTTGTTTATATGTATATAACTCATTGTTAATATACTTATGGAGATACTTACTTATCATAATCTCATGTTAACCATATGTATATCCATATATATATCGTCATGTCGTTTTTACAAGTTTTAACGTTCGTGAATCGCCGGTCAACTTGGGTGGTCAATTGTCTATATGAAACATATTTCAATTAATCAAGTCTTAACAAGTTTGATTGCTTAACATGTTGGAAACATTTAATCATGTAAATATCAATCTCAATTAATATATATAAACATGAAAAAGTTCGGGTCACTACAATCTAATTCAAGACCTTCATATATAGGCAAACTTTTAACATCCTTAATCCTTCTTGGGTTGAGTGCATCAACCGAGTAATCTTCTACCAACTTTAACAAAGCCTGCAAGAACCATGTAAAAAGATGTGCTTGTAAAATTTGACAGTTAGAATATCAAAAGTGGTACTAGATGAAGTTTATGTTATTATCAATCATATAACCAGTATAGTGCAGGACATTTATGGTTTAATTGAACATAAAGAGAATAATTAGAAGAATGGAATGAAATTTACTGTAAACACAAAAGCTCACTGCTTATTTTATTGAACTGAATGAAAAGTGATGCATGAAAAACTTGACCTTTGTATTCTTTTTATACTAGCTGGAAAGGTCCTTATTAATTAAACAATCATAAATAACTAGGACTCTAGCTCTTCCACTTTCCAGTCATGACTTTCTAGCTCCCTCCTTTGCCAATTAAACTGGATCAGAAACCATTGAGCCCATGATCAGTTTGCAGCCCAACTAACAACTCATTCTGCAGTCCATTAACAACTAACAACCCATTCTGCAGCTGCTTATTCCTTCTCCTGTAAACCTGATCATAGTGCCCATCAGTTGCACCTGCATCACAGTATATAGGTACAACCTCCATTGCTCCTTTAGAGATCATATCTTCACTAAGTTTATCCGAGTGTTCAGAAAGATTGTGAAGACAATTAGCAACTTGTTTCTTTGATTCATTAGTTGTCTCGTCTGAAAGCAAGAGTGTTGCTAATAGGGGTACACATATCCTCAGGTCTCTATAAAAGAAGTCACTATATTTTGCTAACATCGTAATCTATAAAATAAATAATGTCATGGAAGCGCTCATCTAGTATATATACGGAGTATATAATTGATTATATTGTTGCAGTATAACTAGCTTAAAACACAGAAAAATCTCACAGAATACACATCAGATCTTCGGAGTTCGTCACCTTATCAAATAACCAATCAAGCAACGGAGTAATGAAGTTGTGTTTTGCCTATGATATAAACAGCAGCAAGAAATTAGGAAATAAAGAAGAAGAAAAAGAAAAGAAAAAAAGACGTTTGACCAATGTGGTTTACAAAACATCTGTCTGGCTTTTGTAAGCAAATAATGGTATTGTATGCATACGTGTGATTAGGTATTCTTGTTGTTGTTTTGTAAGCAAATAATGTTTAATACTAACCAATAATCTATAAAAGTAGGAGCTATGCTTGCACATGTCTCCTAAAGCATAGCACGTCCAACAACGCACATCTGGATCTTCATGAGTAAGGAATGCTTTCAATTGTTGTAAGATATCTGCTCCCTCTATGTGCTTATAAAACTCCTGTGTTCCAAATTTTGTTCAATAATACATGATAATAATTATGATAATCAAAATAATTTTCAAAATGGCTCTGCTGATTTATATTTCTATTATATAAACGCTACTAGACAACTAGGAATTGCAATACATAGAATCTCATTTATAACAAAAATTAACTTTGATAAGACCTGCAAGTAGTGATTCAGTTCCTTGAAATTATCAATTATCAATTAATTAAGGTTATTACTGAAAAGTATAATCGCCTTATAGAGAAATAAGATTTGGTTCGAAATGGTTTTTGTGGGTTTCGTACCCTTACATCTTCACCCCAACATAGAGTTCTCACTACAAAAAAATATGGACTTTTTAACGCTTATTTATTCACGGTTGGTAGGAGCGTCAATAATGTATAAAGTCTTTGACGCTTATGTATGCAAAAATTTAGTCGAGATAAGGCCACATGCAATCGTTCTCTCCTTTCACTGAACTTCTCTCCTCCACATCAGCGCCACATCAGCACAAACCCTTAAACATTTCTTTCGCATTCCTTTCACTAAACACTCACAATCATACACTCCATTTCCAACTTTAACCCATTTTAAATTATTACTTAAATACAATAAATAAATACAAATAACATTTTATTAAATAAAATTAAAACATTATATTATTAAAAATTTAAAACATTACATAATTAAATAAATAAAAGACAATACATAAATAAAAAAAATACAATAAATAACGCTAATTGTTTTGAACAATATAATCATCCGGGAGTGTCCAAATGTGTTCGATCAAATTGTTGCGAAGGTTATGATGCGCTCTTCGATCTCGCATCTCTCGATCCACCCGATCTTGGAGCTCAACTCTTTCCTGCCAAGTGCGTTGCGGCATGTTTTCTTGACGTCGGAGATAATCCTCTTCGAGGCCACATATGTTGCGCTCGTTGTCTTCGATGTACACTTTTGAAAAATATTGAAACCGAGTTGACCGGTTGCATCAAAACGTTGATCAAAATATTGAAAATAATCGGGTTTCGGTTGAGATTCGTATGATAGAATAGCATGACCAATACGATTAAACAATGACTTACTCATTCGGTATCGATTTCGAAAATAATCACCCGGAAATGTTGGATTATCCGAGAAATAGTCTTTGTACAAATGATTACCGGTATCAATCCGATCTCTTTGTAACCGACGTCTTCTAAAAATTGTACGAGAATTTCGAGCTTCATCTTCTTGGTCCATTGCATCAAGCAAATCGAGATAGTTAAGCGCGTTGTAACCGTCTTGAATTAAATCTTCATCGGAATCGGACTCTGCGCTATCACTATTCGTCACGCTCTCCTCGCTTTCACTCTGAGAATTTAATAAATCTTCCACTTCCATTTGAATTTTTTTTTTTTGTGGTTGTGAAATATGAATTGATAGTAGTGTTGGGTAAATAATGGAATGAGAGGTATGTATATATAGAGAAAATGTAGTGTATTATTAGTTTAATATATATATATATATATATATATATATATATATATATAGAAATAGCCGTTGGAGAAAAAAAATACGCTGGGCCCCACAAATAGACCCATTAGAATGGTGAAGGGGTATGGCTGGCGGTGGTAGTGGCGGTTCGGTGGTGGTGGAGGTGAACCAGGTGGCGGCTCCTCTAACGGACCATTACATGTGGCCTAAGTGTAAAGGAATTTTTGACACGTGTAAGTGTCACGGACCTTTATACTTTTGACACTTGAAACTATCAAGAACTTATAAAATTTAACCATTAATTTAATTTAATTTAATTGCGATGTACTCCGTACAATTTTTGTAATCATGTATTTATTTAGATTTTTGTAACAAAACCATATATATCGTTCTTCATCGTCATTCCACGAACAAACCGTTCTCATAATCACAGATGGCCTGTTTAGAGAGTATTCCAATAATCGTTCTTCATCTTCTTCGTTAATACTAACTCGCAGGTTAGTTCATCAATCAACAAAATAGCTATTAGAATCGTTCTCGAACTCATTCGCAGGTTAGTTTGTTATCGTATCAATTTATAAGTTAGGGTTTCATTAAATAATTATATGTTTCAATTGGTCGTATATATCTATCAGGTAAGTTAGGGTTCTTTCAATTCGCTCTTTCAATCATAAATTCAAAAGCTGAGATCAAAGATTGTTGCATTGAATTAGTAGATTCGCAGGTTAGGGTTTTGGAGTTGATGTTCAAAAGCTGAAATCAAAACTTGCTCTATCATTATTTCATCTCATCGATCCGTATTCGCAAACACATATAATTCTGTGTTCATGCAGCAAGGATCTGTCACACACATTTGCCCCAAAAAAAACTTCGTAATTAACGATCTTTGAAGGTATCAACTACATTCTACTGTTCACTTATACTTATTATAATTACGTTTATGTTTCACATTTTCAGATTCAGATCACCATATTTGTATCTAAATCTCTTTTGTTTGTACGTACTTTTTAATTGACTGAGGTTCTCGTTAGGTTTTAGATGAAAGCTTAATGCTTGTATGTTGAGTTGAGTGTATTGATTTATATATTGAGTTGATACTTCACTTTTTTGTTTGTAAGAAGTGAAGTTTAACATATTTTTCTGTGATTGTGTTGCATAAAAGTCGTGGACAACCTGAAGTGCTGCTCATAACACTCTGGTATTAAAAAAAAAAAATATAAACTATTTTACATCCTTGAAATTACTAAAATTTCAGTAGTCTAGCCTTTCTGTTGTCTTGTTTATAAAATACACTCTTCATGCAGGTTATGACTTGAACTCCCTGAATTATCACCCGCAGAGACTTGTGGCTCTAATAATCATGTATATTTTGGTCTGAAGTACTCATAAGATGCTTCCCTTCTATCTCTTCATGTTAGTAGTTTATTACAGTCATCATCCCACTGCTATTATGTATGTAACAAAGTCAATTTTTTCGTCATCCTACTGCTATTATGTATGTAACAAATTCCATTTTTTGTCACTGTCAATTGTGATCATTTATATGGAAACATATTCCTATTAGTATAATACTATAGGAAGGATGTATCAAGTTTTCCTACTCAGCCATTATGAAGCTATGGACTTCGTTACATACAGGTTATGTACCCTTATCCATATTTGTATATGTTTGTTACTATTGATCCACTTCTGAGCATGTTGTATTTTTAATTAATAATGATTATATTAAATAGTATAGCGAAAAGAATAAGCTTTTTGGCTTTAGCTATTAACTGTTGAGTGTGTCTTGTATCTCTCTCTGTTTGTTTTTCTAATTAAACCTGCAAATATGACATATGTGCTTATTACTATTTGCTGTCTGTTTATCGTTTTATACTCATGGTAAGTTAAAAAATAAAAAAAGCATTTCTTTTCTTCATACCTGTATTATTGCAGTAATTGTTGTTGTGGGTTGTTGCATACATAATCAAAACATATACGGAAGTTGGAGGCAATAGCTCTAGGGAACTTGAGGATGTTGGTCAGTAAGGCTCCTTAGTGTATAACTAGTCCGGATCCGGCCCGCGCGATACGGCGGGGGGCTTTCGGCCTGTGTATTCATATTTAACGTAGCGTTGTGTATTTACATCGGAAAAAACGGCTCAGGTCTTAAGCGCCGTTTTAGATGTCGTTGTCTTAAGCGTTTTTTAAAAAGTGTCCATTTCGAACGTAGTTAGTTTCGTTTTGTTCATAAATTTTTTTCGAGTGTAACGGTGCTGCCGGAAAAATTTAACTTGCGGCGAACAGAAAGATACGGGCTGTCGTTGTGTTAAGCATTTTTTAAAAAGTGTCCATTTTGCGTATAGTTAGTCCCGTTGGATTCGTGAGACTTTTTCGAGTTGAAGGGTAGTCTCGGAAAAATTTAACTCGCACCGAGCGAGAAGATAGGGCCCGTTATAAATTCGGGGATTAATTTCTTTTATTTTAATAAAATTATATGTTTACACATAGTACCCCTAAGAAAGTGTAAACTTGAGGGATTATTGTGTAAGGGTTGGAAACAGCCAGGGAGTATTCCTGATGGGCTGCGTACACTAGAGTATGGGGTCGGATTACTCGCCCTTCCCGGGTAACCCGAACAGGGAAAACCTTACAACTTTATCTTTATCTTTATTGTGTAAATTGAGCCAAAGTTGATGGACCGATTGTAGTGTGAACGCAAACTTGAAACTTACAATTCAAAACAACTAAAACTACACATTTCCACATGTCTTAATTTGTGATTGAATAATACTCTAGTGTTACCTTGCCTTTTCACGTCGCATGCATAGATTTCAGTTTTACTTACATTTTTCAAGTTAGTAGCTTTTCTTTGGATATTTCTAATGAGCTAACAACGTTCTTCACTCGATATAGTTTGTTTTACAGCCCTAGTCGGGTACATCGTGTGAGAATTGTTCTCGTTAATCATACGCAAGAGGTAAGGTCAACTCCTATTGTTTGTTTATTGTTTTCAGGTTCATAGTTGATCGTATATGCTTTGTTTAACCATTTTTAATATTCTTTTCTTTATTGTTTCCAGCTTCATTTTTGATCGTTTATGCTTTATTTAACCATTTATTAATATTTCTTTTGTTTATTGTTTCCAGGTTCATATTTGATCGTTTATGCTTTATTTAACCATATTTAATATTTCTTTCAGATGATGCAGGGAGATGGTTACAAATATGTTGTTTATATGATCACTAAGATAGTTTATAAGATAGATTCATAGTTTGTTTCCTAGAATTTTTTTTTTTTTTTTTTTTTTTTTTTTTTTTTTTTTTTTTTTTTTTTTGAAAGGCAAGTTTCCTAGAATAGAATGCTAGAGATAAAGTTGCTTTTAGAAACATTTGAATCAAGCAGTGAGGTTAAATTGAATTGGATTGTTTTTATTGCCGTCGGTTTGTTTAATTTTATGTAAATAGTTTTGCAGTTTTTTGGTAATATATTTGTAACCAATTTTGTATTATGTATACCCAATAAGAGAGATCAAATATATTCAATAATACAAATATATAAAATTTGATTATTACAGAAAAGTATGTACATGTTTTCATGAGCTAGTTTTTGACGCTTTTAGAGGATAAAAAGGTAATATCCAAAATAAAAAGGTAATGTTTTATGACGCTTTCAAAGGTTAAAAAGTAATGGACACTACAACAAAAAGGTCCAATCTACACGCATATTTATAACAATTTTCACGCTTTAAAGAGTGGGCATTTATTAACTTCACATTTTGGAAAAGTGTGTGAAATATGGCCGTAGCAAAATGAAACTTCATTTGCACACAAATGAGTGTGAGTTATTAATGTATATTTTCATGCTTCAAAGTGTGAAGATTTAAGGAAATTCCTCACACTCTCAAATGTATAATAGTATGATACATTACTCACACATGTGAGTGTGAGGATTTGAGGCAAGAAAGTAGTTGTACATTTAAGCGTGAGGATATTTGAGAAGCTTTGTAACATCTATATATATATATATATATATATATATATATATATATATATATATATATATATATATATATCATGGTTTTAAAAAACGGTCGAGGCGTACGCCTCGAGGCGCGCCTCAGTACGTTTTTGGAAAAACCCGTTTTGAAACTTACGCCTCGATGGTCTATAAAAAACGTACGCCTCATATGCCAAGGCGATTCGTTTTTTTGCTGAGGCGGTAACAGGGATGAGGCGTGCGCCTCATGTTGCTTAGCAAAAAATGGCGGCGGCACCACCTACACAGGCGATATTAAAGAAGGTAAGTAAGAAAGGTTCCAGCTTTTTTAATGGAGTTTTATGAAAGAGTTGCTGTGAGGAAGACGGGAAAAATTAAGTGGAGAGGAGATGACCTTATCTTCATCTATGTTTACTGGCTTTTAAACATTTATTCTTTTTATGTTTGGTGGATGAATAATAGCCGCTCATTATATGGAGTAAATATCTCTTTCTTTTTACATATAACAATAATAGTCCCTAAACTTTTGTCAAATTTTAATAATAGGAACAAACTTGAGATCCACTCTTGAATCTTTAAGTAATTGACATCAAACCCCTTCATATTACAAATACATTGACATTTCAGTACTTAAACTTAAACATACCAAGTTAAAACATAAGACATTATTAGTTTGAGACATAATTAATTAGTTTTTATTTATGTTTAATAGTTAATATATATATATATATATATATATATATATATATATATATATACTCCGCCTCGAACGTACGCCTCGGTTCGCCTCGAGGCGTACGCCTCGCCTCACAAAGGGAAAACGCCTCGAGGCGCGTTTCCGTTTTTTTAAACCTTGATATATATATATATATATATATATATATATATATATATATATATATATATATATATATATATATATATATATATATATATATTAGCAAAATGAGAAATTTCACATGAAAACCTGATTTTATACATTCAACTTTGTAGTCATATACACAACTAGTTACATCCGACTATTTCAACCTAAAAATGACTCAAATTCACATATTACAAGTCAAATGAGTTTAAAGTCTTCAGAAGTCCATAAAAGGACCCAAATTCACAGATTACACATAAAAGGAAATCATACAGGTCCATAAAAGGAAATCATACAGCAGGCTTGGATTCATAATTGATTCTTGAAAGCCATATCCAAACTTGAACTTTTGTACCAATTTCCTGTACAAATATGAAAAACGGGTCAGAAAAACGAACTTCATGTCCGAAAAACACTTTATTCACCCCTAAATTGACTAGATATTTTTCAACTCTGACTCCCTAAAGTACTGAAGTCATCACCTAAAGATGATATCATATAACCATAATAATAATAATAAATTATATGGTGTGAATGAAATAAAGATTAAAGATTTATGAACCAAATTTATTTATTAATAAATTAAAATCAAACCCATCATAGCTAGGGATGGCAATGGATACCCGATCCAGTGAATATCCATCCGATCCACCCGATTATTCGTGGATATGGACGATCTAAATGGATATGGATATGGATGTGGATGAAAAAATTTCATACATGAATGAACCCGCTTTCACCCGAAATAACTAAATATATAAATTTATCACTCAAATTAGTATTATTTATGTAGTGATATTTTATTAATTATATTCATATTCTTCTTTCTTTATATTTTCTCTAAAAATATAACTTTCTTCTTATATTTTATTTTGTTTAAATAATCAAATGTATTTATCATACTTTGGTGGTTCAAATGTGATTTCATGTAACTAAAAGTAAGCAACTTATATGTCGATATCTTTACACGTTTAATAGGTTATCTATTGAATATTTGTTATATAGATTAGTAAAATGTGACTTTCGGTCGCATAAACTATTAAAAATATTACTTTTGATCGTATATAGTGAACCACCGCTTATAATTGTTAAAAATAAAATAAATTTAAACGGATATGGATAATTATCCATTAACCCGCTTCACCCGACGGATATGGATATGGATGGATGAAAAGTAAAAAAATAAATGGATATGGATACGGCCTCACCCGATCCATATCCGATCCATTGCCATCCCTTCATAGCAGAGGAACTCAAAAAACCATAAGCTTAATATTAAACAGATTACTGAATTCACAGATGCACCTGATGTCTCAAGATCCCATTAAACAGAAACACTAATAAAAGGCTGCAATGAAACATGAACTATATTTTAGACAACCCGATGCACTTGATTTTTCAAGATCCCAATGCAGTTTAAAAGGAAATAGCTTTTAAACTGAAACGAACTTTATAATGAAACGAACTTCAGATCATTTTATCTCTGTCGACTAGTTAAACCACTGGAGTATCTGCAACAGAGCCACTAGTTAAACCACTGACCTGCACCAAAACTTATTTATCACCACTATACTAAAGATTTTAAACTAACAATTCAACTTTAATACAATTCACCTTCATTTGAAAAATTTAAGTTCATAGTTCGACACTTCTTTTTATAAATAACCCTAAAGCACAATATCCAAATATTGAATAACTTAATATATTGGAATAACATACCGATTCAATCACGTGTTCGTTGAACAATCTCTATCCGCTTCTTCACGCGATGTTCTTGAAGAGATCTGCAATGCAAAATTATACTTAAATGCCCTTAGGAACAGTTGACAAAATTATGAGATCTGCAATTCATCATTTACATCAATATCATGAAACTGTTGACAAAATTATACCTGTGTTCGAGATAAATTTTCACGTGGGACATCAGCATAAGAGTTTTGAAATACACTTAGGAATAGTTGAAATTCTCCTCTTGCATCATCAACTGTTTGCTGCAAACTCATGATCTGTTTATTTTGAGACACAAGTTGTTGGCTTTGAGATTCAAGTTGTTTTCTTTGAGATTCAATTTGTAGTCTTTGTGATTCAAGTTGAACCAACAGTGTACCATCGTGCTTGTTCATAGAGTTATTGCTTCTAATTATTCTTAGGTCATAACTAAAATCTGTTACTTGCGATTTTGTTACTCATTTCCCGTGAAATCGAGCTCGTCCATTCTTATCTGGGCCCATAAGCTCCATCACAACATCTCTCTCAATTTTTGACCTCTTGTGAGTATCAAGAGATTCTGTGTCCTCCAGGCTTAGAATCCTTTTATTCACTTCCCCACTTGCCGTATCCTATGATAAAGACAACCAAATGGTACCATAAAATCCTTAGATATCAAGCGAAATTCAATAAAGTTTAAAACACACCATAAAATCCTTAGATATATCTTTAACATATGCTCCATCTTTCGATTTATAAACGATATCAAAAAACTCGAGGGGATATGGTTCTCTATTATTTTTCATCATCTGTAATTAAAGTAACAATAGTAATTAAAGAGATAATTATCACGGATTTAATTCTAAATTTCAGGAATATTAGTAAACTCACAAAATCATCTCTTATTCGTGCATGGCTACGAGCACCTGTAGTATGAAAATGAAGTTTCTCATCTCTTGCCTTTTTCCCAAGTTCTGATAGTTTCTGCCAAAACATAAAGACATTTAACAGACTAACATATTCAGTATACAAATATAATACAAATCTGTCAAAATCGACAAAACACATAAAATGAAAAAAAGGCATGCACTTGAATAATAAACAGAGTAACATCAATATCAACTGCATAGTTATTCAAATATTGTTACACATATACACAAGGCTTTCTAATTGGTCCACCACATGTTTTGTTAATTATAAACACAAATATACCATAATACCTTTGAGTGAGATGATCTAAGCAGCTTTTTATAGTCGTTCCACTGCTGAATATTAATGTTATCAGGTGCTTCAACCAAGTCTAGCCCTTCAAGAATCTCTTCTTCTGTGTATTCTATCTCTTGTGCTTCTACCAAGTCGACTCCTTCAACCTCTTTTAACTTTTTAGTAACCAACTTAAACAAATCACACTTCACTCGATACTTTCGAGCCCTATACTTATCATCGAGTATTAAAAACAAAACTCTATCAACATTCTCTCTTTCAGGTAATGAAAATTTTTCCTGCCAAAAATAACCAAAAGCATTTCATATAGATAAAGAAACTGAAATCAACAACTAATATTAAACAAAATACTAATACCAAAAATGATTAAATATAAATCTTACCCGGATGTGTTGCATAAGCATAACGCCAGATCTCATTTTAACTTCACGGCAATCCTTTGCCTCAATAGGGAAAAAACGTTGTTGTTTTAAACATCTGCCCATAAATCTAGTGCATAGTGACCCTCCAGACTTGATAGGCTGATCAAATCCATTGAGATGAACCAACACTTTTTCACCCGTTACTAGCATTTCTACATCTTTTGTTGTCATTCTTTGTTTTCTAATAATATTTCCATTCGTATCTACACAATTTCAAATCATTATTAGCAACAATATTAGAAAAGCAAAAGTTAAATTTAGCAACAAAATACGAAAAATTACCTATGATCTCAACCTCCTCGTTCTCATGTTCATTTTCTGCATTCAAAATAGACTCAACAGGTGTTTCTTTAGAGGATGAGGAGTGCTCATGGTTAGAAGTTGATGATGATGATGATGAGTTATCGTGAACCGAACCAAGAAAATGTCGAAATTGTGTGTTAGTGAAAGATGATTGCTGACTAGAACTTGCAAATTGTGTTTTAGACAATGACACTTGGGGATTAAATGTAGGGAATGGTGTTTTAGATACTGAAGGTTGAGGATTATGCTGACTAAATGGTCGAAATCGTGTGTGCAAGCTTGATTGAAAAGCAGGAGAAGAAGGAATTGATTTAGATACTGGCGGTTGGGGATTATGCTTAAGTTTTTGTTTTTCATATTTTTGCAGTTGCCTTTTAGATCCGAATATCCTCTAACTACCTGTAATTGAGCTTATACAAGTTAATAGATGAACAATTGTTTACAACAGCTAGATACAAATGTGACACTATAAGCCAACACATAATCATATTGAAAGCATGTTTAGCATACTTCTAAATCAGACGTTAATAAATTAACAGTTGTTTACAACAGCCAGATACAAAAGCAACATTATTAGCCACCGCATAATCATATTGAAAGCATGTTGAGCATACATCAAAATCACAAGCTACATACAACTGAATCAAACAATTACACATATAAATCAACAAATTGAATGAATGACTGAGTGACTGAGTGACTGAGTGACTGAGTGAATGAGTGACTGACTGACTGACTGAGTGACTGAGTGACTGAGTGACTGACTGACTGACTGACTGACTGACTGACTGACTGACTGACTGACTGACTGACTGACTGACTGAATGAATGAATGAATGAATGAATGAATGAATGAATGAATGAATCGACAATTTCTGAACGAATAATGAATGAATCGAATTAATAAACAAATGTATGAACGAATTATCTAAAAACTACTAATGAATGAATCGATTAAACATATATACTTACTTAATGAATGAATAGCTGAGTTGAAGTGATTCAAATGCGACAATAGAGATCGAGTAGCATCGTAAATGGAGAATAGCAGCAGAAATCATCGAATAGCAGGAGAAACGAGAAACGGTCGATTCGGAGAGGTTGAATTTGGGGATGAAATTGGAAGGGAGAGATGAGATGTTGAAATTTAGGGTTTGTCGGTTGAAAACTGTTAAATGTGATAAGATAACCCATATACTCCGTATAAAGATTATTTTAATTTTAATTTTAATAAAAAAATGGGATAAGATAAGTAGATAACCCCATTTACAAATAGCTTATATTCACGGGTCATTGTTACACAGTCAATTTAATAAATTTGACCAGCAATGATATTGACTTCCCTTTTTACTCCTGGTAACTATTTAAATCACAGCGAGTGGTATGGTGAGGATGGTATCGGTTTTAACATCTTTCTTGTGTTTGTATGTGAATTAAATATTAAAACAAAACTCACGCTTCTAAATGTGTCCATCTGAGTAATATTTTTAATTTAATATCAAAACAAAACTCACGCTTCTAAATGGGTCCATCGGTGTAATATTTTTAATTTAATAAAAAAAAAACTCACGCTCTTTTAGGCGGAACAAATTTTGTACGATTTTAATTGTTTAACTGTTTTTACACACTTGTATATGTGAAGATTTATTACTACTCATCTAAAAGTGTGATAATAAGTCATTACATTTATAAAAGTGAGCTAAGTTATAAAATATCACACGCTCGGTAAATGCGTGAGGAAATTAGCGTGGAGAATGAGCCTTTTTGTTGTAGTGGGATTTCAACGTTTACACCCGTGAAAACGTAATATGGTTTTTGACGCTCTCAGATGTGGGGAAAAGCAAATTTTTTCAGACAATTTTGAATGTGAAAAACTTAATGATTGTTGACGCTTAGAAAGGTTAGAAATTGAAAAAATTTCTGACGCCGATATTTTCCATGTAAGTGTGAAGCGTTAACAATTTTATATTGTGCATGTTTAAGCGTCGGGAATTAATCTAAAAAGCGTCTAAAATTACAAGGTCTTTTGTAGTGTTTCAAAAGCAAGAGTTCTTACCACCTAAAAGAAGTGTATATTTCCTAATTTCCCTCTAAATAAACCACTTAAAGAAGTGTTTGAGCCATAATCAAAGATAACCAAAGAGTGAACTCAAATGTTCCGTTCTTATTGATTAAAAACGTTCCATATTAATTGATTTCGTTGCGAGGTTTTGACCACTATATGAGACGTTTTTCAAAGACTGCATTCATTTTAAAACAAACCATAACCTTTATTTCATCAATAAAGGTTTAAAAAGCTTTACGTAGATTATCAAATAATGATAATCTAAAATATCCTATTTACACACGACCATTACATAATGGTTTACAATACAAATATGTTACAACAAAATAAGTTTCTTGAATGCAGTTTTTACACAATATCATACAAGCATGGACTCCAAATCTTGTCCTTATTTAAGTATGCGACAGCGGAAGCTCTTAATAATCACCTGAGAATAAACATGCTTAAAACGTCAACAAAAATGTTGGTGAGTTATAGGTTTAACCTATATATATCAAATCATAATAATATACCACAAGATTTCATATTTCAATACACATCCCATACATAGAGATAAAAATCATTCATATGGTGAACACCTGGTAACCGACATTAACAAGATGCATATATAAGAATATCCCCATCATTCCGGGACACCCTTCGGATATGATATAAATTTCGAAGTACTAAAGCATCCGGTACTTTGGATGGGGTTTGTTAGGCCCAATAGATCTATCTTTAGGATTCGCGTCAATTAGGGTGTCTGTTCCCTAATTCTTAGATTACCAAACTTAATAAAAAGGGGCATATTCGATTTCGATAATTCAACCATAGAATGTAGTTTCACGTACTTGTGTCTATTTTGTAAATCATTTATAAAACCTGCATGTATTCTCATCCCAAAAATATTAGATTTTAAAAGTGGGACTATAACTCACTTTCACAGATTTTTACTTCGTCGGGAAGTAAGACTTGGCCACTGGTTGATTCACGAACCTATAACAATATATACATATATATCAAAGTATGTTCAAAATATATTTACAACACTTTTAATATATTTTGATGTTTTAAGTTTATTAAGTCAGTTGTCCTCGTTAGTAACCTACAACTAGTTGTCCACAGTTAGATGTACAGAAATAAATCGATAAATATTATCTTGAATCAATCCACGACCCAGTGTATACGTATCTCAGTATTGATCACAACTCAAACTATATATAATTTGGAATCAACCTCAACCCTGTATAGCTAACTCCAACATTCACATATAGAGTGTCTATGGTTGTTCCGAAATATATATAGATGTGTCGACATGATAGGTCGAAACATTGTATACGTGTCTATGGTATCTCAAGATTACATAATATACAATACAAGTTGATTAAGTTATGGTTGGAATAGATTTGTTACCAATTTTCACGTAGCTAAAATGAGAAAAATTATCCAATCTTGTTTTACCCATAACTTCTTCATTTTAAATCCGTTTTGAGTGAATCAAATTGCTATGGTTTCATATTGAACTCTATTTTATGAATCTAAACAGAAAAAGTATAGGTTTATAGTTGGAAAAATAGGTTACAAGTCGTTTTTGTAAAGGTAGTCATTTCAGTCGAAAGAACGACGTCTAGATGACCATTTTAGAAAACATACTTCCACTTTGAGTTTAACCATAATTTTTGGATATAGTTTCATGTTCATAATAACAATCATTTTCTCAGAATAAAAACTTTTAAATCAAATTTTATCATAGTTTTTAATTAACTAACCCAAAACAGCCCGCGGTGTTACTACGACGGCGTAAATTCGGTTTTACGGTGTTTTTCGTGTTTCCAGGTTTTAAATCATTAAGTTAGCATATCATATAGATATAGAACATGTGTTTAGTTGATTTTAAAAGTCAAGTTAGAAGGATTAACTTTTGTTTGCGAACAAGTTTAGAATTAACTAAACTATGTTCTAGTGATTACAAGTTTAAACCTTCGAATAAGATAGCTTTATATGTATGAATCGAATGATGTTATGAACATCATTACTACCTTAAGTTCCTTGGATAAACCTACTGGAAAAGAGAAAAATGGATCTAGCTTCAACGGATCCTTGGATGGCTCGAAGTTCTTGAAGCAGAATCATGACACGAAAACAAGTTCAAGTAAGATCATCACTTGAAATAAGATTGTTATAGTTATAGAAATTGAACCAAAGTTTGAATATGATTATTACCTTGTATTAGAATGATAACCTACTGTAAGAAACAAAGATTTCTTGAGGTTGGATGATCACCTTACAAGATTGGAAGTGAGCTAGCAAACTTGAAAGTATTCTTGATTTTATGTAACTAGAACTTGTAGAATATATGAAGAACACTTAGAACTTGAAGATAGAACTTGAGAGAGATCAATTAGATGAAAAAAATTGAAGAATGAAAGTGTTTGTAGGTGTTTTTGGTCGTTGGTGTATGGATTAGATATAAAGGATATGTAATTTTGTTTTCATGTAAATAAGTCATGAATGATTACTAATATTTTTGTAATTTTATGAGATATTTCATGCTAGTTGCCAAATGATGGTTCCCAAATGTGTTAGGTGACTCACATGGGCTGCTAAGAGCTGATCATTGGAGTGTATATATCAATAGTACATACATCTAAAAGCTGTGTATTGTACGAGTACGAATATGGGTGCATACGAGTAGAATTGTTGATGAAACTGAACGAGGATGTAATTGTAAGCATTTTTGTTAAGTAGAAGTATTTTGATAAGTGTATTGAAGTCTTTCAAAAGTGTATAAATACATATTAAAACACTACATGTATATACATTTTAACTGAGTCGTTAAGTCATCGTTAGTCGTTACATGTAAGTGTTGTTTTGAAACCTTTAGGTTAACGATCTTGTTAAATGTTTTTAACCCAATGTTTATAATATCAAATGAGATTTTAAATTATTATATTATCATGATATTATCATGTATGAATATCTCTTAATATGATATATATACATTAAATGTCTTTACAACGATAATCGTTACATATATGTCTCGTTTAAAAATCATTAAGTTAGTAGTCTTGTTTTTACATATGTAGTTCATTGTTAATATACTTAATGATATGTTTACTTATCATAGTATCATGTTAACTATATATATATCCATATATATGTCATCATATAGTTTTTACAAGTTTTAACTGTGGCGACCCGACAAAATCGTCATTGACGGCGCCGCTAACTTAGGTCCCGTTACGTGGTCGTAGTCCCTATATGAGACTCGTTTGACCAAAATTATGTCGCATTCATTTGAAATGTACAAAACTTACAAAGTTTAGTTTACCAAACGGTTCGACAACAAGTTTAAGTTTACAAAAGTTGTAAAGTATAAATGAAATAACTTGCGACATAATATAAGTTGAAAGTCACGGTTTGCTATAAATAGCGTAAGTATGTAAACAACATGTTTGAATCCAAAGGTGCTATCACTAGCGTATGCATGTATGTATGCTTGACCCCAAGCAAGTATGAGTGTACGCGGAATCATGTATCAAATAGCCATGTATGAACCTGAGAAACATATAGAAAACTGTCAACGAAAAACGTTGGTGAAATCATAGGTGTTTTAGTAAACGTTGTATTTGAACCACAAGATTTAATATAAGATGATTATCAAAATCATTTGCATTCCAAAAGTTGTTATTTGTATCCCGGGCACCCAATTATCAAACTTAACTGTTTTGCACCCTTTGCGTAGTGTTAGAACATACACTAGACCCGAAAATATATTTCATCCGCTAACGGTAGCGAACCGTCCGAATGAGGCTCGTCAAGCCCATGTGATTACATAATATAAGTTCTCGTTTACACCCTGCAAGTGTAACTAATGATAATTGAATTGAGGCTTTTTGTTCAAACCCGCACGTGGAATGTTCGTTTCCGTACTTGTGTTCAAAGTGTAAAAGTATGTAGTATAAAACCGTATATGTTTCTCATCCCATGATTTAAAAGTATAAAAGTTGTTGAAAGATGGGACTATGATCTCACCTCGAGTGCACGAGTATAAATGTACTTCACAAAGTAAACGTGTGCATGAATGTTGCTTAGCCTTGACCTAAACAAGTAAGTTGTATCAATTAACCGGTTACGACACAAGGTCGGGCGAAATGTGTTCAATTAGTCCTATGGCTCATTACGACTCGATTATATAGCATGTGAATCACGTTGTCAAGTTTCATGCAAGAATCAAGTATAAAATAAGATTAGAACGATTGTATAAGTGTTTTGTTAAGTTTGACTAAAAGTCAAACTTGGTCAAAGTCAACGAAAAAGTCAACGGGTTCGGGTCGGGTCCCGAACTATTTTTCTGAGGTTTTTATTCATATATAAGCATGTTAGAACAAGTTACATGTGAATCAGAGGTGCGTAGCATAGCAAACATTTTTCGAAATTTGACAAAGTAGGTCAGAACCCAAACACGGCTATTGCCGCGCCGCGGCCAGAGGTGTCGCGCCGCGACATTAGGCGTGGCCTGGTACCTGGTCAGTTTCAAAAGTTCAAGTCTTGATCCAAAATTCAATTTAGCACAAAACGCAAACCGTAAACACTTAGAATACGCATCTTATATCATTGGAAAGCTCTTTTGACAAGGAATACAATTAACTACCTTTCACAAGCAAAAACATCAATTACAATAACCGAAAACTCGTCAATTGATCAAGAAAGGTTTATTTTCAAAGTTTCAAGTTTGTAAAACGTATTTTATGATTCGGGAATCCAATTTACACATACGATATGCCGTTTCGAAGGTAATTAAGCATACATTGCATCTAAACACTTACTAACAACATTAACAAGCATTCAACGCATCAAAAGTTCATTTCAAAGTCTATCAAACCCTAACCAAAATTCACAAAAATCAATAATCATGTGTTTGAAGTTTTCTTAATCAACCTACGCATCAAAACGAAGCTAGTGATACTAGTAACACAATTAAAACATGAACTTTAACAATCAAACAACATTTAATCTTCCAAAATGCAAGATTAAGCAAACCCATTTCAAATGTTCAAACTAGTTACTCAAAACAACAAATCGAGCAAACAAAATATATATTCATGTTACACACGAGCCATAGACACTAACTAACACCATTTCAAGTATAAAAACACGAATTTAGAGAAAATCTAGAGTTTTAGAAATGTTACCCAAACTTGATGAAATTGGTACCAAAATGTAGAGGATGAAGAGAGGATCACGAAAATGTAATTTGTTTTGATGTTTCCTTCTTGATCCGGATTTAGATGATGATTATATAAAGATGGGTGTTTGAGTTCTAAAATGGAAGAGAGAAAAAGAGGGAGAAGATGAAGTGAGAAATGAATGAATGAGATGGTGGGAGGAGGTGGTGACTAGTTACCAAAATTTGGCCAAGTGCCAAGATTAGTCCCTCAAGTTTCAAAGCGGGTGCGGGAATTAACCAAACGAATATTTTAAAAACGCTCGAGTAAACGAGTGATGTTATAATTAAATGACGGAATTATTATGAACGTTAGTCAACGGAAACTACGAATTTAAATAACGAAAGGTATTATTTTAAAAAAAAAAGACGGTGTTAAAAATAAATTTAACGGAAAAAGGCGGGATGTTATATCACCTACACCTTAAAAGAAATTTCGTCCCGAAATTTAGTTGGAAGTAGTAGTAGTTGTTTCTTCCTCGAGATCTTGTCTTGTCAATTCTACGAATAAGTGAAGGTACTTCCTTGGGCATTTCAACGAACTTTGACAGTCGGGGTTTTTACGTTGGTTTAAAGTTTGGTTTCACGATTTATAGTTTCAATCGGTCCTCCTATGAGGTGGAGTTTATCGTTGATAGTAAGTTCATCGAAGAGGATAACAAGTCCTTGTTTCGCAAGACACGCCTTTAAGTTTGATACGTAGAATTTAGGATGAACGGAGACTCGAATGAGTTGAAAAATCTAAACGGCTAGTAACGGGTCCAAAACGCCCCAGGATTTTAAAAGGACTAAAAATATCGCGGATTTAGCTATCTACGTTTCCCGAAACGGATTACACCTTTTCAAGGTGCGACTTTAACATTACGCGGTTACCCACTTGGAATTCGAGAGGTTCACGTCTAACATCGGCATAGTTCTTTTGGCGACTACGATCCGCCTTGAGCCTTTCTTGGAATTGAAAAATTTTCCGGTTGTTTCATGAATGATTTCGGGTCCGGTGGTTCGCTTGTCACCTACTTCAGTTCAACAATTTAAGAAAACGACAATTACGGCTATACGGGTCCTCGAAAAGTGTGACGTTAAGACTTGAATGATAACCATCATTGTAAGAGAATTTGGTTAAAGGCAAAAACTTTTCTCAAGTAAATTTGAAGTTGATAACACAAATTCGTATTACGGTTTCCAAGGTTTGAATCGTATGTTTGCTCGGTCCGTCGGGTTGTGGTTGATGTGCAGTACTCATGTCTAAACGTGGTCCCGAGACTTTTTGTGAGGCACTCCAAAATCTAGAAGTGAAACGAGGATCTCGATCCGAAACGAGGTACATCTCTTTAAGGTATATTTGAAAGAGTTTGTTAGGACGTGAAAACATTTGTTGGAACAAGTTTCTGTTTCTCAAGAATTTCGCGCCGCGGAAGATTTATCGGTTTCCGAAAATGTTCGATAGGACTATTCACCCTCGAGGCGAATACTAGTATAGTGTGAAGAGTCTCTCTCTCCATTGAGAATTTAGATAAAATATTTCCTTAAACGGAAGTACGAGTGTAAGGCGAGAGAAGTTTTCGCCTCGATGTGAGCATACCAAGCATTTTGTAGTTCGTCTATAAAAACTATAAGAAAACGAGATAGTACACACGTGTAACATATGTTTGAAGTCGAAAGAATTTGTCATTCATTCGGAAGCATCAATATGGTTCGACAATAATCGAAGATGTGTCCCGGGTATGGTTGTTATCAGTATTCTCGGAGTTTTCGGATGTTCAAACAAGAAAAATAAAGTCATGTACATGGCACATGGTGGTGATTAGGTTGATCGAGTCCAACCACCATCATGTGTCATTAGAACTTTGGTATGACTTACCGTAATATAACCACGTTGATCGAGTGTCGTTATATTACGCTAACTCATACCTCCATTCCCACATCACTCTATAGATTCAAGTTCGTGTAAGCGTGAAGTTTAAAATAAACAAAGTGTAACGACGTCTCTAACGTGACTCGTATTGAATCGAAAGAATTAGTGCAACTATAAAGAAGCGTTCCCCGAGGGAAGTGTATAAATGATTGTTCACGTCATTGCGGTTCAAGTCAAGCGATAATGCCCTTAGGCACGAAAAGAGTAACGAATCATGATAACAAAAAGTACGCAACCGTAGTGATAATTAGCGATGACGATACTCACCTAGAGTAGTGATGGTAGTAACAAGAAGTGGTAGATAGTAAGGAACACCGGTGTGACACCGATAGTAAGTTGAAACGGTGGCGAATCATAATCTGGGAGACAGGGTTCCTGGACAAGTGTGACCAATGAAGTCGTTGTCATCCTTACGCGCATGAATCTCGAATTTACGTGTGTTACCAGGAAGTGGCAGAATACGGATTCGTATGATGAAAGTTTGGTACCATTATGGAGTTCACCTAAGAAAGATTCAAGTATATATGCACAAATAGTCAAGTAAGTGCTATCTATAGCAAATGCAAGTCAGGATGCAATGATTAACTATCTGGTTGTAGTCTAGATTCACTAATGCGTCCTAACGACTCTGTCAGACACACTAATGCACATCCTAGTTCCCTACAACCAACGCTCTGATACCATCTGTGGCGACCCGACAAAATCGTCATTGACGGCGTCGCTAACTTAGGTCCCGTTACGTGGTCGTAGTCCCTATATGAGACTCGTTTGACCAAAATTATGTCGCATTCATTTGAAATGTACAAAACTTACAAAGTTTAGTTTACCAAACGGTTCGACAACAAGTTTAAGTTTACAAAAGTTGTAAAGTATAAATGAAATAACTTGCGACATAATATAAGTTGAAAGTCACGGTTTGCTATAAATAGCGTAAGTATGTAAACAACATGTTTGAATCCAAAGGTGCTATCACTAGCGTATGCATGTATGTATGCTTGACCCCAAGCAAGTATGAGTGTACGCGGAATCATGTATCAAATAGCCATGTATGAACCTGAGAAACATATAGAAAACTGTCAACGAAAAACGTTGGTGAAATCATAGGTGTTTTAGTAAACGTTGTATTTGAACCACAAGATTTAATATAAGATGATTATCAAAATCATTTGCATTCCAAAAGTTGTTATTTGTATCCCGGGCACCCAATTATCAAACTTAACTGTTTTGCACCCTTTGCGTAGTGTTAGAACATACACTAGACCCGAAAATATATTTCATCCGCTAACGGTAGCGAACCGTCCGAATGAGGCTCGTCAAGCCCATGTGATCACATAATATAAGTTCTCGTTTACACCCTGCAAGTGTAACTAATGATAATTGAATTGAGGCTTTTTGTTCAAACCCGCACGTGGAATGTTCGTTTCCGTACTTGTGTTCAAAGTGTAAAAGTATGTAGTATAAAACCGTATATGTTTCTCATCCCATGATTTAAAAGTATAAAAGTTGTTGAAAGATGGGACTATGATCTCACCTCGAGTGCACGAGTATAAATGTACTTCACAAAGTAAACGTGTGCATGAATGTTGCTTAGCCTTGACCTAAACAAGTAAGTTGTATCAATTAACCGGTTACGACACAAGGTCGGGCGAAATGTGTTCAATTAGTCCTATGGCTCATTACGACTCGATTATATAGCATGTGAATCACGTTGTCAAGTTTCATGCAAGAATCAAGTATAAAATAAGATTAGAACGATTGTACAAGTGTTTTGTTAAGTTTGACTAAAAGTCAAACTTGGTCAAAGTCAACGAAAATGTCAACGGGGTCGGGTCGGGTCCCGAACTATTTTTCTGAGGTTTTTATTCATATATAAGCATGTTAGAACAAGTTACATGTGAATCAGAGGTGCGTAGCATAGCAAACATTTTTCGAAATTTGACAAAGTAGGTCAGAACCCAAACACGGCTATTGCCGCGCCGCGGCCAGAGGTGTCGCGCCGCGACATTAGGCGTGGCCTGGTACCTGGTCAGTTTCAAAAGTTCAAGTCTTGATCCAAAATTCAATTTAGCACAAAACGCAAACCGTAAACACTTAGAATACGCATCTTATATCATTGGAAAGCTCTTTTGACAAGGAATACAATTAACTACCTTTCACAAGCAAAAACATCAATTACAATAACCGAAAACTCGTCAATTGATCAAGAAAGGTTTATTTTCAAAGTTTCAAGTTCGTAAAACGTATTTTATGATTCGGGAATCCAATTTACACATACGATATGCCGTTTCGAAGGTAATTAAGCATACATTGCATCTAAACACTTACTAACAACATTAACAAGCATTCAACGCATCAAAAGTTCATTTCAAAGTCTATCAAACCCTAACCAAAATTCACAAAAATCAATAATCATGTGTTTGAAGTTTTCTTAATCAACCTACGCATCAAAACGAAGCTAGTGATACTATTAACACAATTAAAACATGAACTTTAACAATCAAACAACATTTAATCTTCCAAAATGCAAGATTAAGCAAACCCATTTCAAATGTTCAAACTAGTTACTCAAAACAACAAATCGAGCAAACAAAATATATATTCATGTTACACACGAGCCATAGACACTAACTAACACCATTTCAAGTATAAAAACACGAATTTAGAGAAAATCTAGAGTTTTAGAAATGTTACCCAAACTTGATGAAATTGGTACCAAAATGTAGAGGATGAAGAGAGGATCACGAAAATGTAATTTGTTTTGATGTTTCCTTCTTGATCCGGATTTAGATGATGATTATATAAAGATGGGTGTTTGAGTTCTAAAATGGAAGAGAGAAAAAGAGGGAGAAGATGAAGTGAGAAATGAATGAATGAGATGGTGGGAGGAGGTGGTGACTAGTTACCAAAATTTGGCCAAGTGCCAAGATTAGTCCCTCAAGTTTCAAAGCGGGTGCGGGAATTAACCAAACGAATATTTTAAAAACGCTCGAGTAAACGAGTGATGTTATAATTAAATGACGGAATTATTATGAACGTTAGTCAACGGAAACTACGAATTTAAATAACGAAAGGTATTATTTTAAAAAAAAAGACGGTGTTAAAAATAAATTTAACGGAAAAAGGCGGGATGTTACATTAACGTTCGTGAATCACCGGTCAACTTGGGTGGTCAATTGTCTATATGAAACATATTTCAATTAATCAAGTCTTAACAAGTTTGATTGCTTAACATGTTGGAAACATTTAATCATGTAAATATCAATCTCAATTAATATATATAAACATGGAAAAGTTCGGGTCACTACAGTACCTACCCGTTAAATAAATTTCGTCCCGAAATTTTAAGCTGTTGAAGGTGTTGACGAATCTTCTGGAAATAGATGCGGGTATTTCTTCTTCATCTGATCTTCACGCTCCCAGGTGAACTCGGGTCCTCTACGAGCATTCCATCGAACCTTAACAATTGGTATCTTGTTTTGCTTAAGTCTTTTAACCTCACGATCCATTATTTCGACGGGTTCTTCGATGAATTGAAGTTTTTCGTTGATTTGGATTTCATCTAACGGAATAGTGAGATCTTCTTTAGCAAAACATTTCTTCAAATTCGAGACGTGGAAAGTGTTATGTACAGCCGCGAGTTGTTGAGGTAACTCAAGTCGGTAAGCTACTGGTCCAACACGATCAATAATCTTGAATGGTCCAATATACCTTGGATTTAATTTCCCTCGTTTACCAAATCGAACAACGCCTTTCCAAGGTGCAACTTTAAGCATGACCATCTCTCCAATTTCAAATTCTATATCTTTTCTTTTAATGTCAGCGTAGCTCTTTTGTCGACTTTGGGCGGTTTTCAACCGTTGTTGAATTTGGATGATCTTCTCGGTAGTTTCTTGTATAATCTCCGGACCCGTAATCTGTCTATCCCCCACTTTACTCCAACAAATCGGAGACCTGCACTTTCTACCATAAAGTGCTTCAAACGGCGCCATCTCAATGCTTGAATGGTAGCTGTTGTTGTAGGAAAATTCTGCTAACGGTAGATGTCGATCCCAACTGTTTCCGAAATCAATAACACATGATCGTAGCATGTATTCAAGCGTTTGTATCGTCCTTTCGCTCTGCCCATCAGTTTTTGGATGATAGGCAGTACTCATGTCTAGACGAGTTCCTAATGCTTGCTGTAATGTCTGCCAGAATCTTGAAATAAATCTGCCATCCCTATCAGAGATAATAGAGATTGGTATTCCATGTCTGGAGACGACTTCCTTCAAATACAGTCGTGCTAACTTCTCCATCTTGCCATCTTCTCTTATTGGCAGGAAATGTGCTAATTTGGTGAGACGATCAACTATTACACAAATAGTATCAAAACCACTTGCAGTCCTTGGCAATTTAGTGATGAAATCTATGGTAATGTTTTACCATTTCCATTCCGGGATTTCGGGTTGTTGAAGTAGACCTGATGGTTTCTGATGCTCAGCTTTGACCTTAGAACACGTCAAACATTCTCCTACGTATTTAGCAACATCGGCTTTCATACCCTGCCACCAAAAATGTTTCTTGAGATCCTTGTACATCTTCCCCGTTCCAGGATGTATTGAGTATCTGGTTTTATGAGCTTCTCTAAGTACCATTTCTCTCATATCTCCAAATTTTGGTACCCAAATCCTTTCAGCCCTATACCGGGTTCCGTCTTCCAGAATATTAAGATGCTTCTCCGATCCTTTGGGTATTTCATCCTTTAAATTTCCCTCTTTTAAAACTCCTTGTTGCGCCTCCTTTATTTGAGTAGTAAGGTTATTATGAATCATTATATTCATAGATTTTACTCGAATGGGTTCTCTGTCCTTCCTGCTCAAGGCATCGGCTACCACATTTGCCTTCCCCGGGTGGTAACGAATCTCAAAGTCATAATCATTCAATAATTCAATCCACCTACGCTGCCTCATATTCAGTTGTTTTTGATTAAATATGTGTTGAAGACTTTTGTGGTCGGTATATATAATACTTTTGACCCCACATAAGTAGTGCCTCCAAGTCTTTAATGCAAAAACAACCGCGCCTAATTCCAAATCATGCGTCGTATAATTTTGTTCGTGAATCTTTAATTGTCTAGACGCATAAGCAATCACCTTCGTTCGTTGCATTAATACACAACCGAGACCTTGCTTTGATGCGTCACAATAAATCACAAAATCATCATTCCCTTCAGGCAATGACAGTATAGGTGCCGTAGTTAGCTTTTTCTTCAATAACTGAAACGCCTTCTCTTGTTCGTCATTCCATTCAAATTTCTTCCCTTTATGCGTTAATGCAGTCAAGGGTTTTGCTATTCTGGAAAAGTCTTGGATGAACCTTCTGTAGTAACCAGCTAGTCCTAAAAACTAGCGTATGTGTTTCGGAGTTTTCGGGGTTTCCCACTTTTCAACAGTTTCTATCTTTGCCGGATCCACCTTAATACCTTCTTTGTTCACTATGTGACCGAGGAATTAAACTTCTTCCAACCAAAATGCACACTTTGAAAACTTAGCGTACAATTCTTCCTTCCTCAATACTTCTAACACCTTTCTCAAATGTTCACCGTGTTCTTGGTCATTCTTTGAGTAAATAAGTATGTCATCAATGAAAACAATGACAAACTTGTCAAGGTATGGTCCACACACTCGGTTCATAAGGTCCATGAACACAACTGGTGCATTAGTTAAACCAAACGGCATGACCATAAACTCGTAATGACCGTAACGTGTTCTGAAAGCAGTCTTTGGAATATCATCTTCTTTCACCCGCATTTGATGATACCCGGAACGTAAGTCAATCTTTGAATAAACAGACGAGCCTTGTAGTTGATCAAATAAGTCGTCGATTCTCGGTAGTGGGTAGCGGTTCTTGATGGTAAGTTTGTTCAACTCTCGGTAGTCGATACACAACCTGAATGTACCATCTTTCTTCTTGACAAACAAAACAGGAGCTCCCCACGGTGATGTGCTTGGTCGAATGAAACCACGCTATAAAAGTTCTTGTAATTGGCTTTGCAGTTCTTTCATCTCGCTGGGTGCGAGTCTGTAAGGAGCACGAGCTATTGGTGCAGCTCCTGGTACAAGATCTATTTGAAATTCAACGGATCGATGTGGGGGTAATCCCGGTAATTATTTCGGAAATACATCGGGAAATTCTTTTGCAATGGGAACATCATTGATGCTCTTTTCTTTAGTTTGTACTTTCTCGACGTGTGCTAGAACAGCATAGCAACCTTTTCTTATTAGTTTTTGTGCCTTCAAATTACTAATAAGATGTAGCTTCGTGTTGCCCTTTTCTCCGTACACCATTAAGGGTTTTCCTTTTTCTCGTATAATGCGAATTGCATTTTTGTAACAAACGATCTCTGCTTTCACTTCTTTCAACCAGTCCATACCGATTATCACATCAAAACTCCCTAACTCTACTGGTATCAAATCAATCTTAAATGTTTCGCTAACCAGTTTAATTTCTCAATTCCGACATATATTATCTGCTGAAATTAATTTACCATTTGCTAATTCGAGTAAAAATTTACTATCCAAAGGCGTCAATGGACAACTTAATTTAGCACAAAAATCTCTACTCATATAGCTTCTATCCGCACCCGAATCAAATAAAACGTAAGCAGATTTATTGTCAATAAGAAACGTACTCGTAACAAGCTCCGGGTCTTCCTGTGCCTCTGCCGCATTAATGTTGAAAACTCTTCCGTGGCCTTGTCCTCTTCAGTACACTTACTTATGGCAAACACCGATTCGACCTTCTCGGTCCACCGTTTCAATCCGATTGGTCCTTCGGTTCCATCAAATTCCAAAGGTTTGCAGGCAGTGAATTCTTTGTAGGTGCATCCTGTAGTGACCCGAGCTTTTCCATGTTTATATATATTAATTGAGATTGATATTTACATGATTAAATGTTTCCAACATGTTAAGCAATCAAACTTGTTAAGACTTGATTAATTGAAATAGGTTTCATATAGACAATTGACCACCCAAGTTGACCGGTAATTCACGAACGTTAAAACTTGTAAAAACTATATGATGACATATATATGGTTATATATATAGTTAACATGATATTATGATAAGTAAACATATCATTAAGTATATTAACAATGAACTACATATGTAAAAACAAGACTACTAACTTAATGATTTTGAAACGAGACATATATGTAACGATTATCGTTGTAACGACATTTAATGTATATATATCATGTTAAGAGATATTCGTACATCATAATATCATGATAATATAATAATTTAAAATCTCTTTTGATATTATAAACATTGGGTTAACAACATTTAACAAGATCGTTAACCTAAAGGTTTCAAAACAACATTTACATGTAACGACTAACGATGACTTAACGACTCAGTTAAAATGTATATACATGTAGTGTTTTAATATGTATTCATACACTTTTGAAAGACTTCAAGACACTTATCAAAATACTTCTACTTAACAAAAATGCTTACAATTACATCCTCGTTCAGTTTCATCAACAATTCTACTCGTATGCACCCGTATTCGTACTCGTACAATACACAGCTTTTAGATGTATGTACTATTGGTATATACACTCCAATGATCAGCTCTTAGCAGCCCATGTGAGTCACCTAACACATGTGGGAACCATCATTTGGCAACTAGCATGAAATATCTCATAAAATTACAAAAATATGAGTAATCATTCATGACTTATTTACATGAAAACAAAATTACATATCCTTTATATCTAATCCATACACCAACGACCAAAAACACCTACAAACACTTTCGTTCTTCAATTTTCTTCATCTAATTGATCTCTCTCAAGTTCTATCTTCAAGTTCTAAGTGTTCTTCATAAATTCCAAAAGTTCTAGTTTCATAAAATCAAGAATACTTTCAAGTTTGCTAGCTCACTTCCAATCTTGTAAGGTGATCATCCAACCTCAAGAAATCTTTGTTTCTTACAGTAGGTTATCATTCTAATACAAGGTAATAATCATATTCAAACTTTGGTTCAATTTCTATAACTATAACAATCTTATTTCAAGTGATGATCTTACTTGAACTTGTTTTCGTGTCATGATTCTGCTTCAAGAACTTCGAGCCATCCAAGGATCCATTGAAGCTAGATCCATTTTTCTATTTTCCAGTAGGTTTATCCAAGGAACTTAAGGTAGTAATGATGTTCATAACATCATTCGATTCATACATATAAAGCTATCTTATTCGAAGGTTTAAACTTGTAATCACTAGAACATAGTTTAGTTAATTCTAAACTTGTTCGCAAACAAAAGTTAATCCTTCTAACTTGACTTTTAAAATCAACTAAACACATGTTCTATATCTATATGATATGCTAACTCAATGATTTAAAACCTGGAAACACGAAAAATACCGTAAAACCGGATTTACGCCGTCGTAGTAACACCGCGGGCTGTTTTGGGTTAGTTAATTAAAAACTATGATAAACTTTGATTTAAAAGTTGTTATTCTGAGAAAATGATTTTTATTACGAACATGAAACTATATCCAAAGATTATGGTTAAACTCAAAGTGGAAGTATGTTTTCTAAAATGGTCATCTAGACGTCGTTCTTTCGACTGAAATGACTACCTTTACAAAAATGACTTGTAACTTATTTTTCCGACTATAAACCTATAATTTTTCTGTTTAGATTCATAAAATAGAGTTCAATATGAAACCATAGCAATTTGATTCACTCAAAACGGATTTAAAATGAAGAAGTTATGGGTAAAACAAGATTGGATAATTTTTCTCATTTTAGCTACGTGAAAATTGGTAACAAATCTATTCCAACCATAACTTAATCAACTTGTATTGTATATTATGTAATCTTGAGATACCATAGACACGTATACAATGTTTCGACCTATCATGTCGACACATCTATATATATTTCGGAACAACCATAGACACTCTATATGTGAATGTTGGAGTTAGCTATACAGGGTTGAGGTTGATTCCAAAATATATATAGTTTGAGTTGTGATCAATACTGAGATACGTATACACTGGGTCGTGGATTGATTCAAGATAATATTTATCGATTTATTTCTGTACATCTAACTGTGGACAACTAGTTGTAGGTTACTAACGAGGACAGCTGACTTAATAAACTTAAAACATCAAAATATATTAAAAGTGTTGTAAATATATTTTGAACATACTTTGATATATATGTATATATTGTTATAGGTTCGTGAATCAACCAGTGGCCAAGTCTTACTTCCCGACGAAGTAAAAATCTGTGAAAGTGAGTTATAGTCCCACTTTTAAAATCTAATATTTTTGGGATGAGAATACATGCAGGTTTTATAAATGATTTACAAAATAGACACAAGTACGTGAAACTACATTCTATGGTTGAATTATCGAAATCGAATATGCCCCTTTTTATTAAGTCTGGTAATCTAAGAATTAGGGAACAGACACCCTAATTGACGCGAATCCTAAAGATAGATCTATCGGGCCCAACAAGCCCCATCCAAAGTACCGGATGCTTTAGTACTTCGAAATTTATATCATATCCGAAGGGTGTCCCGGAATGATGGGGATATTCTTATATATGCATCTTGTTAATGTCGGTTACCAGGTGTTCACCATATGAATGATTTTTATCTCTATGTATGGGATGTGTATTGAAATATGAAATCTTGTGGTCTATTATTATGATTTGATATATATAGGTTAAACCTATAACTCACCAACATTTTTGTTGACGTTTTAAGCATGTTTATTCTCAGGTGATTATTAAGAGCTTCCGCTGTCGCATACTTAAATAAGGACGAGATTTGGAGTCCATGCTTGTATGATATTGTGTAAAAACTGCATTCAAGAAACTTATTTTGTTGTAACATATTTGTATTGTAAACCATTATGTAATGGTCGTGTGTAAACAGGATATTTTAGATTATCATTATTTGATAATCTACGTAAAGCTTTTTAAACCTTTATTGATGAAATAAAGGTTATGGTTTGTTTTAAAATGAATGCAGTCTTTGAAAAACGTCTCATATAGAGGTCAAAACCTCGCAACGAAATCAATTAATATGGAACGTTTTTAATCAATAAGAACGGGACATTTCATCCGCTAAGGAAGCAAAATATTGGGAGGATTACCAATTCTCCGATGAATCGGATTCTGACGAGAATTCCGATGATGTTATAGAAATTACCCCAACTGAATTTAAAAAGGCAAAAGAAAATAATAAGGGAAAGGGAATAAAAATAGAGAAATCTAATTCCAACCCCGATGAACTTTATATGTATCGTCAACCCCCGAAGTCCTTAAGTTGTAACAATGACCCGAGAACCTCTAAACCACCAGGTTTTTCTAAACCAATGTGGAAAATCACGGCTCGTATTAGGGGAACATCATATATCCCTAGAAACTTGGCAAAACGAACCAAAACCGAAGAAGAAGAAACAAGCGAGTCGGAATAAGATAGTTGTATTCGTGTGGTGTAATATATGTAATATAGTGTGCTTATGCTTTATGATATATGTAAAAATTGCTTGTATTAATAAGTATTTTTTTTTTATGAATCTAACTCTTGTCTATTTTACAGTATAAAAACACAAAATGGATAGACAACCCAATATTTTAAGAGACCTACCCGGAGACATGATTGATGAAATCTTGTCTAAAGTCGGTCAGAATTCTTCAGCACAACAATTTAAGGCGAGATCAGTTTGTAAGACATTCGAAGAACGTTCCAAGAATGCATTGGTTTATAAAAGGCTTTCGTTCGAAAGATGGGGGATATCACATTGGGAAATCCATAAGTTATGATGTGTTTACTTTGACGCATATATTGCGGGGAACCCGAATGCTATTTTACGCAATGGGTTAAGAAATTATTTTGACTCAATATATCCGAATATTGGACTTCGTGATTTAGAAAAAGCGGCTAACATGCAACATAAAGAAGCATGTTATGCTTACGGATTAGTAATGTTCGCCTCTCACCAAAGTGAGAACAAGAACATCGGCCTACAACTATTAAACAAAACGTTCCCACAAGTGACGGAGTCGGTAATTGGGGTAAGAAATGAGGTTTTTAGATTGTTACGGGACTGTTGGACATTACGTAACCCTCGTCCCTTTGACGATGTTACAACACGCTGTCTTATCAACGGCCATAACGGTTATGTTCCACAAGACCAAGGATGGGAAGTAATCCTAGTAAAACCAGAATGCATGACTTGTTTCTGGACGTATGAATTACGTGTCTTTATTGCCTTTGCTGAACGACTTGTGTACTAGCTAGAATTATCTTCACAACCATCTTGTATCAAATTTATTGTGTGCTATATTTCATGCTATATGTAAAATAAGCGGTATTGTAAGTTTGTAAAATATTGTGTAAAAGTTTGAACGCGAAATATTATTATAATCAGTTTTTCATATAGAATTGTAGTAGTTGAATTGTATATTAGCTACTAAGTATGAACTTAACGGGTAGGTACTACCCGAATTTAAACTTATAAAACGCTAATATGAAGAAAAAGCTTTTATAAATGAGTTCATATTATGCTACGAAATACTATTAACTACTCTTAATATTCTGTATGATTAACTTGTTCCATTTAACTATTTTGAAGGAAATGGCACCGACTACTCGACACACCTTGAATATGAATGAAGAGGAATTCCGTACTTTTCTAGCTTCAAACATAGCCGCAGTACAGGCTGCGCTACATACCAACAATAACCTTGGATCTAGCAGTACAGGAAATCGTGTAGGATGCACCTACAAAGAATTCACTGCCTGCAAACCTTTGGAATTTGATGGAACCGAAGGACCGATCGGATTGAAACGGTGGACCGAGAAGGTCGAATCGGTGTTTGCCATAAGTAAGTGTACTGAAGAGGACAAAGTGAAGTACGCTACGCATACCTTCACAGGTTCTGCATTAACATGGTGGAATACCTATCTAGAGCAAGTGGGACAAGACGATGCGTACGCACTACCGTGGTCAGCATTCAAGCACTTGATGAACGAGAAGTACCGTCCCAGAACCGAGGTCAATAAGCTCAAGACAGAACTTAGAGGGTTACGAACCCAAGGATTTGATATTACCACGTACAAAAGATGATTCACAGAATTGTGCCTATTGTGTCCGGGAGCATTCGAAGATGAGGAAGAGAAGATCGACGCGTTTGTGAAAGGATTACCGGAAAGAATCCAAGAAGATATAAATTCACACGAGCCCGCCTCCATACAACAGGCATGTAGAATGGCTCACAAACTAGTAAACCAGATTGAAGAAAGAATTAAAGAACAGACTGCTGAAGAGGCCAATGTGAAGCAAGTCAAAAGAAAGTGGGAGGAAAACGGTGATAAGAATCACCAATACAACAACAACAGCAATTACAACAATAATCGCAACAATTATCCCAACAATCGCAACATCAATCGCAACTACAACAAACAGCCCAACAACAACAACAACAACAACAACAGCAACTACAACAATCATCCCAACAACAATAATAACCGCAACAACAACAACAATCAGAAGCAGCTATGCCAAAGGTGTGAAAAGTATCACTCGGGGTTCTGCACGAAATTTTGCAACAAGTGAAAAAGAAATGGTCATAGCGCGGCGAAGTGTGAGGTCTACGGACCAGGGGTTAATAGAACGAAAGGAACAAATGGTGTCGGAACGAGTAATGGCGGAGCAAGTAGTGTCGGAGCAAGTTATGCCAATGTAGTTTGTTATAAATATGGAAAACCGGGCCACATTATTAGAAATTGCCCGAACCAGGAGAACACTAATGGACAAGGCCGCGGAAGAGTTTTCAATATTAATGCTGCAGAGGCACAGGAAGACCCGAAGCTTGTTACGGGTACGTTTCTTATTGACAATAAATCTGCTTACGTTTTATTTGATTCGGGTGCGGATAGAAGCTATATGAGTAGAGATTTTTGTGCTAAATTAAGTTGTCCATTGACGCCTTTGGATAGTAAATTTTTACTCGAATTAGCAAATGGTAAATTAATTTCAGCAGATAATATATGTCGGAATCGAGAAATTAAACTGGTTAGCGAAACATTTAAGATTGATTTGATACCAGTAGAGTTAGGGAGTTTTGATGTGATAATCGGTATGGACTGGTTGAAAGAAGTGAAAGCAGAGATCGTTTGTTACAAAAATGCAATTCGCATTATACGAGAAAAAGGAAAACCTTTAATGGTGTACGGAGAAAAGGGCAACACGAAGCTACATCTTATTAGTAATTTGAAGGCACAAAAACTAATAAGAAAAGGTTGCTATGCTGTTCTAACACACGTCGAGAAAGTACAAACTGAAGAAAAGAGCATCAATGATGTTCCCATTGCAAAAGAATTTCCCGATGTATTTCTGAAAGAATTACCGGGATTACCCCCGCATCGATCCGTTGAATTTCAAATAGATCTTGTACCAGGAGCTGCACCAATAGCTCGTGCTCCTTACAGACTCGCACCCAGCGAGATGAAAGAACTGCAAAGCCAATTACAAGAACTTTTAGAGCGTGGTTTCATTCGACCAAGCACATCACCGTGGGGAGCTCCTGTTTTGTTTGTCAAGAAGAAAGATGGTACATTCAGGTTGTGTATCGACTACCGAGAGTTGAACAAACTTACCATCAAGAACCGCTACCCACTACCGAGAATCGACGACTTATTTGATCAACTACAAGGCTCGTCTGTTTATTCAAAGATTGACTTACGTTCCGGGTATCATCAAATGTGGGTGAAAGAAGATGATATTCCAAAGACTGCTTTTAGAACACGTTACGGTCATTACGAGTTTATGGTCATGCCGTTTGGTTTAACTAATGCACCAGCTGTGTTCATGGACCTTATGAACCGAGTGTGTGGACCATACCTTGACAAGTTTGTCATTGTTTTCATTGATGACATACTTATTTACTCAAAGAATGACCAAGAACACGGTGAACATTTGAGAAAGGTGTTAGAAGTATTGAGGAAGGAAGAATTGTACGCTAAGTTTTCAAAGTGTGCATTTTGGTTGGAAGAAGTTCAATTCCACAGTCACATAGTGAACAAAGAAGGTATTAAGGTGGATCCGGCAAAGACAGAAACTGTTGAAAAGTGGGAAACCCCGAAAACTCCGAAACACATACGCCAGTTTTTAGGACTAGCTGGTTACTACAGAAGGTTCATCCAAGACTTTTCCAGAATAGCAAAACCCTTGACTGCATTAACGCATAAAGGGAAGAAATTTGAATGGAATGATGAACAAGAGAAAGCGTTTCAGTTATTGAAGAAAAAGCTAACTACGGCACCTCTATTGTCATTGCCTGAAGGGAATGATGATTTTGTGATTTATTGTGACGCATCAAAGCAAGGTCTCGGTTGTGTATTAATGCAACGAACGAAGGTGATTGCTTATGCGTCTAGACAATTGAAGATTCACGAACAAAATTATACGACGCATGATTTGGAATTAGGCGCGGTTGTTTTTGCATTAAAGACTTGGAGTCACTACTTATATGGGGTCAAAAGTATTATATATACCGACCACAAAAGTCTTCAACACATATTTAATCAGAAACAACTGAATATGAGGCAGCGTAGGTGGATTGAATTATTGAATGATTACGACTTTGAGATTCGTTACCACCCGGGGAAGGCAAATGTGGTAGTCGATGCCTTGAGCAGGAAGGACAGAGAACCCATTCGAGTAAAATCTATGAATATAATGATTCATAATAACCTTACTACTCAAATAAAGGAGGCGCAACAAGGAGTTTTAAAAGAGGGAAATTTAAAGGATGAAATACCCAAAGGATCGGAGAAACATCTTAATATTCGGGAAGACGGAACCCGGTATAGGGCTGAAAGGATTTGGGTACCAAAATTTGGAGATATGAGAGAAATGGTACTTAGAGAAGCTCATAAAACCAGATACTCAATACATCCTGGAACGGGGAAGATGTACAAGGATCTCAAGAAACATTTTTGGTGGCCGGGTATGAAAGCCGATGTTGCTAAATACGTAGGAGAATGTTTGACATGTTCTAAGGTCAAAGCTGAGCATCAAAAACCATCAGGTCTACTTCAACAACCCGAAATCCCAGAATGGAAATGGGAAAATATTACCATGGATTTCATCACTAAATTGCCAAGGACTGCAAGTGGTTTTGATACTATTTGGGTAATAGTTGATCGTCTCACCAAATCAGCACACTTCCTGCCAATAAGAGAAGATGACAAGATGGAGAAGTTAGCACGACTGTATTTGAAGGAAATCGTCTCCAGACATGGAATACCAATCTCTATTATCTCTGATAGGGATGGCAGATTTATTTCAAGATCTGGCAGACATTACAGCAAGCATTAGGAACTCGTCTAGACATGAGTACTGCCTATTATCTACAAAGTGATGGGCAGAGCAAAAGGACGATACAAACGCTTGAAGACATGCTACGAGCATGTGTTATTGATTTCGGAAACAGTTGGGATCGACATCTACCGTTAGCAGAATTTTCCTACAACAACAGCTACCATTCAAGCATTGAGATGGCGCCGTTTGAAGCACTTTATGGTAGAAAGTGCAGGTCTCTGATTTGTTGGAGTGAATTGGGGGATAGACAGATTACGGGTCCGGAGATTATACAAGAAACTACTGAGAAGATCATCCAAATTCAACAACGGTTGAAAACCGCCCAAAGTCGACAAAAGAGCTACACTGACATTAAAAGAAAAGATATAGAATTTGAAATTGGAGAGATGGTCATGCTTAAAGTTGCACCTTGGAAAGGCGTTGTTCGATTTGGTAAACGAGGGAAATTAAATCCAAGGTATATTGGACCATTCAAGATTATTGATCGTGTCGGACCAGTAGCTTACCGACTTGAGTTACCTCAACAACTCGCGGCTGTACATAACACTTTCCACGTCTCGAATTTGAAGAAATGTTTTGCTAAAGAAGATCTCACTATTCGGTTAGATGAAATCCAAATCAACGAAAAACTCCAATTCATCGAAGAACCCGTCGAAATAATGGATCGTGAGGTTAAAAGACTTAAGCAAAACAAGATACCAATTGTTAAGGTTCGATGGAATGCTCGTAGAGGACCCGAGTTCACCTGGGAGCGTGAAGATCAGATGAAGAAGAAATACCCGCATCTATTTCCAGAAGATTCGTCAACACCTTCAACAGCTTAAAATTTCGGGACGAAATTTATTTAACGGGTAGGTACTGTAGTGACCCGAACTTTTCCATGTTTATATATATTAATTGAGATTGATATTTACATGATTAAATGTTTCCAACATGTTAAGCAATCAAACTTGTTAAGACTTGATTAATTGAAATATGTTTCATATAGACAATTGACCAGCCAAGTTGACCGGTGAATTCACGAACGTTAAAACTTGTAAAAACTATATGATGACATATATATGGATATATATATAGTTAACATGATACTATGATAAGTAAACATATCATTAAGTATATTAACAATGAACTACATATGTAAAAACAAGACTACTAACTTAATGATTTTTAAACGAGACATATATGTAACGATTATCGTTGTAAAGACATTTAATGTATATATATCATATTAAGAGATATTCATACATGATAATATCATGATAATATAATAATTTAAAATCTCATTTGATATTATAAACATTGGGTTAACAACATTTAACAAGATCGTTAACCTAAAGGTTTCAAAACAACACTTACATGTAACGACTAACGATGACTTAACGACTCAGTTAAAATGTATATACATGTAGTGTTTTAATATGTATTTATACACTTTTGAAAGACTTCAATACACTTATCAAAATACTTCTACTTAACAAAAATGCTTACAATTACATCCTCGTTCAGTTTCATCAACAATTCTACTCGTATGCACCCGTATTTGTACTCGTACAATACACAGCTTTTAGATGTATGTACTATTGGTATATACACTCCAATGATCAGCTCTTAGCAGCCCATGTGAGTCACCTAACATATGTGGGAACCATCATTTGGCAACTAGCATGAAATATCTCATAAAATTACAAAAATATGAGTAATCATTCATGACTTATTTACATGAAAACAAAATTACATATCCTTTATATCTAATCCATACACCAACGACCAAAAACACCTACAAACACTTTCATTCTTGAATTTTATTCATCTAATTGATCTCTCTCAAGTTCTATCTTCAAGTTCTAAGTGTTCTTCATAAATTCCAAAAGTTCTAGTTTCATAAAATCAAGAATACTTCAAAGATTGCAAGTTTACATCCAAGTTTTCTAAATCCATTCCAAGTAATCATCCAAGATCAAGAAATCTTTGTTTCTTACAGTAGGTTATCATTCTAATACAAGGTAATAATCATATTCAAACTTTGGTTCAATTTCTATAACTATAACAATCTTATTTCAAGTGATGATCTTACTTGAACTTGTTTTCGTGTCATGATTCTGCTTCAAGAACTTCGAGCCATCCAAGGATCCGTTGAAGCTAGATCCATTTTTCTCTTTTCCAGTAGGTTTATCCAAGGAACTTAAGGTAGTAATAATGTTCATAACATCATTCGATTCATACATATAAAGCTATCTTATTCGAAGGTTTAAACTTGTAATCACTAGAACATAGTTTAGTTAATTCTAAACTTGTTCGCAAACAAAAGTTAATCTTTCTAACTTGACTTTTAAAATCAACTAAACACATGTTCTATATCTATATGATATGCTAACTTAATGATTTAAAACCTGGAAACACGAAAAACACCGTAAAACCGGATTTACGCCGTCGTAGTAACACCGCGGGCTGTTTTGGGTTAGTTAATTAAAAACTATGATAAACTTTGATTTAAAAGTTGTCATTCTGAGAAAATGATTTTTATTATGAACATGAAATTATATCCAAAAATTATGGTTAAACTCAAAGTGGAAGTATGTTTTCTAAAATGGTCATCTAGACGTCGTTCTTTCGACTGAAATGACTACCTTTACAAAAATGACTTGTAACTTATTTTTCCGACTATAAACCTATACTTTTTCTATTTAGATTCATAAAATAGAGTTCAATATGAAACCATAGCAATTTGATTCACTCAAAACGGATTTAAAATGAAGAAGTTATGGGTAAAACAAGATTGGATAATTTTTCTCATTTTAGCTACGTGAAAATTGGTAACAAATGTATTCCAACCATAACTTAATCAACTTGTATTGTATATTATGTAATCTTGAGATACCATAGACACGTATACAATGTTTCGACCTATCATGTCGACACATCTATATATATTTCGGAACAACCATAGACACTCTATATGTGAATGTTGGAGTTAGCTATACAGGGTTGAGGTTGATTCCAAAATATATATAGTTTGAGTTGTGATCAATACTGAGATACGTATACACTGGGTCGTGGATTGATTCAAGATAATATTTATCGATTTATTTCTGTACATCTAACTGTGGACAACTAGTTGTAGGTTACTAACGAGGACAGCTGACTTAATAAACTTAAAACATCAAAATATATTAAAAGTGTTGTAAATATATTTTGAACATACTTTGATATATATGTATATATTGTTATAGGTTCGTGAATCAACCAGTGGCCAAGTCTTACTTCCCGACGAAGTAAAAATCTGTGAAAGTGAGTTATAGTCCCACTTTGAAAATCTAATATTTTTGGGATGAGAATACATGCAGGTTTTATAAATGATTTACAAAATAGACACAAGTACGTGAAACTACATTCTACGGTTGAATTATCGAAATCGAATATGCCCCTTTTTATTAAAGTCTGGTAATCTAAGAATTAGGGAACAGACACCCTAATTGACGCGAATCCTAAAGATAGATCTATTGGGCCCAACAAGCCCCATCCAAAGTACCGGATGCTTTAGTACTTCGAAATTTATATCATATCCGAAGGGTGTCCCGGAATGATGGGGATATTCTTATATATGCATCTTGTTAATGTCGGTTACCAGGTGTTCACCATATGAATGATTTTTATCTCTATGTATGGGATGTGTATTGAAATATGAAATCTTGTGGTCTATTATTATGATTTGATATATATAGGTTAAACCTATAACTCACCAACATTTTTGTTGACGTTTTAAGCATGTTTATCCTCAGGTGATTATTAAGAGCTTCCGCTGTCGCATACTTAAATAAGGACGAGATTTGGAGTCCATGCTTGTATGATATTGTGTAAAAACTGCATTCAAGAAACTTATTTTGTTGTAACATATTTGTATTGTAAACCATTATGTAATGGTCGTGTGTAAACAGGATATTTTAGATTATCATTATTTGATAATCTACGTAAAGCTTTTTAAACCTTTATTGATGAAATAAAGGTTATGGTTTGTTTTAAAATGAATGCAGTCTTTGAAAAACGTCTCATATAGAGGTCAAAACCTCGCAACGAAATCAATTAATATGGAACATTTTTAATCAATGAGAACGGGACATTTCAGAAGGCAACAAAGGAAGGGTCTTTGACCAAAACCTAGCTAAGAGGCATGAGAGTTTCAAGGGAAACAATGACTGGAGGAACCCCAACCCGAACCCTAGCTCGAACCCTAACTATAAGGGTAGTCTTCCGCAGTGTAAGAGATGCTATAAGTATCACACTAGGTACTACAACGTGGTATGTGAAAAGTGCAAGAGGACTGGGCACATTGGCAAGGATTGTAAGATCACCACCCCAGCTGTGAAGACGAACCCTACTGGACCAAGGAAGTGTTTTGAGTGCGGTCAACAGGGCCATTTCAAGAATGAGTGCCCGAACAAGAAGAAGGATGGCGGGCCAGCGCGTGGAAGAGTTTTCAACCTGAACACCAAGGATGCCCGTGAGGATCCTGATTTGGTCACAGGTACATTCACTATCAATAACCTATTAGCCTCTATCTTATTTGATACCGGTGCCGATAGGAGTTATGTATGTAGACACTTTTGTTCTAAGATAGATTGGTCGTTAGTACCTTTAGACGAGAGAATTCTTGTCGAAGTAGCCAATGGGAAACTTGAGAAAGTTGACCAGATTGGCCGAGGAGGTATTATTAACTTAGTTGGAGTGGATTTTAAGATTGATCTAATACCCATCAAGTTGGGAAGCTTTGATGTGATAGTTGGTATGGACTGGTTGCCAAGGTAAGAGCCAAAGTTATCTGTGGAGAGAAGATTCTTCGGATACCTCGCGAAGATGGAGAGCCGCTGATTGTTTACGGAGAGAGATGTAGTTCGGGGTTGAACCTTATTAGTTGCTTGAAGGCACAAAAGGTTATGAAGAAGGGCCGTTTTGCTATTTTAGCACACGTGAAGAAGCTAGAAGCTGAAGAGGAGAGCGTGGATGATGTACGAATTGTGAACGAGTTTTCCGACGTCTTTCCAGAGGAGTTACCTGGATTACCACCACCAAGAGCAGTGGAATTCCAGATCGATTTAGTGACGGGAGCTGCACCTGTAGCTCGCGCACCTTATCGACTAGCACCTTCCGAATTGCAAGAGTTACAGAGTCAACTGCCGGAACTGCTAGACCATGGATTTATCCAACCGAGCTCGTCGCCTTGGGGCGCACCTATTTTATTCGTGAAGAAGAAGGACGGATCATTCCACATGTGTATCGATTATCGTGAGCTGAATAAGTTGACGATTAAGAATCGGTATCCCCTTCCTAGAATCGACGATCTTTTTGATCAGCTGCAAGGATCCAGCGTTTATTCCAAGATCGATTTGCGATCCGGTTATCACCAGTTGAGGGTGAAGGAGAGCGATGTTGTAGTAACCCGTCCTAATCCACCTGGACGAAGTCATCAACATTTGGTCCCATTGCGATGATCGACTCCATGTAATGTCCTTAAAATGAGCAATTGCACAGCGGAAGACTTAATTCGTACATGAGAATAAACATGCTTAAAAGTGTCAACCAAAAGGTTGGTGAGTTCATAGGTTTATCATAACAATCATTTCAATATATTAATAGACCACAAGATTTCAGTTTATAAATATATGTACACTCGCAAGTGTATAAAACCATTCTGCTTATGTTGAGGCCTCAGTAACCAATCTTAACAATAATATAATAAGTCATCTTCGCAAAGATGGATACGTACACCGGTGCTAATAAATAATCCTCGAAGTACTAAACATCCGCCCACTAGCTCTTATGTCTAGTGCAGCCTACAGGATGGGGGTGTCAAGCCCGATAGATCTATCTTTAGGATTCGCACTCACATGCTCTTATAACATGTAACTAAATTACCTAGCACATCAATCCGCAGAATATCATTTTTAATCACTTGTCTCTATTTCGTAAAGCATTTATAAAATATTGCATGTATTCTCAGCCCAAAAATATATATTGCAAAAGCAATTAAAAAGGGAGCAAATAAAACTCACCATAATGTATTTTGTAGTAAAAATACATAGGACGACATTGAATAATTATAGAGTTGGCCTCAGATTCACGAACCTATATCAAGTATATATATTAACACATATTCTTGTAATCGAAGAACTAAATTTTAGGTTATAATAAATACTAATTTATATTTATTATTTTTTTTTATTTTTTTATTTTATATATTTTATACTACAATATATAAAGGTTTTCATACATAATTATATTAATATCTTATAATATATATATTCATAGAAATAGTTATTTGTTATGATATTAGTGATATTAGTAATAATAATAAAAATGATAATGCTTAAATTAAAATGATGATACTACTAATAATGATAATAATAATAATAATAATAATAATAATAATAATAATAATAATAATAATAATAATAATAATAATAATAATAATAATAATAATAATAATAAATAGCTACCTTTACAGAAACAAGATTTATACAGATTTGTCATCCCCCAGGCTCGAACCCGCAACCTCTTGTTTAAACCCAACACCTTAAACCATTACTCTGCCATTGTTTTTCTGAATTGTTCTTAACTTAAATTTTTATATCCCGTAATATTTCTGTTTTCTTTTTATTTTTCTTCTACTTCAACATTGTTAACCATCATTAACTTAATTGTGATCATTATTATGGTTAGTATTTTATGTATCAACTAATCGTGTTTTCCTGATGCCATTATCATCTTCATCGTAGTATTATTCGTATATCATGAATCATCATCGATCGAATCATCACTTCATCATTTATTTACTAAACTCCTCGGCCCATTAACACTAACAGGAAACACGGCCCAACATATCAAATTAATTGCAGTCTGTTATAGTAATTAGATGAGCCCAATCGTAATTATTTGGTGGGCTGTCTACTTCCCCGATCCACGACCAATATTAAGCAGAAAAAAAAAATAAGCAGTCACTAGTAAACCATGATATCATTTTCCATCATGGACCTTTATGTCAATTCCCAGCTGTTCCAAATGTACCCTTAAACGCGTATTAGTTCAACTTTCTCAATCAACGGAGCAGTAATGAGAATACAAGTGGGTTTTGTTTAAATTATTCTACTATTCACTACATAAAATTAATGATTTGTTGAGATTCAGATAAAGCAAGAAGGTTTGCTTTATACATTAAATCATTATCATATGTTCCTCATCATTTTAACATATTAGAAGTAGTGGAAGGACAGCAGCAATCTAGGTAGTGATCAAAGGTGTCGTGATGAATTAAAGGTGATGATGGTGGGTTTGTTCTCAGACATAATCATAAACAAAATAGTTGGATGTTGGATGGTGATGATTGTTGTCGAAATGGGTGGTGGTATTCGTTAGTAACAGAAAGATTCGATTAGCAGTTCAGACCGAAACGAATATGGTGGTTCCCTGTTTTCGTGAAGGTTGATAAAGGTGGTGTTGGTTTTGATTTACGACTGAAACATATAGCAGCAGTCTTGCTGCTGTTCGAAAGATAGAACACAAACAAGATGGCAGTTGACGTGATAGTGGTGATGTTTGTGATGATTAATGGTGGTTATCAAGGGTTGTTATGGTGGCGGTTTGTGTGATTCACGAAGAGAGAAAATTTAAGAAGAAGAAGGAAAGAAAGATGGCTATTGGTGGCGATATGGTGGTTCAACAAGGTTGTTCACAGTACAATTAAAACATTAGTATTATAGCATCTTAATGGGTGGTGGATGGGTGAAAATGGTGGTGTGTTGTGGTGGGTGAGGGTGTCGACTAAGGTGAGGGTTTTGGTGATGGTGGTGTACATGAAGATACAAGAAAATGAAGATGGAGACGTTCCTTGAAGAAATTTAGACTAATTGGTGACAGTTGTAATGTATGTAAATGACATATGTAGGTACATCTTATATGAATGTGTTGTGTTTGTGCATATATAAGATGGAGATAGATGAAAAAGTAACACAGTACACATCCGTGACTCTACATCTCAATCTCACTAATTATTATAATTATAATTATAATATAATTCAGAATAAGAACGTGAGAATATAATAGTCATCTCCTTTTAGGGACTGGATTTCGTACTCCGCTATTAATCGGTGGCGGATAAAAGTATTGCAGAAAAATATCATTTTCGAATCACTGTTTATTTTAAAATCATATAAGTTCTATTTAAACTTCCTTAAATAATAATCAAAACGTCAAACGAATATTACAATCAATTAATTATTTTTAATCTACTTATATATATACATACATATATATAGATTTATAATAACTTAATTATATCGTTTATTATTTTACAACTTAATTATTTTACAATCAAATTATCTATCTATTATTATATTATATTATATTTCATGTGCTTATATATTTACATATATATATGTATCTTTTTACAAATATTTGTTCGTGAAACATCAAGAGTAGTCAAAGGTCAATTGAATATATGAAACAGTTCAAAATTTTTGAGACTCAACCTAACAGATTTCTCTTATCGTGTCAAGAATATTAAATCGTATCGAGAGTTTGGTTTAAAATTAGTCGAAATTTTCCGAGTCGTGACAGTACCTACCCGTTAAAGAAATTTCGTCCCCGAAATTTGATAGAGGTCGTCATGGATAACAATAAGAATGTTTTCATGACAAACATGAGGTGATAATGGAGTTTTATCATTATTGAGTAATATAGATAAAACGATTCAATAATGTGAAGTATACGAGTGAAGCTATCACAAAAGAGTGAAAAGTTTCGTCTTAACTTTTGACGTAGTCATGGTGGATTTCCGGAATTTAAGGAATTTAGGGAAAATCTTCGAAATCTAGAAGATTTGATTTTTCGGCGAATAAGGAAATTGAGATCTCTGTAATTAAATGCGGAAATCTGTCTTGATTTCTTTGTCTAGTATTTTCACTATAAATGGACTTCTTTCGTTACATTGTTTTCACCACTTCAATTCTTTCTTCTCGATCCATACTTTCAAACGATTGTGAAAATGCTTAATCCAGTTCTGATCGTTGTCCTCATCCTTACTATCGCAACATTCATTCTCCTTTTCCAACTTCCACCAGAGGAGTCTGTTTTCTTCTACTTCGCCCTTGGGGTTATAGTGTTTTTAATTCTCTCGTGTCTTTATGTTGCGATAAACATTGACATAAACGGTTTGTAATTTATGCGTTGTTATCGTGCTTTATATTCTCCCTTATATTTCGAGACTCTATGCTTTTGTTTTCTCTTCCCGACTTCAAGTCAAGCAAATAATGGTCCAGAATTCGTAGATATAGAATTTTGAAAGATTATAATGTTCTAAGCAGGAAGGAATGTATTAGTACGATTTGATTTGTCAATTTACCAGAATTCCTGAGGATGGAACTATCAAGAATATATTTTCTTGATATTTTCAGAGGTTATGAAGAATGAAAGAGTTATGTAACATGGTTCATGATAAAGGTATGGTATGTGATCCTTTATCATGTTTCATTAGAAACTCAGCATAACTTACTGTAATAGAATCACGTTGGCCGGGCGTCATTATATTATACTAACTCATGCTTCAATTCCCAACACTTCTCCACAATTCATTCATAATTTATACTTAGATTTTACAGAGTTTCCCATATAATGAAATACAGAAAACACGAAGAGGTAGATAATTTCGGAGAAGAATATTTATGAAAATATCCTCTGAAATATCGAAGATATTTTTGATGATATTTTAGAGTTTCTAAGTTCGAAGCTTGATGAAGAAAAATTTTCCGCAAGATTTTAACGTGGCACGGAGCAAAATATTCTCTAAAGATTTCATCGGATCCAGATTTTCCTGGATTTTATAGAGTTTGGTCCTTGTATTTGTTCTTTGTTTCCTTCATGGTTAGCTAAATCCGTTTTTCAGTACCAATTTTTCTATCGAGCGTTCCCAACACTCCATTCTTTATCATCAAACTCTTGACCATTTAGGCCATATATAATTTTACTGTTTCCTCTGCATTTAATGCAGTCGTATCTGAATCATCGGTTATCAATCCGAGGTGATTTCAAGAGAATTGTGTTTTTAGATGATTAAACGCTGATGGTAATATGGTGGAATATGAAAGGTTCCCCGGTAACAATAAAAGAGCACGCATATATATCAAAGGTATAATAAGGTTGTTTCGAACGAAAAGTCGAAATTGTCTTGCTGAAGCTGTTACAAAATTTGCTACTTTGAAAGGAATTATTATGTTATTTTGGGTAATAATAACACTAAGGAATTAGTACAGCTACGTGTTAAACGTTTACTCAGGTTCTGAGTGTTTTCAGGTGCATAACTATATGCATAAATCTTTTCTTCCGTAGATGAAGTGCGGTTGATTCATCTTCTCAATCGAGGTGTTTTCAAGAATCATGAAAGGTTTGAACGCAAGTTGTAATTGTTGAGATACAAATGAGGTTTAAGATGAATTCAAGTGGCAAACTTGAAGAATTGTTTAGTTTCATATGTTATAATCAATATTTTAATTCATTTTAATTGTCCAGTGTTATTAGTCCACAGTTAACAGTCCAGTAATTCATATATAGTTTATTATATTATATTCGAATTAATTAATACTTGTCGTGTCCCGTATACGTCTCAGACTCGATCACAACTCAAAGTATATATATTATTATAGAATCAACCTCAACCCTGTATAGAGAACTCGATCATTACTGCATATAGAGTGTCTATGGTGATTCCAAATAATATATATAGATGCGTCGATATGATATGTCAAAACCTTGTATACGTGTCCCGATATTTAAAGTGCGTAAAATAAATACAGAAATTAAATGACGATATATAAAATGCGTAAAGTAAATAACAGAAATTAAATGACAATAAATAAAATTGCGAGAATGTAAATTGCGATAAATAAAGTGTAATCAGTTAGCTAGGAACAATTAGCTAGGAACAGTTAGCGTGGATTCTTAACAAAATTTCTCATAGTTAATTTGTTTGTTTCTAACAAATTTTATTTTGTCAAATGTTTCCTTCATTAAGCCACTTGATTTTTGATAAATCAAAATCTAAATATGAAATTGGATGAATATGATTATTCTGCGGTGAATGGATACGTATATCTGTAGATGTAAACAGGATAGTAAATGACTGTTGAATCAGATTTGAAAGAATGTACAGTGTAACTTATTAATGTGAAATCTAAATATTCCTCGGGTATTACCTACCCGTTAAAATATTTTCACCATTAACAATTTGTACAAAAGAATTATTAATTACATTCTTTATGAAAACATATATACATATATATTTTCCTCAGATGTAATCATGGATTTAATGAGTCAATAAGATATTAAACTCATTTGATTTATCGTTAATACTAGATTACATAATCTCTAAAACTTTAGAAATTACGTAATCACCATGTTGAGCGAAGATAATCGATGTAGAATGATATGTAGAACGATGATTATACTCGAGGTACAGAATGAGATGTCGAAGCTGGTGATGCGGATGTTGTTGTTGGTGGTACTGTTAGTGCCGGTGATGCTGCTGGTGCTTGTAAGTTTTGAACCATATTCTCCAAGGTTAGCTCTCGAGCTCGAAGTTCTTTAACTTCTTCTACTAACCCTGGTTGGTTATCAGTGTGAGGTAGAGATCGGATATCTTCTCTAGTTCCGTTAATGGTAGTCTCAAGACGAAAAATTCTCGCAAAAAGGGTATAAACGGTGTTGCGAACAGGTTCGCCGGTGAGCGGGTCGAGTACTCCAAGGTTAGGTGGTAGATTCGGTTCATGATATGGAGTACCTTCTTCCCTTCTCCATAGGGTGAGTATGTCGCGAACCCACCCCCATCTTCTCCAGTAATCACGGTAGTTGATTGGTTGGTGTGCTCCCGTCACACTGTCTTCGGAGTCAGAGGAACTTGGACGATTCGTAGAGGCCATCTTTCGCGATCACAGAAAAATATTTTTGGTATGAAACGTTTAGTGACAGCAACTGATAGTTGGATGGTATTCTCAATGCATAATATGCATAGATATATATAGTACCAGGATTCCTTAAATTACGGAGAAATTTACGGGAGATATCAGGGAAAGTTTATCATAATAGATACGCTAAGATATGAATTAGCAGATACGCTAAGATATGAATTTGTCGGTACACTATCTATGCAATAAAGGCAGTAGGACGTGTCTAGACTTAGAATGATGAACAGGTAATTTTCGACACGAAATGATAAGCAAAACTTTTGACATGCAGACACGGTCGAAGTCCAGACCCGCTAATGCATCTAAACAACTATCAGCTAGACACACTAATGCAAGACCTGGTTCCCTAAGACCACCGCTCTGATACCACCTGTAGTAACCCGTCCTAATCCACCTGGACGAAGTCATCAACATTTGGTCCCATTGCGATGATCGACTCCAAGTAATGTCCTTAAAATGAGCAATTGCACAGCGGAAGACTTAATTCGTACCTGAGAATAAACATGCTTAAAAGTGTCAACCAAAAGGTTGGTGAGTTCATAGATTTATCATAACAATCATTTCAATATATTAATAGACCACAAGATTTTAGTTTATAAATATATGTACACTCGCAAGTGTATAAAACCATTCTGCTTATGTTGAGGCCTCAGTAACCAATCTTAACAATAATATAATAAGTCATCTTCGCAAAGATGGATACGTACACCGGTGCTAATAAATAATCCTCGAAGTACTAAACATCCGCCCACTAGCTCTTATGTCTAGTGCAGCCTACAGGATGGGGGTGTCAAGCCCGATAGATCTATCTTTAGGATTCGCACTCACATGCTCTTATAACATGTAACTACATTACCTAGCACATCAATCCGCAGAATATCATTTTTAATCACTTGTCTCTATTTCGTAAAGCATTTATAAAATATAGCATGTATTCTCAGTCCAAAAATATATATTGCAAAAGCAATTAAAAAGGGAGCAAATAAAACTCACCATAATGTATTTTGTAGTAAAAATACATAGGACGACATTGAACAATTATAGAGTTGGCCTCAGATTCACGAACCTATATCAAGTATATATATTAACACATATTCTTGTAATCGAAGAACTAAATTTTAGGTTATAATAAATACTAATTTATATTTATTATTTTTTTTTTATTTTTTTTTTATATATTTTATACTACAATATATAAAGGTTTTCATACATAATTATATTAATATCTTATAATATATATATTCATAGAAATAGTTATTTGTTATGATATTAGTGATATTAGTAATAATAATAAAAATGATAATGCTTAAATTAAAATGGTGATACTACTAATAATGATAATAATAATAATAATAATAATAATAATAATAATAATAATAATAATAATAATAAATAGCTACCTTTACAGAAACAAGATTTATACAGATTTGTCATCGCCCAGGCTCGAACCCGCAACCTCTTGTTTAAACCCAACACCTTAAACCATTACTCTGCCATTGTTTTTCTGAATTGTTCTTAACTTAAATTTTTATATCCCGTAATATTTCTGTTTTCTTTTTATTTTTCTTCTACTTCAACATTGTTAACCATCATTAACTTAATTGTGATCATTATTATGGTTAGTATTTTATGTATCAACTAATCGTGTTTTCCTGATGCCATTATCATCTTCATCGTAGTATTATTCGTATATCATGAATCATCATCGATCGAATCATCACTTCATCATTTATTTACTAAACTCCTCGGCCCATTAACACTAACAGGAAACAAGGCCCAACATATCAAATTAATTGCAGTCTGTTATAGTAATTAGATGAGCCCAATCGTAATTATTTGGTGGGCTGTCTGCTTCCCCGATCCACGACCAATATTAAGCAGGAAAAAAAAATAAGCAGTCACTAGTAAACCATGATATCATTTTCCATCATGGACCTTTATGTCAATTCCCAGCTGTCCCAAATGTACCCTTAAACGCGTATTAGTTCAACTTTCTCAATCAACGGAGCAGTAATGAGAATACAAGTGGGTTTTGTTTAAATTATTCTATTATTCACTACATAAAATTAATGATTTGTTGAGATTCAGATAAAGCAAGAAGGTTTGCTTTATACATTAAATCATTATCATATGTTCCTCATCATTTTAACATATTAGAAGTAGTGGAAGGACAGCAGCAATCTAGGTAGTGATCAAAGGTGTCGTGATGAATTAAAGGTGATGATGGTGGGTTTGTTCTCAGACATAATCATAAACAAAATAGTTGGATGTTGGATGGTGATGATTGTTGTCGAAATGGGTGGTGGTATTCGTTAGTAACAGAAAGATTCGATTAGCAGTTCATACCGAAACGAATATGGTGGTTCCCTGTTTTCGTGAAGGTTGATAAAGGTGGTGTTGGTTTTGATTTACGACTGAAACATATAGCAGCAGTCTTGCTGCTGTTCGAAAGATAGAACACAAACAAGATGGCAGTTGACGTGATAGTGGTGATGTTTGTGATGATTAATGGTGGTTATCAAGGGTTGTTATGGTGGCGGTTTGTGTGATTCACGAAGAGAGAAAATTTAAGAAGAAGAAGGAAAGAAAGATGGCTATTGGTGGCGATATGGTGGTTCAACAAGGTTGTTCACAGTACAATTAAAACAGTAGTATTATAGCATCTTAATGGGTGGTGGATGGGTGAAAATGGTGGTGTGTTGTGGTGGGTGAGGGTGTCGACTAAGGTGAGGGTTTTGGTGATGGTGGTGTACATGAAGATACAAGAAAATGAAGATGGAGACGTTCCTTGAAGAAATTTAGACTAATTGATGACAGTTGTAATGTATGTAAATGACATATGTAGGTACATCTTATATGAATGTGTTGTGTTTGTGCATATATAAGATGGAGATAGATGAAAAAGTAACACAGTACACATCCGTGACTCTACATCTCAATCTCACTAATTATTATAATTATAATTATAATATAATTCAGAAAAAGAACGTGAGAATATAATAGTCATCTCCTTTTAGGGACTGGATTTCGTACTCCGCTATTAATCGGTGGCGGATAAAAGTATTGCAGAAAAATATCATTTTCGAATCACTGTTTATTTTAAAATCATATAAGTTCTATTTAAACTTCCTTAAATAATAATCAAAACGTCAAACGAATATTATAATCAATTAATTATTTTTAATCTACTTATATATATACATATATATATATATAGATTTATAATAACTTAATTATATCGTTTATTATTTTACAACTTAATTATTTTACAATCAAATTATCTATCTATTATTATATTATATTATATTTCATGTGCTTATATATTTACATATATATGTATCTTTTTACAAATATTTGTTCGTGAAACATCAAGAGTAGTCAAAGGTCAATTGAATATATGAAACAGTTCAAAATTTTTGAGACTCAACCTAACAGATTTCTCTTATCGTGTCAAGAATATTAAATCGTATCGAGAGTTTGGTTTAAAATTAGTCGAAATTTTCCGAGTCGTGACAGATGTGATGAAGACTGCGTTCAAAACCCGTTATGGTCATTATGAGTTTCTCGTGATGCCATTCGGATTAACCAAAGCACATGCCGTGTTCATGGATCTCATGAATCATGTATGCAAGCCATATCTGGACAAGTTCATTATCGTCTATATAGATGATATCCTCATCTATTCCCGAAGTGAAGCAGAACATGAGCAACATCTTCAACTGGTATTGGAACTCTTGAGACAAGAGCAACTTTATGCTAAATTCTCCAAGTGTGAGTTTTGGTTTAAAGAAGTCCAATTTCTGGGTCATATTGTGAGCGATCAGGGTATCAAAGTTGATCCCGCGAAGATCGAAGCTATCAGCAAGTGGAAAACCCCCACTACTCCGAATCATATCCGCTAATTTCTAGGTCTCGCCAGTTATTACCGAAGATTCATTGAAGGTTTCTCGTTGATTGCGCGTCCTTTGGCTGCGTTAACTCATAAGGGAAAGAAGTTCGTTTGAGAAGCCGAGTAAGAGTCGGCATTTCAAACTTTGAAGCAGAAGTTGACCACTGCACCTATCCTATCTACACCTGAAGGCAGTGATGACTTCGTTGTGTACTGCGATGCCTCCCAACAAGGTTTTGGGTGTGTATTGATGCAACGGAAGAAGGTTATTGCTTACGCCTCCCGACAACTAAAGGTCCACGAGCAGAACTATACAACGCACAATCTCGAGCTTGGAGCTGTCGTCTTTGCGCTCAAACTATGGAGACATTACCTCTACGGAACAAAGAGCACTATCTTCACCGATCACAAAAGCCTCCAACACATCTTTGACCAGAAACAGATGAATATGAGACAGCGTCGTTGGATCGAGACATTGAACGACTATGATTGTGAACTCTGTTACCATCCTGGCAAGGCAAATGTTGTAGCCGATGCCTTGAGCCGAAAGGAGAGAACGGTACCTCTTCGTGTTCGAGCCTTGAACATCACCATTCATTCGAACCTCAGTAGCCAGATTTGTGTAGCTCAAGAAGAAGCTCTCAAGGAAGAGAATATTTCTCAAGAGCGCTTGAACATTCTCGTTTCTCGATTTGAGGTCAAGGAGACTGGACTCCGATACTTTGCTGGGAGAATATGGGTACCTAGTTATGGAGATCTACAGAGCCTTTTTCTAGACGAAGCCCATAAGTCAAGGTATTCGATTCATCCAGAAGCTGGTAAGATGTACCACTACCTCAAGGTTCAGTATTAGTGGCCAAACCTGAAGAGGGATGTTGCAACATATGTTGGGAAGTGCTTGACTTGTTCGAAAGTTAAAGCAGAACATCAAAGGCCATCTGGATTACTTCAACAACCAGAAATCCCGCAATGGAAGTGGGAGAGGATAACAATGGACTTCATCACGAAGCTACCGAAGACAGTGGGCGGTTATGATACCATCTGGGTTATCGTTGACCGACTTACCAAATCTGCACACTTCTTATCCATGAAGGAAACTGATGCAATGAAGAGACTGGCACAACTATACATAAAGGAAGTTGTATCTCGCCACGGTGTACCCTTATCGATTATCTCAGATCGCGATACCCGTTTCGCTTCCAGATTTTTGCGTTCTTTGCAAGAAGCCTTGGGGACTCGTCTCGACATGAGCACTGCGTATCACCCGCAAACCGACGGACAAAGCAAGCGAACGATTCAGACTTTGGAGGACATGTTGCGTGCTTGTGTTATTGATTTCGGAAAGGCTTGGGATAAGCATTTGCCGCTAGCCGAATTCTCTTACAACAACAGTTATCATTCGAGCATTAATGCCGCACCTTTTAAAGCGTTGTATGGCCGCAAGTGCCGTTCTCCGATTTGTTGGGCCAAAGTAGGTGAGAAGCAAATCACTGGACCCGAGCTAGTCCATGAAACAACCGAGAAGGTTGTCCAAATTCAAGCAAGACTCAAGATTGCCCGTGATCATCAAAAGAGCTATGCTGACCTGAAGCGTGGAGATCATGAATTCCAAATCGATGATCGCGTTATGTTGAAAGTCGCATCTTGGAAAGGTGTAATCCATTTTGGAAAGCGTGGGAAGCTCAATCTGCGGTATATTGGTCCATTTGAAGTCTTGGAGCGTGTTGGACCCGTTGCTTACCTTTTGGATCTTCCGACTCAGTTGAGTGCTGTTCACCCCACCTTCCACGTGTCTAATCTGAAGAAATGTCTCGCTGAACCAGAACTTGTCATACCTCTCGAGGAGCTTACGATTGATGACAAACTCCATTTCGTGGAAGAACCTGTTGAAATTATGGACCGTGAGGTCAAAAAGTTGAAGCGCAACAAGATTCCGATCGTCCAAGTCCGATGGAATGCCAAACGAAGACCTGAGTTTACCTGGGAACGAGAGGATCAAATGATGTAGAAGTATCCTCATCTTTTCCCGACTCCATCACCTATCTCAGCTTAAATTTTGGGACGAAATTTTCTTTAACAGGTGGGTAATGTAACCACCCGACTTTTTCGACTTGCTTTTGTGCTTTGTGCTTTCCCGTAACTGTGTATCTATGCGTACTGAGATAGATTATATTTTGTGATCACTAATTATGTTATTTACATTCGTTAATGCCTTACAACATGTTTTTATGTACTAGGTTACTTAACATGATCCTTTATTGCTTTTACGACCGTTAGTGTCACTTAACATTTTGAATGAGCTATGTTTGTCGGTACACGTTTAAATTTGGTCTTAATCGAAATATTATGACTACGAAATACTAATTATTATTTTATAATAATAATTACTTGGGTTTTTGAATGCTTAATTACGTTTGGTAATTTGCGAGAACACACTAGTTAGTCTTGTTGGACTTTCTACCTTATTGGACTTAAGCCCACCCTACTCTAGTTAGTGAACTATTTAATTAGCCCAAATATAAGTGACTAGTGACCCATTAATATGTAAGACAAATACCCATTTATTAGAGGGAACATGCTAGCATTTTTGTTAAGCATTATCCTTAATGTTGCATCGGATCCTAACATAAGCACCAACTTTAGACAACCACTAACCAAAAAGTGAAAAAGGTGTCCCCCTTCGAAACCTACGGCCATCACCACCACCCTCACCCCCATTCTCCTATAAATACCAAGCATATCCCATTCATTTCACACTTGCTCTCATTCACAATTTACACACACTTGTTCATTTATTTTCTCTCTAGTCTAAAGCTTGTAAGTATTTTGAATTTCTTTTCTTCTTCTTCTTCTCATCATCACGTGTTCATCATCATCATTAGGAGATCAAGCTCTTTCACTTTTTGATCTTGTTATATCTTGTAGATTCAAACATGGATTTGAATCTTTCAAGAACATGGAAGATTCAAGCTTTCTAGCTTTGAATCTTCATCTATTTTGTAGATCCAAATATTTTTAGCTTTTAAACTTTGTATTTTGTTGTAAAGATTCAAACTTATGTTTGTAGTCTTCATGTAACTTGGAGATCTAGCTTCATGCTTCAAGGATCTTCAAGAACAATCAAGATCCAATCTTTCTAGCTTTGAATCTTCATACTTTTGTTGAAAATAGGTTTTCTAACTTATGATCTTGTTATTTTGTTGAAAAGATTCAAACTTGTGTTTGTAGTCTTCATGTAACTTGAAGATCTAAGCTTTATGCTTCAAGATCTTCAAAGACACCAAAGATTCAAGCTCTCTAGCTTTGTAATCTCATAATTTGTGTGAAAATGATCCAAGCTCTCTAGCTTAGGGTTCCATCACTTTGTTTGATCTATTTTATGTTTATACTTGTTTGGTTTAAAAGAAAGTTGTAGCTTTTGTTGTAGATAGAATTTGTGTTTGTGATTAAGACTAAGAATATGATGTAACCTTGGTTTATCATCCTTCCAACTCTCTTTAGTGAGTTGAATCCTTACTTAGTCTTAATAATTTGTGTGTTGAAGGTTGAATCTTGGTCAAAGTGATGCTACCACATCATTGAGTTGTACACTTGAAGCTACAAGCATCAAGGATGAGAACCATGATGAGCATCAAACACCAAGAATCCCACCGGAGCACTTGCTTACTGTTTTTGAGGTCTGATCAGGTACCTGGGCTACTGGAAAAGTTGATTTCCAGATAGTTCAGTTCGAGTTTTTGTTTAAGACTCACCTAAATCCGAGATACGGTTTAGGATTTATAGCCTTTTTAAAATCACTACACCTTTGTTACGTTGTGCTGAAATTTCTGACCTACTCGCACTTAAACCGTTGCCACGGTCAAACGAAGATGAGTTTGGTTCTAGAAATTGGTCAGAAACTAGGGGACTCACATACGGAGCCATAGCCACTGACTACTTGTCTTTTCGATTTACATAGAGGTCGTAGCAGCTGATCAAAGCCAACCTATTGTTTCGATCTCTATACTTGTTAAACTTACTTAGTTTTTACGATGATGAATGATGATGATGATGACACTTAGACTTATTTTATACACTTTTAAAACTTATAAGACCAACACACTGACCTAGTGACCTTTGACTTAGGTTGACGACCTTTCGGACCGACTTACTACTTGCACACTCTCGTATCGACTTTTACTGCTTATTCACTGTGAGTTATAGCATCCCTTTTTACTTTTTACTATTTTTGGGACTGAGAATACATGCGCTTTTTATGTTTTACTTACTTGACACGAGTACTTAAACTTTACTTATGTGTGGGTTATAAAACGGCATAAACTTTCCCCTTAGCTCGGTAACGTTTAATCATTGGTTTCCTAACCGTGAACGCGAATCTTAGATATGGATCCATAGGGTTTGACATCCCCACTCGAGCTAGTCGCGTTAGCATTTAACGGGTGTTTAATAATTCGAGGACATACACACTCGCCAGGTGTACTTTTAGGGGGTGATATATTATATTTACGTTAAGTTAGTTATGAAGTGCCCACGGATAAACATATACTTTTCATACTATTTTTGAAACGAAATCTCGTAGTCTACTTTATATTGTTGTCTATTAAAACTATAGTTCACCAACATTCGTGTTGACGTTTTTAAGTATGTTTTCTCAGGTGCTTAGAGGTTTGATGCTTCCGCTGTGACAACCCGGAAATTTCCAACCAAATTTAAACTTTAATCTTTATATGTTTCTGACACGATAAGCAATATTTGTTAAGTTAAATTTCAAGAATTTTAAACTATGTTCATACATTCATTCAACCTCGACCAACTTCCAACGATTCACGAACCATTAAACGAATATGATTATATATGTATATGTGTATATATATTATAACTTGAAACGTAAACAAAATATTAGATTAAATACTTTATATGATTGTATCTGTTTCAAAATGTTTATCAATGGAATTAGAAGATAAGATCAAATGATTGAATTATCAGATATATTGAATTATGATTACAAGTCTCTGTTGAAAGGCCCACGTTGATTTGAGAAATCTTTCCATTTTAACAATATTCAAAAAATGGTAAAGTGATTTATAAATAAGAACAAATTGTCAATCATTGAGAACTAGACAAAGGATAGTGGAAGATTGAATCTCATAAAGACTCGATTGATCTATTTAGTTTCAAACGTACAATAACTTTTTCAGTTTAAAAAGAACTTTATTATTAAAACGTATATAACTTTTATAAATATCTAGAACCACTTTTGACAACTCATTACTTAACTAGTATGATAAAGATAACGATATTTATATTTTATTTTATTAAATATATATAACGATTTAAATTAATATTATATATATTTATACGCGTATTATACGTACATAGTTTTATACTTTTACTATACTTAAACTTCACATTTACTTTATTTTTACTTTACTTTAACTTTAATAATTCACTTTAATAATTCATACTTTAATAATTCACTTTAATAATTCATACTTTAATAATTCACTTTAATAATTCATACTTTAATAATTCATACTTTAATAATTTACTTTAATAATTCATACTTTAATAATTCACTTTAATAATTCAAAAATCTATTATAAATAGAATTCAATAGGTTTCATTATTTCATAAAAACTTGAAAATATTTTTCTCTAAACTCTCTCAATCGATTTACATATATATATTTACTCCGTATTATTTCAAGATATTATTAGTATACATAAAATATTACGACGGAGTGCTGTCCGAGTGATTTCGAAATTGTTTTTCGAGTGTGATAGGATTAAGGAAATTATGGGTTATAGCTATGGAGGTGATTGAGTATGGTTCATGGGTATGCTCGTGAGGTCAATATAGTGTTTATCATTTCCGTTGCGTCTACGTACCTTTCCTGCAATATTGAATCTCAATATTGATACGTGAATACTCATAATTTAACTTTTACATACTAATAGTGTATCCTTGACTAGTGCTCAAGTATTTAGGATTATGCATGCTTGTACTTTTGATATTGCCCTTAGACAGGTTAGGTTGAATCTTGAATTAGTTACACTTGCGGTTGAGATAAGGTATAAGATATGCATGTCCTTGGAAAGCTAGCGAAAAATTAAGAACTTTTCCTTTAGATATCGAATGGTTTTGATGAACGGATTAGAAGTTATAATCAATTGAATTTTCGATATTTTTATTAAAAATGATTATTATTATCGTCGTTTTTATCGTCGTTCTAGTTTTATCATATTATTATCATTATTATTATCTTTATCAATAAAAGGGATTTATCATTAAAAATTGTTATTTTTTTTTATTACTATCGTTATTATCGTTAAAGTTATAATTAGTATTATTATTATTATCCAATTATTATTATTATTATTATTGGTATTATTATTATTATCATTATTAATATATATATCATTATTTAAAAATGGTTATTGTTATTGTTATTATTATTATTACTATATTATCATTAAGATAATTATTAGTATTATCGTTAATAATGTTATAGTAACTATCATTATTAATATTAGTGTAATTAAAACAAATATTTGTAACACCTAATTATTTTGATTACTATTATTATCATTATTATGAACACGATATAAAAGACGATTAAAAGCTATTAAACGAAACGATTAGGAAATAATGGGTAAGAGTATCATGATGAAATTAAAATATTATAAGATATTGATTTAGATAAAATTATCGTTCTTATTATTTTTATCATTACTATTATTATTAAAAGTATCGTTAGTATTAAAACTATCATTTTAACAAAAATTATCATTTTAATAGAAATGTCATTTTTACTATAAAATATCATTATTATTATTATTTTAAATAGAATTATTATTTTAAAGATAATATTAAAAATTATCGTAAATATTAAAGTTATCATAATTAGAATTATAGTTTTATCATAATGTCATCTTAGTAATTATAAATATTGATATTTTTATAATAATAATTATTATTACAAAATAATACAACTTTTACTTACTATCATTATAGATATTATTTTATCAAATAAATATGTGATACAAACATATTTTACTACATGTAATAACTTACTTTAATAATACCTATCATATTATCTTTATGATATTAAATGAACCCTATAAATTTTATTACTTAATATATATAAAAGTATATTTTATTATATAAATTTAATATAAAATTATATTTATTAATAAATAAATTATATTATTTACTCTAATAAATCTTTTAAAAATATTTAAAAATATAAAACGACGATATTTAAACTATATATTGATCATGTATAGATTTTTGGAAATTATTTTGAGTCAAATTTACTTTTGTTGACTTTTGCATATTAGTCTCGAGCATTAGGATTGTGGTACACTATGACTTGACCTAATTTGTTAGACAAATATTGACCAACACATAAATATATATAATTAATTTAGGTTCGTGAATCCGAGGCCAACCTTGCACTTGTTCAATGACGTTATATGTATTTTTACTACGAAATACAGTATGTTGAGTTTCATTTGCTCCATTTTTAAATGCTTTTGCAATATATATTTTTGGGACTGAGAATACATGCGCTGCTTTTATAACTGTTTTACGAAATAGACACAAGTAATTGAAATTACATTCTATGGTTGAATTATCGAAATCGAATATGCCCCTTTTTATTAAGTCTGGTAATCTAAGAATTAGGGAACAGACACCCTAATTGACGCGAATCCTAAAGATAGATCTATGGGCCTGACGAACCTCATCCAAAGTACCGGATGCTTTAATACTTCGAAATTTATATCATGTCCGAAGGAGGATCCCGGAATGATAGGGGATATTCTTATATGTATCTAGTTAATGTCGGTTACCAGGTGTTCACCATATGAATGATTATTTTTGTCTCTATGCATGGGACGTATATTTATGAGAACTGGAAATGAAATTCTTGTGGTCTATTAAAATGATGGAAATAAATGATTATGATAAACTAATGAACTCACCAACCTTTTGGTTGACACTTTAAAGCATGTTTATTCTCAGGTGTTAAAGAAAACTTCCGCTGTGCATTTGCTCATTTTAAAGATATTACTTGGAGTCTTTCATAGCATATTTCGAAGAACGTTACATTCGAGTCATTGAGTTCATCAAAGATTATTATTAAATCAATTTATAGTTGGATAGTGGATATTATGAAATGGTATGCATGCCTGTCAATTTTCGATGTAAATAAAGTTTGTCTTTTAAAAACGAATGCAATGTTTTTAAAATGTATCATATAGAGGTCAAATACTTCGCAATGTAATCAACTATTGTGAATCGTTTATAATGTATATGAACGGGTCCTTTCAGTTGGTATCAGAGCTGTGGTCTTTGCGAACCAGGTCTGCATTAGTGTGTTTAACTGATAAGTCGATAAGATGCATTAGTGAGTCTGGACTTCGACCGTGTCTGCATGTCAAAAGTTTTGCTTATCATTTTGTGTCGAAAATTAACTACTTATCATCCTCAGGAAACTACCTGCTTATTATTTTTAGCCTAAGACACGTCTTGCTGCATTGATTGCATGAATAGTGTATAGACAAAAATTCATATCTTAGCATATCTGCTAAATCATATCTTATCGTATCTGTTACTTTAAACTTTGCCTGACATATCCCGCAAAGTCCTACGTAATCTACGAAATCTTTTGATCTATATATATATATATATATATATATATATATATATATATATATATATATATATATATATATATATATATTCTATGTAATTAGAATACCATCCGTTAGCCAATATCATTTCATATCGAAAAAAAAAATCCTTTATCCAATCGTACGAAATGGAATTCGTCATCAGTTCAAGTCACTCAGATTCCGAAATGGAATCCCATTCAAGCTCCGAAAGCAGTGTGACCGGGATAGATCAACCAATCAGTCATCACCTATTCTGGATGAATTGGGGATGGGTTCGTAGCCTCCTCAATCATTGGAGACAAGAAGAAGGTGATCCCTTCCATCCACCACATTGCCCTCTTGACGAAGAACCTGAAGCACTTACCGGCGAACCTGTCCGAAACACCATTTTCTCGCTCATTTCCAGAGTATCTCGTCATGATTATATATTACATCAAATTTTAGATTTTATTTATCCGCTCGTCCGAACCGACAATCACCCCGGTGTAATAGAAGAAGTCAACGAGCTTCGTGCTCGGGTAGTGGCTTTGGAGAATATGGTGCAGAGATTACAAACACCAGCAGCAGCATCAGCAGCATAACCAGTACCACCATCATCAACGCCAACAGTACCATTACCACCTCCAACCACAACCGCGTCGTAAACCTCAACTTCACAATCTGTCCCACGAGCATCAACATCATACGCACCATAGATACCAAGGAGTACCAACAACAATAACTGACGAAGTATTAATTCATAACTTCATTGGAGAAACATTCCGCGGCGATTATGTAATCTCTAAAGTCTTAGAGATTATCTAATCTAGCCCTAATCATAAATCAGTTAAGCGAACCAAAATGATAGAAGGAAGAGTAGAAACCCTGACAAAAATGGTGTGTGATTAACAAGCTAAACTTGCTTTACCAACAGCATCAACAGTACCGTCAGCGTTACCTGCATCGTCAGTACATTCAACATCCGAATCAACAACACCGATAACATCACAAACTCCGTCAGTTCAAGAATCACTGTGGACATCATTACGAATCAATAACGTGTATATTATATCAACGAGTTATGAAGAATTAACTCATTCCCTCTGAAGAAATTATATGTATATTATATATATATATATATATATATATATATATATATATATATATATATATATATATATATATATATATATATATATTGAAATAAATCTTTCCGTGCTAAGCTATTGTGTATGAATCTTAACTACTCGGTTAATTCATATTACAAATATGCAATAATGTACGTCCTTCGGCCGTAACTTAACCAGCGTTAACTACAATCTCTGTCGCAAGTCAACAAATTCCAATTCATAATAAATCAAGTATATATTTGATTTTACACTTTCATCATCGATGTACCCGAAACTTTTTAGATAACATCATTCGTACTTTGCGAAATTCACAAGAAGTCCACGAACCGAACATCATATATCAACAAATAACGAAGTATTGATTCATAATTTCAATGTCATTAAAGAAATACTGCGTAAAAGTTATGTACTTTTTAAAGCCTTTAGGGATTATTCAATTCTAGTTTCAACCGTAAATCAAATGAGTTTAATTTAACATTAACTCATTAAATCTATGTTACATCCGAAGAAAATATACATATATATATATTTTCATAAAGACTGTAATAAAATTATTTTGTATAAAATATTAATTGTGAATTTTTTTTAACGGGTAGGTAATACCCGAGAGATATATAAATTCACAATTAATATGTTACATTCTTCGAATCTGATTCAGCAAATCATCCATTATACTCCCTACTTTCACAACAATATACATTCTTTTATAGAAATCAAAACAACCATACTCATTCAAAATTTAATTACATATTCTGATTTTGAAATCTCAAAATTCAACTCGAGATATGACCAAAATCATCACTCTTAGATCCTTACATCTTTCACAAGCTATATTTTGACTTGAAAACTGTGTTAGAACATCAAATGTATGTTAACGATTACAATCTGTGTTCAAACCCTTCAAAAATTTTTGAAGACACTTCGAATGATGAGCAATCGAGATGATGATCCAACCACATGTTACCCACAGTTATGTACCCGAAAAACTCTTGAAACCAAAGTAAAAGTTTAAACAACGTATCCGCGTCAGATTCTTTGGCATTTATTAGCAAAAATAACTTGCGACTCCTATTCAAAGTAACCAGTTTTGTCACAGCTCCAGCAAGTCAACTTCGACTTTTCAGTCATACTAACCTTATTATAACCTTGAGATATACACCATCGTTATCAGGGAACTTTTTACATTCCACCACATTATTAGCAGATGTACCAACAACTTCATTACCCTTTGACTTTAGCCTCTCCAAAAAGTCATTATAATTATTTATTGAAACCCCATCATTTACTCATTCGCATCTTGTAATGAGAATTGCCATACGAATTATTGAGAATTAACAATCAGTATTTTGAAATCTCGCAGCATGTCTACGCCAACAGTTATATGTGTATATATAACGTCTATCTTCTGGACTTAATTTGAATGTGAAGTTTCTGAAAAACACTCCGAACTACGAATTGGTTCTCCGAAAATGGAAAAAATGCTGATGAAGCAGCAAAAACTATAAACGACTTTAAACGGTAAAAGCTGGATGATAATGATGAAGTGTGCTGGCAAAGCGCAGAAAAAGAGAAGTTTTGGAACTGGAAAACGGATTGAGCAAAGTAGGAAGGAGGGTGTGGACAAATTACAAAGACTGAACCTGACTTCAAAGGATCCAAATGATTCAGTACCTGCTGAAGTCATTAACGAATACCTTGCTCCTGACTCTAAACCCCTGCGGACAATATTCTTCATCATCCTCTGATATTAGAAATTCTAAAATATCATCATATCTTTCATTATAAATATCCTCCATATTTCTGAAGATATTTTATTAATTTTTCTTATTTAAAATCATTTACCTCTTCGCGCTATCTGTATTACATCATAAAAGAAACTATTTTAGTTTCTAAATTCTGAAACATTCAAGTTTAAAATAGGAATATTTTGAAGTAGTGTTGGAAACTGAAGCATGAATTAGTATAATATAATGACACTTGATCAATGTGATTATATTACAGTAAGTCATGCTGAGTTTCTAAATGGAACGTGATGATTCACAGATCATAACATCATCATGTGCCATGTTATACGACTCTTGTATTCTATTTAACCTCTAAAATATCAAGAAAATATTTCTTGATGATTCGGCCTTTTCCAAGGTATTCTAGTAATTTGACAAGTCAAGATCGTGCCATCACAATTTCCTTCCTAGAACATTAACAATGTTCATTCCGAAATTCATATCTGTGAATTCTGGACCATTACAAGCGGTGCTTAATCGTAAGAAGAAGAAACGAAAGGACAAAACTCCGAAATAGAAATTGGGGTATAAATTGCAGCAAATAAAAGAGAGCATTAACTGTGAATGATAATGATTATAGAAGACAGAAGCAGAGACTTTGAAATATAAGGGAACATATAAAGCCCAACGACAAACCAGAAATTATAAACCATATATATCGATACATATAGCAATATAAAGACACGTGAGAACTAGAAACACTATAAACCCAAGAGTATAGTAGAAGTAAATAGATTCTTTCGGCGGTAGATGAAAAAGAAGAATGACCGATATGAAAGTTAGAAGTATATCGAGAATCAGAACTGGATGGAGCATATTGATGAATACTTTAAAATATGAGTTGAAGGAGAAAGAATAGAAGGTGATGAAACATGACTAGGAACTTAGAAATCAACAGATTTAACTCACACAATGGCGGAATAAGTGAATCAAACCCTCTAGTGAATAGGTTAAGTTTTTTTTTTTAATTTAGTCAAATCACAACTAAATCAAGTGTGATTAGATCAACACCTAGAGCTATTATTCACCACCTGGGTGATTTGGACTGAGAGAGAATCGGAGGAGCTCACTAGATCTGAGTGTGTGTAACAAATGAGAGGCTTAACCTAAAATGAAGAACATAAGACTTTATATACTCCTGCTGTTGACTCACCCATACGATTCATTCATCACACGTACGAGTTGGCTTCATCAGCCGTACGGGTGATCACTCACTCGTGTCTTCTCATTTAGTTTGTAATTGTGACTTAGCTCAGCATCAACCGTGCATATGAGCCTGTCAGCTGTACTAGTGAGGCTTCACTCGTACGTCTGACTAATTCTAACATAGTCAAACATCTAAATCTCGTTCCTGCAGTTCCTGTAACCACATACAAACACGGATAGGATAATAACAAGCAATAATAGTGGCCTGTAAACTGTTGTACCTGCAATGGACGTGGGTAGATGTCTAGGGACTTGCATAAAATGCATCAATAGAAGGTGTGAGTTGTAAGGAAATGAAGGAGGTGAATTTATAAGAAAATCTTCGACAGAACAATAAAAATGGACGATCGCATTTAAAGCGGATCCTAATTCCCTTGATTACCGGAGAGTCAAATCTTATTAAGAAGATTTTCTTCAAATCCCTTGAAATCTGGGAATCAATCATATCTACGTCAAATGATAAGATGAATCTACACTTACTCATTTCACTTTTCTATGTTAGCTTCATTCGTACTCTTCATATAAATGGATTGTTTATCCAAATTATTCGCTGATGATAAAACTCTAATTTTCAGCCCGTATGCATCATGAAAACATACTTATTATCATTCACGACCTTTTCACTCAAATTTCGGGACGAAATTTCTTTAACGGGTAGGTACTGTGACAACCCGGAAATTTCCAACCAAATTTAAACTTTAATCTTTATATGTTTCCGACACGATAAGCAATATTTGTTAAGTTAAATTTCAAGAATTTTAAACTATGTTCATACATTCATTCAACCTCGACCAAGTTCCAACGATTCACGAACCATTAAGCGAATATGATTATATATGTATATGTGTATATATATTATAACGTGAAACGTAAACAAAATATTAGATTAAATACTTTATATGATTGTATCTGTTTCAAAATGTTTATCAATGGAATTAGAAGATAAGATCAAATGATTGAATTATCAGATATATTGAATTATGATTACAAGTCTCTGTTGAAAGGCCCACGTTGATTTGAGAAATCTTTCCATTTTAACAATATTCGAAAAATGGTAAAGTGATTTATAAATAAGAACAAATTGTCAATCATTGAGAACTAGACAAAGGATAGTGGAAGATTGAATCTCATAAAGACTCGATTGATCTATTTAGTTTCAAACGTACAAAAACGTTTTCAGTTTAAAAAGAACTTTATTATTAAAACGTATATAACTTTTATAAATATCTAGAACCACTTTTGACAACTCATTACTTAACTAGTATGATAAAGATAACGATATTTATATTTTATTTTATTAAATATATATAACGATTTAAATTAATATTATATATATTTATACGCGTATTATACGTATATAGTTTTATACTTTTACTATACTTAAACTTTACATTTACTTTATTTTTACTTTACTTTAACTTTAATAATTTACTTTAATAATTCATACTTTAATAATTCACTTTAATAATTCATACTTTAATAATTCACTTTAATAATTCATACTTTAATAATTCATACTTTAATAATTCACTTTAATAATTCAAAAATCTATTATAAATAGAATTCAATAGGTTTCATTATTTCATAGAAACTTGAAAATATTTTCCTCTAAACTCTCTCAATCGATTTACATATATATATTTACTCCGTATTATTTCAAGATATTATTAGTATACATAAAATATTACGACGGAGTGCTGTCCGAGTGATTTCGAAATTATTTTTCGAGTGGGATAGGATTAAGGAAATTATGGGTTATAGCTATGGAGGTGATTGAGTATGGTTCATGGGTATGCTCGTGAGGTCAATATAGTGTTTATCATTTCCGTTGCGTCTACGTACCTTTCCTGCAATATTGAATCTCAATATTGATACGTGAGTACTCATAATTTAACTTTTACATACTAATAGTGTATCCCTGACTAGTGCTCGAGTATTTAGGATTATGCATGCTTGTACTTTTGATATTGCCCTTAGACAGGTTAGGTTGAATCTTGAATTAGTTACACTTGCGGTTGAGATAAGGTATAAGATATGCATGTCCTTGGAAAGCTAGTGAAAAATTAAGAACTTTTCCTTTAGATATCGAATGGTTTCGATGAACGGATTAGAAGTTATAATCAATTGAATTTTCGATAGTTTTATTAAAAATGATTATTATTATCGTCGTTTTTATCGTCGTTCTAGTTTTATCTTATTATTATCATTATTATTATCTTTATCAATAAAAGGGATTTATCATTAAAAATTATTTTTTTTATTACTATCGTTATTATCGTTAAAGTTATAATTAGTATTATTATTATTATCCAATTATTATTATTATTATTGGTATTATTATTATTATTATTATCATTATTAATATATATATCATTATTTAAAAATGGTTATTGTTATTGTTATTATTATTATTACTATATTATCATTAAGATAATTATTAGTATTATCGTTAATAATGTTATAGTAACTATCATTATTAATATTAGTGTAATTAAAACAAATATTTGTAACACCTAATTATTTTGATTACTATTATTATCATTATTATGAACACGATATAAAAGACGATTAAAAGCTATTAAACAAAACGATTAGGAAATAATGGGTAAGAGTATCATGATGAAATTAAAATATTATAAGATATTGATTTAGATTAAAATTATCGTTCTTATTATTTTTATCATTACTATTATTATTAAAAGTATCGTTAGTATTAAAACTATCATTTTAACAAAAATTATCATTTTAATAGAAATGTCATTTTTACTATAAAATATCATTATTATTATTATTATTTTAAATAGAATTATTATTTTAAAGATAATATTAAAAATTATCGTAAATATTAAAGTTACCATAATTAGAATTATCGTTTTATCATAATGTCATCTTAGTAATTATAAATATTGATATTTTTATAATAATAATTATTATTACAAAATAATACAACTTTTACTTACTATCATTATAGATATTATTTTATCAAATAAATATGTGATACAAACATATTTTACTACGTGTAATAACTTACTTTAATAATACCTATCATATTATCTTTATGATATTAAATGAACCCTATAAATTTTATTACTTAATATATATAAAAGTATATTTTATTATATAAATTTAATATAAAATTTTATTTATTAATAAATAAATTATATTATTTACTCTAATAAATCTTTTAAAAATATTTAAAAATATAAAACGACGATATTTAAACTATATATTGATCATGTATAGATTTTTGGTAATTATTTTGAGTCAAATTTACTTTTGTTGACTTTTGCATATTAGCCTAGAGCATTAGGATTGTGGTACACTATGACTTGACCTAATTTGTTAGACAAATATTGACCAACACATAAATATATATAATTAATTTAGGTTCGTGAATCCGAGGCCAACCTTGCACTTGTTCAATGACATTATATGTATTTTTACTACGAAATACAGTATGTTGAGTTTCATTTTCTCCCTTTTTAAATGCTTTTGCAATATATATTTTTGGGACTGAGAATACATGCGCTGCTTTTATAACTGTTTTACGAAATAGACACAAGTAATTGAAATTACATTCTATGGTTGAATTATCGAAATCGAATATGCCCCTTTTTATTAAGTCTGGTAATCTAAGAATTAGGGAACAGACACCCTAATTGACGCGAATCCTAAAGATAGATCTATGGGCCTGACGAACCTCATCCAAAGTACCGGATGCTTTAGTACTTCGAAATTTATATCATGTCCGAAGGAGGATCCCGGAATGATAGGGGATATTCTTATATGTATCTAGTTAATGTCGGTTACCAGGTGTTCACCATATGAATGATTATTTTTGTCTCTATGCATGGGACGTATATTTATGAGAACTGGAAATGAAATTCTTGTGGTCTATTAAAATGATGGAAATAAATGATTATGATAAACTAATGAACTCATCAACCTTTTGGTTGACACTTTAAAGCATGTTTATTCTCAGGTGTTAAAGAAAACTTCCGCTGTGCATTTGCTCATTTTAAAGATATTACTTGGAGTCTTTCATAGCATATTTCGAAGAACGTTACATTCGAGTCATTGAGTTCATCAAAGATTATTATTAAATCAATTTATAGTTGGATAGTGGATATTATGAAATGGTATGCATGCCTGTCAATTTTCGATGTAAATAAAGTTTGTCTTTTAAAAACGAATGCAATATTTGTAAAATGTATCATATAGAGGTCAAATACTTCGCAATGTAATCAACTATTGTGAATCGTTTATAATGTATATGAACGGGTCCTTTCATCCGCTGTAGTAGTCACGCTGTTAGACTTGCTGTGTAGACTTCCGCTGCTTTCTATTAGAGATGTCTCTGCATGAAACTTTTACTTTGCATTCACGAACTATGTTACTTTTAAATAATGAAGTTGTAATGACCCTTGGGTCTCGTACTTATGTTAATTGCTTCTATTCATAGGAAGCACGTCATCTTTTGTAAAACGCTATCTTTTTATGAATGCAAACTTATTTTAAAACATCAGTGTTTGACCTTGTAATGATCCTGTTGTTGATGATTCGTACACGTTAATTTTGTACGGGGCGTCACAACAATGATCCGAACCGCTTCTTGTAAAGCAACTCCTTGTCATAAATTCATCAAACTTCAAGTACCATTGTCGTGGTGCTTGTTTTAACCCATACAGACTTTTCTTCAATTTGCAAACCCATCTCTCTTTACCAACTACCTCAAAGCTCTTTGGTTGCACCATATAAATCTCCTCTTTAAGATCCCCATGTAAAAATGCGGTCTTTACATCTAATTGTTCTAGATGTATGTCATCAGCAGCAACAATACTCAAAACCAATCAAATAGTAGTCATCTTCACAATCGGTGAAAAGATCTCATTATAATCAACTCCTTCCCTTTGTTGAAACCCCTTAACTACCAACCAAGCTTTGTACCGCTTTTTTCCGTTCAACTCATCTTTGTCCCGAAAGACCCATTTACTGTGCAACACCTTTTTCATTGGAGGTAATTTCACTAAAGACAATGTTTTATTCTTGACAAGTGACCCTATCTCTTCTTTCATAGCAAGCTCCCACTGTATGGATTCTTTAGATTGTCTTGCTTCAAAATAACTCTCGAGTTCACCATTTTCGGTATAGAGTAAATAGTTTGCCGATGGAGAAAACCTAACAGTAGGTTTGGGCATTCTACTAGAGCGTCTCAATGGTGGAGTAACGGGTTGTGGTGATAGAGTTAAGTCACCATCATCCCCACCAATAGAGCTCTCATCATTTTCGGAGCTAGCACCACTCTCCGGATCATCTCCATCACTTTGATCCTCACCGTCAATCGGTAATACAATAGTTCCCGAAATCCCACTAGATCCTGTATTCATATCAACAAACTCATCAAGCATAACCGGATTATGATTAGAATTAACCGTTACCTTGGTTCCATACAACGAGCTTTCATCAAAAGTAGTATCTCTACTACGAATCACCTTCCTCACCTCATTGTCCCAACACCTATCACCCATGTAATCCAACCCATACCCGATAAAAGTACATTTTCTTGATTTAGCTTCAAGCTTGTCTTTGTCAATGTTTTTGGTTTTCACATACACATTGTAACAACCTTGCTTTTTCCGTCACTTCTGTTAACTGTCCGTTAGTTGATTTAACGGTGATTATTTGACTTTTTATGTGTTTAAGTGTATTAAATGCATACGTGATCCTTGGAGGGTTATTTAAATTAATATGGGTTAATATTAATCGATAAAAATATTTCGGATAAAAAAAATACGATAAAAACGTTACAGTTTGAATAACGACAAAAACTGATTTTTGAGCAACGAAATGCTCGGGTTTATTTTAATAATTATTTTAATAATTATTAACTTTTCAAAATATTTAATTTATGGGGTTTTTAATAGATTAAACGTTTGTTTGCGTTTTAATGATCAGTTTAGCGTTCCTCGCCTTCAGTACGTTTAAACAGCACTTGAAATGAGCCACGAACACACGCTTTTGCAAAACACGAGCCCGGGAGTATCACCCATGGTCCATTCGGCCGATCCCACTCCCCTCCCCCTTATATTTTGATTTTTAGCTTAATTGAGGGACTTGTTTGTAATTAGTGATAATTAAACCCTAGTATATAAGACTTGTTTAACCTAAACACTCTCATAACCCTCACATAAAAATTTGCAGTCGATCCCTCTCCTCCCTCCAAGACCGTCGACATCATCATCATAACCATATCTTCAATTTTTGACTTTTTGATTAAACCTCAAACACAAAGATTGCAATTCCCTTCGTCCTCTACGCACAAGTGTAATTTATTTGGCGATCTAAGGTATATTTTTGCAAACCCTAGCTCTAAAAATTCTGATTTGATAAAATTTTATAGTTTATGTTGGTCAATTGCTCGATTCATCGCGTTTGTATGTATTGGTTATCGTTAATTTGTTCGCATTGATTGTTTCATGTGAAAACCGAAATATTTATTGATGATACTGCTATGATGGGCTTGTTTTCTGTAAATGATTATTGTTTAGATGAAAAGAGGTCGAAAAATTAATAACGTTAGGCTCAAGAATCAATGGATTTCGTTATCGTATGCTCTAGATATGTTAAATCAAAGTTTTGTTGTGATCTTGCCATGAATCCGAATTTTATGAGTTGTTTGCTTTGTGAATTATGTTATAACATGTTAACCATTGAATAGATGACTCAAAAACACTCAAGTTAGACTAGGATTTCATGCAATTTGGATTTGTATAACTTCCGATATGCTTAATTGAATAAACATGAAAAACTGACTTGATCATTATCTTGAAATTGACTTTTTAATTCATTTGCCATGAGATGATGATTTAGGTCTTTGCATTTCTGGAAAATTCATATGTTTTAGTTATCTTTTAACCTAGGCCTTGCATCATTTGGATTTGTGAAACTTGAGTAATATGCGAATCGAAATGATAACCTGAATTCAATCCAAATCTGTAACGTATGCACCTCTAGCCTTATAGCATGAGTTGTGGACCTTTTGAGACCTTGCCCTTTTGGATATTGAAACTTTGTATGTTCTGTGACTTATGTCTAGTTTATGTCAAGTTGTGAAAACTAATCCATTGTGCACACTATGGCCATAGTTTTGGTGACTTCTAATTTGAGCTGAAACAGAATGTCCACCTTGATTGAATTAACTGTACTAATTGGCTAAACAAAAATGGCTGAATTTTGGATATGTGGTAATTTGATTTGTCCTTGAACCATGGCCACTGACCTAGCTTGATTTTCATGTCCCTAGATCCGGTTATAGCCAAAACGAGATTGGTGCGCAATCAGAAACTGATTTAGTGAACCATAAATATGTCCCTTCTGAAACCCGACTTATAGATATCGTATGAGACCCTGCTATTGCTTTTTGGAAACGTTTATATGTCTAGTTAAGATCTGGAACTTTTCATACTACCATGTATTATGTGATATGAGATATTGTGCATTGTTTGCAACTTGTACATGAACGTTATGCTAGACGATAAACTGTGATCGCGTATTTGACTAATTATGATCTAAAACGTGTTAGTTGACTTAGGTTTGACATGTTGACCAACATTTGACATGAACCTACTGATGTTGACTTTAGTTGACCACCTTGACCAAGTTTAACTTTTGGTTTGACTTTGGTTGACTTTTGTTGACTTGCATGAATTAGTTGAATTTTACTTTGAAACGAGTCGAGTCGAGCAATAAGACAACTTACTCTATGAAATCACTATATTATAAGACATAAATAATGACCAACCTATATATACGCATACTTAGGTTGCTATACTCGGATATAAACTATACAAGCTAATTTGCTTACGTTTGTTCAAGAGCTATCCAAAGGTGAGTCTACAGTCCCACTTTTTTTTTACTTACTATTTTTGGGATGAGAATACACGATGTTACTTACATTTTTCAATTGCTTTTATATTTGACACAAGTACTTATTTTACATATTGAGTTTTGTTCATAAAGCCCCTAGCTTGAATATTTTTATCACCTTCGGGTAAGCACAATTTATATGGACGGTTCCGCTAGGTTAGACAAACCTCACCCAAATAATATTAACCGTGGTGCATTTACTTTGAACATTAAATACACTCGAACAAGTGTATAACATTTTTATGGGGTAAAGGGAGTGTAGTGGTTTCTATACCCAGGTCATTGTTAGTATTCATGTGCTCATGGATTATGTAAACATTTTGCAACTTCGGGTTGTGCGTATTGAAATCTTGTGGTCAAATGCGATTAAACTATTTTTCTGAATGATGTTTTTCAAATACTATATTACGTTATTTAAAATTGTGGGTTACAAACAAATGAGATAAAACTTGACATGGTTTTGTCTATGAATATTTGAAATTTCGCATGATAGTGTCTACAAACATTTGAAACAAGACATAGTGTCTACAGACTTTTAATATGAAACCTTGGTGGTCTTTCACTAATAAACGTCTTCTGAATATCATTTAATAATCATACTGTATTGTTTACCTAAAACCTGTAGATTCACTCAACATTATTGTTGATCCCTTTTGCGTGTTTTATTCTCAGGTATTAATTGCTTACGTTGTAAAATACTGCTGTTACGTAGAAGTCAAGCCAAGCACTGGGACCAGAGTTAACATTCCTTTAATGGATTTAGACGGGGTGTTAAACACATTACAACCAAAAACCCTTAAGTAAGCCAAACTCACCTTTTTACCGGTCCACTCTTCCTCTGGAATTCGAAACTCTAACAGTGTTGAGGGTCCTCTATTAATCAAATAAGCTGTCGTGTTCACGGCATCTGCCCAAAACATCTTTGGTAGACCCGCATGTAACCGCAGACTCCTAGCCCGCTCATTGAGCGTCCGGTTCATGCGTTCGGCAACCCCATTGTGTTGTGGTGTTTCCGGAACTGTTTTCAACATACGAATACCATGTTCCGCACAATAGTTGAAATGTCCCGTTCTTATTGATTAAAAACGTTCCATATTAATTGATTTCGTTGCGAGGTTTTGACCTCTATATGAGATGTTTTTCAAAGACTGCATTCATTTTAAAACAAACCATAACCTTTATTTCATCAATAAAGGTTTAAAAAGCTTTACGTAGATTATCAAATAATGATAATCTAAAATATCCTGTTTACACACGACCATTACATAATGGTTTACAATACAAATATGTTACAACAAAATAAGTTTCTTGAATGCAGTTTTTACACAATATCATACAAGCATGGACTCCAAATCTCGTCCTTATTTAAGTATGCGACAGCGGAAGCTCTTAATAATCACCTGAGAATAAACATGCTTAAAACGTCAACAAAAATGTTGGTGAGTTATAGGTTTAACCTATATATATCAAATCATAATAATAGACCACAAGATTTCATATTTCAATACACATCCCATACATAGAGATAAAAATCATTCATATGGTGAACACCTGGTAACCGACATTAACAAGATGCATATATAAGAATATCCCCATCATTCCGGGACACCCTTCGGATATGATATAAATTTCGAAGTACTAAAGCATCCGGTACTTTGGATGGGGTTTGTTAGGCCCAATAGATCTATCTTTAGGATTCGCGTCAATTAGGGTGTCTGTTCCCTAATTCTTAGATTACCAGACTTAATAAAAAAGGGCATATTCGATTTCGATAATTCAACCATAGAATGTAGTTTCACGTACTTGTGTCTATTTTGTAAATCATTTATAAAACCTGCATGTATTCTCATCCCAAAAATATTAGATTTTAAAAGTGGGACTATAACTCACTTTCACAGATTTTTACTTCGTCGGGAAGTAAGACTTGGCCACTGGTTGATTCACGAACCTATAACAATATATACATATATATCAAAGTATGTTCAAAATATATTTACAACACTTTTAATATATTTTGATGTTTTAAGTTTATTAAGTCAGATGTCCTCGTTAGTAACATACAACTAGTTGTCCACAGTTAGATGTACAGAAATAAATCGATAAATATTATCTTGAATCAATCCACGACCCAGTGTATACGTATCTCAGTATTGATCACAACTCAAACTATATATATTTTGGAATCAACCTCAACCCTGTATAGCTAACTCCAACATTCACATATAGAGTGTCTATGGTTGTTCCGAAATATATATAGATGTGTCGACATGATAGGTTGAAACATTGTATACGTGTCTATGGTATCTCAAGATTACATAATATACAATGCAAGTTGATTAAGTTATGGTTGGAATAGATTTGTTACCAATTTTCACGTAGCTAAAATGAGAAAAATTATCCAATCTTGTTTTACCCATAACTTCTTCATTTTAAATCCGTTTTGAGTGAATCAAATTGCTATGGTTTCATATTGAACTCTATTTTATGAATCTAAACAGAAAAAGTATAGGTTTATAGTCAGAAAAATAAGTTACAAGTCGTTTTTGTAAAGGTAGTCATTTCAGTCGAAAGAACGACGTCTAGATGACCATTTTAGAAAATATACTTCCACTTTGAGTTTAACCATAATTTTTGGATATAGTTTCATGTTCATAATAAAAATCATTTTCCCAAAATAACAACTTTTAAATTAAAGTTTATCATAGTTTTTAATTAACTAACCCAAAACAGCCCGCGGTGTTACTACGACGGCGTAAATCCGGTTTTACGGTGTTTTTCGTGTTTCCAGGTTTTAAATCATTAAGTTAGCATATCATATAGATATAGAACATGTGTTTAGTTGATTTTAAAAGTCAAGTTAGAAGGATTAACTTTTGTTTGCGAACAAGTTTAGAATTAACTAAACTATGTTCTAGTGATTACAAGTTTAAACCTTCAAATAAGATAGCTTTATATGTATGAATCGAATGATGTTATGAACATCATTACTACCTTAAGTTTCTTGGATAAACCTACTGGAAAAGAGAAAAATGGATCTAGCTTCAACGGATCCTTGGATGGCTCGAAGTTCTTGAAGCAGAATCAAGACACGAAAACAAGTTCAAGTAAGATCATCACTTGAAATAAGATTGTTATAGTTATAGAAATTGAACCAAAGTTTGAATATGTAATTTTATGAGATATTTCATGCTAGTTGCCAAATGATGGTTCCCACATGTGTTAGGTGACTCACATGGGCTGCTAAGAGCTAATCATTGAAGTGTATATACCAATAGTACATACATCTAAAAGTTGTGTATTGTACGAGTACGAATACGGGTGCATACGAGTAGAATTGTTGATAAAACTGAACGAGGATGTAATTGTAAGCATTTTTGTTAAGTAGAAGTATTTTGATAAGTGTATTGAAGTCTTTCAAAAGTTTATAAATACATATTAAAACACTACATGTATATACATTTTAACTGAGTCGTTAAGTCATCGTTAGTCGTTACATGTAAGTGTTGTTTTGAAACCTTTAGGTTAACGATCTTGTTAAATGTTGTTAACCCAATATTTATAATATCAAATGAGATTTTAAATTATTATATTATCATGATATTATCATGTATGAATATCTCTTAATATGATATATATACATTAAATGTCTTTACAACGATAATCGTTACATATATGTCTCGTTTAAAAATCATTAAGTTAGTAGTCTTGTTTTTACATATGTAGTTCATTGTTAATATACTTAATGATATGTTTACTTATCATAGTATCATGTTAACTATATATATATATCCATATATATGTCATCATATAGTTTTTACAAGTTTTAACATTCGTGAATCACCGGTCAACTTGGGTGGTCAATTGTCTATATGAAACATATTTCAATTAATCATATTCAAACTTTGGTTCAATTTCTATAACTATAACAATCTTATTTCAAGTGATGATCTTACTTGAACTTGTTTTCGTGTCATGATTCTGCTTCAAGAACTTCGAGCCATCCAAGGATCTGTTGAAGCTAGATCCATTTTTCTCTTTTCCAGTAGGTTTATCCAAGGAACTTAAGGTAGTAATGATGTTCATAACATCATTCGATTCATACATATAAAGCTATCTTATTCGAAGGTTTAAACTTGTAATCACTAGAACATAGTTTAGTTAATTCTAAACTTGTTCGCAAACAAAAGTTAATCCTTCTAACTTGACTTTTAAAATCAACTAAACACATGTTATATATCTATATGTTATGCTAACTTAATGATTTAAAACCTGGAAACACGAAAAACACCGTAAAACCGAATTTACGCCGTCGTAGTAACACCGCGGGCTGTTTTGGGTTAGTTAATTAAAAACTATGATAAACTTTGATTTAAAAGTTGTTATTCTGAGAAAATGATTTTTATTATGAACATGAAACTATATCCAAAAATTATGGTTAAACTCAAAGTGGAAGTATGTTTTCTAAAATGGTCATCTAGACGTCGTTCTTTCGACTGAAATGACTACCTTTACAAAAACAACTTGTAACTTATTTTTCTGACTATAAACCTATACTTTTTCTGTTTAGATTCATAAAATAGAGTTCAATATGAAACCATAGCAATTTGATTCACTCAAAACGGATTTAAAATGAAGAAGTTATGGGTAAAACAAGATTGGATAATTTTTCTCATTTTAGCTACGTGAAAATTGGTAACAAATCTATTCCAACCATAACTTAATCAACTTGTATTGTATATTATGTAATCTTGAGATACCATAGACACGTATACAATGTTTTGACCTATCATGTCGACACATCTATATATATTTCGGAACAACCATAGACACTCTATATGTGAATGTTGGAGTTAGCTATACAGGGTTGAGGTTGATTCCAAAATATATATAGTTTGAGTTGTAATCAATACTGAGATACGTATACACTGGGTCGTGGATTGATTCAAGATAATATTTATCGATTTATTTCTGTACATCTAACTGTGGACAACTAGTTGTAGGTTACTAACGAGGACAGCTGACTTAATAAACTTAAAACATCAAGATATGTTAAAAGTGTTGTAAATATATTTTGAACATACTTTGATATATATGTATATATTGTTATAGGTTCGTGAATCAACCAGTGGCCAAGTCTTACTTCCCGACGAAGTAAAAATCTGTGAAAGTGAGTTATAGTCCCACTTTTAAAATCTAATATTTTTGGGATGAGAATACATGCAGGTTTTATAAATGATTTACAAAATAGGCACAAGTACGTGAAACTACATTCTATGGTTGAATTATCAAAATCGAATATGCCCCTTTTTATTAAGTCTGGTAATCTAAGAATTAGGGAACAGACACCCTAATTGATGCGAATCCTAAAGATAGATCTATTGGGCCTAACAAACCCCATCCAAAGTACCGGATGCTTTAGTACTTCGAAATTTATATCATATCCGAAGGGTGTCCCGGAATGATGGGGATATTCTTATATATGCATCTTGTTAATGTCGGTTACCAGGTGTTCACCATATGAATGATTTTTATCTCTATGTATGGGATGTGTATTGAAATATGAAATCTTGTGGTCTATTATTATTATGATTTGATATATATAGGTTAAACCTATAACTCACCAACCTTTTTATTGACGTTTTAAGCATGTTTATTCTCAGGTGATTATTAAGAGCTTCCGCTGTCGCATACTTAAATAAGGACGAGATTTGGAGTCCATGCTTGTATGATATTGTGTAAAAACTGCATTCAAGAAACTTATTTTGTTGTAACATATTTGTATTGTAAACCATTATGTAATGGTCGTGTGTAAACAAGATATTTTAGATTATCATTATTTGATAATCTACGTAAAGCTTTTTAAACCTTTATTGATGAAATAAAGGTTATGGTTTGTTTTAAAATGAATGCAGTCTTTGAAAAACGTCTCATATAGAGGTCAAAACCTCGCAACGAAATCAATTAATATGGAACGTTTTTAATCAATAAGAACGGGACATTTCAGTTGGTATCCGAGAGTTGGTCTTAGAGAACCAGAATTTTGCATTAGTGTGCCTTATCGAGTTTGTTAGGATGCATTAGTGAGTCTGGACTTCGACCGTGTTTACTTGAAAAATGATTGCTTAACAAATTTTGTTGGAAACTATATATTTTTAACATGTGAATATTATGTGATATATTAATCTCTTAACGCGTTTGATATTATGTGATAGATGTCTACCTCTAGAACAAGTCCCATTGACTCACGTAATAATAATGAAGAGTCAAATGTAAAGTGGAATGATTCGTGGACTGATTCACAAGTTCCTGAAGAGGAACCGGAAGAAGAGTCGGAACCGGAAGAAGAGTCGGAACCGGAAGAAGAATCAGAACCGGAAGAAGAATCGGAACCGGATGAAGAAATAGAACCGGTGGAGGAAATAATAAAACGGTTAAGTAAAAGAAAATCCTCAACCAACCGACCAAGGTTAATTATGATCAATGGTGTTTCCGCCAAGGAAGCAAAATATTGGGAGGATTACCAATTCTCCGATGAATCGGATTCCGACGAGAATTCCGATGATGTTTTAGAAATTACCCCAACTGAATTTAAAAAGGCAAAAGAAAATAATAAGGGAAAGGGCATAAAAATAGAGAAATCTAATTCCAACCCCGATGAACTTTATATGTATCGTCAACCCCCGAAGTCCTTAAGTTGTAACAATGACCCGGGAACCTCTAAACCACCAGGTTTTTCTAAACCAATGTGGAAAACGACGGCTCGTATTAGGGGAACATCATATATCCCTAGAAACTTGGCAAAACGAACCAAAACCGAAGAAGAAGAAACAAGCGAGTCGGAATAAGATAGTTGTATTCGTGTGGTGTAATATATGTAATATAGTGTGCTTATGCTTTATGATATATGTAAAAATTGCTTGTATTAATAAGTATTTTTTTTATGAATCTAACTCTTGTCTATTTTACAGTATAAAAACACAAAATGGATAGACAACCCAATATTTTAAGAGACCTACCCGGAGACATGATTGATGAAATCTTGTCTAGAGTCGGTCAGAATTCTTCGGCACAACTATTTAAGGCAAGATCAGTTTGTAAGACATTCGAAGAACGTTTCAAGAATGCCTTGGTTTATAAAAGGCTTTCGTTCGAAAGATGGGGGATATCACATTGGGAAATCCATAAGTTACGATGTGTTTACTTTGACGCATATATTGCGGGGAACCCAAATGCTATTTTACGCAACGGGTTAAGAAATTATTTTGACTCAATATATCCGAATATTGGACTTCGTGATTTAGAAAAAGCGGCTAACATGCAACATAAAGAAGCATGTTATGCTTACGGATTAGTAATGTTCGCTTCTCACCAAAGTGAGAACAAGAACATCGGGCTACAACTATTAAACAAAACGTTTCAACAAGTGACGGAGTCGGTAATTGGGGTAAGAAATGAGGTTTTTAGATTGTTACGGGACTGTTGGACATTACGTAACCCTCGTCCCTTTGACAACGTTACAACACGCTGTCTTATCAACGGCCATAACGGTTATGTTCCACAAGACCAAGGATGGGAAGTAATCCTAGTAAAACCAGAATGCATGACTTGTTTCTGGACGTATGAATTACGTGTCTTTATTGCCTTTGCTGAACGACTTGTGTACTAGCTAGAATTATCTTCACAACCATCTTGTATCAAATTTATTGTGTGCTATATTTCATGCTATATGTAAAATAAGCGGTATTATAAGTTTGTAAAATATTGTGTAAAAGTTTGAACGCGAAATATTATTATAATCAGTTTTTCATATAGAATTGTAGTAGTTGAATTGTATATTAGCTACTAAGTATGAACTTAACGGGTAGGTACTACCCGAATTTAAACTTATAAAACGCTAATATGAAGAAAAAGCTTTTATAAATGAGTTCATATTATGCTATGAAATACTATTAACTACACTTAATATTCTGTATGATTAACTTGTTCCATTTGACTATTTTGAAGGAAATGGCACCGACTACTCGACACACCGTGAATATGAATGAAGAGGAATTCCGTACTTTTCTAGCTTCAAACATAGCCGCAGTACAGGCTGCGCTACATACCAATAATAACCTTGGATCTAGCAGTACAGGAAATCGTGTAGGATGCACCTACAAAGAATTCACTGCCTGCAAACCTTTGGAATTTGATGGAACCGAAGGACCGATCGGATTGAAACGGTGGACCGAGAAGGTCGAATCGGTGTTTGCCATAAGTAAGTGTACTGAAGAGGACAAAGTGAAGTACGCTACGCATACCTTCACAGGTTCTGCGTTAACATGGTGGAATACCTATCTAGAGCAAGTGGGACAAGACGATGCGTACGCACTACCGTGGTCAGCATTCAAGCACTTGATGAACGAGAAGTACCGTCCCAGAACCGAGGTCAATAAGCTCAAGACAGAACTTAGAGGGTTACGAACCCAAGGATTTGATATTACCACGTACGAAAGACGATTCACAGAATTGTGCTTATTGTGTCCGGGAGCATTCGAAGATGAGGAAGAGAAGATCGACGCGTTTGTGAAAGGATTACCGGAAAGAATCCAAGAAGATACAAGTTCACACGAGCCCGCCTCCATACAACAGGCATGTAGAATGGCTCACAAACTAGTGAACCAGATTGAATAAAGAATTAAAGAACAGACTGCTGAAGAGGCCAATGTGAAGCAAGTCAAAAGAAAGTGGGAGGAAAACGGTGATAAGAATCACCAATACAACAACAACAGCAATTACAACAATAATCGCAACAATTATCCCAACAATCGCAACATCAATCGCAACTACAACAAACGGCCCAACAACAACAACAACAACAACAACAACAACAACAACAACAACAACAACAACAGCAACTACAACAATCATCCCAACAACAATAATAACCGCAACAACAACAACAATCAGAAGCAGCTATGCCAAAGGTGTGAAAAGTATCACTCGGGGTTCTGCACTAAATTTTGCAACAAGTGTAAAAGAAATGGTCATAGCGCGGCGAAGTGTGAGGTCTACGGACCAGGGGTTAATAGAATGAAAGGAACAAATGGTGTCGGAACGAGTAATGGCGGAGCAAGTAGTGTCGGAGCAAGTTATGCCAATGTAGTTTGTTATAAATGTGGAAAACTGGGCCACATTATTAGAAATTGCCCGAACCAGGAGAACACAAATGGACAAGGCCGCGGAAGAGTTTTCAATATTAATACGGCAGAGGCACAGGAAGACCCGGAGCTTGTTACGGGTACGTTTCTTATTGACAATAAATCTGCTTACGTTTTATTTGATTCGGGTGCGGATAGAAGCTATATGAGTAGAGATTTTTGTGCTAAATTAAGTTGTCCATTGACGCCTTTGGATAGTAAATTTTTACTCGAATTAGCAAATGGTAAATTAATTTCAGCAGATAATATATGTCGGAATCGAGAAATTAAACTGGTTAGCGAAACATTTAAGATTAATTTGATACCAGTAGAGTTAGGGAGTTTTGATGTGATAATCGGTATGGACTGGTTGAAAGAAGTGAAAGCAGAGATCGTTTGTTACAAAAATGCAATTCGCATTATACGAGAAAAAGGAAAACCCTTAATGGTGTACGGAGAAAAGGGCAACACGAAGCTACATCTTATTAGTAATTTGAAGGCACAAAAACTAATAAGAAAAGGTTGCTATGCTGTTCTAGCACACGTCGAGAAAGTACAAACTGAAGAAAAGAGCATCAATGATGTTCCCATTGCAAAAGAATTTCCCGATGTATTTCCGAAAGAATTACCGGGATTACCCCCACATCGATCCGTTGAATTTCAAATAGATCTTATACCAGGAGCTGCACCAATAGCTCGTGCTCCTTACAGACTCGCACCCAGCGAGATGAAAGAACTGCAAAGCCAATTACAAGAACTTTTAGAGCGTGGTTTCATTCGACCAAGCACATCACCGTGGGGAGCTCCTGTTTTGTTTGTCAAGAAGAAAGATGGTACATTCAGGTTGTGTATCGACTACCGAGAGTTGAACAAACTTACCATCAAGAACCGCTACCCACTACCGAGAATCGACGACTTATTTGATCAACTACAAGGCTCGTCTGTTTATTCAAAGATTGACTTACGTTCCGGGTAACATCAAATGCGGGTGAAAGAAGATGATATTCCAAAGACTGCTTTCAGAACACGTTACGGTCATTACGAGTTTATGGTCATGCCGTTTGGTTTAACTAATGCACCAGCTGTGTTCATGGACCTTATGAACCGAGTGTGTGTACCATACCTTGACAAGTTTGTCATTGTTTTTATTAATGACATACTTATTTACTCAAAGAATGACCAAGAACACGGGGAACATTTGAGAAAGGTGTTAGAAGTATTGAGGAAGGAAGAATTGTACGCTAAGTTTTCAAAGTGTGCATTTTGGTTGGAAGAAGTTCAATTCCTCGGTCACATAGTGAACAAAGAAGGTATTAAGGTGGATCCGGCAAAGATAGAAACTTTTGAAAAGTGGGAAACCCCGAAAACTCCGAAACACATACGCCAGTTTTTAGGACTAGCTGGTTACTACAGAAGGTTCATCCAAGACTTTTCCAGAATAGCAAAACCCTTGACTGCATTAACGCATAAAGGGAAGAAATTTGAATGGAATGATGAACAAGAGAAAGCGTTTCAGTTATTGAAGAAAAAGCTAACTACGGCACCTATATTGTCATTGCCTGAAGGGAATGATGATTTTGTGATTTATTGTGACGCATCAAAGCAAGGTCTCGGTTGTGTATTAATGCAACGAACGAAGGTGATTGCTTATGCGTCTAGACAATTGAAGATTCGCGAACAAAATTATACGACGCATGATTTGGAATTAGGCGCGGTTGTTTTTGCATTAAAGACTTGGAGGCACTACTTATATGGGGTCAAAAGTATTATATATACCGACCACAAAAGTCTTCAACACATATTTAATCAGAAACAACTGAATATGAGGCAGCGTAGGTGGATTGAATTATTGAATGATTACGACTTTGAGATTCGTTACTACCCGGGGAAGGCAAATGTGGTAGTCGATCCCTTGAGCAGGAAGGACAGAGAACCCATTCGAGTAAAATCTATGAATATAATGATTCATAATAACCTTACTACTCAAATAAAGGAGGCGCAACAAGGAGTTTTAAAAGAGGGAAATTTAAAGGATGAAATACCCAAAGGATCGGAGAAGCATCTTAATATTCGGGAAGACGGAACCCGGTATAGGGCTGAAAGGATTTGGGTACCAAAATTTGGAGATATGAGAGAAATGGTACTTAGAGAAGCTCATAAAACCAGATACTCAATACATCCTGGAACGGGGAAGATGTACAAGGATCTCAAGAAACATTTTTGGTGGCCGGGTATGAAAGCCGATGTTGCTAAATACGTAGGAGAATGTTTGACGTGTTCTAAGGTCAAAGCTGAGCATCAGAAACCATCAGGTCTACTTCAACAACCCGAAATCCCAGAATGGAAATGGGAAAACATTACCATGGATTTCATCACTAAATTGCCAAGGACTGCAAGTGGTTTTGATACTATTTGGGTAATAGTTGATCGTCTCACCAAATCAGCACACTTCCTGCCAATAAGAGAAGATGACAAGATGGAGAAGTTAGCACGACTATATTTGAAGGAAGTCGTCACCAGACATAGAATACCAATCTCTATTATCTCTGATAGGGATGGTAGATTTATTTCAAGATTCTGGCAGACATTACAGCAAGCATTAGGAACTCGTCTAGACATGAGTACTGCTTATCATCCACAAACGGATGGGCAGAGTGAAAGGACGATACAAACGCTTGAAGACATGCTACGAGCATGTGTTATTGATTTCAGAAACAGTTGGGATCGACATCTACCGTTAGCAGAATTTTCCTACAACAACAGCTACCATTCAAGCATTGAGATGGCGCCGTTTGAAGCACTTTATGGTAGAAAGTGCAGGTCTCCGATTTGTTGGAGTAAAGTGGGGGATAGACAGATTACGGGTCCGGAGATTATACAAGAAACTACCGAGAAGATCATCCAAATTCAACAACGGTTGAAAACTGCCCAAAGTCGACAAAAGAGCTACGCTGACATTAAAAGAAAAGATATAGAATTTAAAATTGGAGAGATGGTCATGCTTAAAGTTGCACCTTGGAAAGGCGTTGTTCGATTTGGTAAACGAGGGAAATTAAATCCAAGGTATATTGGACCATTCAAGATTATTGATCGTGTCGGACCAGTAGCTTACCGACTTGAGTTACCTCAACAACTCGCAGCTGTACATAACACTTTCCACGTCTCGAATTTGAAGAAATGTTTTGCTAAAGAAGATCTCACTATTCCGTTAGATGAAATCCAAATCAACGAAAAACTTCAATTCATCGAAGAACCCGGCGAAATAATGGATCGTGAGGTTAAAAGACTTAAGCAAAACAAGATACCAATTGTTAAGGTTCGATGGAATGCTCGTAGAGGACCCGAGTTCACCTGGGAGCGTGAAGATCAGATGAATAAGAAATACCCGCATCTATTTCCAAAAGATTCGTCAACACCTTCAACAGCTTAAAATTTCGGGACGAAATTTATTTAACGGGTAGGTACTGTAGTGACCCGAACTTTTCCATGTTTATGTATATTAATTGAGATTGATATTTACATGATTAAATGTTTCCAACATGTTAAGCAATCAAACTTGTTAAGACTTGATTAATTGAAATATGTTTCATATAGACAATTGACCACCCAAGTTGACCGGTGATTCACGAACGTTAAAACTTGTAAAAACTATATGATGACATATATATGGATATATATATAGTTAACATGATACTATGATAAGTAAACATATCATTAAGTATATTAACAATGAACTACATATGTAAAAAGAAGACTACTAACTTAATGATTTTTAAACGAGACATATATGTAAAGATTATCGTTGTAAAGACATTTAATGTATATATATCATATTAAGAGATATTCATACATGATAATATCATGATAATATAATAACTTAAAATCTCATTTGATATTATAAACATTGGGTTAACAACATTTAACAAGATCGTTAACCTAAAGGTTTCAAAACAACACTTACATGTAACGACTAACGATGACTTAACGACTCAGTTAAAATGTATATACATGTAGTGTTTTAATATGTATTTATACACTTTTGAAAGACTTCAATACACTTATCAAAATACTTCTACTTAACAAAAATTCTTACAATTACATCCTCATTCAGTTTCATCAACAATTCTACTCGTATGCACCCGTATTCGTACTCGTACAATACACAGCTTTTAGATGTATGTACTATTGGTATATACACTCCAATGATCAGCTCTTAGCAGCCCATTTGAGTCACCTAACACATGTGAGAACCATCATTTGGCAACTAGCATGAAATATCTCATAAAATTACAAAAATATGAGTAATCATTCATGACTTATTTACATGAAAACAAAATTACATATCCTTTATATCTAATCCATACACCAACGACCAAAAACACCTACAAACACTTTCATTCTTCAATTTTCTTCATCTAATTGATCTCTCTCAAGTTCTATCTTCAAGTTCTAAGTGTTCTTCATATATTCTACAAGTTCTAGTTACATAAAATCAAGAATACTTTCAAGTTTGCTAGCTCACTTCCAATCTTGTAAGGTGATCATCCAACCTCAAGAAATCTTTGTTTCTTACAGTAGGTTATCATTATAATACAAGGTAATAATCATATTCAAACTTTGGTTCAATTTCTATAACTATAACAATCTTATTTCAAGTGATGATCTTACTTGAACTTGTTTTCGTGTCATGATTCTGCTTCAAGAACTTCGAGCCATCCAAGGATCTGTTGAAGCTAGATCCATTTTTCTATTTTCCAGTAGGTTTATCCAAGGAACTTAAGGTAGTAATGATGTTCATAACATCATTCGATTCATACATATAAAGCTATCTTATTCGAAGGTTTAAACTTGTAATCACTAGAACATAGTTTAGTTAATTCTAAACTTGTTCGCAAACAAAAGTTAATCCTTCTAACTTGACTTTTAAAATCAACTAAACACATGTTCTATATCTATATGATATGCTAACTTAATGATTTAAAACCTGGAAACACGAAAAACACCGTAAAACTGGATTTACGCCGTCGTAGTAACACCGCGGGCTGTTTTGGGTTAGTTAATTAAAAACTATGATAAACTTTGATTTAAAAGTTGTTATTCTGAGAAAATGATTTTTATTATGAACATGAAACTATATCCAAAAATTATGGTTAAACTCAAAGTGGAAGTATGTTTTCTAAAATGGTCATCTAGACGTCGTTCTTTCGACTGAAATGACTACTTTTACAAAAACAACTTGTAACTTATTTTTCCGACTATAAACCTATACTTTTTCTGTTTAGATTCATAAAATAGAGTTCAATATGAAACCATAGCAATTTGATTCACTCAAAACGGATTTAAAATGAAGAAGTTATGGGTAAAACAAGATTGGATAATTTTTCTCATTTTAGCTACGTGAAAATTGGTAACAAATCTATTCCAACCATAACTTAATCAACTTGTATTGTTATTATGTAATCTTGAGATACCATAGACACGTATATAATGTTTCGACCTATCATGTCGACACATCTATATATATTTCGGAACAACCATAGACACTCTATATGTGAATGTTGGAGTTAGCTATACAGGGTTGAGGTTGATTCCAAAATATATATAGTTTGAGTTGTGATCAATACTGAGATACGTATACACTGGGTCGTGGATTGATTCAAGATAATATTTATCGATTTATTTCTGTACATCTAACTGTGGACAACTAGTTGTAGGTTACTAACGAGGACATCTGACTTAATAAACTTAAAACATCAAGATATATTAAAAGTGTTGTAAATATATTTTGAACATACTTTGATATATATGTATATATTGTTATAGGTTCGTGAATCAACCAGTGGCCAAGTCTTACTTCCCGACAAAGTAAAAATCTGTGAAAGTGAGTTATAGTCCCACTTTTAAAATCTAATATTTTTGGGATGAGAATACATGCAGGTTTTATAAATGATTTACAAAATAGACACAAGTACGTGAAACTACATTCTATGGTTGAATTATCGAAATCGAATATGCCCCTTTTTATTAAGTCTGGTAATCTAAGAATTAGGGAACAGACACCCTAATTGACGCGAATCCTAAAGATAGATCTATTGGGCCTAACAAACCCCATCCAAAGTACCGGATGCTTTAGTACTTCGAAATTTATATCATATCCGAAGGGTGTCCCGGAATGATGGGGATATTCTTATATATGCATCTTGTTAATGTCGGTTACCAGGTGTTCACCATATGAATGATTTTTATCTCTATGTATGGGATGTGTATTGAAATATGAAATCTTGTGGTCTATTATTATTATGATTTGATATATATAGGTTAAACCTATAACTCACCAACATTTTTGTTGACGTTTTAAGCATGTTTATTCTCAGGTGATTATTAAGAGCTTCCGCTGTCGCATACTTAAATAAGGACGAGATCTGGAGTCCATGCTTGTATGATATTGTGTAAAAACTGCATTCAAGAAACTTATTTTGTTGTAACATATTTGTATTGTAAACCATTATGTAATGGTCGTGTGTAAACAAGATATTTTAGATTATCATTATTTGATAATCTACGTAAAGCTTTTTAAACCTTTATTGATGAAATAAAGGTTATGGGTTGTTTTAAAATGAATGCAGTCTTTGAAAAACGTCTCATATAGAGGTCAAAACCTCGCAACAAAATCAATTAATATGGAACGTTTTTAATCAATAAGAACGGGACATTTCACATAATATACAATACAAGTTGATTAAGTTATGGTTGGAATAGATTTGTTACCAATTTTCACGTAGCTAAAATGAGAAAAATTATCCAATCTTGTTTTACCCATAACTTCTTCATTTTAAATCCGTTTTGAGTGAATCAAATTGCTATGGTTTCATATTGAACTCTATTTTATGAATCTAAACAGAAAAAGTATAGGTTTATAGTCAGAAAAATAAGTTACAAGTCGTTTTTGTAAAGGTAGTCATTTCAGTCGAAAGAACGACGTCTAGATGACCATTTTAGAAAACATACTTCCACTTTGAGTTTAACCATAATTTTTGGATATAGTTTCATGTTCATAATAAAAGTCATTTTCCCAGAATAACAACTTTTAAATCAAAGTTTATCATTGTTTTTAATTAACTAACCCAAAACAGCCCGCGGTGTTACTACGACGGCGTAAATCCGGTTTTACGGTGTTTTTCGTGTTTCCAGGTTTTAAATCATTAAGTTAGCATATCATATAGATATAGAACATGTGTTTAGTTGATTTTAAAAGTCAAGTTAGAAGGATTAACTTTTGTTTGTGAACAAGTTTAGAATTAACTAAACTATGTTCTAGTGATTACAAGTTTAAACCTTCGAATAAGATAGCTTTATATGTATGAATCGAATGATGTTATGAACATCATTACTACCTTAAGTTCCTTGGATAAACCTACTGGAAAAGAGAAAAATGGATCTAGCTTCAACAGATCCTTGGATGGCTCGAAGTTCTTGAAGCAGAATCATGACACGAAAACAAGTTCAAGTAAGATCATCACTTGAAATAAGATTGTTATAGTTATAGAAATTGAACCAAAGTTTGAATATGATTATTACCTTGTATTAGAATGATAACCTACTGTAAGAAACAAAGATTTCTTGAGGTTGGATGATCACCTTACAAGATTGGAAGTGAGCTAGCAAACTTGAAAGTATTCTTGATTTTATGTAACTAGAACTTGTAGAATATATGAAGAACACTTAGAACTTGAAGATAGAACTTGAGAGAGATCAATTAGATGAAGAAAATTGAAGAATGAAAGTGTTTGTAGGTGTTTTTGGTCGTTGGTGTATGGATTAGATATAAAGGATATGTAATTTTGTTTTCATGTAAATAAGTCATGAATGATTACTCATATTTTTGTAATTTTATGAGATATTTCATGCTAGTTGCCAAATGATGGTTCCCACATGTGTTAGGTGACTCACATGGGCTGCTAAGAGCTGATCATTGGAGTGTATATACCAATAGTACATACATCTAAAAGCTGTGTATTGTACGAGTACGAATACGGGTGCATACGAGTAGAATTGTTGATGAAACTGAACGAGGATGTAATTGTAAGCATTTTTGTTAAGTAGAAGTATTTTGATAAGTGTATTGAAGTCTTTCAAAAATGTATAAATACATATTAAAACACTACATGTATATACATTTTAACTGAGTCGTTAAGTCATCGTTAGTCGTTACATGTAAGTGTTGTTTTGAAACCTTTAGGTTAACGATCTTGTTAAATGTTGTTAACCCAATGTTTATAATATCAAATGAGATTTTAAATTATTATATTATCATGATATTATCATGTATGAATATCTCTTAATATGATATATATACATTAAATGTCTTTACAACGATAATCGTTACATATATGTCTCGTTTAAAAATCATTAAGTTAGTAGTCTTGTTTTTACATATGTAGTTCATTGTTAATATACTTAATGATATGTTTACTTATCATAGTATCATGTTAACTATATATATATATCCATATATATGTCATCATATAGTTTTTACAAGTTTTAACGTTCGTGAATCACCGGTCAACTTGGGTAGTCAATTGTCTATATGAAACATATTTCAATTAATCAAGTCTTAACAAGTTTGATTGCTTAACATGTTGGAAATATTTAATCATGTAAATATCAATCTCAATTAATATATATAAACATGGAAAAGTTCGGGTCACTACAATAGTCTTTAAATCCTTTGCTGCTGTATTATACTCCATTGTCAGATTTCAAGCCCTTAACTTTCAAGTTAGTCTCGTTTTCAACAGCAGCTCTCCACACTTTAAAGGTAGCAAATACATCAGATTTAAATTTAAGAAAGTAAACCCATACCTTTCTAGTGGAGTCATCAATGAAGGTGACATAGTAGCGGGAACCACCATGCGACTCAACCGTTGTTGGTCCATAGACATCGAAATGAACAAGTTCAAGCTTCTCCTTCTTTGGCGCAATCCCCGATTTCCCGAATGATACCTTCTTTTGTTTCCCCAAAGTACATGGCTCACAAAACCCGATATCCACCTTCTTCAAACCCGGAATCTTCCCATTAGAAACTAGCAACTTCATCCCCTTCTTACCCATATGCCCTAATCTTCGGTGCCATAGAGTAGAATCAGCCCCTACATCACTTGTCACTTTAACCTCATCATCATCGAATACCTCGACCATGTATAAAGTTCCCCTTTTATGTCCCGATGCCACGACTTGACCATCCTTTTGAACACGCCATTTGCGATCACCGAAGGTAGTATGATTACCTTCTTCATCCTATTGACCTATAGAGATAAGCTTCCTTCTTAAATCTGGAATATACCTCACATCTTTCAAAGTCCAATTAGAACCATTGGATGTCTTCAATGTCACATCTCCAATGTGAAGCGACCCGTCCTAATCCATAAGGACGAATACAATAACATATGGTTACATTGCGAGGTATTTGACCTCTATATGATACATTTTACAAACATTGCATTCGTTTTTAAAGACACACTTTCATTACATCGAAAGTTGACAGGCATGCTTACCATTTCATAATATTCAACCTATAAATGACCTAATCTGTCATTTACTTAATAATAATCTCTATTGAACTCAACGACTTGAATGCAACGTCTTTTGAAATATGCCATGAATGACTCCAAGTAATATCTCTAAAATGAGCAAATGCACAGCGGAAGATTTCTTTCAAACCTGAGAATAAACATGCTTAAAAGTGTCAACCAAAAGGTTGGTGAGTTCATTAGTTTATCATCAATATTCATTTCCATCATTTTTATAGACCACAAGATTTTCATTTTTCGTTTCAAAGTGCAGGTCTGCTCACTGCTATAAAATCCATTCATATGGTGAACACCTGGTAACCGACATTAACAGGATGCATATAGAATATCCCCATCATTCCGGGACATCCTTCGAACATGATAATTTCGAAGTACTAAAGCATCCGCAACAACGGATGGGGCTTATTGGGCCCAATAGATCAATCTTTAGGATTCGCGTCAACTAGTGGACTAGTTCACTAATTCTTAGGCTACCAAGCTAAAAGGGGCATATTCGGCTTCGATCATTCAACCATAGAATGTAGTTTCAATTACTTGTGTCTATTTCGTCAAACATTTATAAAAGCGCATGTATTCTCAGTCCTAAAAATATATATTGCAAAAGTATTTAAAAAGGGAGTAATGAAACTCACTATACAATATTTTGTAGTAAAAATATTCATACGACGATACTAAACAATGCAGGGTTGGCCTCGGATTCACGAACCTATATCATTTATATATATATATATTAACACACATAATGGTAATCGAACAAATTTATATATTATTAGTGATATACTTGTTATTTTAATAACTTATGTGTTTCATTAATAACTTAATTAAATGTATTTATTTTATATACTTTAAATAAATAAAAATGTTACTATAGTTTAGTTAAGTATATTTCTATATGACTAATTTTTTATTGTAGTAATGATAATAATATTAGTAGTAATATCAAGGTTGTAAAAGTCGCGAATCGGAGACGCATCGGTCGAGACCTAAAAAGGACGCGACGGCCGAGTCGGGGACGCGTCGGTGACGCATCGGTCGTTGACCAACGTTGACTTTATTAATAATTTCTTGAATATATATTTATATATGTATAAAATAGTTGATTCTGTACCATAAATTTCTTAAATAGGAACTTTAATTTAAATACAACCAAACTTCAAACTCAATTAATGTTACTCAGTACATAATCAGTAAGGACACAGAGAAAAAGGCGGCCAAAAAAATGAAAACAAACCCTAGTTTTAGAAACATATCACATGTTGACGAAAATTTGACTAATTTTGACTGTTTTGACCAACTTTGACCTTCTTTGACAGACTTTGACCGAACTTTTAGCATTGACCGCCTTTTGAGTCGTTTTCAGAAAAAACGGGACGGAGAACCCAAAAAAACGACGCATCGGCCGACGCGTCGGCCAAGTCGGCCGACTTTTACAACACTGAGTAATATTGATAATAATAATAATAATATTAGCCACAAAAGCTTATATTATTATTATTATTAGTCTACTTCTTAGATTTTGAAAAGAAACAACAAAGTTTTAGTTTTTACAAAATAACCACAAAACCTTATATTATTATTATTATTATATATATTATATTATATTATATATTTACAAAAGTAGCCAAAGCTTTCTATTACTTATTATTATTATTATTGTTATTATTATCATTATCATTATCATATTACTATTACTATAATAATATTATTATTATATTATATTAAAATATACCTTTATTTAAAAGGTAAAGTCTTATGAATAGTAACCAAGTACAAATTTCTAATGCATTCATTACAAGTTCACAGTGCACATACATTATACAAATAACACATTTTCTTTTATACACCAGTTGTTACTATTTTTAACGCATGAATAAGATCATTAAATAAAAACTAATATAATTCACAAACTAACGAATCCTTCCATCTAATTAACAAGACCGTTAAACAAAAACTAACATAATCAACAAGATCTTCAAACAATAATTATACCTCTTTTGACACAAAGATAGGGCATCTGATGCAATTTTGTCTATTAAATTTAGCAAACGTTTTTTGACACAACAAGAAGGCACCCGACGCAACGCGAGGGCACCCGACGCAACACGAGGGCACTTACACTAGTTATTATCTATTTATAAAAGTGTGACAATTAATTGTAGACATTCCAAAAAGTAATACTAGACAAAATTAGAGAAGGAGAGATAAGATTTTAATGTGCTTAGAGTATTTTAAGACCACTCTTATCCATAACACATGTCATGGAACCACATTGCTACCGCATCAGCGTCATCTCAGCAACTTCTTCATTTCACTTTACCAAACACATTCACTAACATCCATCACACCAACCACATTGACACCACAAATATATTTTATAATTATTATGATTATTATTATTACCTCATATACTAAAAGGGGGATGATTCTCACACACACTTTTTTGATCCTCACACACTAATTGAGTATTATTAGAAGAGTAAAAGGTTAAAATAGGTGTGTGAGGATCAAAAAAGTGTGTGTGAGAATCATCCCCATACTAAAACTCGCCTGATTATTATTATTATTATTATTATTATTATTATTATTATTATTATTATTATTATATTATTATTATTAGCTTTATTATTATTAGCTCACACGCTAAAACTCTCCTGACTTTCTGCACCTCCCTTCACTAAACATCCCAATACGACATTAAAAAAAAAAGGTAGAAAAACGGGTCGCCCCCATCTTCATCTGCCTAAACCTAATCGTCAATTTCCTCATACTCTACCATCTTCTCCTTCTTCACCCTCCACCCATCAAACCTGCAACTCATGCGCAAACAAACACACCTTCTCATCACCATCTTCATTCACAAGAAGAACACAAAAGGGAATGGAAGCCAACAATACAATACCTTCCTCAAAATTAGGGTTCATAACTTGATACAATAAGAAGATGCATCGGTTCAAATTAACATTGTTTCATACTTTTCATTCTTCATCGGTAACTCCGGCTTTCTTTTTCCACTCCCTAATTGACAACATTCCGATTGATTATTTCAGGTAATACATAAGAGCGATGTAAAGGACGTGAGAGATCATCAGCGCCTTCTGCATATATTGATGAATTTTCTCAAGCTTCTAATGTAGGGTTTCTGATTATTAATGATGTATTTTTCAGTTTTTAATTATAATCTTATTAGTGTAAGTTACCTATGATGGTTTGTTTTTGTACTATAACTGTATTATTGTTATTATAAAAGCCGATCTTCACAAATAAACACCTCAATTACGATCTTATTGTTCGATATACTTACTGTCGCTCATTTGGTGTTCAGACTAAAGAGGTAATTTGCCACTGGAATGTATTGACACCTTTTTCAGATATCACACACTTTATTATTGTTATTATTATGTATACACTCCTTAAAGTCCATTGCATATACAATTATTTCCTATGTCACAATATATTTTTTTACTGTTTTTCGTATTTTTTGTAGCTTATGTTTTCAGTTGCTGACATTGGTTATGTTTTTCAATTTGTTCGTCAATTTCTGTGATTTGTTAGGTAATCTTTTCTTTCATTGTAGATGTTGAGGTTGTGTTGGTTTTTTATAGTTTTTTTTGTAGTTTTTATGTGCTATTTTGGCGCTTGAAGTGGTTATTTGAGTGTATTGTTTATTGCATATTGTTAGTTTTTTACGAAGTGGAGCTCAATAGGTTCTTGTTGTTGTTGTTTGACTGTAATTTTGTTGGGTTTCTCATTGTTGTTGCATTTAAAGGTAATTGATACTAAAAGGGTTTGCAACATGTTAATGAGAAGGTTGTTTTTCAACAATAGCAGTAGTACCAGTAGCTGGAACAGTTTGATTTCGTATCTCACTATTCAGATATTCAAGGTATTTCATGCTTTTGTTGTGTATACGATGCATATAAGTTTTTGTCATACTGCCTGAGTGAAAATAGGTTAATGGAATGACTTAATTGTATCTGTACTATTTGTAGTGATGGTAGAAATAATGATTTGAACAGTTTCCGTGATCAGAACCTTACAAAGACTCGAGAAGTGTATGAAGTAGCTGCAATTCCTATAAAAAGAGCAGTCGTATTTGTTTTTCCAAATTATTTATTCTTTGCAAAAACTTGATTCATCTTCATCACCCAAAATTACTCGGCTACACACTCAGAACAAGTCCATCTTCCTCGCTGCTTTTTTCCCGTTGTCTCCCGTATTTTAGTGTTTTTCAACAGCGTTAGATTCTCCATTTCTACCCCAACTGCAGGTATTTTACTTATTTGGATTTTTAGGGCCTATCTATACATTGCACGTTCCTTTAATTTCTCTATGATATATCTGTTTAGGATTTGTTAGTTAGACAATTTTGCTTATTATGTTTCCGTTATACATGATTCATTCTGTGTTGCTTTCAATTCTCTTATTATATATGTGTTTAGGATTTCTTAGTTACACTTGGTATTGACTATGTTGATAGACTTGGGTTTTTGAATATGTTGGATTTTTTTTACTGTTAATATAAATATAGGATAGTACAACTGGATGTCAATAAGTTTTTTAGCGAATTCATTTCGGAATTTAATGTGTGGAAATACTATATTTGTAGCAGTATAAATATAGGATAGTACAGCTAGAAGTCAATAAGTTTTTTTATCGAATTCAATTCGGAACTTAATTTGTGGAAATACTGTATTTTTAAGTTGTGTTCTATTGTTATGATTACTCTAATCTGCATAGCTTGAATTGATGAAGAACCATGAAGTAACAAAATCCAACTTATTAACTCATAGAGATGATTGTGACTGAACTGTGGAGCATGTAGTTGCCCAAATCAACTCTACAAATACTGAGTGCTGAGGTTGGAATCAAATTATAAATATTTACTCACTAAATTTTTGTATGCTATGGTTTTAGTTAGAGCTGATTAGTTTGATTAGGCTATTATTTTTGCTTAAATATGGATCTCAGTTGATTCCATTTGACATTTACCAGTAAGCTATAATATAGGATTGACATTTTCATGTTTAATTATCAAATGGCATCTACTTATCAGCCCTAACTATTAATATCCTTTAAAATAAAAGAATCACACATCATACAATGATTGGGAACAGAGTTGACTTATCGGATCTAATAGCTCTAACAAGACTTATATGCTCAGCTAATTACATTGTCAAATGGGATCACAATGGCCCTCTAAATAAAATTAGGTAATAAATGAAATCTACTTAACTATGCTAATATAATATGGTAAAATGTTTTAAACTAATGACATCTACTTACAATATAGAATACATGTTTTTTTTTATTATGTTAGAAGGACGTGTTTATGTAATTGTTTTATTTGGTTTAAAATCGACGTGTTGGGTCTTCTGTTTCAGATGCGTCGTTTGTGACGATAGCGGATCGCCAATGATTGGGGCATCTAATGTCATATGTATGTTTATTACTTTGTGCGATGTTACAGTTGTGATATTGGATTTCATTGGCTTCTTTTTTAATGATTATGTTCATGCATATCTTATATGCAGGTCATGTTTCATATATTTTGGATTTTTAACTCACACTTTGAAGGTTACTTTGAAAACTACATGTATTTGAAAGCTATATGTTTGCTTTACAAAATTTTTATAATGAAGTGATTATGTTTTATTAATAAAGAACGCTATTCAAACCAATATGAATTACAACGACAAAAAACAAACTCGGCGTGCAGAATCTCAAATTCATATGTGAGCCCACCAAAAAATGGGACCAGACAATCGCAAACCCAACTTCTATGATATTCGGGGTTGCAAACGGAATTCGAAAGCATGCAGGCAGTAGGATACCCACAACACTACTTTGAATTCAAGTCATTCAACCCAACTGAAAGGCTTCACAATGACAGGTAAGTAGGTAACACTACGAAAATTTAGATACTGTAAGTTTTAAGGAAAAAAATTAGCAAATATCAGGTACTTCCAACATATGTATGTTCTACAGACCCATAACTGATACCTAATTACCTTTTATATGCCACTACAAATACTCAGCAGACACCACAAAAACATATATACATGCATGTCATTCATCCTTTACTATCATTATAGAACACATTTAAGGAAACATATATTTAGAAAAACAGCCCGAATATATGTCATTGATCCTTTGCTATCATTACAGAATCAATACACTTACTAACAAACTCATGAAAAAAGACTAGATCGGTCGCGTTCAAAACATCGAAGGCGTAAAACAAAGCGGAACTCTAAACGAAGACCAAAAAGACTGAAGATCAATCGACACCAACCCTTCAACACCTATCAAACATCAAGAAGAGAGCGAATGCAATGAACAGAAGAAAAAAAGAGAGTATGTAGATAAGCTAAGATCATAGTCATTTTGTTAATTTAACCCAAACTACATAGCGAAAAAAACAATAATGCTGTAAAACAACCATTGTGTTAATGTAAATGGAACAAATTACGTAACAAACCAAGATCAACAAATCAAAAAGTAGCCGCAGCATCCCGCGGCCCGGTCTCATTCTAGTTTATACTATTATTATTTTTTTTAAATCGTATAAATAAAAAATAATAATTTAAAAAATTAAAAAATATATATAATAAAATAGAAATTTTCATTAAAATAAAAGCACACATTACATTAATAAAAAGTACAATTAAATTTAAAAAACAACCCACCCTAGTGGTCCAGTGGTTTACCCCTTTGCACTTGTGCATTGGGATGGAGGTGGGGAGGTCTCAAGTTCGGGTCTCTCCCCTTAGAAATATCCGTGGAATTTATTTCCTGAAAGCCGGATTGCCCTGTGGAAGGTTTTACCGACCCGTATTCAGGACTCAGGTCCGACCGCCTGCCCCTCGAGATGGTTTAAGGTTCGGATCCCTGTAATACCAACAACTTGCCTTTCAAAAAAAAAAAAAAAAAACAATACATAATTAAAAACTACAAATTTAAAAAGATAGAATTTATTCTTCATCGCCGTCGGACTTGTACTCCTTGGCGTACTTCTTGGTTAGCTTGTAACGATATTTCATGACCAAATCATATTGCTCCGGAGGAATGTCGGTAGAAACCAGTTGAGATAGAAGTCTTAAACCATTGATATCGGCTAAAAAGTCACGTTTTCACCCCGGTATTAAAGCCCAAAAACAAGAAAGATTCGAACTTTATCGGAAAAATACCCACTTCGTCGGTTAGAATTGAAGAACAAGTAATTACGAAGGCGGTGCAAAAAGAATCAAGAGAATCGGAGCTAAAACGAAGATTCTAGAGCGAAAACGGTGAAAGACAAGAAATCAAGTTACGATCCAGGAAATCAAGGCTAACCAGCACACCATACGGCTTGTCATACGGCCTGCCTCTATGGATACGACCTGCCAGATACGCCCCACCAAGTGCCTTCACCATACGGCCTGCCATACGGCCTGCCAGGCGTATTTTGGCATTTTCCTAGTCTATTTAATGGGTCTTTGTCATTCATTCTAACACACACTTCAATTCAATTCTTTCTCTCTCTTGTACAATATTAGTCATACTCTCAAGGCCTTCGACTCCGTGCGGGAAACCTAGTACCCGGAGAAGAACGCTGAAGATTGTATTAGGAGCGGTCTGGAGTCTTGAAGTTGTCACTTTTGTATTCGGTCTACTGGTACCTCTATCCTTTATCTTATATAATGTTTTATTATATTGTTGCCATGATTAGCGAGTAGTTATCTTTAGTGTATGCTATGATGTAAGCAGTTATAATGCCGAAATAATATTATGGTTTGTGTATGCTGTCGAAATGCTTTTCGATTATGCTCTAAACTCAATTGTTTTTCCAACTAATAGAACGTAGTTATAGGCTCTGTTATTGGGAAGTCGCAAACCCCGATTTAGAGTACACTATCTGTGTCACCCTTGGTAAGAGAAGTCTATCGGATACAACGTAATATCGACTGAGGCACACCGGTTGTAGTAAGTCTATCAAGCTTTGAATTCCGACTGAGGACTCTTTCGTAGTGAAACATCTGACTAGACCCCTAGTACATTGTCGGTCCTTGTAACACCCCAGCTTAACATGACCACAATATTGTCCGCTTTGCCCGCAGGCGCATGGCTTTTTCTTGGTGACCACACACGAGAAGCACTTTCCCAGGAGGTCACCCATCCTGGTAGTTCTCTCGCCCGAGCACGCTTAACCACAACGTACTCGCACTTCTACTCAGCCTGTGATCCCAAAACGCGTTGTGTCATTTAAGCGTGAGTATTACCTTATAATCCCATGATCACTCATGTTCGTGGGCGATGTGGGATTTGCCTAGGGTGTTACATTCACCCCCCCTTAGGGACTCATCGTCCTCGATGAGGTTTGCCCCACCACCCCCAACGGCACATGAGTGGCTCTGATACCATTCTGTAACACCCCAGCTTAACATGACCACAATATTGTCCGCTTTGCCCGCAGGCGCATGGCTTTTTCTTGGTGACCACACACGAGAAGCACTTTCCCAGGAGGTCACCCATCCTGGTAGTTCTCTCGCCCGAGCACGCTTAACCACAACGTACTCGCACTTCTACTCAGCCTGTGATCCCAAAACGCGTTGTGTCATTTAAGCGTGAGTATTACCTTATAATCCCATGATCACTCATGTTCGTGGGCGATGTGGGATTTGCCTAGGGTGTTACAGTCCTAGACCATGCTAGTGTAGTCACCAAGCATATAAACTTCGTACGTGTACGCTGAAGTACAGCGGTTGTTGTAAGCTGTACTCTGCTAAGTAAGGCCATGGAACACGGTTAGTGTTGACCAGTACACTGCACCATAACGCGGTCTCAAGCATTGCACCTCGCTTGAGGGATTCTTAGTTAATTAAGGAACTGTTTGTTTAGACACATAAAGGATTGGACCGTTAGGATAACCGAACGTGTTCATGGAAGTCATCTTGACTTGGCCATGGTGTTCTTTATGGTTGAACTCTTTTTAAGGGCCTAACTATCTTTTACCAATCATTAACGAAAGCATTGAAACACATCACGTCTCTTGGATATGGTAAACCATGTATTCTATTATGCTTAAGAAAGTTTAGACCATTTTGGAATGTTAATACGTCACCCAACCGAGTCGCTCAATTGGATGAACCGTCTGAACGTGTATGCCTGTAGTCAGACTGCATGGGCGTCGGGGGTAAGGGACGTTGCTGTCTATTCAGAATCGTCAAGCCTAACGCAGTACCCAGTGACATGTCTTATGACAGGGGCGTTTAGGACCAGTGTAATGAATACAAGGCCTCTGCCTATTCATGAGCCAACATTCCATAATCTCGGCAGAATAACTGATGAAGTCATAGTATGCACTTACTTTAACCTTATCTGAATTACAAATTTTATCGCATTTACTTTATCTATCTTATAAATTAGAAAATCCTAAAATAAATATTCACTACTCCCTAACTATCTTAGGCTAAAATATAGGTTCGATGTTACTGATATCTCAAAAATACGACTCTAGGTCATACTTCCCTTACTTATAAGGAGTAGTAAGATTTAGGTCCCGCTAAATATAAATTTAAAACAAGTACCCTCTCCCATGAGTGGCTGATCCCGGTGAGCCGCGGCCTAACGACACCGCGCAAATAAAAACCGTCTGTTTCGGCCATATCAAGAGAGAATACCCATAGTTTTTGGCGCCGCTGCCGGGGAACTGGTATCAGGCAATATTGCTCTCTATCAAACTTATTCACAATCATTTAGTGGTGTCTAAGAAAGACAATTATACACGGACTTGGTTATTGGATTTTCTGAACAGTCGCCAATTATATTGGGACCAAAAGGATCCTGCCTCTCCGTAGTCGGCCTGGCCACTTGGTTTGTTGAATAGTTCGTGCGAAGCTCTGTTACCGAAATACCAGGGAATCAGTAGCCAGAACCAAAAACATATTCCACCATAGGATAGTTAGTTAATTAGATTAGATTACCTTAGACTACCTTAGATTAGATTACCCTAGATTAAATTAGATTACCTCAGAATTAGATTAACTTAGTTTAGCTTATTATAATTTAGCTTATCTGCGAAAATATAAAAACAAAAAGGCATACCTAGTGTATGGCCCAAACCCAATCTAGACCAGGGCCGTTGTTATTCGTAACTGATCCAGACGCAATAATCTCTAAAGCACGCAAGGAAGCAAGAATCAGAAACCAAATGGCGTTACGCGTTACTTTAGCAGAAAATGTCAAACCCTCGATTGAAGGTCGAGGAGGACCAATCAGATTTCCAGAGATTCAAGGACACTCGTTCGAATTAAAACATCACATCATCCAGCTCATTCAGAATAGCTGTCAGTTTCACGGATTACCGAATGACGATCCTAATTCTCACCTTAATAAATTCATATCTCTTTCGAACTCCTACAAACAGTCAGGGATAGGACAAGATATAGTCCGGCTATACTTGTTCCCCTATTCTCTCACTCATCATGCTCAAACTTGATTTGAAGGATTGGAAAAAGATTCCATCGCGTCATGGACAGAGATGGCTACTAAATTCCTAACCAAATATTTTCCTCCTTCTAAACAAACCAAATAGAATAATGACATCATTAAATTCAAACAAAGTTACGATGAATCTCTTTACACCGCATGGGAGCCATTTAAAACCTTGCTGAAGAAATGCCCTAATCACCAGCTAGAACGGTCAGCCCAAATCTGCACCTTCTACAATGGTCTTACGGTAAATCATAGGATGACGATCGATGCAGCAGCTCAAGGGAATCTGATGAACCAAACCGCAGACGAAGCATGGGAATTGTTCGAGAACATGACGATGCATCATCATGACTGGAACACTGGTGAAACAACTTCATCATCCGCACCACTCTCCGCACTTAATAATCAAACGGAGGCCATCAAATCCCTCACAGATAAGATGGAATATCTTACCAAACAACTCGGAGAATTGAAGACGCAACCGCAGCAGGTTAACCAAGCTCAGGCTTGTGTTAATTGTACCAACCCGCAACCTACTGAAGATTATCAAGTTGAGTACGAAAACCCTGACGGTTCAGTCTGTTACGTCCAATACCCAGCTCATCCACCAAATCCCGGATTCAATCAACCACCTAGGGTTAATCAATTTCAGCGAAGCAATCAACCTTTTCGCTATCGCTATCCACCTTATCCATCCCAGCAATCTCAATTGACCTACGATTAACCACTTCCACTCACTGGTCCCCCAGTTGAGGAGAATTCCCCTACCACCCAGATTACAAAAGCAGCTAACCCCACTCTCGGAGCTGATGATCAGTTAACTCAGTTCATCCAAGGACAACAACAGCTAAATCAGAGAACTGCAACCAGACAAGATCAGACAGAGGTACTAATGAGAAATCAATTGGCTCTGCTCAAAAGTTTGGAAACGCAGCTCGGACAGTTATCACAACGCCTTGAAACCCGACCGCAGGGAAGATTGCCAAGTAATACTATCCAAAATCCCCACATAGAAGAAGCAAAGCAAATGGATTCCGTAATCCCAGAGGAAGAACCACGGAGAAGGTCAACTAGGCTCAAGAACAAATCGACATATACTCAGAAGCTGACCCTGAAACTCCAGTTCGCGTACCTTATCCTGGAAGGCTACAAGAAGAACCATCCAAGCTTGATTCCTTCAAACTTGATGGCAGATTCTTGGACACCATGTCCAAAGTTCCCAACCAGAAGAGATACATCCGAAGGCTTCTTTCTACAAAGGAGAGGATACCAGACTCTAACAAAATTCCACTGAGTGAAGAATGCTCTGCATTACTCAGAAACTCTCTACCACCTAAGCTAGGAGATACGGGCCGATTCGTTTTCCCGTGTTCAATTTACCAATCTGGAACCATTCATGCGCTAGCAGATTTAGGAGCAAGTATCAACCTAATCCCCTACTCTCTCTACAAGAGATTAGAGTTAGGAGACTTGTCACCAACCAAAATGACAATCCAACTTGCCGATCATACAATTCGATATCCTAAGGGCATAGTTGAGAACGTCTTGGTGAAAGTCGATAAATTCTTGTATCCTACGGATTTCGTAGTGATGGATATCAAGGAAGACCTACACACCCCAATAGTGTTAGGAAGACCTTTCATGAATACGGTTAGGACTGTCATTGATGTGTACAATCAAACCATGATCTTACGATCGCATGGGGAGAGCGTTACCTTCAAAATTGACCTACCAACCAATCTTTCTGGACAGGCAGAGATGTTTTCTATTTCCACTAGACGGATCACTTCCGATGATGAGTCTTCACCACCAGCCGATGATGTCGAGATGGGTGTCGAATCACAGTCTGTAGATGACCCAGAAATGGAAGAAGAGGATCCCAGCGAAGAAATAGAGGAAGAGGAGGAATCTGAGGAGGAAGAGGAAATGGAAGACGTAAAAGAAACTGCGACAGTACCCGTTCCAAGCACTGAGCGTCATGAACAAATAATGAGGCTTGAGACGGAAGATCACAGTTTAATCATTCGCTTCAAGAAGAAGACCGACAAGGCTGAGGTTAAGGATATAGAAATTGATCCTGTTAGTATCAAAGTGGAGAATCAGAATACTGAAGAAACCCGTTCATCAGAGCAAGATACCGATGATGATGAGGAAGAGCATCATGAAGACATTCTGACCAACTCACACTCTCCAACCGAATCAAATCAAGGGGAGCCGGACTCTTCTTTAGATCGAATTCCAGATATATCCACACACGCAGACATGATCACCTTCATCAATGACACCGATGAATTTGAAGACATTCTCGAAGCCATCCGAAAGTCAACCATTGACTTTTCGCTACACTTAACAGAACGAATTATGGCTATCAGAGAAGAGCACCACCTCTATCTCTGAAGAGAAGACGATGATGTTGAAATCCTAGAAGAACGCATTCAAGACTTTATCAATTCTCTTCACGATCATATCTATCACGAAGAAAGGCAACGAGAGCATAACTCAGTAGTTCGCACTATTCTCGAAATAAGATTCTGTCGAGATCAGAAGATCATTTACTCTAGGGTTTATAACGCCTAAGCCGGATCTGCACTTCCGTTCTCACGAAACCAACGAGCACTACTGACTCTCATCCGGAAGCACATGGATCTTTCCACCGGCCGCCCGACTTATCACTCTGATTTGCAAATGATCGAAGATATTCACAGCTTTTTCGCTCTCTTGGAAAGAGATAATTTCGAAAGCACACCAGACAGACTAGTGATTTACGTAACAATTGATCACCACGCCGATCTAATTATCAAAGAGTTACAAGACGCTGTTATGAAGGAAGCAAGGCGAAACAATCCGTTCTCTCATCTTGAACCAGATCGAGTCAACATTTCCACCTATGTTACGAAGCAACTATCACGTATCTTCCACGAGTCCACGGATCCTAGTTTCACATTTAAAGCTGGATGTCGGGAGATATACTCAAAGACGGTGAAATTAATACTCGGATCAGGATTGCTGTTCACTTCTTTCCATCTTCATCTCTTAATTAATCTGTGCAAAGCTACCGACTCCTACTGTGCAGATCACTTTTCCGAAGACTTCGAGATTCTAAAGATATATTTTCTAACATTATTTGAAGACCTCCGAAATGAGCATCCCATCAGAGAAATCATCAACACCAGCACTGCTTCTATGATTGACATTCATGGGTCAACCAGCAGAGCTGTGGATCATATTCTCATCGGACTTCAAGATTTGTCAAGAGCCGAAACTGCGCACTACTTATCTTTCAGAAGATCTTCAAGAGAAGTACCGGATCTGTTACCACTGTTGGTCCGACACTTTCTCAGGACTTATCCACCAAGACTCACATTCCCTCGAGAAGACCAAGATCACAACCATCAGCGAGGAATGTTCGCTTTTTGAAGTATCACTACGGTCGAGCCAACGACCTTAAACAAAAGCGCTTCTCGAGAGGCAACCCGTGTAATAAAGTAGAGTAGAAGAATAAAGGATGACAAATGAGCCGATAAAGAAGCAAGGAAGCCAGCCGCATCTGCTAGGGGTATTTCTTTCTTTTCGCTACTAGCTCAAGATTCAAAATATGTCACATCCTAGCTTATCACTAAGTGTGGGATAACACCCAAATCAAAACACTAGACAAATACTCCCAAATATTCAACTAAAACTCCTAAGTGTGGGATACACTAGGAACATTGAGGACAATGTTCGTCTAAGTGTGGGATGTTGGTATCTTTTTATGCTATATTATAATAAACCATCACGAAGATTACAAGTCCTTAAGCCAAATTTCAAAATTTTTGCAAAAGAAGACCTTTTCGAAAGAGTATTTTTGAAAACCTAAAACGTTTATCAATAAAAATAAGGCTTAACTAAGGTGGAATTCTTGTTAGATTGAAATCTCTAATAGAGCATTGCATGACTAAGGCATTATCGACCTAAATTGATTATGGTGAGGCACCCTAAATAAGACCAGCATTCATCTTTAATGATTCACTATTTTCCATTGAGAGTGCCGATGTCTGTGCTCAGAATCAGAACTTGCTTTAGATCTACATCTCTAAGTATCGAAACGTGATTCGGTTGTACTCAAAGTAGCTACCCATTTGTCAAACATAAACCTTCCACACCTCCACTACTTCTACTCCACCACCACATCCATATCACCTTTACTATTTACTCGAAAAATCCAGAAAATGAGATTCCTTTCTAAAACCCGATGTTATAAACCTCTCAAGTATCATGGCAAAGGTCTTGAAAAAGTTTACCGGCAAAAAGTTTCTCGAGATGAAGTCTCAAAAAAAAAAAAAAATTTCAAGTTCTGAAAAAAAGGAGCAGAACTAAATAAGAGAAATGCCGAAGAGAACTCGACCGAAAAAGATTATCAAATGAAGAAAAAGTTTAAAAGTGCTTCTCAAAATACTTCAGCACTCCTATCTATCCGAATAAAAGTCTGTATAAAGACTACATTACCCGTTATCTCACCCTTCAAAAACAACTTCACTACCACTCCAAAATTCCTTATCCATCATTGACAAATGACCTATAAAGCTGAGATTACTACCGTTCTCGCATCAGCAGCAAGGATTTGAGTCTTTATCAAGCCTATGACGATGGGTGCAGCATGACTGGCTATGAGCGTACTTCATTTCTTAGATCTATAGGGAACCCTAAACACCTGAGTGATTTGAGTGACCCGTGAAAGCTAGCCTATGTCATGTAACCTCCTCGCATGCTTGCAGAGATAATTTCAAATCCTAACATAGATGACTCACCTTATGTTTTTGCTCTTATAATAAAAGCAAACCGCTTAGGCTATTAGAAAAGAAACACTGAAAAGATTCTTAAGAATGAGAGTTTGCTTGAGGACAAGCAAAGTCTAAGTGTGGGATATTTGATATCGGCTAAAAAGTCACGTTTTCACCCTAGTATTAAAGCCCAAAAACAAGAAAGATTCGAACTTTATCGGTAAAATACCCATTTCGTCGGTTAGAATTGAAGAACAAGTAATTACGAAGGCGGTGCAAAAAGAATCAAGAGAATCGGAGCTAAAACGAAGATTCTAGAAATCAAGTTACGATTCAGGAAATCAAGGCTGACCAGCACACCATACGGCTTGCCATACGGCCTGCCATACAGCCTACCATACGGCCTGCCATACGGCCTGCCATACGGCCTGCCTCTATGGATACGGCCTGCCAGATACGCCCCACCAAGTGCCTTCACCATACGGCCTGCCAGACATACGGCCTGCCAAATACACCCCACCATACGGCCTGCCAGGCGTATTTTGGCATTTTCCTAGTCTATTTAATGGGTCTTTTGAAAGGACCCGTCCTAATCCATCCGGACAAAGTCCACATCGATTACAAACGATTCACAATAGTTGGTTACAATCGCGAGGTATTTGACCTCTATATGATACATTTTACAAACATTGCATTCGTTTTGAAAAAACAAACTTCCTTACATAGAAAGTTGACGATATGCATACCATTTCATAATATATCTAACTATAATTGACTTAATAATAATTTTGATGAACTCGACGACTCGAATGCAACGTCTTTTGAAATATGTCATGAATGACTCCAAGTAATGTCTCTTAAATGAACAAATGCACAACGGAAGATTTCTTTCATACCTGAGAATAAACATGCTTTCAAGTGTCAACCAAAAGGTTGGTGAGTTCATTAGTTTATCATAAATAATCATTTCATAATTTTAATAGACCACAAGATTTCATATTTCCAATTCTCATAAATAAACGTCCCATGCATAGAGACAAAAATATCATTCATATGGATTGAACACCTGGTAACCGACATTCACAATATGCATATAAGAATATCCCCCATCATTCCGGGATCCTCCTTCGGACATGATATAAATTTCGAAGTACTAAAGCATCCGGTACTTTGGATGGGGCTTGTTGAGCCCGATAGATCTATCTTTAGAGTTCGCGTCAATTAGGGTGTCTGTTCCCTAATTCTTAGATTACCAGACTTAATAAAAAGGGGCATATTCGATTTCGATCATTCAACCATATAATGTAGTTTCAATTACTTGTGTCTATTTCGTAAAACAGTTATAAAATAGCGCATGTATTCTCAGTCCCAAAAATATATATTGCGAAAACATTTAAAAAGGGGATAATGAAACTCACCTAATGTATTTTGTAGTAAAAATACATAGAACGACATTGAACAAGTATAGGTTTGGCCTCGGATTCACGAACCTATAACATTTGTTTATTTATTAAAACACATAATTGGAATTGAACAATATATATACAAATTTATTAGTTACATTATATATATACGTTTTATATATTCATTTTGTGTATGAAAATATTAGTTTTGATATGTCATATGCAATAAAATATATATACATAGTTTGTTTGCTAAAATATAATAATTACAATAATACTATTATAATATTTTAATAATGGTGAAAATGATAATAACTATAATTCTTAATATTACTGATACAGCTAATAATATTAATGGTTCTTTAAATGATAGTACTAATGATAGTTTTAATAGCAAAGGTAAAAATGATAATTTTAATACAAATGATAATTTTTTTTAATACTTTTAATAATAATAATAATAATAATAATAATAATAATAATAATAATAATAATAATAATAATCATCATCATAATAATAATACTTATTTTATTAATAACAATAATTCTAGCATTTTATAAAATGATACTAATAACTTGTATGATTTTTCCTAATAATTTATAATGATAACAATAATAATAACAATTATAGTTATATTAGTACTTGTTTTTATATTAGTAGTACTTGTTTTTATATTAGTAGTAATAATGTTAATACTAACATGTAATGATATTAATAACAATTTGTAATATGATAGTATTGATATTACATAACTTAACAATAATAATATTAGTAGTCATAATTGTAATTTTAGTTATTAATATTAAATGATAACTATTATTAATTATAATATCAATCATAATAATTCCTAATAATAACATAACAACAATAATAATAATAATAATAATAATAATAAACTACCTCATGAAGAAATCGTCCTAAAAAAAAATATGCCGCAGCTCCAGGGATTCGAACCCCCGACCTCTCGAAACCCGTTATCACTCCAGACCACCCCACCATTTCAATTTTTCTGTTTTAACTCCAAACCAAATTCATTTAACTCATAAATCGCTGTGTTCATATTCTTCTTCTTCTTTATTAATTCACTCCCTTTGAAATCATTTTCAACTCTTCCTAATTGTACAGAATCGAGTTTAGGACTTAATGTGTAACCTATAAACACATACCTGTGATTGATTGAATTGAAGAAAAGAAAAAAAAATAAAAAAAATAAAACAGCCTCCCAGCTGCTGTCGCGACTTTTATAAAAAAAAAATTGATCTTCGACTTTGAAAATGATTTGGACAATTCTTATAACATGAGATATGTTATAAATCGCTCACTGAACCTTTCTGGATATATAATTTAACTTGAAACACCACAAATATCTCGAATTCGATCATAGAACAAAGTTTGACTTTTGTTCTCAAAAACTTTGACTCAGAAATTATGATTCGATATGAGGAATTGGGATATGAAATTTTGCATATAGTTTGGGTATGAGATTCCTAACAAAACTGCATTTATAAATTTTGGATTTCGATTCGAATTTGAATATGGAGTAAAAAGTGAAAGAAGCAGAGCAGTAAATTGTTTTTCTTCATTTATCTACAAAATTTAATTGGATAAAAGTTTGCAGTGGTTATAATTGATAATGATTTTGAAAGGTCGACTGAGTTAATCCATAACACTGAACAATTCATTTGTTATGTACAGATATGCAGTTCGACAGGAAGAATCTGTCAGAAGAAAATAAATAAAAAGTAGATTGTGATGTTAAACTGAATTTGGTTTGTTCTGTGATTAGGATTCGATATGTATCAATCAGGTTGACCAATTAAGCATAGTAGATAGCGATTTGGAATAGAAATTGTAATTATCTGTGTTTAATCTTATTTTTAATAAGTATTAATAATCAATATGTTAATATTAATAATAACACAAATAATAATTATAATAATAATAATTATAATAATAATAAATAATAATACTGATATTAACTAAAAATAATAATAATAATAATAATAATATTCATGATAAATATAATTAATGATTCCAATAATAAAATAAAAATGATAAAAGTAATAAGAATAATGATAATAATAATTTTAAATAATAATGAGTTTAATAATGATAACAATACTATTAATGATAATAATATAACAAACTAAGTGTATAAATTTTATATCTATATATTATATAATATCATTTACTATTTAACATATAATAACATGTATTAAATATTTAATTTATTATAACAAACATACCATTAATAAATATGTATATCCATCATATATGTATTTCAACTACTACATATTTAATTATATTTTAAATATCAATATATCATTTATTAATAATCTCAGAGTATAATATTGATATACTATAACACACTTTAGTTATTTTAAGTTATATTTTCTAATAACTAAATTCCATATTATTTCATTAATATATTTAATTTATCATATATATTTATTTATATATAATTATTTATATTCTTGTTTACAATTAAAGATTCGTGAATCGTCGAGCATGGTCAAAGGGCATTTGATTACATGAATATATGAGACGTTAATTTATCATATATATTTATTTATATATAATTATTTATATTCTTGTTTACAATTAAAGATTCGTGAATCGTCGAGCCTGGTCAAAGGGCATTTGATTACATGAATATAAATTTCAAAGTTTTCGAGACTCAACATTACAGACTTTGCTTATCGTGTCGGGAACATATAAAGATTAAAGTTTAAATTTGGTCGAAAATTCCCAGGTCATCACAGTACCTACCCGTTAAAGAAATTTCGTCCCGAAATTTGAGTGAGGTGGTCATTGCTAACATTAAAAATGTTTTCATGACGAATATGAGTTGATAAATAGAGTTTTATCATCATTGAGTAATGTGGATAAAACAATTCGATTACTCGAAGAGTAGAATGAAGCTATCACCAAAGAGTGAAATAGAAAAGAAAAGGTTCATCTTAACTTTGGACAGAGTCAGGGTTGAATTTAGAAAGTAAGGTGCGCCTTAACTTTTGACGTTGTTTTGTTGGAATTCCGGAATTTAAGGGATTTGAAGAAAATCTTCGAATTTTAAAAGATTTGATTCTCCTGCAAATAAGGAAATTTAGATTTCTATAATTAAATGCGGTGATCTGTCTCGATTCCTCTGTCTGATATTTTCACTATAAATTTTAGCTTTTCCGTTCCATTAATTTTTCACCACTTCAATACTCAATTCCCAAATTCAAAAGATCGTGAAAATGCTTAATCCAGTTCTGATTCTTGTCCTTATCCTGATTATCGCAACAATCATTCTCCTTTTCCAACATCCACCAGAGGAATCCGTTTATTTCTACTATGCTTTAGGGATTATTGTATTTATAATCCTCCCGTGTCTTTATATTGCTATACGCACTGATATCCACGATTTGTAATTTCGGTGTTGTTGTTGGGCTTTATATTTTCTCTTATATTTTGGAGCCCTTTGCCTTTTTATTATCCTCCCGACCTCTAGTAAAGCGAGTAACGGTCCAGAATTCGTAAGTATGGAATTTTGAATAAACATCGTGTTCTAAATAAGAACTAATGTATTAGCACGATTTGATTTATCAAATTACCAGAATCACTGAGAATAGAACTATCAAGAATATACTTTCTTGATATGTTCAGAAGTTAAGCATAATGAAAGAGTTATGTAACATGGCACGTGATGACGTTAGGATCTGTGAATCATCATGTCCCATTAGAAACTCAGCATGACTTACTGTAATATAATCACGTTGATCAAGTGTCATTATATTATACTAACTCATGCATCAGTTCCCAACATTACTTCAATTACATTCATATTTTAATCTCGAAAGTTTACAGAATATAGAAACTAACAGTTTCTATATGATGTAACACTGATAGCACGAAGAGATTAATGATTTCAGATAAGAATAGTTATAAAAATATCTTCAGAAATATGGAGGATATTTGTAATGAAAGATACGATAATATCTTTGAATATCTAAGATCAGAGAATGATGGAGACTATTGTCTGCAAGGGTTTAGAGTAACGAGCAAGATATTCGCTAAAGACTTCAGCAGACATTGAATCATATAGATTCTTTGAAGTCAAACTTATTCTTTGTGATTTGTCCACGGCTTTCTTCATAGTTTCGCATAATCTGCTTTTCGATACTAAATTTTCTATTGAATGTTTCCAATATAATGATACACTGTAAGCACGAAGAGGTATATAATTTCTGACGAGAATATTTATGAAAATATCCTCAGAAATATCGAAGATATTGATGATGATATTTTGGAATTTCTAAGTTCGATGGTTGATGGAGAAAGATTTTCCGCAAGATTTTAACATGACTTCGGAGTAAGATTTTCTCTAAAGATTTCAACGGATTCAAAATTACCTGGATTCTTTGAATATAGGGTTTGTTCCTTGTATTTGTCCTTGGTCTCCTTCGTGGTTAGCTCAATCCGTTTTCCAGTTCCAACTTTTCTGAGCTTTTCCAACATACTATTCTTTATCATCAAAATTCCGATGATTAAGGTCGTTTACGGTTGTCTATGGTTTCTGCTGCTTCATTCAACTTTTTCAACATTCATAGTATTGATTTGTGACAGAGTGCTTTTCAGAATTTCAGAATGAGAGATCATAATTCTAAGAGATAAATGTCGTACATATAGCTGTTGATGTAGATATGATGTGAGTTTTCAAAGTATTGATTGCTAATTCCCGGTAATTGGTATGGCAGTTCTCGTTACAAGATGCGGATGAGTACATGACGAGACTTCAATAGATAAAAACAGTGATTTGTCGGAGTGGTTTAAACCAAGGAGCGACGAGGTTGCTGGTACATTTGCTGGTAATATGGTGGAATTTAATAAAAATTTTCCCGGTAACAATAAAAGAGCACACATATAAATCAAGGTTATAATAAGGTTGTTTCGAACGAAAAGTCAAAGTTGACTTGCTGGAGCTGTGACAAAATTGGCTAATTTGAAGAGAGATTGTAAAGTTACTTTTGGTAATAATAACGCCAAGGAGTTAGCACAGATACGTGTTAAATGTTTACTCAGGTTCCAAGTGTTTTCAGGTGCATAACTATATGCGTCAATCTTTTCTTTCGTTGATGAAGTGCGGTTGGTTCATCTTCTCGATTTAGGTGCTTTCAAGAATCATGAAAGGTTTGAACACAGATTGTAATCGTCACGATACAAATGAGGTTTAAAATGAAATCAAGTGGCAAACTTGAAGAATTGTTTAGTTTCATATGTTATAATCAATATTTTAATTTATTTTAATTGTCCAATGTTGGTAGTCCACGGTTGATAGTTCCATAATTCATATATAGTTTAATATATAATATTCGAATTAATTAATACGTGTCGTGACTCGTATATGTCACAGACTCGATCATAACTCAAACTATATATATTATTGTAGAATCAACCTCAACCATGTATAGAGAACTTGATCATTACTGCATATAGAGTATCTATGGTGATTCCAAATAATATATATAGATGCGTCGATATGATATGTCAAAACCTTGTATACGTGTCCCGATATTTAAAGTGCGTAAAATAAATAACAGAAATTAAATAACGATAAATAAAGTGCGTAAAGTAAATAATAGAAATTAAATGACAATAAATAAAATTGCGATAAAATAAATTGCGATAAATAAAATGTAATACGAAATTAACAGTTAGCTAGGAACAGTTAGCTAGGATTTTGTTAGCGTGGTTTCTTAATAAAATTTAATATTGTTAATTAGTCTGTTTCTAATCAACTTTTATTGTGTCCATTATTTCTTCATTATGCCACTTGTTGGATTCTGATAGGTCAAAATCCAAATATGAAATTGAATTTGAATGAAAATAGTTATTCTTTGGTGAACGGATACATATCTCGGTGGTTGTAAATAGGATAGTGAATAACTGTTGAATCAGATTCGAAGAATATACAGTGTAACTTATTAATGTGAAATTTAAATATTCCTCGGGTATTACCTACCCGTTAAAATATTTTCACCATTAACAGTTTGTACAAAAGAATTTTTAATTACAATCTTCATGAAAATATACTTACATATATATTTTCTTTAGATGTAATCATAGATTTAATGAGTTAATATAATATTAATCTCATTTGATTTACCGTTAGAATTAGAATATATAATCTCTAAAACATTGAAGATTTCATAATCGTCATGTCGAACGAAGATAAATGATGTAGAACGATTCGCAGATTGATGATTTTGCTCGAGGTACATAATTAAATCTTGAGGTGTATGATGTGAACTTGAGTTGTTGGTGGTACTGGTATTGATGTTGGTGCTGGTGATGTTGCTGAAGCTGGTACGTTTTGCACCATATTCTCCAAATTGGTTACTAGAGCGCGAAGTTCATTGACTTCTTGTATTACTATGGGATGATTGTTGGTCGGAACGAACGGATGAATAAGGTTTAGAATCTGAGTTATGATATAGTCGTGGCGAGATATTCGAGAGATGAGGGTGAAAATGGTGTTACGAACAGGTTCACCGGTAAGTGCTTCAGGTTCTTCGCCAAAAGGTGAATTCGGTTAGTGGAAGGAATCGCCTTCTGCGCGTCTCCATTGATTAAGTCGACTACGAATCCATCAGATGAATTGGGGATGGATGATTGGTTGATTCATTCTGGTGACGTTGCCTTCCGGAGCTTAGATGACTATCCATTCGGAATAACTGTCGGGATAACTATCGGAATAGCTGTCGGAATCCGAGGGACTCGAACTAGTTGAAGGATTCATCTCGTACGATCAGATGAAGGATTTTCGATAAGAAATAGATTATAGGATGTAGATTAGTATCCTGCAATACATAACTTACATATGCATATATAATACTAAAATCCCATAAGTTACGGAGGAATCTACGGAAGCTGTCAGGCAAAGATAAAAATAACAGATACGCTAAGATATGAATTAGCAGATACGCTAAGATATGAATTTTGTCTATACACTATTCATGCAGTCAATGCAATAAGATGTGTCTAGACTAAGAATAATAAGCAGGTAATTTACTAAGGATGATAAGCAAATGATTTTCGACAAAAATGATAAGCAAAACTTTTGACATGCAGACACGGTCGAAGTCCAGACTCACTAATGCATCCTAACGACTTATCAGTTAGACACACTAATGTAGACCCGGTTCACTAAGACCACCGCTCTGATACCAACTGAAAGGACCCGTCCTAATCCATCCGGACAAAGTCCACATCGATTACAAACGATTCACAATAGTTGGTTACAATCGCGAGGTATTTGACCTCTATATGATACATTTTACAAACATTGCATTCGTTTTGAAAAAACAAACTTCCTTACATAGAAAGTTGACGATATGCATACCATTTCATAATATATCTAACTATAATTGACTTAATAATAATTTTGATGAACTCGACGACTCGAATGCAACGTCTTTTGAAATATGTCATGAATGACTCCAAGTAATGTCTCTTAAATGAACAAATGCACAGCGGAAGATTTCTTTCATACCTGAGAATAAACATGCTTTCAAGTGTCAACCAAAAGGTTGGTGAGTTCATTAGTTTATCATAAATAATCATTTCATAATTTTAATAGACCACAAGATTTCATATTTCCAATTCTCATAAATAAACGTCCCATGCATAGAGACAAAAATATCATTCATATGGATTGAACACCTGGTAACCGACATTCACAATATGCATATAAGAATATCCCCCATCATTCCGGGATCCTCCTTCGGACATGATATAAATTTCGAAGTACTAAAGCATCCGGTACTTTGGATGGGGCTTGTTGAGCCCGATAGATCTATCTTTAGAGTTCGCGTCAATTAGGGTGTCTGTTCCCTAATTCTTAGATTACCAGACTTAATAAAAATGGGCATATTCGATTTCGATCATTCAACCATATAATGTAGTTTTAATTACTTGTGTCTATTTCGTAAAACAGTTATAAAAACAGCGCATGTATTCTCAGTCCCAAAAATATATATTGCGAAAATATTTAAAAAGGGAATAATGAAACTCACCTAATGTATTTTGTAGTAAAAATACATAGAACGACATTGAACAAGTATAGGTTTGGCCTCGAATTCACGAACCTATAACATTTGTTTATTTATTAAAACACATAATTGGAATTGAACAATATATATACAAATTTATTAGTTACATTATATATATACGTTTTATATATTCATTTTGTGTATGAAAATATTAGTTTTGATATGTCATATGCAATAAAATATATATACATAGTTTGTTTGCTGAAATATAATAATTACAATAATACTATTATAATATTTTAATAATGGTGAAAATGATAATAACTATAATTCTTAATATTACTGATAGAGCTAATAATATTAATGGTTCTTTAAATGATAGTACTAATGATAGTTTTAATAGCAAAGGTAAAAATGATAATTTTAATACAAATGATAATTTTTTTTAATACTTTTAATAATAATAATAATAATAATAATAATAATAATAATAATAATAATAATAATAATAATAATAATAATAATAATAATAATAATAATAGTAATAATAATAATAATAATAATCATCATCATCATAATAATAATACTTATTTTATTAATAACAATAATTCTAGCATTTTATAAAATGATACTAATAACTTGTATGATTTTTCCTAATAATTTATAATGATAACAATAATAATAACAATTATAGTTATATTAGTACTTGTTTTTATATTAGTAGTACTTGTTTTTATATTAGTAGTAATAATGTTAATACTAACATGTAATGATATTAATAACAATTTGTAATATGATAGTATTGATATTACATAACTTAACAATAATAATATTAGTAGTCATAATTGTAATTTTAGTTATTAATATTAAATGATAACTATTATTAATTATAATATCAATCATAATAATTCCTAATAATAACATAACAATAATAATAATAATAATAATAAAAATAATAATAATAATAATAAAAATAATAATAATAATAATAATAATAATAATAATAATAATAATAATAATAATAATAATAATAATAATAATAATAATAATAATAATAATAAACTACCTCATGAAGAAATCGTCCTAAAAAAAAATATGCCGCAGCTCCAGGGATTCGAACCCCCGACCTCTCGAAACCCGTTATCACTCCAGACCACCCCACCATTTCAATTTTTCTGTTTTAACTCCAAACCAAATTCATTTAACTCATAAATCGCTGTGTTCATATTCTTATTCTTATTTATTAATTCACTCCCTTTGAAATCATTTTCAACTCTTCCTAATTGTACAGAATCGAGTTTAGGACTTAATGTGTAACCTATAAACACATACCTGTGATTGATTGAATTGAAGAAAAGAAAAAAAAAATAAAAAAATAAAACAGCCTCCCAGCTGCTGTCGCGACTTTTATAAAAAAAAAAATTGATCTTCGACTTTGAAAACGATTTGGACAATTCTTATAACATGAGATATGTTATAAATCACTCACTGAACCTTTCTGGATATATAATTTAACTTGAAACACCACAAATATCTCGAATTCGATCATAGAACAAAGTTTGACTTTTGTTCTCAAAAACTTTGACTCAGAAATTATGATTCGATATGAGGAATTGGGATATGAAATTTTGTAGATAGTTTGGGTATGAGATTCCTAACAAAACTGCATTTATAAATTTTGGATTTCGATTCGAATTTGAATATTGAGTAAAAAGTGAAAGAAGCAGAGCAGTAAATTGTTTTTCTTCATTTATCTACAAAATTTAATTGGATAAAAGTTTGCAGTGGTTATAATTGATAATGATTTTGAAAGGTCGACTGAGTTAATCCATAACACTGAACAATTCATTTGTTATGTACAGATATGCAGTTCGACAGGAAGAATCTGTCAGAAGAAAATAAATAAAAAGTAGATTGTGATGTTAAACTGAATTTGGTTTGTTCTGTGATTAGGATTCGATATGTATCAATCAGGTTAACCAATTAAGCATAGTAGATAGCGATTTGGAATAGAAATTGTAATTATCTGTGTTTAATCTTATTTTTAATAAGTATTAATAATCAATATGTTAATATTAATAATAACACAAATAATAATTATAATAATAATAATTATAAAAATAATAAATAATAATACTGATATTAACTAAAAAAAATAATAATAATAATATTATTCATGATAAATATAATTAATGATTCCAATAATAAAATAAAAATGATAAAAGTAATAAGAATAATGATAATAATGATAATAATAATTTTAAATAATAATGAGTTTAATAATGATAACAATACTATTAATGATAATAATATAACAAACTAAGTGTATAAATTTTATATCTATATATTATATAATATCATTTACTATTTAACATATAATAACATGTATTGAATATTTAATTTATTATAACAAACATACCATTAATAAATATGTATATCCATCATATATGTATTTCAACTACTACATATTTAATTATATTTTAAATATCAATATATCATTTATTAATAATCTCAGAGTATAATATTGATATACTATAACACGCTTTAGTTATTTTAAGTTATATTTTCTAATAACTAAATTCCATATTATTTCATTAATATATTTAATTTATCATATATATTTATTTATATATAATTATTTATATTCTTGTTTACAATTAAAGATTCGTGAATCGTCGAGCCTGGTCAAAGGGCATTTGATTACATGAATATATGAGACGTTAATTTATCATATATATTTATTTATATATATTTATTTATATTCTTGTTTACAATTAAAGATTCGTGAATCGTCGAGCCTGGTCAAAGGGCATTTGATTACATGAATATAAATTTCAAAGTTTTCGAGACTCAACATTACAGACTTTGCTTATCGTGTCGGGAACATATAAAGATTAAAGTTTAAATTTGGTCGAAAATTCCCGGGTCATCACATCTTTGTCATTCATTCCAACACACACTTCAATTCACTTCTTTCTCTCTCTTGTACAATATTTGTCATACTCTCAAGGCCTTCGACTCTGTGCGAGAAACTAGTACCCGGAGAAGAACGCTGAAGATTGTATTAGGAGCGGTCTGGAGTCTTGAAGTTGTCACTTTTGTATTCGGAACTCGTTTAATCTACTGGTACCTCTATCCTTTATCTTATATAATGTTTTATTATATTGTTGCCATGATTAGCGAGTAGTTATCTTTAGTGTATGCTATGATGTAAGCAGTTATAATGCCGAAATAATATTATGGTTTGTGTATGCTGTCGAAATGCTTTCCGATTATGCTTTAAACTCAATCGCTTTTTCAACTAATAGAACGTAGTTATAGGCTCTGTTATTGGGAAGTCGCGAACCCCGATTCAGAGTACACTATCTGTGTCACCCCTTGGTAAGAGAAGTCTATCGGATACAACGTAAGATCGACTGAGGCACACCGGTTGTAGTAAGTCTATCAAGATTTGGATTCCAACTGAGAACTCTTTCGTAGTGAAACATCTGACTAGACCCCTAGTACATTGTCGGTCCTAGACCATGCTAGTGTAGTCACCAAGCATATAAACTTCGTACGTGCACGTTGAAGCACAGCGGTTGTTGTAAGCGGTACCTCTGCTAAGTAAGGTCATGGAACACGGTTAGTGTTGACCAGTACACTGCACCATAACGCGGTCTCAAGCATTGCACCCCGCTTGAGGGATTCTTAGTTAATTAAGGAACTGTTTGTTTAGACACATAAAGGATTGGACCGTTAGGATAACCGAACGTGTTCATGGAAGTCATCTTGACTTGGCCATGGTGTTCTTTATGGTTGAACTCTTTTAAGGGCCTAACTATCTTTTACCAATCATTAACGAAAGCATTGAAACACATCACGTCTCTCGGATATGGTAAACCATGTATTCTATTATGCTTAAGAAAGTTTAGACCATTTTGAAATGTTAATACGTCACCCATTCGAGTCGCTCAATTGGATGAGCCGTCTGAACGTGTATGCCTGTAGTCAGACTGCACGGGCGTCGGGGGTAAGGGACGTTGCTGTCTATTCAGAATCTTCAAGCCTAACGCAGTACCCAGTGACATGTCTTATGACAGGGGCGTTTAGGACCAGTGTAATGAATACAAGGCCTCTGCCTATTCATGAGCCAGCATTCCATAATCTCAGCAGAATAACTGATGAAGTCATAGTATGCACTTACTTTAACCTTATCTGAATTACAAATTTTATCGCATTTACTTTATCTATCTTATAAATTAGAAAATCCTAAAATAAATATTCACTACTCCCTAACTATCTTAGGCTAAAATATAGGTTCGATGTTACTGATATCTCAAAAATACAACTCTAGGTCATACTTTCCTTACTCATAAGGAGTAGTAAGATTTAGGCCCCGCTAAATATAAATTTAAAACAAGTACCCTCTCCCACGAGTGGCTGATCCCGGCGAGCCGCGGCCTAACGACACCGCGCAAATAAAAACCGTCCGTTTCGGCCATATCAACCATCAAACTTCGTATGCATTTGTGCTTCCTTTCTTAACTCCTCCATAGTAAGCCTTGTAGCAGTCGTCGAATCAATAACACGAGCTCGAGCCTCTTCCGAAGAAAATCGAGAAGCCGCATCAGAAGAACCGGAACTTCTAGCACTTTTTGAACTATCCCGACCTCGAGGACGACAGATAGGATCTCCTCGGAATATATGCTCCAAATTTGGTACATTCGTGTTCGGTGTCGGTGTCGGGTCGGGATCTTCTAAATTAACCGTCTCGGGTTCATGACGTTTGTTATTGAAGCCTTCATAAGTTAAAAATTGAGGAGACGCTTTTAGACTTTTCCAAGCTTCTTCATATACGAATGACCTATTATTATTTTGCAATTTGAAGGCTTTTTTCGCATGTTTCATAATATCCGCGTCCGAGTGTCCACTTTGCCAATGTTTTGCAAGCTTGTCGTAAATTCCAATGAAGATCTTGACGTCTTTATTACTCCATTTTCCCGTTACTTGATCTAGTCGGTGAGGTTCACAGACCAAACTGTTGTACTCCGCTTGTACGGTGGACCAAAATGTTCCGGTTGTTTGAGAGTTCCCGACAATGTTGTTTTCAGAAGCGTGTGCCCAACATTCCCCTAAAATTCGACTTTCTTTTTCGGACCACATAACCTTTGCGTGTTTTCATTTCACGACTCGGTTGTTCGCGTTTCTTTAACTTCTTCGTAATCAAATTGTGTTTCTTGGACTGCATCAGTTTCAGGTTGGGAACTTTCCAACGGTGTGATAATTGGTGTATTAACATTTGGTTGATACATGAATTGGTGAGGGTTAGCGAATTGTGGTGGAAGTGGAGGTACATATCCGTCGAAATGTTGTGGCGGTCCGTACCCCGTGAAATCGAGATTGTGTTGGGGATAATTGGGTTGGGTGAAACTTTGTTGAGGGAATTGGTTGGGAGAAATTTTGTTGAGGGATATTTGGAATGACAATGTTGTGTTGTGTGGCATCTTGGAGTAATGAACGGCACATATCTTTATCGACGTTAGTAGAAGGTTGTTGGGTAGTTTGTTTTTGTTTGGTGTTTTTTTTTTTTTTTTTGATATGACCTTTTTGAGTTTAGAAAATGAGATAGATAAAGAATTTGAGAAAGTGATTGAAATGATAGTGTTTGTAGTGAGTTAGATAGTAAAATTGGGTAGTATATATAGAAAATAAACAACAACAACAACAACAACAATACCCAATCCCGCATATGCGAGGTATGGGGGAGGTGAGATGTAGAAAATCCTTCCTCTACCCTAGAGTAGAAGAGAAGTCATCCCTCTAACCACAAGTCGAGAAAAAAAAAAATCTCCACCCGCAGAAAGAGAAAGTCATCCCTCTCTCTACTCCAGGATAGAGAGATTGCTTCCGTGGGACCTCCGGCCAAAAAAAAGAAAAAGAAAAACCGACTCGAGAAAACGGAGAAAGATAAAACACGACGCCATGAAAATGGTATAATCAGATTTTCATGGGTCATAGAGGCTGCCTGGAATTCGATTTAGGCCCTAAGCGGCTGCGAAGTCACCAATAAATCGACGCTTGTTGTTGCCTCAATTAATAGAGCCCGACAATGTAATTACAAGCATTGGGACGAAAGCTGAAAAGGCATGCTAGGTGAAAGTTGTTGCACAAGCAAGAGCCAACCAAACACCACTCATGCACCAATAAATAAGTTTTTAAAATTGAAAAAAAAAATTAAAAAATAACAGTTGGAGGAGCAACGACTCTTATTTTGAATTTTTTTTATTTAATATCAAATAGACCCCATTTAGTGCTCCGTATAGTCGTTGGATGGCATAATGGTGGACGGTGGTTCAGCGGCGCGCCCAACCGCGCCCCTAGCAACAGCGCCGTTGTAAGGACGGCCGGTTTGGCGGCCAACCACGACACCGATAAAAGTGGTCTAAGGTGCTAAAATTCAAAGTTCTACCAAATTTTAAAGTTGTGTTGTGATAAATGTTAAATTTAAATAATAGATTTCTTAGTGATATAATAAAATACTAGCTTAATGCCCGCGAATTCGCGAGGTTATTTTATGGGACTAAACAAGTATTAGTTAGAAATTACTTAATGTGAAACATTATATTATTTGTGTAGTTTTCTGTAACGGACACAATCATAGAAGGTTGGTATATAGTTCTTGAGCAAATGATAACAAATAAACACATCAATGCAAGTCTAATAATACTTTATATATTATTACAAAAAACAAATAAGTGTTTTTTTTTTTCAACTTTATCATATTTAAGCAGTATTTTTACCTAACAGCGTCTTCCTTTAAGACCTTCATGGATTGTCTGTCTAAAAGCATAAAAAATTCCCCGCCGGGACAGTAATCAGTTATCAAACAAACATGAGTTGGAGTCTGCAATTATTTTTCGTCTGTTAACCAAATTTTCTATTTATCGATACAACTGAGTAATAAAAAAAAACCCGAAATGAAGCGTATAATGCTGGAAGAAAAGGATGGTCTAATACAACCGATATATCTCTTTCTGCGCACGCTCTATGCACCTATTTTGTGTAGCAAAAAAAAAAGTTATATTACGAAAACTGATTTTCGCATAACAGAATTACAAATTTAATGTTTTTCTCACCTTGTTATGGCTAATCATAACACCTTTATGCATTGCTTTCATTGCAAAAAACTCGCTAGTTCCACATAACTCGACCAAATGAACACTACCCGTATCTCCTGATCCTAAAGGCTTAACGGGCCTAAAATGCTTTAGTCCTAACTTTTCCCCACTCCCGATAACCTACAAAAAAGCAGATATCATATACTCCGTAATTAAGTTTATATGTGAGCATTCAACATATAATTGTCCAAAAATGTTAACATATAATATGGTTGATGATCACTGCCCATAAAATAAAAGGCATTAACGTACCTTTAGAATAGCCTTCCAAGCTGATGTATTCCTTCTATGAGGCTTTGGGTGAACCATATTCGAATGTTTAGCCCATAAATCATCTGGCGTCTGCATAACATAAAAATTTTAAATTTGTAATGAACATAATATTAATTTAATTCATTAATTGGATATATTGTGTTCAACTGCGAAATGTGTAACACCTGGAGACGCAATCCCAGAAAGAAGCATGTCTCTCCTAAATAACTCAATTTAAGTTGTGGGTTCTCAAGATTTATAACTACAAATTTCTCGCATGGTTAAAGCCTAACTATTCACATTTGTTATACATTATATAGACATGTATTTTTAGGTTTTGATTCAAACAGATTCAAAGATGTAACCTTTTCATTTCAACAGTATAGTATATACACAAACCAAGAGCTAAACGACACAGGAATAAAATAGTGCAAAAGTAGCAGAATAACACATTACCTTTAGTTTGAACAACAGGGAGGATCCAGAATGCGATACGATTCGATCCCGTACAACATAAGTTGCAGCTTGCGCAATTATTGCAGCTTGCACAATTATTTCAGCTGCAGCAATATAAAAACCAAGCACACTTACCATATCAACTTAGTAATTTAAGATGATTACCTCGAGTCAAGATAGCAATGTCATCTAAGTAATGGCGTTTGCGGTCACCAAAGGCAGGAGCTTAAAGAGCTGCTCTCTTCACTATCCCATTAAGCTTTGTTCCGAATGACTGGAAAGTTTCCGTTGACTACATGATTCAACATTCCACACTTCTCCTTCGAATTTGTACTTATTTGCTCAACCAAAAGTAAGTGCAATCAACGAAATTCCACACATCCCAAATTTACTTTTAAATTCAGATATATGTAATATGTATACCATTTAATAAAAGTTTCTAGCACGTGAAACTCACATCAGACTTTTTGAAAGTCAACATCAGTTATCAAACACTTACCATTCTTTGAGGCTCTTTAGGGACTTCAGCAACATTATCCATGATACCAATGGCATATGCAATAGAAACAAAAATCACCGTTCTTAAGAAATAAGAATAAAGCAATCTAATATTACGGAAAGAAAATAACATAAACAAAATCTTCAATCTCAATTTTTGGAAGTGTTCTGTTCGAGTTATCCATTTCTCCAGCTAATGTAGTTACTTTTTTTTTTTTTAAAGAGCAAATGCTAATGTACTTACTGAGTCACAATAGTTAAGGTTCCAAAAGAGTGTCTTTAAGTAAATCAACTACATGTAAATCCACTACTAAACATCTAGCTGGTTCGGCTTTAAAAATTGAAATAATACCCATAAATCCATAATCTCAAAAGAAAATCATGTGAATGAACCTAATAAAACAGTAACCAATAAAACAGTAACCCACACTACCATTGTCAAACCTCTAAAATTCATATAAGGGTAATAGTCAAGGTTAAAAATCGAGGATACCCACCTGCTATTGCTAATACTTTTACCTTAATGTAAGACGTGAACTCAAAGTCCTAGAGTGTAGCGGTTGTGTAACTCTTGTAATATATAATAATATACGAAGAAAATGTGATGTGTTTTTACTAGACCTGGCAAACAGGACCCAAACCATTAAAAAGAGGTCCAGTGGGTTCAATCAAAGACCCAAATGGGTCCAACTATTTAATAGAATAGAAAAAGAAGGGGTCCAAATATTTAGCCCACCACAGCCTAACTTATTTTAAAAGATCAATTGGGTCTAGGCCTGACCCAAATGGGTCCTGGTCTCAAAAATCAAATCTCAGATTCTTAGATTAGATCTGCAACGATGAACGATCTTAATGACTTAATCGTATCTACTCGATTCGTCAGCGAACGATCTTAATCCCTAAATCCCTCAATCTCTTCTAAAAAAACCCTAAACGATCTTCAATCCGTCAATCGGATTGAGCAATTCGTCAGTGAATCTCAATCCGTCAATCAGATTAAGCAATTCGTCAAACAGATTAACCAATTCGTCAATCAGATTAAGCAATTCGTTAGAGAACGATCTTTGAGGCCTCTGTTTGAGAAATTGCTCTTGTTGGGAAATTACGGCCTCACTAATTCCCACCACCCAGCCCAACAATAATAGTAAAGAAATAAGAACAATACACAACACAAGATTTAACGTGGAAACTCCAAAACAGGAGAAAAACCACCGGCCCCCAAAGAGAGAAATACACTATATCACAAATTGTTACAATGATATAGACGACTCTCTTAAGCCAACTACACTCTCCAAAATATTTAACTAATACAACTCTCAAACAAGGGTAAGAAAGAAAGAAATAATCAAATACTTAAAGTGTATTGATTGGTGCGATTTGGAATGAAGACTTAGCCCCTCTTATATAACCAAGTCACTCACCCCTCACATCTTCCTCCCACCAATGTGGGATAAACATATCTTCTACTAGCCAAAATAAACCAACAAATCTCCACCTTTTGGATAGAAGAAGATAACCATGCTTCCACATTGCAAGGATAACCGATGTAGACGCTTCCTCGACGACAACTTCAAGATCCTCATCTTCATGCCGTTGACATTATCTCCCAAGAGACAAAACTTGCATCTTCATCGAACATTGTCTAAACCGACAATCATTGTCATCACAGACAATCATAACTCTTAACAAGAATTATCATACTCCACCATTAAGAGTATAGCACTTAGAATATCACATTCCAAGCATTTCACCTCGGCACATGTTGTTGAACAACCAGCTGAAACTTTATGGTGCAACTTCCTTGTTTGGCTTTCCCGAAAGTCCCATCAGCTACAACATCAGTTTCCACCACACAGCCTGCATCAACGCCAAACCAATGCCCATGTGTAATTGTGGAACCGCTAACGAACATCCCTTTCCACGGTGGCGCGGACACACCATGAGGATGACGTGACTTCAGAGGAATTCGTCACTCTCCGTAACAACGGAGACAATGTTAGCGTCTTTGGAGCCATTTGCCGGATTAGCTCCACCGGGACAATTAACCCTTACATGTCCAGTCTTCCCGCACTTCCAGCATGTCAGATTCTTTCTAGAGTTTCTCTTCTGCCTATCCGAACACAACACTATCGTATCTCCTGATGACGAGACCCCGTTACCTTCCAGTCTTTTCTCCTCGGATAGGAGCTTGCTAGTAACGTCTTCAAACTTCAGAGTTTTCTTCCCATACATCAAAATAGGTTTCATGTGTTCATAAGACGATGATAAAGATAATATCAACCTCAAAGCTTTATCTTCATCATCCGTTTTAACTCCAATAGCCTCCAGTTCTGAAACAATACCGTTAAGAATACTTAGATGATCTGAAATCTTTGAACCCCCATCCATACGCAGAGTATGAAATTGTTCTTTAAGACACAGCCGATTTGAGATGCCCTTGCCCTGGTACAACTGCTCTAGTTTAACCCAAAGCTCCTTTGCCGTTGATAACCCGTGCACATTTGCAAGCACGTTCTTTGTAAGACACAAACGAATCGTACTTGCTGCCCTCAAATCCATATCATCCCATTCTTCTTCATCGAACTTACTGCTAGAATCACTGCCAGAAACAAGGGTGGGTTTACCCTTCAAAGCCTTGTGTAAACCGGACTGAATCAACGCATCCTTGACTTGAACCTGCCATAAGCCAAAATTGATCATCCCATCAAATTTCTCTACATCAAACCTCATTGGACTGAACTTCGACATCGTATCCGTATCCTATAGACAACACTTTCTCTGATTTTGCTCACGTTTCGAATAGCCAAAAGATGTAGCAGGTAGCCAGGACCCTTTAAATCGGAAATCCACAACTAGGCCACTAACAAATCCAACTATTACTACGAATCAGAAAAAATATTGTCTAACCAGATACCCTATACGATCAATAGAACTCGTTTCTGATGTGGACGATCCAATCACGTGGCAACCACAGAGCATACTCCGACTCCTATAACCGAGACCCCCGTCAAACCTGACGCTCTGATACCAGTTGTTGGGAAATTACGGCCTCACTAATTCCCACCACCCAGCCCAACAATAATAGTAAAGAAATAAGAACAATACACAACACAAGATTTAACGTGGAAACTCCAAAACAGGAGAAAAACCACCGGCCCCCAAAGAGAGAAATACACTATATCACAAATTGTTACAATGATATAGACGACTCTCTTAAGCCAACTACACTCTCCAAAATATTTAACTAATACAACTCTCAAACAAGGGTAAGAAAGAAAGAAATAATCAAATACTTAAAGTGTATTGATTGGTGCGATTTGGAATGAAGACTTAGCCCCTCTTATATAACCAAGTCACTCACCCCTCACATCTTCCTCCCACCAATGTGGGATAAACATATCTTCTACTAGCCAAAATAAACCAACAATTGCTGAAGCGTAGAAAGGATTAAGCAACCCAAAATCCAAACATAGATTATGGTTCTCCAAATAAGGTACCTTTTTTTGTTAGAATTGGTCTTTCAGTCCTGTACACAATCGAAGTCTGAAAGTATTTGACTAATCATGCTTGTTTCTTCAATATTTGACAAGCATGATTCTTCAATATTTATAATCGAAGTCTGAAAGTATTTGATAAGCACGTTTCTTCATTTATATTTGACTAGTCCAATTAATAATCATGCTTGTTTCTTCAATATTTTAGATATAAATTTTGATATGTTCATTTATATCAAAAATTTTGATATAAAGGTCTTTATTATAAATCAGGAATAGCTAGAAAAATAGAAGTCATCATAGAACTGTATTACGACTTTTAAAATTTATGATTTAATCATCCAATTGTACATCAGTAGCATGGTTAGTTGATTTAATCACAAAGTTTGAAGTTACAATAAAGATAATAAATGATGATAATAAAAATAAGTTATTCTAGAGCGATTTTGCATCAAAAAATAAGTTATTCCAGAGCGATTTTGCATCAAAAAATACAAACAATTTTTTTTTACAAGCCCGACCCAACCGACCCGGGTCTTGACCCAACCCGACCCTGGTCTCGACCCAACCTGTTCGACCCATTTTAATTTTGACCCGTTTCGACCCAAACCCATTCGATCTTTGACCCAACCCAACCCATCTCGACCCGTTTGCCAGGTATTTTTACCCCCTTACTTTATATTTACGATCTCACTCGTCCCGTGTTTTGTTTGGTTCCTGTTGTGTTTCCAGTAATTTTGATGTCTCTGACATTGTGAACACAACCCATGTAACCTATTTTCAAGACGCAACAAAAAAATATTATAAAAAAGTTCTAAATCCAACCTGCAAGCAACTCAATTCAAGACGAAATATCCTTCTACCCACATTAAGCAACTGAAAAAAGGTTCCGAAACAAACAATACATACATAGAAATAAAAGCTACTAATAACAACTACCTATATTAGTTGAAGTTTAAGAGCAATTGTTGAAGCATCAACACTCAAAAGCCCTTCAGGTACGCAAACCAATTTTTAGTTGATGAAACATACCTTGATGAACGATTAATTGCGAATTGAAATATCTTGATGAGCGATTAGGTGTGAACTCTGTTGTTGAAATAAAGTCCTTTAACATAACAAATTAATGTATTGAGCAACTTAACAATAATTTCAAAATTACCTTACAGGAAGACGATTAAAGTGTGACCAGTGGCGAAACTTGACCCGACTCGAGAGGGGGCGAAACTAATTGAAGGGGATAAGAAACTAATTGAAGGGGGGTAAACACTACAAAAAACCTTATTTTTTCGTAATATTTTTTTTTTAGTGTAAATTTTTTTTTTCCCGAAATCGAGGGGGGGGGGGGGGGCGGATACCCCCTTTTGTCCCTTAAATGTTCCGCCCGAGTGGGACCATAACTGATCTTCAAAATCAGGTTCAAAAACTTTAACAAATTTTAAAGGGGATCTGAATATACGAATTTGTAATTTGTAAAGGGGATCTAAATATACGAATTTGTGATTGTTACCTTCAATTTGATTCAGATCTGAGGCAACCACGGAGTTTTCGAGATGGGTTTATGAAGTTACTCATCATTATCGTCGTCATCATCTGTCATCATCTAAAGAATTTGATGGCGGCGTACTTGCAGGTCATAATTGACCAAATTTGTATGTGCAGGTGATCTTTGGGTCCCCAATTTAACTCAAGAATTTGATGAATCAGTGTGACGTAGGAGGAATTAAGAATTAGGTAGAACATTGGAAGAGAGGAATTAGGTTAATAAGATGGATATTTTTTATCCCGTCTTTTTTAATGTTAAGGGTATTTTAGTCTCGGTATTGCTAAACTTGAAGATTATGAGGTCATAATCATGATTTAGAGATTTCAATGGTCTAGATTTAGTGGTTAATTAGAAATGGAAGGCTATGATTAGTTGTTATTAGATAAGATGACCTATTTTTGTGTTTGTTATTATATATAAAAGTAGAAGTAGATAGATATCATAATAATAATAATAATAATAATAATAATAATAATAATAATAATAATAAGCTGTGGGTACTGTTTGGCGACGTCTTGTTTCGAAGGTTGGCGCTGCTATGGTTGGCCAGTCATTGGGAAGTTACTTCGATGGTCTTCAATTTGGTGTTGGTGTTTCTTCAGGTGGTGAGGCCATTCTTCATGCTGTGAATCGGTTGATTGAGGATCGTGGTTCTGATGTTGGCCTTTCGATGTTATTAGTTGATTTTCAGAATGCATTCAATCTAGTTGATCGTACGGTCATGTTATGTGAAGTTCGTCGCCTTTGTCCGAGCATTTCTCAGTGGGTTGAATTTTGCTACTCTAATCCAGCCAGATTGTATTATGGGGACCACACCTTATGGTCTTCTCAGGGGGTGCAACAGGGTGATCCCCTTGGTCCGCTACTTTTTGCTTTGGTCTTACAACCCTTGGTTTCTAAAATCAGAGATAATTTTGAGGTATGTCTTCAGGCGTGGTATTTGGATGATGGCACTATTATTGGGGACACTTTGGTGGTGGGGAAGGTTTTGGATTTGATTATGGAGGACGGGCCTCGTTTTGGGCTACATCTCAACGTTGAAAAAACTGAAATTTTCTGGCCTACGGAGGACCCTCGCAGCAGGCTCGTAGGTGTCTTTCCTCCTAATATTGCTCGACCTTTAAATGGTGTTAAGTTGCTTGGGGCACCCGCTAGTTCCGATCCTGGGTTTATTGGTGATCTTGTGATGCAAAGGGTGACCAAGTCCATTGCGCTTATGGATAAGGTTGCTAAGCTTGATGATCCTCAGTGTGAGTTGTTGTTGCTTAGGGCATGTACTGGAGTTTCTAAACTCTACTTTTCCTTGCGTACTTGTCCTCCTAGTATATTTGAGGCGGCTCAACGCGCTTTCGATGGAGCCCTTCGATCTTCCTTGGAGCGTATTGTTACTGCTTCAGGGCCTGGGTTTGGTGATTGGCAGTGGCGGCTTGCCACCTTGCCATTTGCATTTGGAGGGCTTGGTGTTTATTCTGCGGGAGATGTTCGTCATTATGCTTTCCTTGCATCTCGATTACAGTCTGCTGGGTTGCAGACCAAGCTCCTACGACATGCTGGTATTGTTGGTCTTGGTCGTGCTTTCGAAGATGCTTTGGGTCTGTTTAATCAAACGGTTGGGTTTGATTTTTTGGGTAATCAGAGTGAGGTCGCTGCCCCAATACTCATGAAGAAATTGGCAGGTGTTTATTTCACAAAGGTTACCGCTTCTGCAGAATCCACTTTTTCCTTATCTCCACGACAATCAGCATTGTGGAAATCACAACAGGGGGATCACACCTCTGCTTGGCTAAGGGCAGTCCCTATTTTGGGGTTGGGTCAGACGATGAACGCAAAGACTTACCGATGTGTGTTGTGTTACCGGTTGGGTGTTCCTTTGTTCTCTGTCTCGACGGCATGCTCTGCCTGTTCACGGGTTTTTCATGGGGATATTTTCGGGGATCACGCGGTGTCTTGTGCTGGTATGGTGGGTATTAAGCATCGACATAATGTTGTTCGGGATTCCCTTGTTGATGTTTGTTATCGATCTGGGATTTCAGCGAGAAAGGAGGTTGACATTGGGTTGTCTGGAGGGAACGACAGGGCCCTCAGACCTGCAGATGTGTTACTTTATTCCTGGGATCGTGGTCGTGATGTTTGTGTTGACCTGACAGGGTCTTCTCCTTTGACACAGTCTGGGCTTTCTAACTTCGTCCCTGGACGTGCTGTGGTTGATGCGGCTCGTCGGAAGCGGGACAAGTACGAATCTAGCTGTCAGGCGATTGGTTATGGTTTCATTCCTTTCTCATTTTCTTCGCTTGGGGAATTAGAGAAGGAGGCTGTTTCTTTGCTAAAGCGGGTTCAGAAGATTTCGATGGCGCAAGATATTGGTGCCGGTGCTGCTGCTCATATTTTTACTAGGATAGGTTTTGCTATTGCTAGAGGTGTGGGGGCCCAGATTGTCTCTAGGCTTCCCACTAATTTTTTGTAAGTTTTAAAACTTTTAAGTTAATATAATTTCCATTTCATAATAATAATAATAATAATAATAATAATAATAATTACTTTTATAAAAAGGGATAATAAACACACCAAACTTGAAATGCCATGGAAGTGGAACGTTAGCAGAAACGTAGTTGCTGGCCCAAACTTATCCATGTTTACCAAATCAATTATGAAATCAAATCTCGTGTATTACGTTAGTAATTCTCTCGACATCCATATGGAGGAGATGTGTCATCATTAACACTCATTTCATTGAAAACAGAGGCCAACAATAAGGTCAGAAAATTCAACCGGGTGAAGATGTTATACGAGTTTTGTTCGGCTTTAATATGGTTTCAATTTAAAGGAAAACTCACCAAGTTCTTGATCTAATTTATTGAGAGCTTTTGTTATAAATTATTTGAGAAATTAAAGCAAAGAAACATATCTGGGTGTTCATAATTGAGCCTATTGAAAAGCTAGTCTTCAAATTTTAGTAGAAACACATTTGAGAAATTTCGCTTTCACTTTTTTGTTAATAACAAAGAGTAAAAAGAAACGAGTGAGAAGAGAAGAACATGAAAAGATTAGGTGAGAAGAGATAGAGACGTCAGACATGAAAAGATTACATGGATGGTCCTGTGAATAGTTTTAACGGACTCTGTTAACTTTCGTTAGGGTGAGGAATGATATTGAGACTTTAAAATGCTTTTAAGGATGAAAAATGCAGAAAATAAAATACAAGGATTATACGTCCAAAAAGAAGCTGACAATGTTAAAAATGAGAGTTGAGTAGCTGGCAATGTCTTCGTCCGGTGACTCACGTAGTTGTCCAATAGTTGGGTACACATCTGATGAAAGGATGAACTGTCTACAAGGTTGATTTTTACACATTGTAGCTAATGCCTCAAGAGTGGAATCTAGAGGTGAATTTTTGACGTCATCAATCCTGTTTGGGTCGAGTGCAACAATAGAGCAATCTGCAACTACCTTTAACAAAGCCTGCAGGACCACCACGTAAAAGACATACATGTCAAACCAGATAGTCAAAGGTGGTACTATACATGATAGTTTTTGTATCAGATATGTATAAATGAAAGATGATAGTGTGTATATATATATATATATATATATATATATATATATATATATATATATATATATATATATATATATATATATATATATATATATATATATAGGTACACCTACCTCCATTGCTCCTTTAGAGATCATATCTTCACTAAGTTTACCCGAAAAGTAAGAAAGATTGTTAAGACAAATAGCAGCATTCCTCTTTGTTACGATAGGCGTCTCAGCTGAAAGCAGCAGTTTTGCAAGTTGATGTATACATCTCCTCAGGTCTTCATGGAAAAATTCGCTGAAGAGTGATATACGAGCAATCTATACAAAGTAAACAATGTCATGTAAATGCTCATCCAGTGTATATAATAAAATTTAATGTTGCAGAATAACTAGTTGAAAACACAGAGGCATCTTACGGCAAATGTAGACATTCTCTGGGGGTAGTCGTCCTTATCGAATAACAGGTCAACCAAGAGGCTACTGATGTTGTGTTTTGCCTATAATATAAAGAGCATCAAGAACACACATATATGATCAATGGTGTTTGCAAAATATAGAATGATGTTTTAATATCTATGGCAGATTTTGTAAACAAATAATGGTTAATGCTTACCAACAAGCTATAAAAGTAGGAGCTATGCTTGCACATTTCTCCTATAGCCGACAACGTCCAGGCACGCACATTTGGATCTTCATGTGTAAGGAATGCTTTTAACTGTTGTAAAATATCTGCTCCCTCTATTGGCTTATAGAACTCCTGTGTCCAAATGCTTGTTCATTAACACATAATAACGATATGATATCATAATTAACTTTAACTTTTCACATGGCTATGCCTATTTCTTCTATTTCTACAAAATTTGCTACCAGTCAACTTGGAATTGCAATATATTGAATCTCATTTAAGAAAACCTAACTTAATAAGACCTTCAAGGAGTGATTCAATTCCTTGAAATTATTAATTAAGGTTACTATTGAAAAGTTATAATTGCCTTATAAAAAAATAAGATTTGGTTCAAACTGGTACTTATGGGTTTCGTACTCTAACATCTTTACTGTAACACAGAGTTCTGACTTTTCCGGCAGACACATCTTTCATTTGCAGAGGATGACTTAGATTGGTAGAATGTTGTCGGATAAGTATATGGATGAGCTTTTATTTGATACAAAATAGATAGTTTTGGTCGGAAAGAAAACTTCACAAGGATAAATTATACTTCACTCGTTCAACAAAAGGGTGAGGGAATGTGGAACCCAACTGACTAGTAACTGGATCAGAAAAACAATTTGAAAGTCACGTTGTGTCAATCTTTCAAGGCACTAAATTGTTAAATTTAAAAATAAATCTTATCACATGATATGTAATCTTGCGTAAGCAAGCCCATACTAATATAGAAGAAGATTGGGACTTTATCAAATACAGTAGCAAGTACTGACCTTGTCCATTTCGGCTAATTTTGAAACAATGACCACAACAAGTAACTTGACTTGAGTTGGTAAGCAAGCCTATATTACTAATATAGAAGATTGGGACTTTATCAAATACAGAGTAGCAAGTACTGACCTGGTCCATTTTGGCTATTCCTGTAACTATTTGCAGAACTCTTAACTTGACTTGAGTCGGTGATGAATCATCAAGTAAGCTTTTCATTAAAATTGGATTCAAGAGTCCTTTCCTAACAAGTTCAACAACCAGTGACCGATGATCTACCATTATGAACAGAAGGCCAAGAGTTTGTTTAGTATCCTTCAACTCCAAATGTTCCAAACACTTGATTATTTGCCCAGGAAGTCCTACCTAAAGATTTAATAGCATTAATTATTTGCAAAACTTGTGAAACAGGAATAGCGAAAAGCCAACCCCAGTATAATCTGAAGCATAACAAAACCACACACCCATCCATCCCTTAAGATTTAGAAGTATTAATTTACCAAAGATTTTTTTTCTTTGCAAGTGGGCTTTTTTTTGAAGATGTAATAATTACAACTCAACTATCTAGTACCCGACCGAATTATTTTCAAACAAGTATGATAAAACTATAGAGACAAAATGTATGTAAATACATATACACACCTCTAAAAGGATTTGAATATATTTGTCCATGCTTTCTTTTATTTCTATAAACATATCCTTCCTACTTTGAGAGTCCATGTCTCCAAGTTCATGTCTCCCCTCAGAAGCATCAAATGGAATCCTCAAAAGAAAAACTACTTGATCAACCGTATCTTTGACTCCACTTTTCCCTCCACCAGGTCCAACCCAATACCGTAAAAGTTTAAGATGGACATCAGATATTAAATTACCCATTATTTTTACATTTTCACTTGTAAGCAACACCTGGCGAAAAACTGAACTGCCTCCTTTAAGACACATTCTTAATGAACTAACTATCCACGAAATCCCAAGAGGTGAGAGTCCAATTTCATCTGAATGCTGCTGCTGATTGTTTCCTAACATATCAATAAGAGTTTGATGGATATCAGAGCCACCCAAGTCCTGAATAGCTAAAGGCCCACCCCAAAATAATCTGAAAAACAACAAAACCGCGCACCCATCTCTGATTCCGTGCCAGTATGAGAGCATGACTTTACCACCTTGAGCGTCTGTAGTTGACATCCTGAGATAAGCACAAAGTGTGGCACTTGGAGGGATTAAAGGAACAACTATTTCACGAATTGACGTTGCAACAGCCTCACCATTTTCAAGGGAGCACATGTATGCAAGTGCCAGCATGGCGGACATAGAATGGGGACGAAAATTCTGTATTCCATCACACAAAGAGTAATGGTGGGCAAGGTCACAGAGGCGTGACTTCTGTGTTTCACGAGACGATGTTAGCATACTAACTGCAGTATTTTCTCCAGTTTCAACATCTATGGATTGTGCAACTGTAGCTAATAAAAGGCATGCATGTAGAACCAAGTCACTAGGATCAGATACTTTGATTTTCAGGTTTTTTGTGTCTTGTTGATGTGAATCTTTATCGAATGAAGCACAAAGAGATATTAATGAAAAAACCTCTGAAATGATTGTATTGTCACCACCTCCACCAACCACTGATGAACATGAACTAGAGAGACCACATAAAACTCTAGCAACCAAATCATTATGCAGACAACACCTTAAGATTATCTGAAAATAGAAATTATACCACTCCTCAGGTAAGGTATTGCATGATTAACTACTTATCAGTGAGTTGGTTTGGATACATTTTTATACTCTTATCTGGGTCAAAAGAGTAAAAAAAAAATTTTTTTTTAAAGAAGATCAAAAGGGGTCTAATAGGAATCAGACAGGTCCGATATTGCCGAGTGTATTACAAATGAAACAACCTCCAAAATCGTATTACTCATGGAAGTAGACCATTATATTTGAAAAAGGTTGTAAAATTAGCTTTAATCAATTGAAGTATTAGATTACTTTATTTAATATGGTGACGTATCACGTAACACTCGGGATGAGCAGGAAGGTTGGCAAACAGGGGATCATGATGATAATGACAGGGACAGCTAAACAGAAGTCGAAAGACTGATTTTCACAATTTTGTAAATGATTTGGGTTATCTCAAAGCAAACTTCGCTAAGTAATATAACCGGTTATGACTTGATGCTTTTCGGGTTAGCCTGACCCGTAGTGACATGTACCACAAAAATTTCCCATTTTGAACCATTATCCAACTGTTAGGACTTAACTTTATACAGAAAGCCTTAGTTATCACCTGAATTACAGAAGACCATGAGGCTTCCAGGCGCTGGCAAAGACAATAGAAGATAGCAACCCTTATATCATCAGACCTAAGGAATTCTTGCGTCACAGTTTCCACTATTTCTTCATAATCTGTACCCATCAATGGTACATATTCATCTTTAATATTAATCTGATCCAAAGAGTTGGAATACATTGAACTTAATGGAAATACAGGTTCATTTTCTTTTCTAGATTGAATCTCAAAAGCATGTATTAGTGACCAAATAGTCTCACATGCTTCACAAGCAGCACGTAACAAATTTGAAGAGCCAGACATGAGACTTTTACCACAAGTCGCTACACATGAAAGCAAATCATCTATGACACCAAAAGCTTTAGCATGATCCAACATCTCTCTAAGAGTGTTTGTCGCCACCTCGGTATGTTTGGTGGCCTTGGAAGCTTTTAAATGTTGCACTACACCAGATAATATGATTCTAATGCAGGCAACTGATTCATATACAAGTCTTCCCGATGCATCTTCAGTGCAACCAGCAACCTACATATACATATACTAAAGTTTGAGATGTAATATCTAAAAATGTTATACATTTATTATAGCAAGGGTTGAGATTATAACCTCTTTATAGAGCTCCACTACGGCAACCCAATGACTGATATATGAATCTCCAAACCCACCTCCATTATTATCCAATAATTTTCTTAAAAGTGAAAAACACTGCAACAAAAAGAGTTGTTTTTTTATGGCTAGCACCATCCAGAAAAATGAACAGGGTAAAAAAAGAAATAAAATACATAGCAAACCATTGACTTCTAATATAAGGTCATATGTTTCAAAATAAATACGTTGATTTTCTTCAAGTTGATTTTGGATTCTAAATAATCTCATTATGTAATAGTTAATATTTTCTGTTGCCGTTCCAAAAAAAAAAAAAAAAAATTTGATATTTTCTTTTATACAATGTTTGATTGTAACCTAGGAGGCTCTTCATCTTACTGATGAGGAGTATTACTCTTATCTTTTATTTCAAGTTTTTTGCCTGAAAATTAAAAATAAAAATAAAGTGCTTTAATAACAACCAAACGCTTTTTGTAATCTTGTTTACAAACATGACAATTCCGTTGGAGAAAAAGAAATGTTATTCAACTTCCGCCAATTTACCCAAATTAGGTCTATTAATTTGGGTTGTATTTTATCTCAAACCGGAAAACAAAAAGTTTAGCCAAAAGATATACTAAAAGTTGTCTAAAATGTATTTCTGATACATAGTAGTTTTAAGTGTTAATCCGGTAGCCAGCTAGCTTTGCAGTAGTAGTCAACAAAAAGTAGCATACCTTAATCAGCAAGTCATCTAGCAAATGTAACTGCCCTCTATTGTAATCTGACTTTTTCATTCGAACAATATTGACAGTAATACTCATGTGTTCCCAAAATATCTCATCTGCCACCCCTTTAGAATCACGTGCACCAGTCGCAACTAAGTTTGTAACAACACTCACCTCGGACTGGTTTGACATTGAAACACCGTCATCCCTGTTGTCATAACAAGACATTTTAGAATACACAAATCCCAGAAACAAAGGTCTGACAGTATGTTAGTATCTTTTACACTAAACAAAATATCAGGGAATTTACATATACAGATAACTGAGTGTGTTTGCAAGTGAAAAAGATTGAAACTTAAAAGTGATGTCAATAATAATGGAAAACAAATCTAGTATATAATATAATGTATCAATAATAATTAATATATAATATATTAGATTTTAAGAGCCCGTGCGTTGCGCAGTAGCTCTAAAAAATAGTGTGTATTTGTTAAAATGTGTAAAGCATTGGTCGATGTTGATAACATGCTTATGACGAAACAGTTAAGTAGTATACATAATGAAAGTAAGGAAAAGTTAAAAGTGAGATTCAAAAATTCTCCGAATAAATAGCATTATAATGCAAGAATGACATATTGATATTAGATCTAAAATTAAATTTGTAAAAAACATAACACTAACAATTGATATGCGCTATCGAATAATAATAATAATAATAATAAACTATTTTAAGAATTTCAGTTTTTTAAAATTTTTTGCAAAAGTAACACAGTGTAACAAAATACGAATGCATTTTACATCCATGCAGGATTACAAGATATGAAAGAAAATTCAGATTCTAGTTATATTATATTTCTAAGAGTTTTATTAATCAAACGGACCTTATTCTGTTGTAAAACCGGATTATGCGTAGACTGTTGTGGTATTGTGCGTGAGGGGTTCAGCCCGGGGAGCTATATTTTCAAATATTCAAGCGCACATGTCAAGTTGTAGTGTTTTCTTTTTCTCTTTTAATGTAGAATTATTTGTAGAGAGTCTAACCTTTTTTATTGTTACCAGGTCAGCAGTTGTGGTTTGCATATCTGCTTAAATAGTCCCCTACAACTGACATTCGTTAGAAAAGATCGTTAATCGACTCCATCCACCCTTTTATATTTTTCTCTTTTTTCCTTAAATGAAGCTTGTACCACATGCTATACTACTTGTACCATCACTAAAAACATCACCATCCCATTACGGGTGAGTTCGGGTGACGAGGCTTTTAGAAGCTTACGAGAGATTAAACATATTTTTTATAAACTCTAGTTTTGTTTGCTAGACAAAATTTTAAGAGCTTATAAAAAAGAAATTCTAGAAAAAGATGGGGAATTAATTGAGATAATAATATGTAAAATGACATTTTTGCCTTCACATGTATAGCATGTAAGGGGATTTAATGGAATTTTTTGACGATGATCAGTTACAGGGGACTGTCAATGCAAAATTTGCAAATCAGAATGACTGATTTATTAAGTAAAAATATTATGAACTACCAGCTGAATGAAATGGGTCCAATTCACCTAATTTTATCTTATATGTACTAAGACTTTGTTATCATCAAGCGCAAATAAATTTTGTTCGCAATAAAGACATTATTATTAAACTTACATTTGTAATTCACAACATAAACAAATCTTCACTTGATGACAACTTTCTGAAAACAATTTATAAGTCACCCATTTCAATTTGAAGTAGAAATGGATATTCATAATATGTTTAATTTGCCTAAGGAAATCACAATTAAAATATGATTAATGGTGTTGGATTCGAAAAATATAATCTTACACCCGCCTATAAAGTTAGGGCTTGAAAAAATCATAGTTTTGACTTTAAAGGGTTTCATATTTGGATTTAAAAATCCTAACAACCAAAGTAAAACACCTTGTATCATTCTTATTCATTTTCAATTTTCATTGTCATTTCCATACATCGAAACCCTTATCTAAACAGGCCCCTAATCAACCAAACTGCAAGTCCTAAATCATCAAGATTGTGTCACCGTTGTTACTTTATTAGGCCTAAACAAACTTTCTTATGAAAATGTCAAAAAAAAAAAAAAAAAAAAAAAAAAAAGATAAAGAGAGAACCAGGATTCAGGCAAACTGATTGGTATCCAATTTTCTTGAAATAACGTCGCCTCTGATTTCCTCTCATATGCGTTTTCACCAACGACACCAGTAAAATCAAGCAACTGTAACGTAACACTGCTCATTACTTGAAATATATAAAAATATTATTTGTATATCTTTGGTGAAAATGTGAAATACTAATATTCTTACTCGTATTACATTAAGATAGTGTAATGCTTAGTGCTAATATCAAAATATGGTTTTGTATTTGTACATTATTTTTATGTCAAAAAGAATACACATCTCAAATTTGTTTCTGTTTGGATCAATTTCATGTATGTATGTATAAATGTATAATATGGTTGAGTAAATACCACAGTGTCCCCCTTGATAAGGACTTTCTTAATGGGATTTGTTGTAAGCTCATCCATTGAAGAATCTTTTATCCCATCATATTTCGCCAGCTTAGGGCCGTTATCCTTATCATCCTGAAATTCAAATGCTAAATTGTTAAGTATGTTGATCTTATGAATTCTTGGTCATGACATAAATCCGGTTTTTTTAAATTGACGCCCTTTTAACAAATAATTTGAAATATGGTACAAAAAGTTATGAATTATTCCCATTGTCTGATTTGAAATTAAATATGCAGCGAGTTATATCGTACTCCTTCCATTCCAAATTAATAATGTAGTCCACTACTATTACTTTTCAAACTATTCTAAATTAATTATTACTATTACTATTCATCATCAAATATGAAAAATAAATTGGATCAAGTTTACTCCATTGTCATTTACTAATATAAAAATTACATAAATGAGAAAATTATTAAATCAACTGATTAAGAGTGAAATTATCATTATCATTATCATTATCATTATCATTATCATTATCATTATCATTATCATTATCATTGTATATTGTATATATAATATATAAAGTACTCCGTAAACAGTAGATCATGTTTTTTATTAAATTATGTTTCTTTTAATTTTTATCTGTGAACAATTAAACTATTAAATTGAGACTAATTTTTCTACAAAGACAACCCAAGTGACCTCAGGAGGTTGAAACCCCTCGATGACAAAACAAATCTAGGAATATAGCCCAGGTAAGAGAAAATTGAGAACATTAACAAACGACTCATCTGAGCTATGTGATGTGGTGCATCAGTGAGATGCAAGAGAAAATTAGATGCCAGATAAAGGAGACCACACGGAGAGGCCATAGCCAAAAACTGAGAAAATAGCCCATAAGCACCATCATATAAACTTCCGCATATCGAACTTCTAATTCCTTTTTCTTCGACCACGACATACAAATCATCATTGCTGACCTATCCAACCTTGATCGATGCACCATTGTTATAATGAACAAGTCACCATCGCACAACCGACTAGTTTCTTTCTTTTTATACTATGCTTGTTGTGGATTTACATTTAATCTGGGGTTCTAAGGTTTTGATGATTCTGAATTTTCTTCCTTAAGATCACAATTATTCGTCATCCATCTTGTAGGGGACTCATCAAGTTGAAAGTAATAATATGAGTTTATGGATTTGATTTGATTTGATTTGATTTGATTTTATGAAAGGTTTCATTTATTTGTTTGTTGGGAATTTAATTTTGTTGTTCTAGGTTATAAATTGGGAAAAACTCATAAATATTTCCATAATTTTTTTTTTTTTAGCTTTGTTATTGTTTTTACTTTTGTTATCATGGACATCCGATCCGATGGATATTCATGCGATCAAAGTCACGTAGAGTCGATATGGATGACGTAATATCCGATCCAATGGATATAGATATGGATGGTAAATTTAATGGATCTATGAATGAAAATTGTAAACCATAGATAAACCCGCTTCACCTAAAATAACTATATATATATATATATATAACTATATATATATATATAGTGGTAGGATCAAGAGGGAAGTAACCATTCGGGGGGAAGCGGGGGAAGCAAAAACTTTTTTTTTTCGTTTTTTGAAAAAACTTTGTTCACGAACATTATAGATGAGATGAAAATATGGACATTTAATAGAGACACTTTGTGATAAATGTTTTTATTTTGGCGGAAAAACGCTCGAAAAAGTAATATATAACAATTATCGTGTTTTTCGAGCGTATTTGAGGTTTTAGCTATTGGGGTTTAGATATTAGGGTTTATAGGGTTTAGATATTAGGGTTTAGAAATTTAGGGTTTAGGGTTTAGATTGAGTTTTTAACACGAACGGTTTAGAGTTTAGGGTTTGATGTTTTGGGTTTATGGAATAAACCCAAAACACCAAACCCTAAACCCTAAACCCTAAACTCTAAACTCTAAACTCTAAATCGGGCTAAATTTTACTTCACAAAACATGAAGAAAAAAAACGTTCATATTCTTCACGAACAATATTATCTTGAATGTTATTTTTGTCGATCGTTTTCCCGCCTAAATAATAACATTCATCATGAAGTGTCTCTTCTAAATGTTGATATTTCCGTGTGATCTTGATGTCGGAAAAAAAAATTCAAAAAAAACGAAAAAAAATAAAAAATTTTGCTTCCCCCCGCTTCCCCCGATTGGTTACTTCCCCATTGATCCTGCCCATATATATATATATATATATATATATATATATATATATATATATATATATATATATATATAAGAGTAAATTATAAAGGTTGGTCCCTGTGGTTTACTCAAAATTCTATTGGTAATCCATATCTTTCAAAAGCGAACACTCAAGATTGAATTAATTTATATATATAAGAGTAAATTATACCGTTGGTCCCTGTGGTTTACTCAAAATTCTATTGGTAATCCATATCTTTCAAAAGCGAACACTCAAGATTGAATTAATTAGACTCTTGACTAGAGGTGGCGTCAATGTGCGTAATTCACCCGGTTACAGGTCTCGTCGCTTAGGGGGTTTGTTACCCAGGGATTTTGCTCGCTAGTAAGGATCCAGTGTGGTTGTCACTAGGGAGGTTTCTCTACTAACCTAAAAAAAGGATTATTCTTTATTAAATATTAAATATGAAATATTAATTTCAACAAAATTCCCTCCAAAACTACACATCACCCGCAACACCAACTACCATAAGAAATGATCTGACTTTACTAAGCAAGCATATAGCATAACAGACTAACAGCACATACACATCAGACTTCACAAAAAGTGTGTTTGTGTTAACAGGGAAACAAAAGTTTATAGTGAGAGCTTAAGGCATATTGCGAATATGCTAATACCCGGCCACATTATGTGACACCTCGCTAAAAACTATTTTTGTATTTAACTCGCTCGATGTCCTTAGATCATGAGTTAAAATTATTTGTAGGCCTCCGACATTATAATTAAGATTTCACTCTTTTAAGCGTATCTTGGTCATACGAACTCCATTTTTGATGATTCAAAAACCCAGACGTCCGTATTAAATCGGGCTACGACATTTGTGTTTTATATTTTACAAAATTTGAGCCAGTCACGAGTTACGAGGCAATAACTACAGCTGGTCCAGCCCCTTGCTCCTTTACCCCATTTGCCATCCACTATAAATGCCCCCTTCTTTCATTCCATTCATTTCTTTAAACACCCATACTTCTACTTCTCTAGAAATCTGCTCTAGAGACACCACCACAACCATCATAAGTCACCACCACCATCCACCATCAACCATTCATCATCCATTTGCACTTTTAGATTCAAGAACACAACACAAACACCTAGTACTACTTTCATGTCTTCAAGAACATCACAAACTCATTTTAATTTCTACATCTAGATCTGTAAGTAACTTGTATTTTACTTATTTCATCATCCATTAACTTAATCTATCAGGTATGCTTGTAATCTTGTTGATTTTTTCATAAAACACTTTGCATGTTGTTGCTAATAACTTTCTACTGAAACATTTCGACTTGAGTCAGCCATAACTATTTGATAAATTAGCTTAAGAGTTTTAATCTTTTCATTTTCATAAAATATGGTTCAATACCTTTCTAACCATATAAGAAACATGCATAGATGATGAGTATAAGTACCTCATCTTGTTCATAACATTTTACATGTCTTGCTGTTACGATTTTCTGACCATCTGTTGAAGGTGGTGTTCTTGACGTGTTTTTGTTTACTTTCTGACCAAATATGCTTTTTAATTGGGTAGATATCTCAATGATCTAAAACCTCCAACTTGAATCACCTTTAATGGTGATATGAGGTGAGAGATATGCTCAAATGAAAATGACATTCATGATTGGTTTGCTGAAAAGTGAATCTGCATTTCTTGATTTTGCAATTTCGTGTTTAGATGACCATAAAGTCATCATTTTGTTTGATTTAAAAGTTTGTTGGTGTTATTTTATGTATGGATCAACTCTGGAACAATCATGATTCTTAGATTTTGAGTTTAAGTATTTTTCACAAAAATAGTTTAGTCAATATGTCGGGTTTTGTTGTGCTGAAACGTTTGATGTTTCTACGCCAATAAAACATGACTTACAAACATCAAACGCCAATAAAACATGACTTACAAGCCTAATATGAGATTGACATTCAAATGACTTTTAAAGTCAACTAAATTATATATATCTCAGAAAAGGACATATTCATTAAGGACGTGAGACAAGTGAGATATACTCTCTGAAAAGTCGATCCTTACGTTTTGTTTACTTAATTTTTGATTTCCTAACGGTGGTTGCAAGCATTTTGCATTCTGAAACTATTGGTAAATAATTGAGTCTTTTGCTTTGGATATGATATATTTCCAAATTTTATGCAACTCTTGTCTTTGGATTTGCTTGATTTGAGTTTGTCGTTTGCTTTTTATGAACCGAGCAAGTTGAGTTGACTGAACGCCACACAATCTGACCACAATAGCAAGGTTCCCACTTTTGAGTGACTTAAACTTTGAACTAGTGGATGTGACTATATGCGTCGGAAAGCCAACTCAGTAAGCTACAACCTAGTATTCGAATGATTTTCTAACTCTCAATATTTTGTGAGATATAGCTAAAATAAAACTGATTTCTAAATCAGTCTACTTTTGAACAATAACAATACACTACTTGTTTACAAGTAACACATAAACATGTTTACAAGCATAACGATGACGCATTTACTTCTTGACTTTATTCTTAAAATTTCGTGTAGACTTTAACCGTCCTCATCTACCTTAGAATGCACAGGAGATATCCCTATCCGCACTACTTGACTATTAGCTTGTCGATAGCTTATACTTTATTTCTCGATGGCTTTCGAGGTGAGTTTCATAGCCCCACTTTTACTGTTTTCAAACATTGGGGGTGAGATAACATGCTTATTTATTTTACGTATTGGACACAAGTGTTATAAACTTATTCTATGCTTGATTTGACAATCATAAATCCCTTAGCTTAGTAATGGTTAATTACAGGTTTGGTAAGCGCGAATCCTATTGATAGATCTATCGGGTCTGACAGCCCACCCGGGTTAGTCGTTCTAACATTTAACGGGTGTTTAGTATTTTGAGTTATGCACTTGATTGGGTGTACATTGCTTTTGCATTTCTATGCATTTATTATACAAAGGGTACTTGATTATACGTTAAGCTTGGTTACTGAGTGCTCAGGTTGCATAGAACTTTTTACTGTTTTTGAACTACAATGAAATCTTGCGGTCCACTTATTCAATTATTACTTAAACCTATGAAATCACCAACATTCGTGTTGACGTTTTTAGCATGTTTTTATCTCAGGTACTTAGCTTACGCTTCCGCGCATTCTGTTTAGAGGTCAAGCATGGTTACATTTTTGAAGTCTTGCCATATTCTTATTTCGATCTTATTGACTACACATTCTTTTACATTTTTGTACTCTCATTTTAATGTAATGTATTACTTTTGACATGTCACTCCAACATTGTATTTTGAAACTATGTAAATGAATGTACTTTTGTAAAAACGTCTCATATAGAGCGCGTTGACCAAGTTATGGGACCTCTTGTTATTGTGTCATGTCATAGTGATTTTGACAGGGACATTACACATTAATACCCGACCACTGGATTATATTGGGATGGTTACAATGACGCAAACAATTCAAGAAAACTCATACTAGTTTTGATTCAACATGCAGATCATTTTAAAAGTAATAAACCCACTTAATTTTCAAAAAACTTGAACATACCTGGAATTTCAGTGCATCCTTAAGTTGTTTTACCACAGTAGCTATTGCAGGTCGTTCAGGCCGATTAATGAGTAAGCATTCATACGCAATCTTTGAATACGTAAACAAAGAATTTGAGTCAATTTGATTCTTCAAACTAGGATCTATTATATCCTCTAGTTTATGTTCTTTGTAGTATCTTCGGGCCAGTTGAGCTAGAAAACGCCGATTGTCCTGCACATTCATATAGCCCAACCTGCCACATAAGACTTCAAACAGCACTACCCCAAATGAATAAATATCTGACTCCTTAGTGAGAATTCCTGTAATCTCATATTGCGGATCCAAATAACCATATGTGCCACACGCATCTGTCACGACATAACTAACATTTTCATTTGCAAGACCTATTCTGGAAAGTCCAAGATCCGCAATCATAGCTTTCCAGTTGTGACCCAAAAGAATGTTTCCACTTTTGATATCCCTGTGGATGACTCTATGATATTTCGAAACATGGTTGTGAAGATGATCGAGACCGCAAGCAGCATCGATGCATATATTAATCCTTTGCTTCCACGAGAACGTACATGGCCCACGCAGGTACGTATCAAGGCTTCCATGCTCAGCGTACTCATATATAAGAATTTTTTCATCGCCTTGATCACAGAAACCAAGAAGGGAGACGATGTTTGGATGTTTATAACGAGACAACAATTGAATCTCTGTTAAAAACTCCTTAACCCCCTGACCACCTTTAGATTCTTTAGTACTAAGTCGCTTTACAGCAACTGTCCTAAGTTCCCCGGAGAGTGAAAGCTCTCCTTTGTAAACTTGGCCATATCCTCCACTTCCAATAAATGTTGTGAACTTTTTGGTGGCTGCTTCAATAACAGGGAAGGGCAAACTGAGGTGCTCTGACTCTTTAAGAGACGCCATCCGAAATTATATTTAGCAGCAAATGAGATTTAGATGATGAATGCCTCTGAATGAAAAGACCAGAGGTTTAGATGTCTATGAATACAAAAGCCGGACTCTCTGTCTATATCTACCTATACAAGAAAATAAAAAAAATATGTTATTTCCACGTTTTTATTTTGTTTTATTATAGATATAGATATAGACTTTTAAATGTAATGTACTAGTTGAAATTGTTTAATCCCTGATGGAGTGTCATTTAGATAATAAGCTACCTACTTGTTAGGGTACAAGAACATCTCCGTTAAGACCAAACCGGCCAAAAATTATTAAATTTTTTTTTTTTTAAAAAAAATCCATCATTTCGATTTTTGATGTACGGAGTACTAACTAGTGGAAATTGTTTAATGTCCATATGACATGTCATCTTGATAACGGAACTACCTACATATGAAAAAAGAATATTTCCATGTGAAAAGAGAATATTTCCTTGAGAGCCGCAAAATATACACATAAAGGTTCAAATTTAAAGAAAACAGGTACAGATAAATTATATATAAACGTCTTTGGTCCAAATCACTCTTTTTTATAAAGTTGCATTCACGTGTTCATTTTTCTTCAGAAATAAATATCTAAATTCAAATTTATAACCTAAGAGTGTTTTGATCAGTTCATTATTACCACCAGAAACCTGCAAAATTTTAAGAACGTCACAGATTTGCTAGCAGTAGGTTCAGTGAACTGGAAAGTTTTAGAAGATGCTGGTATAGATAAATTCATTATTAAAGTTTGGGTCCAAATCACTCATTTTTAAAATCAATCATTTTGTCAAAGTTTCGATGCTACTTGAAAATAGAGTCCTACCATTTGCACCGTGTAATTTTTTTTCGAACCATGTAAAAAATGAAATCAGATATAGAACCGTCCAAAAGAGGTTGTGGGTCCCACGCAGTCCAGAGTGTCAGTACAGAACATACATCAATTAAGGTTTTGGACTTTTTTTACACAATCACTTGAACCTGTCAGTACATGAACTCGAGTAAAGGAGAGAACAGTGTTAAGCCACTACTAGAAAAACGATTTTGATGGACGCCGGTTTTCCCGGACGATGGGCATCGTCCGGGATGAGGTACTAGACGCCAAAAAACGGGGCCACTAACACCTGCAAGTTTGACCGTTTTTCCCGGACGACCCAGAAATCGTCCCGGAAGAATTTTTCTTTTTTTTTTTTTTTTTGCCTGAAAACATTTGGCTCCAAAACGTGGGATTTTTTCGCGCCAATTTCTTCCCGGACGATTTATCGTCCGGGATACCCTTTCCGGACGAAAACTTGATCAGGCCAAATTTTTGCTATATATATATACAAACCATTTATATACACAAACACATATACACATCATCTATATAAATACGAAATTAACATCGAAAATGCGTACCCTTGAGCCGATGATTGTCTCGTTGGAAGTGTATTACGGAAGAGAATTCCGTAATCAGAGGAGAGATTACGATTATGCCCGTAGTTGTCAGTCTATATTCAGAGAAATTGACGTCCGCCACGCAAGTTTAGAGGACTTGTTTTTGTTTTCGCAGGAAATGGTTCCGTTCGAATACACGGATGTGTTGTATTACGAAGATGACTATGTTTCGGAATTGTCCGCTATGTATCTCCGTACCGAAGAGCAGTGGAACGGTATAAAAGAGACACTGTTCTGGCGTTCCAATCGCATTTCTCTCTATTTGATTTTCGAAGATGAAGAAATGTATTTTAATTTCGGTCAACTAAACTGCTAAGTTTAGTTAAGTTTGGTAATATTAGTATCGTTTTTATGTTGTATCATTTCGGTCAGCTAAACTGTTAAGTTTAGTTAAGTTTGGTAATTCTAGTTTTCTGGTAGGCCATGTATCGTTTTATCACATATATAATAAAATTGTCGTTTTATTTCAATTTACTATAATTAACACTGGATAAACGAAATTAAATAAATCACACATGTAAACACACACGAATTCAATATTATACATAGACTGTGAATTAATCACTACAGAAGACAAACCTGAAATAAATCACACAACGAAATTAAAACACACTATGAAATTAAATCACACTACGAAATGGAATATTATACAAAGATTGTGAATGACAAATTAAATCACACTACTAACGACGGTGACGAGGATGACTACGAGCATCCGACCGAGTGGACGAATTTCCAGAACCTGAGCTCGATGTTGTCGTAGTTTCAGCAGTAATAGGTACCGTCCTTAACATACGAGATCCTAAACGACCATTAACTGCACCAATATTAGTAAATAAACGATTCAGAAACGCTCCATATGGAAGAGGTCTTGTTGAGTTAGAAAGCCCGTTCATTCTGGAAGCGATTAAATGAGCAATATTAACTCTAATATTGTGAGTCATGCACCAGTGAATACAAGCTTCAGTCATTGATAAATTATCAACATCTGGTTCACGGTGGTACATGTTACTCGTGATAATTTCATTTCTTGTGACAACTTCAGGACGAAGATAACCGTCAATGATGCCCGTATTTTCTATGGTCCTGTATGGAACAACATCACGGCATAGAAGTGTGGTCATTTCATATTTTGGAATAAAATCAGGAAGACCTTCAAGTTCAAAACCGGGATGATAGATCTTTCTACCATTAAATGGAACGCCCAATAGTGCACCGAATTGTGGGAGAGTATACTCGTGTTGAGCGTTATAGAGTCGAAACCTCACTGTATCTTCATTAATGAACTGAAAGTTTCTATAGAATTCACGCACGAGTGGAGGAAAAAATTACTCATCAACATGAACGAAAGGAAGCCAGTCCATTCTTTCGAATTCTTGTAGAATTTCTGGAAGGTCTTCTACATTGACCTCACGACCTTCACTAATAGGTCTAACGATTCCTGGTGGATTCATTGTGTGATAGTGGGAGGGAAAGAAGAAGGTGATGTGTGAATGTGGAAATAGAAGAAAGAAAACTCGGTATAAGTATAAGGTGATTTCCCTCCATAATTGAGAGGTGATATTTATAGAGGTAGTAGGTGGTAGGTAGTTGTGTCAATAAACACGTTTATTGAATACAGCTATTGAATATTACTTTAAATAAAGCATATCTGATTCATGACTTTAGTCAAAGAATCTCTGTCTTCATCAGCTTTAATTAAAGCATCTCTGATGCATGGCTCTTTAATTAAAGTTGCTAGGCTATGTCAAATCATTTCAGTTTTCTGATAGCATCTTTGCTTAGTTATCAAAACTGGTAGGCCATGCATCAAGATAACAAGCACATGGTTATGTTGGTACTTAATTAGGGTGTAAACATTAGTGTTGAATATTGATGTACTTTCAAGACTATTGGAAACGTTGCATAGAATAGTGGATGTTAAGTACTACCATTACAACTAGTTACGGATGTAGTAATCATGTGTGGTTTGTTTAGTTAACTGACTAGGAGTATAAGTGGTAGGGGGTTATGTGTGGTTTATTAAACACGCTTATTAGTCATTTAAATCACGTTTATTAAAAGAAAATACATCAGTTACTTCCAAACTTACAACACGTCCAATACATTCCAAACTACAACACAATACTTATAAAATAAACTACATCAGTTACTTGAAAATGAAACACAACACAAATGCTACAAAACTACAAATTAACATCAGTTTCAACATTTTCGCTTGACGATTTGCGATTTTGAGTGAACGTTCTAGAGCTCTTTTAGACCTTAACAATTCTATTACTACTTCACGCCCCCTTTCAGTGTAGGGCGGATCAATCCAAATTTGCAGCCTTCTGCAACGCTCAGACATCATCAAGATCCGGGACATACCACCACAACCATAAAAGCGTCGACCGTACTGGTATTCATCCGACAAGCAAGTTTTGACCACCATCTTTGAACCACATGTTCGACAGAATTTCACAACAAAAGTTTCTTCTGGACCATACTGGTAATGGTGATTCATATTGTGCAGTCACATATTGTTGTCATTAGTGGGTTATTATATAGAAAGAATTTTCCCGCCCAAAAGCCATCTATCGTTTTCCCGCCCAAAATTTCCCACCTAAAGTTAGACCGGATCGTTTAGGGGTAGGTTGAATTTAATTAGGGTTTAATATTTAGTGACGACATGTCATTTCTTTTATCACACTCACCTACTTCCCTGTTCGAGGTGATGTATATTTAGTCCAGACTCACTAATGCATCCTATCGACTTATCTGTTAGACACACTAATGCAGACCTGGTTCGCTAAGACCACCGCTCTGATACCAACTGAAAGGACCCGTTCATATACATTATAAACGATTCACAATAGTTGATTACATTGCGAGGTATTTGACCTCTATATGATACATTTTACAAACATTGCATTCGTTTTTAAAAGACAATCTTTCTTTACATCGAAAATTGACAGGCATGCATACCATTTCATAATATCCACTATCCAACTATAAATTGATTTAATAATAATCTTTGATGAACTCAATGACTCGAATGCAACGTTCTTCGAAATATGCTATGAAAGACTCCAAGTAATATCTTTAAAATGAGCAAATGCACAGCGGAAGATTTCTTTAACACCTGAGAATAAACATGCTTTAAAGTGTCAACCAAAAGGTTGGTGAGTTCATTAGTTTATCATAATCATTTATTTCCATCATTTTAATAGACCACAAGAATTTCATTTCCAGTTCTCATAAATATACGTCCCATGCATAGAGACAAAAATAATCATTCATATGGTGAACACCTGGTAACCGACATTAACAATATGCATATAAGAATATCCCCTATCATTCCGGGATCCTCCTTCGGACATGATATAAATTTCGAAGTACTAAAGCATCCGGTACTTTGGATGGGGTTTGTTAGGCCCGATAGATCTATCTTTAGGATTCGCGTCAATTAGGGTGTCTGTTCCCTAATTCTTAGATTACCAGACTTTAATAAAAAAGGCCATATTCGATTTCGATAATTCAACCATAGAATGTAGTTTCAATTACTTGTGTCTATTTCGTCAAACATTTATAAAAGCGCATGTATTCTCAGTCCCAAAAATATAAAGGGTAAAAAGGCAAATGAAACTCACCATACTGTATTTCGTAGTAAAAATACATATAACGTCATTGAACAAGTGCAAGGTTGGCCTCGGATTCACGAACCTATATTAATTATATATATTTATATGTTGGTCAATATTTGTATAGCAATTTAGGTCAGGTCATAGTGTAATCATATCCTATAGCTCGAGTCTAACTCTACAGTATAGTAACATGTTATATTACTCATGCTCAATTAAGATTCTAGTAAAAGGTGACGTGTGAAACAACGTAACACAAATGGTTTCATAATCATAAAATAGTATTTTAGAATTTTTTTTTTTTTTTTTTGTAGAGAAAATCAACACAAAAAGTTAACTGAAAAGTTAACAGGAAAAGTCAAAGTTCAAAGTCAAAAGTCAAAGGTTAAAGTAAAAATGAGGTCGCATGCAAATATATAATAACTTATACAAAAATAATTTTCGGTCAAACATGACTAAACGGGCCACTTCAGCTATTTTTAGAAAAATTATCGGAACTCCGATTGATAAACGGCCAAAGATAAAAGTTACACATTACCAAAAAAATTAAGCATAAATATTACAGAAGTAAACTAAACCTAGACAACTCGTAGTTGCCAACGCGTTTTCGGCGTTTCAAAGTTAATTTTTCAGCTTTAATAAATTTACAAAAGTGACCGAGTAGCCTACTTTGGGGATTTTTAGAAAATTCCTCAAAACTCGTATTGACAAACGGTCAAAGCCTACAAATTCTCGTTATCACAAAGATATAACATGATTTTTGGCAAGAGTAAACACATATCAGGCCGACCATGACAACTGATACAAAACTGACATTTTTAAATAAAAAAGTTTCAGCTCTTTTTAGAATTTTAAAATGTGACCAAACTGTCAACTTTGATGATTTTTAGAAAAATCGTCGAGACTCGAATTGACAAACGGCTAGAGTTGTTTATTAGAACTTACAGCAAAGAATTCAGTGGTATTTTTTTTTATATATGAAACAACGCAGATCAGCGAGAATTTCAGTTCCCGTTTTGACATTTCATCAAAATTTGCAAAACTTCTTTTGTCCATAACTTGACAACCGTTCAACGAAACGAGACGTGCTTTATATGAAAATTCATCTACTCGATGAGTAGAAGCCAAATAATCACTTTTTATAACCCAGAAAATTAGTTCACTAATTATCATCAGCAATTTTAATTACGAAATTAATTATGCAATTTGTTTATTTCATAACTTTCTAACCATTACTTGGATTCAAGTGATTCTTAAACCAAAATTCAACTATTTTTCGCTAGCTTTCCAACGACATGCATATCTTATACCTTATCTCAATCATATATGTAACTAATTCAGGAATCAACATAACCTATCTAATGGCAATATCAAAAGTACAAGCATGCATAATCCTATATACTCGAGCACTAGTCAGGGATACACTATTAGTATGTAAAAATTAAATTATGAGTACTCACATATCAATATTGAGATTCAATATTGCAGGAAAGGTACGTAAACGCAACGGAGATGATAAACACTGTATTGACCTCACGAGCATACCCATGAACCATACTCAATCACCTCCATAGCTATAACCCATAATATCCTTAATCTTATCCCACTCGAAAAAACAACTTCGAAATCACTCGGACAGCACTCCGTCGTAATATTTTATGTATACTAATAATATCTTGAGATAATACGGAGTAAATATATATATGTAAATCGATTGAGAGAGTTTAGAGAAAACTATTTTCAAGTTTCTATGAAATAATGAAACCTATTGAATTCTATTTATAATAGATTTTTGAATTATTAAAGTGAATTATTAAAGTATGAATTATTAAAGTGAATTATTAAAGTATGAATTATTAAAGTGAATTATTAAAGTATGAATTATTAAAGTGAATTATTAAAGTATGAATTATTAAAGTGAATTATTAAAGTATGAATTATTAAAGTTAAAGTAAAGTAAAAATAAAGTAAAGGTAAAGTTTAAGTATAGTAAAAGTATAAAACTATGTGCGTATAATACGCGTATAAATATATATAATATTAATTTAAATCATTATATATATTTAATAAAATAAAATATAAATATCGTTATCTTTATCATACTAGTTAAGTAATGAGTTGTCAAAAGTGGTTCTAGATATTTATAAAAGTTATATACGTTTTAATAATAAAGTTCTTTTTAAACTGAAAACGTTTTTGTACGTTTGAAACTAAATAGATCAATCGAGTCTTTATGAGATTCAATCTTTCACTATCCTTTGTCTAGTTCTCAATGATTGACAATTTGTTCATATTTATAAATCACTTTACCATTTTCCGAATATTGTTAAAATGAAAAGATTTCTCAAATCAACGTGGGCCTTTCAACAGAGACTTGTAATCATAATTCAATATATCTGATAATTCAATCATTTGATCTTATCTTCTAATTCAATTGATAAACATTTTGAAACAGATACAATCATATAAAGTATTTAATCTAATATTTTGTTTACGTTTCAAGTTATAATATATATACACATATACATATATAATCATATTCGTTTAATGGTTCGTGAATCGTTGGAACTTGGTCGAGGTTGAATGAATGTATGAACATAGTTTAAAATTCTTGAAATTTAACTTAACAAATATTGCTTATCGTGTCGGAAACATATAAATATTAAAGTTTAAATTTGGTTGGAAATTTCCGGGTTGTCACAGTACCTACCCGTTAAAGAAATTTCGTCCCGAAATTTGAGTGGAAAGGTCGTGAATGATAATAAGTATGTTATCATGATGCATACGGGCTGAAAATTAGAGTTTTATCATCAGCGAATAATTTGGATAAACAATCTATTTGTATGAAGAGTACGAATGAAGCTAACATAGAAGAGTGAAATGAGTAAGTGTAGATTCATCTTATCATTTGACGTAGATATGATTGATTCCCAGATTTTAAGGGATTTGAAGAAAATATTCTTAATAAGATTTGACTCTCCGGTAATCAAGGGAATTAGGATCCGCTTTAAATGCGATCGTCCATTTTAATTGTTCTGCCAAAGATTTTCTTATAAATTCACCTCCTTCATTTCCTTACAACTCACACCATCTGTTGATGCATTTTATGCAAGTCCCTAGACATCTACCCATGTCCATTGCAGGTACAACAGTTTACAGGCCACCATGATTGCTCGTTATTATCCTATCTGTGGTTGTATGTGGTTACAGGAACTACAGGAACGAGATTTAGATGTTTGACTATGTTAGACTTAGTCAGACGTACGAGTGAAGCCTCACTAGTACGGCTGACAGGCTCATACGCATGGTTGATGCTGAGCTAAGTCACAATTACAACCTAAATGATAAGACACGAGTGAGTGATCACCCGTACGGTTGATGAAGCCAACTCGTACGTGTGATGAATGAATCGTATGGGTGTGTCAACAGCAGGGGTATATAAAGTCTTATGTTCTTCATTTTAGGTTAAGCCTCTCATTTGTTACACACACTCAGATCTAGTGAGCTCCTTCGATTCTCTCTCAGTCCAAATCACCCAGGTGGTGAATAATAGCTCTAGGTGTTGATCTAATCACACTTGATTTAGTTGTGGTTTGACTAAATTAATCAAAAAAAACTTAACCTATTCACTAGAGGGTTTGATTCACTTATTCTGCCATTGTGTGAGTTAAATCTGTTAATTTCTAAGTTCCTAGTCATGTTTCATCACCTTCTATTCTTCCCCCTCAACTCATATTTTAAAGTATTCATCAATATGCTCCATCCAGTTCTGATTCTCGATATACTTCTAACTTTCATATCGGTCATTCTTCTTTTTTTTTCATCTACCGCCGGAAGAATCTATTTACTTCTACTATACTCTTGGGTTTATAGTGTTCCTAGTTCTCCCGTGTCTTTATATTGCTATATGCATCGATATATATGGTTTATAATTTCTGGTTTGTCGTTGGGCTTTATATGTTCCCTTATATTTCAAAGTCTCTGCTTCTGTCTTCTATAATCATTATCATTCACAGTTAATGCTCTCTTTTATTTGCTGCAATTTATACCCCAATTTCTATTTCGAAGTTTTGTCCTTTCGTTTCTTCTTCTTGCGATTAAGCACCGCTTGTAATGGTCCAGAATTCACAGATACGAATTTCGAAATGAACATTGTTAATGTTCTAGGAAGGAAATTGTGATGGTACGATCTTGACTTATCAAATTACTAAAATACCTTGGAAAAGGCCGAATCAACAAGAAATATTTTCTTGATATTTTAGAGGTTAAATAGAATACAAGAGTCGTATAACATGGCACATGATGATGTTATGATCTGTGAATCATCACGTTCCATTTAGAAACTCAGCATGACTTACTGTAATATAATCACATTGATCAAGTGTCATTATATTATACTAATTCATGCTTCAGTTCTCAACACTACTTCAAAATATTCCTATTTTAAACTTGAATGTTTCAGAATTTAGAAACTAAAATAGTTTCTTTTATGATGTAATACAGATAGCGCGAAGAGGTAAATGATTTCAAATAAGAAAAATTAATATCTTCAGAAATATGGAGGATATTTATAATGAAAGATATGATGATATTTTAGAATTTCTAATATCAGAGGATGATGAAGAATATTGTCCGCAGGGGTTTAGAGTCAGGAGCAAGGTATTCGTTAATGACTTCAGCAGATACTGAATTATTTGGATCCTTTGAAGTCAGGTTCAGTCTTTGTAATTTGTCCACAGCCTCCTTCCTACTTTGCACAATCCGTTTTCCAGTTCCAAGACTTCTCTTTTTCTGCGCTTTGCCAGCACACCTATTCATTATCATCAAACTTTTACTGTTAAGGTCGTTTATAGTTTTTTTGCTGCTTCATCAGCATTTTTCCATTTTCGGAGAACCAATTCGTAGTTCGAAGTGTTTTTCAGAATCTTCACATTCAAATTAAGTCCAGAAGATAGACGTTATATATACACATATAACTGTTGGCGTAGACATGCTGCGAGATTTCAAAATACTGATTGCTAATTCCCAATGATTCGTATGGAAATTCTCATTACAAGATGCGAATGAGTAAATGATGGGGTTTCAATGAATAATTATAATGACTTTTTGGAGAGGCTAAAGTCAAAGGGTAATGAAGTTGTTGATACATCTGTTAATAATGTGGTGGAATGTAAAAGGTTCCCTGGTAACGATGGTGTATATCTCAAGGTTATAATAAGGTTAGTCTGACTGAAAAGTCGAAGTTGACTTGATGGAGCTGTGACAAAACTGGCTACTTTGAATAGGAGTCGCAAAGTTATTTTTGCTAATAAATGCTAAAGAATCTGACGCGGATACGTTGTTTAAACTTTTACTTTGGTTTCAAGAGTTTTTCAGGTACATAACTGTGGGTAACATGTGGTTGGATCATCATCTCAATTGCTCATCATTCGAAGTGTCTTCAGAAATTTTCGAAGGGTTTGAACACAAATTGTAATCGTTAACATACATTTGATGTTCTAACACAGTTTTGAAGTTAAAATATAGCTTGTGAAAGATGTAAGGATCTAAGAGTGATGATTTTTGGTCATATCTCAAGTTGAATTTTGAGATTTCAAAATCAGAATATGTAATTAAATTTTGAATGAGTATGGTTGTTTTGATTTCTATAAAAGAATGTATATTGTTGTGAAAGTAAGGAGTATAATGGATGATTTGCTGAATCAGATTCGAAGAATGTAATATATTAATTGTGAATTTATATATCTCTCGGGTATTACCTACCCGTTAAAAAAAATTTCACAATTAATATTTTGTACAAAAGAATTTTATTACAGTCTTTATGAAAATATATATATGTATATTTTCTTCAGATGTAACATAGATTTAATGAGTTAATGTTAAATTAAACTCATTTGATTTACGGTTGAAACTAGAATTGAATAATCCCTAAAGGCTTTAAAAAGTACATAACTTTTACGCAGTATTTCTTTAATGACATTGAAATTATGAATCAATACTTCGTTATTTGTTGATGTATGATGTTCGGTTCGTGGAATTCTTGTGAATTTCGCAAAGTACGAATGATGTTATCTGAAAAGTTTCGGGTACATCGATGATGAAAGTGTAAAATCAAATATATACTTGATTTACTATGAATTGGAATTTGTTGAATTGCGACAGAGATTGTAGTTAACGCTGGTTAAGTTGCGGCCGAAGGACGTACATTATTGCATATTTGTAATATGAATTAACCGAGTAGTTAAGATTCACACACAATAGCTTAGCACGGAAAGATTTATTTTTATTTCAAAATATATAAAATATACATATAATTTCTTCAAAGGGAATGAGTTAATTCTTCATAACTCGTTGATACAATATACGGGTTATTGATTCGTAATGATGTCCATAGTGATTCTTGAGCTGACGGAGTTTGTGATGTTATAGGTGTTGTTGATTCTGATGTTGACTGTACTGATGATGCTGGTGACGCTGACGGTACTGTTGATGCTATTGGTAAAACAAGTTTAGCTTGTTAATCACACACCATTTTTGTCAGGGTTTCTACTCTTCCTTCTATCATTTTGGTTCGCTTAACTGATTTATGGTTAGGGCTAGATTAGATAATATCTAAGACTTTAGAGATTACATAATCTGCGCGGAATGTTTCTCCAATGAAGTTATGAATTAATACTTCGTCGGTTATTGTTGTTGGTATTCCTTGGTATCTACAGGGCGTATGACATTGGTGCTCGTGGGACAGAGTGTAAAGTTGAGGTTTACGACGTGGTTGTGGTTGGGGTGGTAATGGTACTATTGGCGTTGATGATGGTGTTACTGGTTATGCTGCTGATGCTACTGCTGGTGTTTGTAATCTCTGCACCATATTCTCCAAAGCCACTACCCGAGCGCGAAACTCGTTGACTTCTTCTATTACACCGGGGTGATTGTCGGTTCGGACGAGCGGATAAATAAAATCTAAAATTTGATGTAATATATAATCGTGACGAGATACTCTGGAAATGAGCGAGAAAATGGTGTTTCGGACAGGTTCGCCGGTAAGTGCTTGAGTTTCTTCGTCAAGAGGGCAATGTGGTGGATGGAAGGGATCACCTTCTTCTTGTCTCCAATGATTGAGGAGGCTACGAACCCATCCCCAATTCATCCAGAATAGGTGATGACTGATTGGTTGATCTATTCTGGTCACACTGCTTTCGGAGCTGGAGTGGGATTCCATTTCGAAATCCGAGGAACTTGAATTAATGATGAATTCCATTTCGTACGATTGAATAAGGATTTTTTTTTTTCCGATATGAAATGATTTTCGGTTATCGGATGGTATTCTAATTACATAGAATATCCATATATATAGAACAAAAGATTTCGTAAATTACGGAGGAATTTACGGGATATAGCAGGCAACGTTTACAGTAATAGATACGATAAGATATGATTTAGCAGATACGCTAAGATATGAATTTTTGTCTATACACTATTCATGCAATCAATGCAGTAAGACGTGTCTTAGACTAAAAATGATAAGCAGGTAATTTCCTGAGGATGATAAGTAGTTAATTTTTGACACAAAATGATAAGCAAAACTATTGACATGCAGACACGGTCGAAGTCCAGACTCACTAATGCATCCTATCGACTTATCTGTTAGACACACTAATGCAGACCTGGTTCGCTAAGACCACCGCTCTGATACCAACTGAAAGGACCCGTTCATATACATTATAAACGATTCACAATAGTTGATTACATTGCGAGGTATTTGACCTCTATATGATACATTTTACAAACATTGCATTCGTTTTTAAAAGACAATCTTTCTTTACATCGAAAATTGACAGGCATGCATACCATTTCATAATATCCACTATCCAACTATAAATTGATTTAATAATAATCTTTGATGAACTCAATGACTCGAATGCAACGTTCTTCGAAATATGCTATGAAAGACTCCAAGTAATATCTTTAAAATGAGCAAATGCACAGCGGAAGATTTCTTTAACACCTGAGAATAAACATGCTTTAAAGTGTCAACCAAAAGGTTGGTGAGTTCATTAGTTTATCATAATCATTTATTTCCATCATTTTAATAGACCACAAGAATTTCATTTCCAGTTCTCATAAATATACGTCCCATGCATAGAGACAAAAATAATCATTCATATGGTGAACACCTGGTAACCGACATTAACAATATGCATATAAGAATATCCCCTATCATTCCGGGATCCTCCTTCGGACATGATATAAATTTCGAAGTACTAAAGCATCCGGTACTTTGGATGGGGTTTGTTAGGCCCGATAGATCTATCTTTAGGATTCGCGTCAATTAGGGTGTCTGTTCCCTAATTCTTAGATTACCAGACTTTAATAAAAAAGGCCATATTCGATTTCGATAATTCAACCATAGAATGTAGTTTCAATTACTTGTGTCTATTTCGTCAAACATTTATAAAAGCGCATGTATTCTCAGTCCCAAAAATATAAAGGGTAAAAAGGCAAATGAAACTCACCATACTGTATTTCGTAGTAAAAATACATATAACGTCATTGAACAAGTGCAAGGTTGGCCTCGGATTCACGAACCTATATTAATTATATATATTTATATGTTGGTCAATATTTGTATAGCAATTTAGGTCAGGTCATAGTGTAATCATATCCTATAGCTCGAGTCTAACTCTACAGTATAGTAACATGTTATATTACTCATGCTCAATTAAGATTCTAGTAAAAGGTGACGTGTGAAACAACGTAACACAAATGGTTTCATAATCATAAAATAGTATTTTAGAATTTTATTTTTTTTTTTTTTTTGTAGAGAAAATCAACACAAAAAGTTAACTGAAAAGTTAACAGGAAAAGTCAAAGTTCAAAGTCAAAAGTCAAAGGTTAAAGTAAAAATGAGGTCGCATGCAAATATATAATAACTTATACAAAAATAATTTTCGGTCAAACATGACTAAACGGGCCACTTCAGCTATTTTTAGAAAAATTATCGGAACTCCGATTGATAAACGGCCAAAGATAAAAGTTACACATTACCAAAAAAATTAAGCATAAATATTACAGAAGTAAACTAAACCTAGACAACTCGTAGTTGCCAACGCGTTTTCGGCGTTTCAAAGTTAATTTTTCAGCTTTAATAAATTTACAAAAGTGACCGAGTAGCCTACTTTGGGGATTTTTAGAAAATTCCTCAAAACTCGTATTGACAAACGGTCAAAGCCTACAAATTCTCGTTATCACAAAGATATAACATGATTTTTGGCAAGAGTAAACACATATCAGGCCGACCATGACAACTGATACAAAACTGACATTTTTAAATAAAAAAGTTTCAGCTCTTTTTAGAATTTTAAAATGTGACCAAACTGTCAACTTTGATGATTTTTAGAAAAATCGTCGAGACTCGAATTGACAAACGGCTAGAGTTGTTTATTAGAACTTACAGCAAAGAATTCAGTGGTATTTTTTTTTATATATGAAACAACGCAGATCAGCGAGAATTTCAGTTCCCGTTTTGACATTTCATCAAAATTTGCAAAACTTCTTTTGTCCATAACTTGACAACCGTTCAACGAAACGAGACGTGCTTTATATGAAAATTCATCTACTCGATGAGTAGAAGCCAAATAATCACTTTTTATAACCCAGAAAATTAGTTCACTAATTATCATCAGCAATTTTAATTACGAAATTAATTATGCAATTTGTTTATTTCATAACTTTCTAACCATTACTTGGATTCAAGTGATTCTTAAACCAAAATTCAACTATTTTTCGCTAGCTTTCCAACGACATGCATATCTTATACCTTATCTCAATCATATATGTAACTAATTCAGGAATCAACATAACCTATCTAATGGCAATATCAAAAGTACAAGCATGCATAATCCTATATACTCGAGCACTAGTCAGGGATACACTATTAGTATGTAAAAATTAAATTATGAGTACTCACATATCAATATTGAGATTCAATATTGCAGGAAAGGTACGTAAACGCAACGGAGATGATAAACACTGTATTGACCTCACGAGCATACCCATGAACCATACTCAATCACCTCCATAGCTATAACCCATAATATCCTTAATCTTATCCCACTCGAAAAAACAACTTCGAAATCACTCGGACAGCACTCCGTCGTAATATTTTATGTATACTAATAATATCTTGAGATAATACGGAGTAAATATATATATGTAAATCGATTGAGAGAGTTTAGAGAAAACTATTTTCAAGTTTCTATGAAATAATGAAACCTATTGAATTCTATTTATAATAGATTTTTGAATTATTAAAGTGAATTATTAAAGTATGAATTATTAAAGTGAATTATTAAAGTATGAATTATTAAAGTGAATTATTAAAGTATGAATTATTAAAGTGAATTATTAAAGTATGAATTATTAAAGTGAATTATTAAAGTATGAATTATTAAAGTTAAAGTAAAGTAAAAATAAAGTAAAGGTAAAGTTTAAGTATAGTAAAAGTATAAAACTATGTGCGTATAATACGCGTATAAATATATATAATATTAATTTAAATCATTATATATATTTAATAAAATAAAATATAAATATCGTTATCTTTATCATACTAGTTAAGTAATGAGTTGTCAAAAGTGGTTCTAGATATTTATAAAAGTTATATACGTTTTAATAATAAAGTTCTTTTTAAACTGAAAACGTTTTTGTACGTTTGAAACTAAATAGATCAATCGAGTCTTTATGAGATTCAATCTTTCACTATCCTTTGTCTAGTTCTCAATGATTGACAATTTGTTCATATTTATAAATCACTTTACCATTTTCCGAATATTGTTAAAATGAAAAGATTTCTCAAATCAACGTGGGCCTTTCAACAGAGACTTGTAATCATAATTCAATATATCTGATAATTCAATCATTTGATCTTATCTTCTAATTCCATTGATAAACATTTTGAAACAGATACAATCATATAAAGTATTTAATCTAATATTTTGTTTACGTTTCAAGTTATAATATATATACACATATACATATATAATCATATTCGTTTAATGGTTCGTGAATCGTTGGAACTTGGTCGAGGTTGAATGAATGTATGAACATAGTTTAAAATTCTTGAAATTTAACTTAACAAATATTGCTTATCGTGTCGGAAACATATAAATATTAAAGTTTAAATTTGGTTGGAAATTTCCGGGTTGTCACAAGGTACTCAGGAGACATCGGTTTTTCTCTGGCCGCTTCAGCTGATTCAGCGATGTAACGATAACCTAACGTCTCTTCATCTTCAAGAACCACATACAGAGAAATGCGTTTATCACGATCTTCAATGGTATCTTTTATAAAGTACCATTGGTCATCGGTAGAGAGATAACTTGCTGGCCTTAAATCCGCATCACAATCGTCTTTATAAAAGTAAACAGCCGTGAATTCACACGGAACTTTTTCCTTCAGAAAGGTTAGCAAGTCTAGTAAACCAACATCACGAATGTCGATATCTTCAAACGAAATTGTGTTGCCCCACATGTATTCCTTCATTTTATTACGGAAATCACCTCCGTAACGAACATCGAATGAAACAATCATTGGGGGAAGTGTTGACATTTTTATTGGTTGGAAGTGTTTTGATTTTGATTTTGAGTTGAGAAGTGTGTGAAATGAGTTGAGTTAGAGGGTGTATTTATAGGTGAAAAAATAGCCGTTTTTAGAAATAAATTAAAAAAAAAAGGTTTAATTACTTTATCACACTCAGCTACTTCCCTGTAAGCCCATGATGTATAATTAACTTTTTAAAAATAATTTTTTTAAATTATGCAAAAATTATTATTAAGTAATTTTTAATTAATAACTTAAGTAATTATATTGTTTTTTAAATTATTAATTTATTTAAAATTTAAAATAATTTTATAATTTATAAGTAATTAATAATAATATTTAAGAAATTAAAAATTATTGTTAAGTAATTTTTTATAATTTATAAGTAATAAATAAAGAAAAAAAAAAAAAAACTCACTCCACCAAAAATTAGCGCCTAATTATTTCATTTTCCCTCCATCACCTTCCCGGACGATTTATCGTCCGGAATTAGTCTTCCGGAAAAAAATGACGCAGAAAAGCTGAATTTCAGCTTCCTTTTTCACAATTTCACCTACCAAAAAACCTTAAACAATTCCGGCGATTACGAGCATATTCCGGCGATTTCGAGCATCTTCCACACCAAATCCATCAATCCTTTATCCCAATCACTACCAAGGTATGTTCTTCACTTTTTTCTTTTTTAATTTTGATTCTTTTTCATGTTTAGTTTGTTAAAACTCCAAATCCGAAAATTGGGTTAACATTTGATAATTGTTGTGATTATAGTTGCTTAAATCCGAATTTAGTTGCTTAAGTTTGATGATTTTCATGTTTAGTTGCTTAAGTTTGATGATTTTCATGTTTAGTTGCTTAAGTTTGATGATTTTCATGTTTAGTTGCTTAAATCCAAATTTAGTTGCTTAAGTTTGATAAATTTTCATGTTTAGTTTGTTAAGTTGCTTAAGTTTTGATTGTAATTGGTCCTAAAATTTAATTTTAATTAGTAAATTGATAGGTATACAAGTTTAATTAAAAAAATTAGTATAAGTATATAATTATATAATTCTAAGTATACAAGTATGTTTATGCTTATGCTTATGACTATGCTTAGGTTTATGTTTATGTTTATGTTTATGTTTATGCTTATGCTTATGCTTAGGTTTATGTTTATGTTTATGTTTATGTTTATGCTTATTGTTGTATGCTTATTGTTGTATGTAGTTTATATGACAATATGTTTAGGTTCATGAATTTCATGCTTATTTTGTTAAGTTGCTTAAGTTTTGATTGTAATTGGTCCTAAAATTTAATTTTAATTAGTAAATTGATAGGTATACAAGTTTAATTAAAAAAATTAGTATAAGTATATAATTATATAATTATAAGTATACAAGTATAAGTGTATAGGTATATAATTATAAGTATACAAGTATAAGTATATAATTATCAATGTTATTGTTTATGTTTATGTTTATGCTTATGACTATGCTTAGGTTTATGTTTATGTTTATGTTTATGCTTATGCTTATGCTTAGGTTTATGTTTATGTTTATGTTTATGTTTATGTTTATGTTTATGTTTATTGTTGTATGCTTATTGTTTGGTTTAGTGGTTAATTAAAAATGCTTGTTTATGTATTCACTATATTTTGTATAAATGTATATGTATATATCATTGTTCTATTAACTTTTATTTTGTATTTATGCAGATGAATTTCTTTGCTATGCTTTTCCTAATGATGGCCGGGGGGGAGGGGGGGACGGGGGCCAAAATAATCGGGGTAAACGGGGAAAAACACAAAACATAGGTTTGCGAAAGTTGAGGAATGCTCATGGAAAACTCCCGATTGACTTTGATATTAAGTTGAAAACCATTAATCCGATAGGCGACAATAGTGCAATGTTTGTTAATTTGATATCTAGTGTTGTTCGGAAACCAAGCTTCCCAAAATATTACAAGTGTTGGGCGGATGTGCCATCATCTTTCAAAGACGACGTCTGGGTTGATATACGCGTAAGTTTAATTAATTACCACTTATATATATATATATATATATATATATATATATATATATACACACACTTATATATGTATATATATGTATATATATACACTTATATATGTATATATATGTATATATATACATACATATATGTATATATATACATACATATATGTATATATATACATACATATATGTATATACATACATATATGTATATATATATACATACATATATGTATATATATACACATACATATATGTATATATATACATACATATATGTATATATATACATACATATATGTATATATATATATATATATATATATAATCTTTTAATATATTTATTACTTTTTATCGTAGAATTACTTTCAAATTGATACATGGCTAGAAGGTGAGCATGCGGCTTCAATCCGAGCGGGTATTAACAAGATTGCGGCGTCACGATGGAAAAACGCAAAAAGTGAGTATATTGGTTATTACGAATTCCTCGAAGAAGAATATCCGAATGATATAAATTTCATTCGTGCGAACGCACCCGAGGATTGTGAACCCCGAGAGTGGGAGCCTTTTGTTGACATGATGCTTGACGAAACATATCGAAAGCGTTGTGCTCAAAATAAATTAAACCGGGCTGAAGTCAAATACAACAGTTTGCATGGTGCCAAATCGATAGTTAAACATTTGGTAAATTACTTACACCTACTTGTTTTTAATGTTTTATATAAATGATAAAATGTAAGAAAATGGGTTATTTGATTTTATACATTTAAGTTATTTATTTATGTGTTTGTAGCACGAACGTCAAGCCAAGGATGCGAGAGTCGGTCCTATAAAAAATTACAAGCTCTTGCACAAACCCAAGGATGTTACCAAGTGGAATGATTCGTTCATACCGAAAAAAAAATTACGTAAGTGATACATTTTTATAGATTATGGTGTACTTCTTATAAATATAAGTATAAGCCAATTGGTGTACTCCCGATATATATATATATATATATATATATATATATATATATATATATATATATACAATGGTCTTGTAAGTGATACATTTTTATACGTATGTTGTATATATAAATAATGATATGTTAGTAATATTTATATTTTTTTAACTTTGTAGAAAGATATGAAGAGGTTGTTAAAAGAATTTCCCGGCACCGACGAGGAACTTATCATGGAACAAGTTTTGGGCGAACGACCGGGACACCAACGCGGATTGGGCCCGAAGAGGCCAAAGTCGGTATCTAATTCTGAATCTTCATCGTCTACCGGTCGGAGTCGTCAACCCAAAATACCACCACAACCATACTACACGGCGGCCGACATTGAACGAATAATTGCTTTTAATAATATGCAAATCCCGGATGATGTTCGACCAAGATTTGGCTATCCTCCCGGTACTTCCACTACCGGTACTTCCAATACCGGTACTTCCACTTCCGCTAACCCGAGCTCGAACCATGACTTTGATGACGATTTGTATAATGATGGATTTGCCAGTTTGTAATTTGTTTGGTGTGCGTCAAGACAATTATGAAATGGTTGATATGTTTTGTAAACGATCTTTTATTTTGTAGTTTTTCGGATATTGTAATAATGCATGTTTGGACAAGTGTATGTTTCAAGACTTTTGTTTAGTGTTATTATGGTATTTTGTGAATTCGCAATCGTTATTATATAGCAGGTTTTTCATTTGTAAATGTGCTGGAAACTGCGATTTTGTGCCGTATTATTCGGCTGGAAACGCAGAAACAGAAACTGCTGAAAATGCAGATAACAGCTTTCCCAGACGATAAGTCGTCTGGGAAGAGTCGTCCGGGAAGACAAACAACGTCATTATGACGTCATTATTCGAGCGTTGTTGAGCGATTAAATAAAATAAACGGAGAAACGAGGAATCGTCCGGGAAGAGTCGTCCGGGAAAACCGTCCACGAACGTTCCGTTGAAAGTCAAAGTGGGGCCCACTTGTGCGTCCGGGATGAAAACGTGGTCGTCCGGGAATACTTTCTAGGACGGACTTTACCAGACGACTTATTGGGGACGAATAATCGTCCGGGAACACTATAGGGGATGAGTAATCGTCCCGATTCGTCGTCCGGGATGACCCCGATTCTAGTAGTGAGCTAAGGTTACTCCCATCGTTCCCATCCAGGCTCCCGCCCACGCCCACCTGGGCGCCGATGGCAGCGGGCCGCCCAGGTCGTAGCCCACCATTCCGTTCTCCTGGTCGTGCATTTTAATCATATTTCTGGACGATGAGTTGGTGCCAAATGTAGCCGTTAAACAATGCAACGGTCATAATTTTGGCCGTTGCAAAATTAATAAAAAAAATTTTGTTTTTTACACTCTATATAAACACACATATATTTCATTTTATACATCTCAAACACATACATTTCATATACATTTCTTATTCAATATCAAATATCATCTCAAATTATCAATCCTTTTTCAAATTAAAATGAATCCAAATAACCCAAATTCCGATCCCGATATTGAAATGTCCCGTTCTTATTGATTAAAAACGTTCCATATTAATTGATTTCGTTGCGAGGTTTTGACCTCTATATGAGACGTTTTTCAAACACTGCATTCATTTTAAAACAAACCATAACCTTTATTTCATCAATAAAGGTTTAAAAAGCTTTACGTAGATTATCAAATAATGATAATCTAAAATATCCTGTTTACACACGACCATTACATAATGGTTTACAATACAAATATGTTACAACAAAATAAGTTTCTTGAATGCAGTTTTTACACAATATCATAAAAGCATGGACTCCAAATCTCGTCCTTATTTAAGTATGCGACAGCGGAAGCTCTTAATAATCACCTGAGAATAAACATGCTTAAAACGTCAACAAAAATGTTGGTGAGTTATAGGTTTAACCTATATATATCAAATCATAATAATAGACCACAAGATTTCATATTTCAATACACATCCCATACATAGAGATAAAAATCATTCATATGGTGAACACCTGGTAACCGACATTAACAAGATGCATATATAAGAATATCCCCATCATTCCGGGACACCCTTCGGATATGATATAAATTTCGAAGTACTAAAGCATCCGGTACTTTGGATGGGGTTTGTTAGGCCCAATAGATCTATCTTTAGGATTCGCGTCAATTAGGGTGTCTGTTCCCTAATTCTTAGATTACCAGACTTAATAAAAAGGGGCATATTCGATTTCGATAATTCAACCATAGAATGTAGTTTCACGTACTTGTGTTTATTTTGTAAATCATTTATAAAACCTGCATGTATTCTCATCCCAAAAATGACTATAACTCACTTTCACAGATTTTTACTTCGTCGGGAAGTAAGACTTGGCCACTGGTTGATTCACGAACCTATAATAATATATAGATATATATCAAAGTATGTTCAAAATATATTTACAACACTTTTAATATATTTTGATGTTTTAAGTTTATTAAGTCAGCTGTCCTCGTTAGTAACCTACAACTAGTTGTCCACAGTTAGATGTACAGAAATAAATCGATAAATATTATCTTGAATCAATCCACGACCCAGTGTATACGTATCTCAGTATTGATCACAACTCAAACTATATATATTTTGGAATCAACCTCAACCCTGTATAGCTAACTCCAACATTCACATATAGAGTGTCTATGGTTGTTCCGAAATATATATAGATGTGTCGACATGATAGGTCAAAACATTGCATACGTGTCTATGGTATCTCAAGATTATATAATATACAATACAAGTTGATTAAGTTATGGTTGGAATAGATTTGTTACCAATTTTCACGTAGCTAAAATGAGAAAAATTATCCAATCTTGTTTTACCCATAACTTCTTCATTTTAAATCCGTTTTGAGTGAATCAAATTGCTATTGTTTCATATTGAACTCTATTTTATGAATCTAAACAGAAAAAGTATAGGTTTATAGTCGGGAAAATAAGTTACAAGTCATTTTTGTAAAGGTAGTCATTTCAGTCGAAAGAACGACGTCTAGATGACCATTTTAGAAAACATACTTCCACTTTGAGTTTAACCATAATTTTTGGATATAGTTTCATGTTCATAATAAAAATCATTTTCTCAGAATAACAACTTTTAAATCAAAGTTTATCATAGTTTAATTAACTAACCCAAAACAGCCCGCGGTGTTACTACGACGGCGTAAATCCGGTTTTACGGTGTTTTTCGTGTTTCCAGGTTTTAAATCATTAAGTTAGCATATCATATAGATATAGAACATGTGTTTAGTTGATTTTAAAAGTCAAGTTAGAAGGATTAACTTTTGTTTGCGAACAAGTTTAGAATTAACTAAACTATGTTCTAGTGATTACAAGTTTAAACCTTCGAATAAGATAGCTTTATATGTATGAATCGAATGATGTTATGAACATCATTACTACTTTAAGTTCCTTGGATAAACCTACTGGAAAAGAGAAAAATGGATCTAGCTTCAACGGATCCTTGGATGGCTCGAAGTTCTTGAAGCAGAATCATGACACGAAAACAAGTTCAAGTAAGATCATCACTTGAAATAAGATTGTTATAGTTATAGAAATTGAAACAAAGTTTGAATATGATTATTACCTTGTATTAGAATGATAACCTACTGTAAGAAACAAAGATTTCTTGAGGTTGGATGATCACCTTACAAGATTGGAAGTGAGCTAGCAAACTTGAAAGTATTCTTGATTTTATGTAACTAGAACTTGTAGAATATATGAAGAACACTTAGAACTTGAAGATAGAACTTGAGAGAGATCAATTAGATGAAGAAAATTGAAGAATGAAAGTATTTGTAGGTGTTTTTGGTCGTTGGTGTATGGATTAGATATAAAGGATATGTAATTATGTTTTCATGTAAATAAGTCATGAATGATTACTCATATTTTTGTAATTTTATGAGATATTTCATGCTAGTTGCCAAATGATGGTTCCCACATGTGTTAGGTGACTCACATGGGCTGCTAAGAGCTGATAATTGGAGTGTATATACCAATAGTACATACATCTAAAAGCTGTGTATTGTACGAGTACGAATACGGGTGCATACGAGTAGAATTGTTGATGAAACTGAACGAGGATGTAATTGTAAGCATTTTTGTTAAGTAGAAGTATTTTGATAAGTGTATTGAAGTCTTTCAAAAGTGTATAAATACATATTAAAACACTACATGTATATACATTTTAACTGAGTCGTTAAGTCATCGTTAGTCGTTACATGTAAGTGTTGTTTTGAAACCTTTAGGTTAACGATCTTGTTAAATGTTGTTAACCCAATGTTTATAATATCAAATGAGATTTTAAATTATTATATTATCATGATATTATCATGTATGAATATCTCTTAATATGATATATATATACATTAAATGTCTTTACAACGATAATCGTTACATATATGTCTCGTTTAAAAATCATTAAGTTAGTAGTCTTATTTTTACATATGTAGTTCATTGTTAATATACTTAATGATATGTTTACTTATCATAGTATCATGTTAACTATATATATATCCATATATATGTCATCATATAGTTTTTACAAGTTTTAACGTTCGTGAATCACCGGTCAACTTGGGTGGTCAATTGTCTATATGAAACATATTTCAATTAATCAAGTCTTAACAAGTTTGATTGCTTAACATGTTGGAAACATTTAATCATGTAAATATCAATCTCAATTAATATATATAAACATGGAAAAGTTCGGGTCACTACAGTACCTACCCGTTAAATAAATTTCGTCCCGAAATTTTAAGCTGTTGAAGGTGTTAACGAATCTTCTGGAAATAGATGCGGGTATTTCTTCTTCATCTGATCTTCACGCTCCCAGGTGAACTCGGGTCCTCTACGAGCATTCCATCGAACCTTAACAATTGGTATCTTGTTTTGCTTAAGTCTTTTAACCTCACGATCCATTATTTCGACGGGTTCTTCGATGAATTGAAGTTTTTCGTTGATTTGGATTTCATCTAACGGAATAGTAAGATCTTCTTTAGCAAAACATTTCTTTAAATTTGAGACGTGGAAAGTGTTATGTACAGCCGCGAGTTGTTGAGGTAACTCAAGTCGGTAAGCTACTGGTCCGACACGATCAATAATCTTGAATGGTCCAATATACCTTGGATTTAATTTCCCTCGTTTACCAAATCGAACAACGCCTTTCCAAGGTGCAACTTTAAGCATGACCATCTCTCCAATTTCAAACTCTATATCTTTTCTTTTAATGTCAGCGTAGCTCTTTTGTCGACTTTGGGCGGTTTTCAACCGTTGTTGAATTTGGATGATCTTCTCGGTAGTTTCTTGTATAATCTCCGGACCCGTAATCTGTCTATCCCCCACTTCACTCCAACAAATCGGAGACCTGCACTTTCTACCATAAAGTGCTTCAAACGGCGCCATCTCAATGCTTGAATGGCAGCTGTTGTTGTAGGAAAATTCTGCTAACGGTAGATGTCGATCCCAACTGTTTCCGAAATCAATAACACATGCTCGTAGCATGTCTTCAAGCGTTTGTATCGTTCTTTCACTCTGCCCATCAGTTTGTGGATGATAGGCAGTACTCATGTCTAGACGAGTTCCTAATGCTTGCTGTAATGTCTGCCAGAATCTTGAAATAAATCTGCCATCCCTATCAGAGATAATAGAGATTGGTATTCCATGTCTGGAGACGACTTCCTTCAAATACAGTCGTGCTAACTTCTCCATCTTGTCATCTTCTCTTATTGGCAAGAAATGTGCTGATTTGGTGAGACGATCAACTATTACCCAAATAGTATCAAAACCACTTGCAGTCCTTGGCAATTTAGTGATGAAATCCATGGTAATGTTTTCTCATTTCCATTCCGGGATTTCGGGTTGTTGAAGTAGACCTGATGGTTTCTGATGCTCAGCTTTGACCTTAGAACACGTCAAACATTCTCCTACGTATTTAGCAACATCGACTTTCATACCCGGCCACCAAAAATGTTTCTTGAGATCCTTGTACATCTTCTCCGTTCCAGGATGTATTGAGTATCTGGTTTTATGAGCTTCTCTAAGTACCATTTCTCTCATATCTCCAAATTTTGATACCCAAATCCTTTCAGCCCTATACCGGGTTCCGTCTTCCCGAATATTAAGATGCTTCTCCGATCCTTTGGGTATTTCATTCTTTAAATTTCCCTCTTTTAAAACTCCTTGTTGCGCCTCCTTTATTTGAGTAGTAAGGTTATTATGAATCATTATATTCATAGATTTTACTCGAATGGGTTCTCTGTCCTTCCTGCTCAAGGCATCGGCTACCACATTTGCCTTCCCCGGTGGTAACGAATCTCAAAGTTGTAATCATTCAATAATTCAATCCACCTACGCTGCCTCATATTCAGTTGTTTCTGATTAAATATGTGTTGAAGACTTTTGTGGTCGGTATATATAATACTTTTGACCCCATATAAGTAGTGCCTCCAAGTCTTTAATGCAAAAACAACCGCGCCTAATTCCAAATCATGCGTCGTATAATTTTGTTCGTGAATCTTCAATTGTCTAGACGCATAAGCAATCACCTTCGTTCGTTGCATTAATACACAACCGAGACCTTGCTTTGATGCGTCACAATAAATCACAAAATCATCATTCCCTTCAGGCAATGACAATATAGGTGCCGTAGTTAGCTTTTTCTTCAATAACTGAAACGCTTTCTCTTGTTCATCATTCCATTCAAATTTCTTCCCTTTATGCGTTAATGCAGTCAAGGGTTTTGCTATTCTGGAAAAGTCTTGGATGAACCTTCTGTAGTAACCAGTTAGTCCTAAAAATTGGCATATGTGTTTCGGAGTTTTCGGGGTTTCCCACTTTTCAACAGTTTCTATCTTTGCCGGATCCACCTTAATACCTTCTTTGTTCACTATGTGACCGAGGAATTGAACTTCTTCCAACCAAAATGCACACTTTGAAAACCAAAATGTTCACTATGTTGTAACGTCGTCAAAGGGACGAGGGTTACGTAATGTCCAACAGTCCCGTAAAAATCTAAAAACCTCATTTCTTACCCCAATTACCGACTCCGTCACTTGTGGAAACGTTTTGTTTAATAGTTGTAGCCCGATGTTCTTGTTCTCACTTTGGTGAGAAGCGAACATTACTAATCCGTAAGCATAACATGCTTCTTTATGTTGCATGTTAGCCGCTTTTTCTAAATCACGAAGTCCAATATTCGGATATATTGAGTCAAAATAATTTCTTAACCCATTGCGTAAAATAGCATTTGGGTTCCCCGCAATATATGCGTCAAAGTAAACACATCGTAACTTATGAATTTCCCAATGTGATATCCCCCATCTTTCGAACGAAAGCCTTTTATAAACCAAGGCATTCTTGGAACGTTCTTCGAATGTCTTACAAACTGATCTCGCCTTAAATAGTTGTGCCGAAGAATTCTGACCGACTCTAGACAAGATTTCATCAATCATGTCTCCGGGTAGGTCTTTTAAAATATTGGGTTGTCTATCCATTTTGTGTTTTTATACTGTAAAATAGACAAGAGTTAGATTCATAAAAAAAAAATACTTATTAATACAAGCAATTTTTACATATATCATAAAGCATAAGCACACTATATTACATATATTACACCACACGAATACAACTATCTTATTCCGACTCGCTCATTTCTTCTTCTTCAGTTTTGGTTCGTTTTGCCAAGTTTCTAGGGATATATGATGTTTCCCTAATACGAGCCGTTGTTTTCCACATTGGTTTAGTAAAACCTGGTGGTTTAGAGGTTCCCGGGTCATTGTTACAACTTAAGGACTTCGGGGGTTGACGATACATATAAAGTTCATCGGGGTTGGAATTAGATTTCTCTATTTTTATGCCCTTTCCCTTATTATTTTCTTTTGCCTTTTTTAATTCAGTTGGGGTAATTTCTATAACATCATCGGAATTCTCGTCGGAATCTGATTCATCGGAGAATTGGTAATCCTCCCAATATTTTGCTTCCTTGGCGGAAACACCATTGACCATAATTAACCTTGGTCGGTTGGTTGAGGATTTTATTTTACTTAACCGTTTTATTATTTCCCCCACCGGTTCTATTTCTTCATCCGGTTCCGATTCTTCTTCCGGTTCCGACTCTTCTTCCGGTTCCTCATCGGGAACTTGTGAATCAGTCCACGAATCATTCCAATTTACATTTGACTCTTCATTATTATTAGGTGAGTCAATGGGACTTGTTCTAGAGGTAGACATCTATCACATAATATCAAACGCGTTAAGAGATTAATATATCACATAATATTCACATGTTAAAAATATATAGTTTTCAACAAAATTTGTTAAGCAATCATTTTTCAAGTAAACACGATCGAAGTCCAGACTCACTAATGCATCCTAACAAACTCGATAAGACACACTAATGCAAAATTCTGGTTCTCTAAGACCAACGCTCGGATACCAACTGAAATGTCCCGTTCTTATTGATTAAAAATGTTCCATATTAATTGATTTCGTTGCGAGGTTTTGACCTCTATATGAGACGTTTTTCAAAGACTGCATTCATTTTAAAACAAACCATAACCTTTATTTCATCAATAAAGGTTTAAAAAGCTTTACGTAGATTATCAAATAATGATAATCTAAAATATCCTGTTTACACACGACCATTACATAATGGTTTACAATACAAATATGTTACAACAAAATAAGTTTCTTGAATGCAGTTTTTACACAATATCATACAAGCATGGACTCCAAATCTCGTCCTTATTTAAGTATGCGACAGCGGAAGCTCTTAATAATCACCTGAGAATAAACATGCTTAAAACGTCAACAAAAATGTTGGTGAGTTATAGGTTTAACCTATATATATCAAATCATAATAATAGACCACAAGATTTCATATTTCAATACACATCCCATACATAGAGATAAAAATCATTCATATGGTGAACACCTGGTAACCGACATTAACAAGATGCATATATAAGAATATCCCCATCATTCCGGGACACCCTTCGGATATGATATAAATTTCGAAGTACTAAAGCATCCGGTACTTTGGATGGGGTTTGTTAGGCTCAATAGATCTATCTTTAGGATTCGCGTCAATTAGGGTGTCTGTTCCCTAATTCTTAGATTACCAGACTTAATAAAAAGGGGCATATTCGATTTCGATAATTCAACCATAGAATGTAGTTTCACGTACTTGTGTTTATTTTGTAAATCATTTATAAAACCTGCATATATTCTCATCCCAAAAATGACTATAACTCACTTTCACAGATTTTTACTTCGTCGGGAAGTAAGACTTGGCCACTGGTTGATTCACGAACCTATAATAATATATAGATATATATCAAAGTATGTTCAAAATATATTTACAACACTTTTAATATATTTTGATGTTTTAAGTTTATTAAGTCAGCTGTCCTCGTTAGTAACCTACAACTAGTTGTCCACAGTTAGATGTACAGAAATAAATCGATAAATATTATCTTGAATCAATCCACGACCCAGTGTATACGTATCTCAGTATTGATCACAACTCAAACTATATATATTTTGGAATCAACCTCAACCCTGTATAGCTAACTCCAACATTCACATATAGAGTGTCTATGGTTGTTCCGAAATATATATAAATGTGTCGACATGATAGGTCGAAACATTGCATACGTGTCTATGGTATCTCAAGATTACATAATATACAATACAAGTTGATTAAGTTATGGTTGGAATAGATTTGTTACCAATTTTCAGGTAGCTAAAATGAGAAAAATTATCCAATCTTGTTTTACCCATAACTTCTTCATTTTAAATCCGTTTTGAGTGAATCAAATTGCTATGGTTTCATATTGAACTCTATTTTATGAATCTAAACAGAAAAAGTATAGGTTTATAGTCAGAAAAATAAGTTACAAGTCATTTTTGTAAAGGTAGTCATTTCAGTCGAAAGAACGACGTCTAGATGACCATTTTAGAAAACATACTTCCACTTTGAGTTTTAACATAATTTTTGGATATAGTTTCATGTTCATAATAAAAATCATTTTCTCAGAATAACAACTTTTAAATCAAAGTTTATCATAGTTTAATTAACTAACCCAAAACAGCCCGCGGTGTTACTACGACGGCGTAAATCCGGTTTTACGGTGTTTTTCGTGTTTCCAGGTTTTAAATCATTAAGTTAGCATATCATATAGATATAGAACATGTGTTTAGTTGATTTTAAAAGTCAAGTTAGAAGGATTAACTTTTGTTTGCGAACAAGTTTAGAATTAACTAAACTATGTTCTAGTGATTACAAGTTTAAACCTTCGAATAAGATAGCTTTATATGTTTGAATCGAATGATGTTATGAACATCATTACTACCTTAAGTTCCTTGGATAAACCTACTGGAAAAGAGAAAAATGGATCTAGCTTCAACGGATCCTTGGATGGCTCGAAGTTCTTGAAGCAGAATCATGACACGAAAACAAGTTCAAGTAAGATCATCACTTGAAATAAGATTGTTATAGTTATAGAAATTGAACCAAAGTTTGAATATGATTATTACCTTGAATTAGAATGATAACCTACTGTAAGAAACAAAGATTTCTTGAGGTTGGATGATCACCTTACAAGATTGGAAGTGAGCTAGCAAACTTGAAAGTATTCTTGATTTTATGTAACTAGAACTTGTAGAATATATGAAGAACACTTAGAACTTGAAGATAGAACTTGAGAGAGATCAATTAGATGAAGAAAATTGAAGAATGAAAGTATTTGTAGGTGTTTTTGGTCGTTGGTGTATGGATTAGATATAAAGGATATGTAATTTTGTTTTCATGTAAATAAGTCATGAATGATTACTCATATTTTTGTAATTTTATGAGATATTTCATGCTAGTTGCCAAATGATGGTTACCACATGTGTTAGGTGACTCACATGGGCTGCTAAGAGCTGATCATTGGAGTGTATATACCAATAGTACATACATCTAAAAGCTGTGTATTGTACGAGTACGAATACGGGTGCATACGAGTAGAATTGTTGATGAAACTAAACGAGGATGTAATTGTAAGCATTTTTGTAAGTAGAAGTATTTTGATAAGTGTATTGAAGTCTTTCAAAAGTGTATAAATACATATTAAAACACTACATGTATATACATTTTAACTGAGTCGTTAAGTCATCGTTAGTCGTTACATGTAAGTGTTGTTTTGAAACCTTTAGGTTAACGATCTTGTTAAATATTGTTAACCCAATGTTTATAATATCAAATGAGATTTTAAATTATTATATTATCATGATATTATCATGTATGAATATCTCTTAATATGATATATATACATTAAATGTCTTTACAACGATAATCGTTACATATATGTCTCGTTTAAAAATCATTAAGTTAGTAGTCTTATTTTTACATATGTAGTTCATTGTTAATATACTTAATGATATGTTTACTTATCATAGTATCATGTTAACTATATATATATCCATATATATGTCATCATATAGTTTTTACAAGTTTTAACGTTCGTGAATCACCGGTCAACTTGGGTGGTCAATTGTCTATATGAAACATATTTCAATTAATCAAGTCTTAACAAGTTTGATTGCTTAACATGTTGGAAACATTTAATCATGTAAATATCAATATCAATTAATATATATAAACATGGAAAAGTTCGGGTCACTACAGATATAAATACGGTATTAACGATCATGAATCACTAATAATCGAGCACTTGAAGCACTCGAAACACTTGATCGTTTGGATGAGTTAAGCGATAATGAAGAAGTTGAACCCGTACCAAGAGCACCTAGAAGATATTTATATAGAGATCGTGAAGGCCGCGCAAAAACTTTATGGAATGATTATTTTTCTGACACTTGTACGTTTCCAGAAGATTATTTTCGTAGACGTTATCGAATGCGCAAACCTTTGTTTCTTCGTATATGTCAAGGTATATTGAATTTTTCTCAAACTCCGATTCCCGAGTATTTTACTTATTTTCATCAAAGACGTGATGCTTGTGGATTTATTGATTTTAATATTGTTCAAAAAATAACATCTGCCATACGTCAACTAGCGTATGCTACGTCGGCCGATCTTTTTGATGAGTATTTGCATATGGGTGAACAAACCTCATATGATTGTTTAAACAAATTTTGCAAATGTATTTTTCACTTGTACGCAACCGAATATTTGAGAAAACCAACGTTTGACCTCTAAACATGCTCAAATACATGGATTACCGAGGATGTTAGGAAGCATCGATTGTATGCATTGGAGATGGAGAAATTTTTCGGCATGTTGGAAGGGTCATTATACACGTGTTGACCATGGTTACTGTTGAGGTGTAGGCTTCGGTATTTAAGCCCAATAAAAACGGGCCAGGAGTTTACTTGGTGACCAAGTCAGGGTCTGGCCAACCCTAATTAGTTGAGCCATTTTTTTTATTGGTGGTACTAGTCTATATATAGTCTCTCATTGTACATGTATTGTATCACCCTCCAAATTAATAATATACTCTCTAGTTCCAAAGTGGATGTAGGTTTCACCTAAAAACCGAACCACTATAATTCTCGTGTCGTTTCTTTTAATTCCTGTGTTTTTATCTTGGCTATTATTGTGTGTTTGTGATTGCTTGATCGATTAGGGTTTCTACTCTGATAAAAGGCAGGTTCTAGCCTTAACAACTGGTATCTAGAGCTCAGGTTCTAACCCTAGCCGTCAATCATAGCTGTTGCTGTTACAGATCCAGTCTCTGCTGCTGTTGTTGCTGTTTTTTACAGATCAGATTGCAGGTTATTGCTGCTGTTTTTACAGATCAAATTGCAGATCAGATTGCAGGTGCTAAACCCTAGCCGCCACCAGACTCTGCTGTTACAGATCTACTGTCACGATCCAGATCAACCCTAGCCGCCACCAGACTCTGCTGTTACAGATCCAGATCAACCCTAGCCGCCACCAAACTCATCAGACTCTGCTGTTACAGATCTACTGCTACTGTTACAGATCAGATTTCTGTTGTCCTCAAATCCAATAATTTTTTTTTACAATGGCAGAAGAAGGAAGGATCAAAATCGACAAGTTTGATGGGCAAGATTTTGGGTGATGGAAGATGCAGGTTGAAGATTTGTTATGTCAGAAGGATCTGATCGATGCCTTGTGTAGTGACCCGAACTTTTCCATGTTTATATATATTAATTGAGATTGATATTTACATGATTAAATGTTTCCAACATGTTAAGAAATCAAACTTGTTAAGACTTGATTAATTGAAATATGTTTCATATAGACAATTGACCACCCAAGTTGATCGGTGATTCACGAACGTTAAAACTTGTAAAAACTATATGATGACATATATATGGATATATATATATAGTTAACATGATACTATGATAATAAAACATATCATAAAGTATATTAACAATGAACTACATATGTAAAAACAAGACTACTAACTTAATGATTTTTAAACGAGACATATATGTAACGATTATCGTTGTAAAGACATTTAATGTATATATATCATATTAAGAGATATTCATACATGATAATATCATGATAATATAATACTTTAAAATCTCATTTGATATTATAAACATTGGGTTAACAACATTTAACAAGATCGTTAACCTAAAGGTTTCAAAACAACACTTACATGTAACGACTAACGATGACTTAACGACTCAGTTAAAATGTATATACATGTAATGTTTTAATATGTATTTATACACTTTTGAAAGACTTCAATACACTTATCAAAATACTTCTACTTAACAAAAATGCTTACAATTACATCCTCGTTCAGTTTCATCAACAATTCTACTCGTATGCACCCGTATTCGTACTCGTATAATACACAGCTTTTAGATGTATGTACTATTGGTATATACACTCCAATGATCAGCTCTTAGCAGCCCATGTGAGTCACCTAACACATGTGGGAACCATCATTTGGCAACTAGCATGAAATATCTCATAAAATTACAAAAATATGAGTAATCATTCATGACTTATTTACATGAAAACAAAATTACATATCCTTTATATCTAATCCATACACCAACGACCAAAAACACCTACAAACACTTTCATTCTTCAATTTTCTTCATCTAATTGATCTCTCTCAAGTTCTATCTTCAAGTTCTAAGTGTTCTTCATAAATTCCAAAAGTTCTAGTTTCATAAAATCAAGAATACTTTCAAGTTTGCTAGCTCACTTCCAATCTTGTAAGGTGATCATCCAACCTCAAGAAATCTTTGTTTCTTACAGTAGGTTATCATTCTAATACAAGGTAATAATCATATTCAAACTTTGGTTCAATTTCTATAACTATAACAATCTTATTTCAAGTGATGATCTTACTTGAACTTGTTTTCGTGTCATGATTCTGCTTCAAGAACTTCGAGCCATCCAAGGATCCATTGAAGCTAGATCCATTTTTCTCTTTTCCAGTAGGTTTATCCAAGGAAATTAAGGTAGTAATGATGTTCATAACATCATTCGATTCATACATATAAAGCTATCTTATTCGAAGGTTTAAACTTGTAATCACTAGAACATAGTTTAGTTAATTCTAAACTTGTTCGCAAACAAAAGTTAATCCTTCTAACTTGACTTTTAAAATCAACTAAACACATGTTCTATATCTATATGATATGCTAACTTAATGATTTAAAACCTGGAAACACGAAAAACACCGTAAAACCGGATTTACGCCGTCGTAGTAACACCGCGGGCTGTTTTGGGTTAGTTAATTAAAAACTATGATAAACTTTGATTTAAAAGTTGTTATTCTGAGAAAATGATTTTTATTATGAACATGAAACTATATCCAAAAATTATGGTTAAACTCAAAGTGGAAGTATGTTTTCTAAAATGGTCATCTAGACGTCGTTCTTTCGACTGAAATGACTACCTTTACAAAAATGACTTGTAACTTATTTTTCCGACTATAAACCTATACTTTTTCTGTTTAGATTCATAAAATAGAGTTCAATATGAAACCATAGCAATTTGATTCACTCAAAACGGATTTAAAATGAAGAAGTTATGGGTAAAACAAGATTGGATAATTTTTCTCATTTTAGCTACGTGAAAATTGGTAACAAATCTATTCCAACCATAACTTAATCAACTTGTATTGTATACTATGTAATCTTGAGATACCATAGACACGTATACAATGTTTCGACCTATCATGTCGACACATCTATATATATTTCGGAACAACCATAGACACTCTATATGTGAATGTTGGAGTTAGCTATACAGGGTTGAGGTTGATTCCAAAATATATATAGTTTGAGTTGTGATCAATACTGAGATACGTATACACTGGGTCGTGGATTGATTCAAGATAATATTTATCGATTTATTTCTGTACATCTAACTGTGGACAACTAGTTATAGGTTACTAACGAGGACAGCTGACTTAATAAACTTAAAACATCAAAATATATTAAAAGTGTTGTAAATATATTTTGAACATACTTTAATATATATGTATATATTGTTATAGGTTCGTGAATCAACAGTGGCCAAGTCTTACTTCCCGACGAAGTAAAAATCTGTGAAAGTGAGTTATAGTCCCACTTTTAAAATCTAATATTTTTGGGATGAGAATACATGCAGGTTTTATAAATGATTTACAAAATAGACACAAGTACGTGAAACTACATTCTATGGTTGAATTATCGAAATCGAATATGCCCCTTTTTATTAAGTCTGGTAATCTAAGAATTAGGGAACAGACACCCTAATTGACGCGAATCCTAAAGATAGATCTATTGGGCCTAACAAACCCCATCCAAAGTACCGGATGCTTTAGTACTTCGAAATTTATATCATATCCGAAGGGTGTCCCGGAATGATGGGGATATTCTTATATATGCATCTTGTTATTGTCGGTTACCAGGTGTTCACCATATGAATGATTTTTATCTCTATGTATGGGATGTGTATTGAAATATGAAATCTTGTGGTCTATTGTTACGATTTGATATATATAGGTTAAACCTATAACTCACCAACATTTTTGTTGACGTTTAAAGCATGTTTATTCTCAGGTGAATATTAAGAGCTTCCGCTGTTGCATACTAAAATAAGGACAAGATTTGGAGTCCATGTTTGTATGATATTGTGTAAAAACTTGATTCAAGAAACTGATTTCGATGTAACATATTTGTATTGTAAACCATTATGTAATGGTCGTGTGTAAACAGGATATTTTAGATTATCATTATTTGATAATCTACGTAAAGCTTTTTAAACCTTTATTTATGAAATAAAGGTTATGGTTTGTTTTACAAATGAATGCAGTCTTTGAAAAACGTCTCATATAGAGGTCAAAACCTCGCAACGAAATCAATTAATATGGAACGTTTTTAATCAATAAGAACGGGACATTTCAGTTGGTATCCGAGCGTTGGTCTTAGAGAACCAGAAAATTTGCATTAGTGTGTCTTATCGAGTTTGTTAGGATGCATTAGTGAGTCTGGACTTCGACCGTGTTTTCTTTAAAAATGATTGCTTAACATTTTTGTTGGAAACTATATATTTTTAACATATGAATATTATGTGATATATTAATCTCTTAACGTGTTTGATATTATGTGATAGATGTCTACCTCTAGAACAAGTCCCATTGACTCACCTAATAATAATGAAGAGTCAAATGTAAATTGGAATGATTTGTGGACTGATTCACAAGTTCCCGAAGAGGAACCGGAAGAAGAGTCGGAACCGGAAGAAGAATCGGAACCGGAAGAAGAATCGGAACCGGATGAAGAAATAGAACCGGTGGGGGAAATAATAAAACGGTTAAGTAAAAGAAAATCCTCAACCAACCGACCAAAGTTAATTATGGTCAATGGTGTTTCCGCCAAGGAAGCAAAATATTGGGAGGATTACCAATTCTCCGATGAATAGGATTCCGACGAGAATTCCGATGATGTTATAGAAATTACCCCAACTGAATTTAAAAAGGCAAAAGAAAATAATAAGGGAAAGGGCATAAAAATAGAGAAATCTAATTCCAATCCCGATGAACTTTATATGTATCGTCAACCCCCGAAGTCCTTAAGTTGTAACAATGACCCGGGAACCTCTAAACCACCAGGTTTTTCTAAACCAATGTGGACAACGACGGCTCGTATTAGGGGAACATCATATATCCCTAGAAACTTGGCAAAACGAACCAAAACTGAAGAAGAAGAAACGAGCGAGTCGGAATAAGATAGTTGTATTCGTGTGGTGTAATATATGTAATATAGTGTTCTTATGCTTTATGATATATGTAAAAATTGCTTGTATTAATAAGTATTTTTTTATGAATCTAACTCTTGTCTATTTTACAGTTTAAAAACAAAAATGGATAGACAACCCAATATTTTAAGAGACCTACCCGGAGACATGATTGATGAAATCTTGTCTAGAGTCGGCCAGAATTCTTCGGCACAACTATTTAAGGCGAGATCAGTTTGTAAGACATTCGAAGAACGTTCCAAGAATGTCTTGGTTTATAAGAGACTTTCGTTTGAAAGATGGGGGATATCACATTGGGAAACCCATAAGTTACGATGTGTTTACTTTGACGCATATATTGCGGGGAACCCAAATGCTATTTTACGCAACGGGTTAAGAAATTATTTTGACTCAATATATCCGAATATTGGACTTCGTGATTTAGAAAAAGCGGCTAACATGCAACATAAAGAAGCATGTTATGCTTACGGATTAGTAATGTTCGCTTCTCACCAAAGTGAGAACAAGAACATCGGGCTACAACTATTAAACAAAACGTTTCCACAAGTGACGGAGTCGGTAATTGGGGTAAGAAATGAGGTTTTTAGATTATTACGGGACTGTTGGACATTACGTAACCCTCGTCCCTTTGATGACGTTACAACACGCTGTCTTATCAACGGCCATAACGGTTATGTTGCACAAGACCAAGGATGGGAAGTAGTCCTAGTAAAACCAGAATGCATGACTTGTTTCTGGACGTATGAATTACGTGTCTTTATTGCCTTTGCTGAACGACTTGTGTACTAGCTAGAATTGTCTTCACAACTATCTTGTATCAAAGTTATTGTGTGCTATATTTCATGCTTTATGTAAAATAAGCAGTATTGTAAGTTTGTAAAATATTGTATAAAAGTTTGAACGCGAAATATTATTATAATCAGTTTTTCATATAGAATTGTAGTAGTTGAATTGTATATTAGCTACTAAGTATGAACTTAACGGGTAGGTACTACCCGAATTTAAACTTATAAAACGCTAATATGAAGAAAAAGCTTTTATAAATGAGTTCATATTATGCTACGAAATACTATTAACTACTCTTAATATTCTGTATGATTAACTTGTTCCATTTAACTATTTTGAAGGAAATGGCACCGACTACTCGACACACCGTGAATATGAATGAAGAGGAATTCCGTACTTTTCTAGCTTCAAACATAGCCGCAGTACAGGCTGCGCTACATACCAACAATAACCTTGGATCTAGCAGTACAGGAAATCGTGTAGGATGCACCTACAAAGAATTCACTGCCTGCAAACCTTTGGAATTTGATGGAACCGAAGGACCGATCGGATTGAAACGGTGGACCGAGAAGGTTGAATCGGTGTTTGCCATAAGTAAGTGTACTGAAGAGGACAAAGTGAAGTACGCTACGCATACCTTCACAGGTTCTGCGTTAACATGGTGGAATACCTATCTAGAGCAAGTGGGACAAGATGATGCGTACGCACTACCGTGGTCAGCATTCAAGCACTTGATGAACGAGAAGTACCGTCCCAGAACCGAGGTCAATAAGCTCAAGACAGAACTTAGAGGGTTACGAACCCAAGGATTTGATATTACCACGTACGAAAGACGATTCACAGAATTGTGCCTATTGTGTCCGGGAGCATTCGAAGATGAGGAAGAGAAGATCGACGCGTTTGTGAAAGGATTACCGGAAAGAATCCAAGAAGATATAAGTTCACACGAGCCCGCCTCCATACAACAGGCATGTAGAATGGCTCACAAACTAGTGAACCAGATTGAAGAAAGAATTAAAGAACAGACTGCTGAAGAGGCCAATGTGAAGCAAGTCAAAAGAAAGTGGGAGGAAAACGGTGATAAGAATCACCAATACAACAACAACAGCAATTACAACAATAATCGCAACAATTATCCCAACAATCGCAACATCAATCGCAACTACAACAAACGGCCCAACAACAACAACAACAACAACAGCAACTACAACAATCATCCCAACAACAATAATAACCGCAACAACAACAACAATCAGAAGCAGCTATGCCAAAGGTGTGAAAAGAATCACTCGGGGTTCTGCACCAAATTTTGCAACAAGTGTAAAAGAAATGGTCATAGCGCGGCGAAGTGTGAGGTCTACGGACCAGGGGTTAATAGAACGAAAGGAACAAATGGTGTCGGAACGAGTAATGGCGGAGCAAGTAGTGTCGGAGCAAGTTATGCCAATGTAGTTTGTTATAAATGTGGAAAACCAGGCCACATTATTAGAAATTGCCCGAACCAGGAGAACACGAATGGACAAGGCCGTGGAAGAGTTTTCAATATTAATGCGGTAGAGGCACAGGAAGACCCGGAGCTTGTTACGGGTACGTTTCTTATTGACAATAAATCTGCTTACGTTTTATTTGATTCGGGTGCGGATAGAAGCTATATGAGTAGAGATTTTTGTGCTAAATTAAGTTGTCCATTGACGCCTTTGGATAGTAAATTTTTACTCGAATTAGCAAATGGTAAATTAATTTCAGCAGATAATATATGTCGGAATCGAGAAATTAAACTGGTTAGCGAAACATTTAAGATTGATTTGATACCAGTAGAGTTAGGGAGTTTTGATGTGATAATCGGTATGGACTGGTTGAAAGAAGTGAAAGCGGAGATCGTTTGTTACAAAAATGCAATTCGCATTATACGAGAAAAAGGAAAACCCTTAATGGTGTACGGAGAAAAGGGCAACACGAAGCTACATCTTATTAGTAATTTGAAGGCACAAAAACTAATAAGAAAAGGTTGCTATGCTGTTCTAGCACACGTCGAGAAAGTACAAACTGAAGAAAAGAGCATCAATGATGTTCCCATTGCAAAAGAATTTCCCGATGTATTTCCGAAAGAATTACCGGGATTACCCCCACATCGATCCGTTGAATTTCAAATAGATCTTGTACCAGGAGCTGCACCAATAGCTCGTGCTCCTTACAGACTCGCACCCAGCGAGATGAAAGAACTGCAAAGCCAATTACAAGAACTTTTAGAGCGTGGTTTCATTCGACCAAGCACATCACCGTGGGGAGCTCCTGTTTTGTTTGTCAAGAAGAAAGATGGTACATTCAGGTTGTGTATCGACTACCGAGAGTTGAACAAACTTACCATCAAGAACCGCTACCCACTACCGAGAATCGACGACTTATTTGATCAACTACAAGGCTCGTCTGTTTATTCAAAGATTGACTTACGTTCCGGGTATCATCAAATGCGGGTGAAAGAAGTTGATATTACAAAGACTGCTTTCAGAACACGTTACGGTCATTACGAGTTTATGGTCATGCCGTTTGGTTTAACTAATGCACCAGCTGTGTTCATGGACCTTATGAACCGAGTGTGTGGACCATACCTTGACAAGTTTGTCATTGTTTTCATTGATGACATACTTATTTACTCAAAGAATGACCAAGAACACGGTGAACATTTGAGAAAGGTGTTAGAAGTATTGAGGAAGGAAGAATTGTACGCTAAGTTTTCAAAGTGTGCATTTTGGTTGGAAGAAGTTCAATTCCTCGGTCACATAGTGAACAAAGAAGGTATTAAGGTGGATCCGGCAAAGATAGAAACTGTTGAAAAGTGGGAAACCCCGAAAACTCCGAAACACATACGCCAGTTTTTAGGACTAGCTGGTTACTACAGAAGGTTCATCCAAGACTTTTCCAGAATAGCAAAACCCTTGACTGCATTAACGCATAAAGGGAAGAAATTTGAATGGAATGATGAACAAGAGAAAGCGTTTCAGTTATTGAAGAAAAAGCTAACTACGGCACCTATATTGTCATTGCCTGAAGGGAATGATGATTTTGTGATTTATTGTGATGCATCAAAGCAAGGTCTCGGTTGTGTATTAATGCAACGAACGAAGGTGATTGCTTATGCGTCTAGACAATTGAAGATTCACGAACAAAATTATACGACGCATGATTTGGAATTAGGCGCGGTTGTTTTTGCATTAAAGACTTGGAGGCACTACTTATATGGGGTCAAAAGTATTATATATACCGACCACAAAAGTCTTCAACACATATTTAATCAGAAACAACTGAATATGAGGCAGCGTAGGTGGATTGAATTATTGAATGATTACGACTTTGAGATTCGTTACCACCCGGGGAAGGCAAATGTGGTAGCCGATGCCTTGAGCAGGAAGGACAGAGAACCCATTCGAGTAAAATCTATGAATATAATGATTCATAATAACATTACTACTCAAATAAAGGAGGCGCAACAAGGAGTTTTAAAAGAGGGAAATTTAAAGGATGAAATACCCAAAGGATCGGAGAAGCATCTTAATATTCGGGAAGACGGAACCCGGTATAGGGCTGAAAGGATTTGGGTACCAAAATTTGGAGATATGAGAGAAATGGTACTTAGAGAAGCTCATAAAACCAGATACTCAATACATCCTGGAACGGGGAAGATGTACAAGGATCTCAAGAAACATTTTTGGTGGCCGGGTATGAAAGCCGATGTTGCTAAATACGTAGGAGAATGTTTGACGTGTTCTAAGGTCAAAGCTGAGCATCAGAAACCATCAGGTCTACTTCAACAACCCGAAATCCCGGAATGGAAATGGGAAAACATTACCATGGATTTCATCACTAAATTGCCAAGGACTGCAAGTGGTTTTGATACTATTTGGGTAATAGTTGATCGTCTCACCAAATCAGCACACTTCCTACCAATAAGAGAAGATGACAAGATGGAGAAGTTAGCACGACTGTATTTGAAGGAAGTCGTCTCCAGACATGGAATACCAATCTCTATTATCTCTGATAGGGATGGCAGATTTATTTCAAGATTCTGGCAGACATTACAGCAAGCATTAGGAACTCGTCTAGACATGAGTACTGCCTATCATCCACAAACTGATGGGCAGAGCGAAAGGACGATACAAACGCTTGAAGACATGCTACGAGCATGTGTTATTGATTTCGGAAACAGTTGGGATCGACATCTACCGTTAGCAGAATTTTCCTACAACAACAGCTACCATTCAAGCATTGAGATGGCGCCGTTTGAAGCACTTTATGGTAGAAAGTGCAGGTCTCCGATTTGTTGGAGTGAAGTGGGGGATAGACAGATTACGGGTCCGGAGATTATACAAGAAACTACCGAGAAGATCATCCAAATTCAACAACGGTTGAAAACCGCCCAAAGTCGACAAAAGAGCTACGCTGACATTAAAAGAAAAGATATAGAATTTGAAATTGGAGAGATGGTCATGCTTAAAGTTGCACCTTGGAAAGGCGTTGTTCGATTTGGTAAACGAGGGAAATTAAATCCAAGGTATATTGGACCATTCAAGATTATTGATCGTGTCGGACCAGTAGCTTACCGACTAGAGTTACCTCAACAACTCGCGGCTGTACATAACACTTTCCACGTCTCGAATTTAAAGAAATGTTTTGCTAAAGAAGATCTCACTATTCCGTTAGATGAAATCCAAATCAACGAAAAACTTCAATTCATCGAAGAACCCGTCGAAATAATGGATCGTGAGGTTAAAAGACTTAAGCAAAACAAGATACCAATTGTTAAGGTTCGATGGAATGCTCGTAGAGGACCCGAGTTCACCTGGGAGCGTGAAGATCAGATGAAGAAGAAATACCCGCATCTATTTCCAGAAGATTCGTCAACACCTTCAACAGCTTAAAATTTCGGGACGAAATTTATTTAACGGGTAGGTACTGTAGTGACCCGAACTTTTCCATGTTTATATATATTAATTGAGATTGATATTTACATGATTAAATGTTTCCAACATGTTAAGAAATCAAACTTGTTAAGACTTGATTAATTGAAATATGTTTCATATAGACAATTGACCACCCAAGTTGATCGGTGATTCACGAACGTTAAAACTTGTAAAAACTATATGATGACATATATATGGATATATATATATAGTTAACATGATACTATGATAATAAAACATATCATAAAGTATATTAACAATGAACTACATATGTAAAAACAAGACTACTAACTTAATGATTTTTAAACGAGACATATATGTAACGATTATCGTTGTAAAGACATTTAATGTATATATATCATATTAAGAGATATTCATACATGATAATATCATGATAATATAATACTTTAAAATCTCATTTGATATTATAAACATTGGGTTAACAACATTTAACAAGATCGTTAACCTAAAGGTTTCAAAACAACACTTACATGTAACGACTAACGATGACTTAACGACTCAGTTAAAATGTATATACATGTAATGTTTTAATATGTATTTATACACTTTTGAAAGACTTCAATACACTTATCAAAATACTTCTACTTAACAAAAATGCTTACAATTACATCCTCGTTCAGTTTCATCAACAATTCTACTCGTATGCACCCGTATTCGTACTCGTATAATACACAGCTTTTAGATGTATGTACTATTGGTATATACACTCCAATGATCAGCTCTTAGCAGCCCATGTGAGTCACCTAACACATGTGGGAACCATCATTTGGCAACTAGCATGAAATATCTCATAAAATTACAAAAATATGAGTAATCATTCATGACTTATTTACATGAAAACAAAATTACATATCCTTTATATCTAATCCATACACCAACGACCAAAAACACCTACAAACACTTTCATTCTTCAATTTTCTTCATCTAATTGATCTCTCTCAAGTTCTATCTTCAAGTTCTAAGTGTTCTTCATAAATTCCAAAAGTTCTAGTTTCATAAAATCAAGAATACTTTCAAGTTTGCTAGCTCACTTCCAATCTTGTAAGGTGATCATCCAACCTCAAGAAATCTTTGTTTCTTACAGTAGGTTATCATTCTAATACAATGTAATAATCATATTCAAACTTTGGTTCAATTTCTATAACTATAACAATCTTATTTCAAGTGATGATCTTACTTGAACTTGTTTTCGTGTCATGATTCTGCTTCAAGAACTTCGAGCCATCCAAGGATCCATTGAAGCTAGATCCATTTTTCTCTTTTCCAGTAGGTTTATCCAAGGAAATTAAGGTAGTAATGATGTTCATAACATCATTCGATTCATACATATAAAGCTATCTTATTCGAAGGTTTAAACTTGTAATCACTAGAACATAGTTTAGTTAATTCTAAACTTGTTCGCAAACAAAAGTTAATCCTTCTAACTTGACTTTTAAAATCAACTAAACACATGTTCTATATCTATATGATATGCTAACTTAATGATTTAAAACCTGGAAACACGAAAAACACCGTAAAACCGGATTTACGCCGTCGTAGTAACACCGCGGGCTGTTTTGGGTTAGTTAATTAAAAACTATGATAAACTTTGATTTAAAAGTTGTTATTCTGAGAAAATGATTTTTATTATGAACATGAAACTATATCCAAAAATTATGGTTAAACTCAAAGTGGAAGTATGTTTTCTAAAATGGTCATCTAGACGTCGTTCTTTCGACTGAAATGACTACCTTTACAAAAATGACTTGTAACTTATTTTTCCGACTATAAACCTATACTTTTTCTGTTTAGATTCATAAAATAGAGTTCAATATGAAACCATAGCAATTTGATTCACTCAAAACGGATTTAAAATGAAGAAGTTATGGGTAAAACAAGATTGGATAATTTTTCTCATTTTAGCTACGTGAAAATTGGTAACAAATCTATTCCAACCATAACTTAATCAACTTGTATTGTATACTATGTAATCTTGAGATACCATAGACACGTATACAATGTTTCGACCTATCATGTCGACACATCTATATATATTTCGGAACAACCATAGACACTCTATATGTGAATGTTGGAGTTAGCTATACAGGGTTGAGGTTGATTCCAAAATATATATAGTTTGAGTTGTGATCAATACTGAGATACGTATACACTGGGTCGTGGATTGATTCAAGATAATATTTATCGATTTATTTCTGTACATCTAACTGTGGACAACTAGTTATAGGTTACTAACGAGGACAGCTGACTTAATAAACTTAAAACATCAAAATATATTAAAAGTGTTGTAAATATATTTTGAACATACTTTAATATATATGTATATATTGTTATAGGTTCGTGAATCAACAGTGGCCAAGTCTTACTTCCCGACGAAGTAAAAATCTGTGAAAGTGAGTTATAGTCCCACTTTTAAAATCTAATATTTTTGGGATGAGAATACATGCAGGTTTTATAAATGATTTACAAAATAGACACAAGTACGTGAAACTACATTCTATGGTTGAATTATCGAAATCGAATATGCCCCTTTTTATTAAGTCTGGTAATCTAAGAATTAGGGAACAGACACCCTAATTGACGCGAATCCTAAAGATAGATCTATTGGGCCTAACAAACCCCATCCAAAGTACCGGATGCTTTAGTACTTCGAAATTTATATCATATCCGAAGGGTGTCCCGGAATGATGGGGATATTCTTATATATGCATCTTGTTATTGTCGGTTACCAGGTGTTCACCATATGAATGATTTTTATCTCTATGTATGGGATGTGTATTGAAATATGAAATCTTGTGGTCTATTGTTACGATTTGATATATATAGGTTAAACCTATAACTCACCAACATTTTTGTTGACGTTTAAAGCATGTTTATTCTCAGGTGAATATTAAGAGCTTCCGCTGTTGCATACTAAAATAAGGACAAGATTTGGAGTCCATGTTTGTATGATATTGTGTAAAAACTGCATTCAAGAAACTGATTTCGATGTAACATATTTGTATTGTAAACCATTATGTAATGGTCGTGTGTAAACAGGATATTTTAGATTATCATTATTTGATAATCTACGTAAAGCTTTTTAAACCTTTATTTATGAAATAAAGGTTATGGTTTGTTTTACAAATGAATGCAGTCTTTGAAAAACGTCTCATATAGAGGTCAAAACCTTGCAACGAAATCAATTAATATGGAACGTTTTTAATCAATAAGAACGGGACATTTCACCTTGAATGAGAATAAACCAGAAGGAATGAAAGACGACGAGTGGAAAACACTTGACAGGAAAGCCCTAGCAGTTGTCAGGCTCATGTTGACAAAAAGTGTTGCCTTTAACATTGTGAACGAAACCACGACACATGGTTTGATGAAGACCTTAGCAAATATGTATGAGAAGCCGTCTGCTTCTAACAAGGTGTTTTTGATCAGACAGTTGGTAAACACCAGGTTGAAAGAAGGTGCTTCAGTAACAAATCATGTTAATAACTTCAACAATATTATCTCTCGGTTACTGTCAGTTGATATCAAGTTCGATGACGAAGTCAAAGCTCTTCTACTATTATCTTCGTTACCTGAAAGCTGGTCAGGTTCAGTCACAGCTATCAGTGGATCCACAGAGTCCTCAAAGCTCAAGTTTGAGAGCATTCGTGATTTTATTCTTGGAGAAGATATAAGAAGAAAGAGCTCAGGAGAACCATCAGGAAACTTGCTGAGCACAGAAGAGAGGGGTAGGAGAAAAGGCAGAAATAACACCACCAGAGGCAGGTCAAAGTCAAGAAGAAGGAGTGTGTCGAGAACAAGGAATGATATTAAATGTTGGAATTGTCAAGAGACTGGGCACTTCCGAAACCAGTGCACTAAGCCAGTAACATCATCTAAGCCAAAGGAAGTTAATGTTTCAGTTGCAACAGATGATTATGATAACATCCTTGTTTGCTGCATTGAGAATACAATTGATGCGTGGGTTATGGATTCAGGAGCATCGTTTCATGCTACTCCAAGTCCACATTTGACGAAGAATCTACGAACAGGTAATCTTGGTAAAGTTCGTTTGGCTAATGATCATTGTCTTGATATTACTGGGATTGGAGATTTAGAACTGAAGACCTCTTTGGGCACTAATTGGACCTTGGAAAATGTCCGAGTTATTCCTGGCCTAAAGAAGAAACTAATCTCTGTTGGACAACTTGATGATCAAGGATATAGTGTGCCATTTGGTGAAGGTCAGTGGAAAGTAATAAAGAGGAACTTAGTAATAGCCAAGGGTAAGAAGAGAGGCACCCTTTATATGGCAGAACTTCCAGCTAATGAAGTAAATGCAGTTTTCAATGATTATAGCTTAACCAGTCAGTGGCACCAACGTTTAGGTCACATGAGTGACAAAGGAATGAAAATGCTAGTGTCTAATGGTAAAATTCCTGGTCTAAAGAGAGTTGAATCGGACTTTTGCGAGTCATGTGTTCTAGGAAAGAAGAAGAAGGTCACCTTTGCAAAAGCAGGCAAAACATTAAAGGCTCAGAAGTTGGAGCTAGTACACACGGATGTGTTCGGGCCTACTCCTGTTTCTTCATTGGGAGGAGCACGCTATTATGTTACTTTCATTGACGATTCAACACGCAAGGTATGGGTTTACTTTCTTAAAAATATATCTGATGTATTTGAAGCTTTTAAGAAATGGAAATCTGCTGTTGAATTATCTTGTGATTTGAAGGTAAAATGCTTGAAGTCGGATAATGGAGGAGAATACATCAGCACCGAATTCGTTAACTATTGTGCTGATCATGGCATTCGGATGATCAAGACGGTTCCAGGTACTCCATAATAAAACGGAGTTGCAGAAAGGATGAATCGTACTTTAAATGAGAGAGCACGTAGCATGAGACTTAATTGTGGGCTACCAAAGACTCTATGGGCTGATGCAGTAAGCACTGCCGCTTATTTGATCAACCGTTCTCCATCAGCTCCGCTTGATTTCAAAATACCCGAAGAAGAATGGAGAGGTAAAGCAATCAGTTATGAGTATCTAAAAATCTTTGGGTGCAGTGCATATGATATTAATAAAGATGGTGACAAACTTGATGCAAAAGCAAAGAAGTACGTGTTCATTGGTTATGGAGGAGATGACATGGGTTACAGGTTATGGGATAACAAGGGAAAACATGTTATCAGAAGTAAACATGCCACCTTCAATGAAGCAGAATTGTACAAGGATTTCAACTCAACACTAAAAGAAAAAGAATCAGTTGAATTTGAGGTTGACACAGAGATAACTAGAGAAGATGAAAGGGAAACTCCAGAGTATGAAACTGAAGTTCCAGTGGGAGTTCCTAACAGTGAAAGCTCGGAGTCTGATCACGAGCAGACTTCAGATAGTGGGAGCTCAGATTCTGATGATGAGCAGCCCCCACAGCCCCCACCATAATCTGACCAGTCCAATTGGGTCAGGAGATCTACACGAGTCACAAGACAGCCAGAGAGGTTTAGTCCAACAGTTAACTATCTTCTTTTGACAGAAAATGGGTAACCAGAAAGTTATTCTGAGGTAATGAAGGTGAAAGATTCGTTCCAGTGGGAGCAGGCTATGAAAAGCGAGATGGAATCTTTATTGAAAAATCAAACTTGGAGGTTAACCAAGTTACCACCAGGAAAAAGGGTCTTACAGAATAAATGGGTTTTCAGAGTCAAAGATGAAGCGGATGGTTCTAAACGATACAAAGCAAGATTAGTTGTCAAAGGATTTCAACAAAAGAAAGGAGTCGACTATGCTGAAATCTTTTCTCTAGTAGTGAAGATGACGACTATCAGATTGGTTCTAAGTATGGTGGCAACCGAGAAGTTACACTTAGAACAGTTGGATGTTAAAACAGCCTTCCTGCATGGCAACATTGAAGAAGACATTTATATGTATCAATCAGAGGGGTTTTGTGTCAAAGGAAAGGAGAATCTTGTGTGTAATCTAAAGAGAAGCTTGTATGGTTTGAAACAAGCTCCGAGGCAGTGGTACTTGAAATTTGATAATTTCATGGAGAAGACAGGATTCGTGAGAAGTTCTACAGATCATTGCTGTTATTTGGAGAAGTTCAAGAGCTCCTATATTATATTGCTTCTTTATGTCGATGATATGTTAATTGCAGGTTCTGATATGGTTGAAATACGCAATTTGAAGAAGCAATTATCTAGAGAATTTGAAATGAAGGATCTCAGGCCAGCTAAGCAGATTCTCGGTATGAGTATATGCAGGAATAAAGACGGGTCGGTTTCTTTATCTCAAGAAAAGTATATTCGCAAGGTTCTTGAAAAGTTCAGAATGAATGGTGAGTCTACAAAGCCAAGAAACACACCGTTGGGAAGTCATCTAAAGCTTTCTAAACATCAGTCTCCTAAAACTAAAGTAGAAAAAGCAGAAATGGCTAAGGTTCCTTATGCATCCGCAGTGGGTAGTCTATGTGTGTACAAGACCTGATATAGCACATGCAGTTGGGATGGTTAGTCGCTTTATGTCAGCTCCGGGGAAAGAACATTGGGAAGCAGTGAAGTGGATACTGCGGTATTTAAAGGGTACTAGTTGGGTTATGTTTCAAGGGCAGGGATACTACTCTCAGGGTTATTCTGATGCAGATTTGGGTAGATGCAACAATAACTTCAAGAGCACCACCGGGTATGTATTCACTATAGGAGGAACAGCAGTGAGTTGGATGTCTAGGCTTCAAAAGAGGCGTGTGGTAAGTCAGGAGGTCTGTTGATTATTTGGGATAAAAGCGCATTCAAGTTTGATAGTTTTATTTGTTGTGATTACTTCTTGGCGATAAGAGGTAAGTGGAAAATTTCAGGGATAGAGTCAATTATTGTGAATGTGTATGGGCCCCATAGTGATAATCGTAAAAAGTTGATGTGGGAATCTTTAGATGCTCTTCTCAATAGTGTTAGCTCGTCATGGCTTTTATGCGGGGATTTCAATGAAGTTAGAGTAGACTCAGATCGAGTAAACTCGCAATTTCATCAAGGACGGGCGGATAGATTTAATGAATTCATTGTGAGGAATAACCTTTTTGAAATTCCTATTAGTGGTAGGAAGTTTACTAGAATTAGCGATGATGGGGCTAAATTTAGTAAGTTAGATAGATTCCTTGTCACGGATAGCTTCTTTGGCCTTTGGGACGATCTCTCAATTATTACTCTAGATCGCTTTCTTTCGGATCACTGTCCGTTGGTGCTAAGGGATAGAGTTTTTGATTTTGGTCCGCGACCTTTCAAAGTGTTTGATGAATGGTTTAACTACTTAGAGGTGGGGAATATAATTAAAGAGGCTTGGGACCAACCAATTCGTGGATTCAAAAAGGATTGTAAGTTTAGAGACAAACTAAAGAATGTGAAAATGGCACTTAGAACGTGGAGTAGAAAGAAATTTGGGGGTCTTGATAGTGAAATTGATGAGCTTAAAAAAGAGGCTATGATGTGGGAATTGAAAGCAGAAAGTCAAGATATTAGTGAAGCGGATAGGGATAAATGGTTGGAATGTAGGCGAAAATGGGTCGAAAGAGAAAAAGTCAAAACAAGCATGTTGAAGCAAAAGGCGAGAATAAAATGGGTCCTAGATGGTGATGAGAACTCGAATTTTTTTCACGCGTCGATTCGTAGAAAATACAATAAATGCAATTTTCGTGGGATTAGTGTTGATGGAGTATGGATCGAGGATCCACATGCTGTTAAAGAAATTGTCTTCAACCATTTTAAGAATCAGTTTAGTGAATGGAAGCAAAACAGGCCCAGATTACTTATTGGGCCACCTCCAGTTGGGCCCAGCAATACTGATCAGCCTTCTGTTGGATTTTGGCAGCCTGTTGGGATCAGTTCTTGCGAGCAGCAGCAGGTTCCAGGTGTTATTTCGAATTGCTTTCTACTTACTGCCTCTGAATCCGCTGACCTGGAAGCACGATTCACAGTGGATGAAATATGGACGGCGGTCAATGATTGTGCAAGTAATAAAGCTCCAGGACCGGATGGTTTTAACATGCGATTTTTCAAAAAGTTTTGGGCGATAATTAAAGAGGATCTTGTAGAAGCGGTAAACAACTTTTGGTCAACAGGGGTAATTTCGGACGGATGCAATGCTTCATTTATTACTCTTATTCCTAAAAACCCCGACCCGGTTAGTTTAAGTGAGTATAGGCCAATTAGTTTGATTGGAAGCTTTTACAAAATAATTGCCAAATTGCTTTCCCTTAGGATTAGAAAGGTGGTTCCGAACCTTGTTGGATTTGAGCAAAGTGCTTTCATTAGGGGGAGAAATATCATGGATGGTGTGCTTATTGCAAACGAATCACTCGAGTTTCTTAAAAATAATCGCAACAGGAGTATGATTTTTAAGGTAGACTTTGAGAAAGCTTTCGATAGTCTTAGTTGGGATTTTCTGGATGATATGATGAGGTTGATGGGGTTCGGGTCTAAATGGAGGGGGTGGATTGCGTCTTGTTTGCAAACGGCATCTATTTCGGTTCTAGTGAACGGATCTCCTACTAAGGAATTTATGATCGGTAGAGGTGTTCGGCAAGGGGATCCACTTTCGCCTTTCCTTTTCATTATTGCAGCGGAGGGTCTAAATTGGTTAACAAAATCGGCGGTCTCAAACAATCTTTATTGTGGGGTGAAAATTGGAAAAGATAAAATCCCGATCTCTCATTTACAGTATGCGGATGATACGATGTTCTTTGGTGAATGGAGTTTGGATAATATTGAGAATCTTATGAAGTTGCTAAAATGTTTTGAGCTAAGTTCCGGTTTAAAAGTCAATTACAACAAGAGTAATATCTTCGGTGTGGGGGTGGATAAAAAAGATGTAGAATATATGGCTAATCTCTTTGGTTGCAAAGTCGGTAAATTCCCTTTTGTTTATCTTAGTCTTCCTATTGGTGCGAAAATGAATAAAATGTCAAGTTGGAAGCCCGTTATTGATAAATTCGAGAAAAGGCTTTCGGATTGGAAAGCACGTTCGATGTCTTTTGGTGGACGTTTAACACTTGTGAGCTCGGTCTTAAATAGTTTACCGTTGTACTTCTTCTCGCTCTTCCGTGCCCCGCCTTGCGTACTTAAATATCTTGAGAGTGTGAGAAGAAAATTTTTTTGGGGAGGGGCGGGTGACGAGACAAAAATCTCGTGGGTTAAATGGGATCACACCATTCGTCCTTGGGCGGATGGGGGTCTTAATTTGGCTTCACTTAAATGTAAAAACCTTGCATTAATCGGCAAGTGGTGGTGGAGGTTCTTAACCGAACCCACTTCCTTGTGGGTTAATGTAATTAAAAGCATTTATGGGGATTCGGGGTCTTTCCTTCCGGGTTAGGGTATCTCTTCATCTTTATCTAACAATACTTGGAGTAATATTATCAAAACAGGTCGTGCGATTGATGGCCTTGGGGTGCAATTCACGAAGTCATTTACTAAGGTGATCGGTAATGGTAAGAGTACTTCTTTTTGGAGCGATGTGTGGATTGGGGATAAACCGTTAAAGGAGGTTTTCAAAAGATTGGGGCGGCTTGATTCTTCTCCAAATGCGATGGTGGCCGATAGAGTGAGATGGAATGGTAACACCCTTGTTCCGGTTTGGCAATGGTCTCGGGTAATTTCAGGAAGAACCAGCGGGGAGCTTACGGATCTAGAACAAATGCTATCGTCTGCAGCAACACCACCAAGTGACAAAGATGATAGTTGGGTATGGAAATTGTGCGGATCCGGTATCTTCTCTACCAAAGCGTTAACAAAGTTACTTATGGTTTCATGTTTGCCTCCAAATTCGACGAACTTGGCTACTTTGAAAAATAAATTGGTTCCTATTAAAGTTGGTGTTTTCATATGGAGGGCTAGAAGGAATAGAATCCCCGTTTTGTTTGAACTTGATAAACGGGGCATTGACTTACATTCTGTACTTTGCCCGCTATGTGATAACACTATTGAGTCAGTTGACCATGCACTTTTCTCGCGCCCAAAGGTGCGTGAAATTTGGGAGAAAATCTATAAATGGTGGGGGATGAATGCGGCTTCTTATGGTCTTGTATCCTTAGAAGGACTTTATCGAGGGGAAACAACGTTTCAATGCTCGAATTTGGATGCGAAAGTTTGGCAAGCTATGGTGTGGACTTCCTTTTATCTCATTTGGAAAAACCGGAATCAAAAAGTTTTTAACAACTCATGTTGGTCTTCTCCGGTGGCCCTAAACGAAATACAAGTGAAGAGTTTTGAATGGATTGCGAAAAGGAGTAAAACGAAGAATATTGAGTGGCTCGATTGGCTTCAAAATCCGTCTAGTCTTGTTGTTTAATCCTTATTATTTTGAGCTTGTATAGATGTGATAACTAGATACTATTGGTAAGATTCTAGCTCGGTATCTTATTGTTAGTGTCTTGTGAGAACCTTTGTAATATTTTGAGATTTATATAATAAATTGCCGTTAAAAAAAAAGAGAGCGTGACTCTATCTACTACTGAAGCAGAATACATGGCCTTGACAGTAAAGAACTAGTGTGGTTGAAGACATTCATGAAAGAACTGGGCAGCAAACAGACAAAATTTGTCTTATATTGTGATAATGAAAGCGCAATCAAGTTAGCAAATAATCCAGTCTATCATGCTAAAATGAAGCACATTGGCATGAAGTATCACTTTATCAGAGAACGGATAAGCAATGGAACATTTAATCTGGAGAGCATTCCTGGTTCAAAGAATCCAGCAGATATGTTCACCAAACCAGTAACGCTGGATAAGTTGAAGCTGTGCATAGCTTCAACTGGCCTTCAGGAACATTGAAGAGAAGGCAGGAACTAGAGAGAGATGAGCTGAGTCTTGCATTGCAGAAGTACAAGAGTGCATATCGATGTTATTCGAAGCCTCCAAGTGGGAGATTGTTGAGGTGTAGGCTTCGATATTTAAGCCCAATAAAAATAGGCCAGGAGTTTACTTGGTGACCAAGTCAGGCTCTGGCCAACCCTAATTAGTTGAGCCATTTTTTTATTGGTGGTACTAGTCTATATATAGTCTCTCATTGTACATGTATTGTATCACCCTCCAAATTAATAATATACTCTCTAGTTCCAAAGTGGATGTAGGTTTCACCTAGAAACCGAACCACTATAATTCTCGTGTCGTTTCTTTTAATTCCTGTGTTTTTATCTTGGCTATTATTGTGTGTTTGTGATTGCTTGATCGATTAGGGTTTCTACTCTGATAAAAGGCAGGTTCTAGCCTTAACAGTTACCCTTCAATTATGCTTGAAGTAGTAGCGTCATATGATGGATGGTTTTGGCACGCTTTTTTTAGTACTGCGGAATCAAATAATGATATCAATGTACTAAATCAATCTGATTTGTTTGGCGACTTATTCGCCGGCGAAGCTCCACCGTGTACGTTTACGGGTGTACGTTTAATAAGGGTTATTATTTGGCGGACGGAATTTAATCGGAATGGTCCACATTAGTTAAGTCGTTCAGAAATCCGATTGATCCAAAACAAGCAAAATTCACAAAGTATCAAGAATTGGCAAGAAAAGATATTGAACGAGCATTTGGAATACTACAAGGTCGATGGACCATTCCGGCAAGACCGTATTATATCCGCAAAATTGGAAGTATTATGTTAACATGTGTTATATTAAACAATATGATAACCAAGGACAACGGTCGTGCATTTTGTGGACCTGAAAAGAATTATCGTCCGATTGGACGTGTACAATGAACATTCCAAGAAAGGGTTGAAGCGCATATGCGGGCGGACGCGGAATTATGAGATGTGTGCATTCATCGACTACTACGAGATATACTTGTCGAACATGTATTTAGTCTTCCAGATAATTTTCGTATTCGACATAATCCAACAATTAATCCAAACAATCAAGATGGGGTAGGACCTTCACACGTTAACGAAGGCGAAGACGAAGATGAAGACGAATAATTTTAAGTTTTTATGTAATTTTATTTTAAACTCTATGTTTTAATTTTAATTATTTGTAATGTTTTTAATTTTTAATAAAGGTTTAGTTTTATTTAAATAAGTATTTAATTTTCGGAAATAATTAAAAAAAAAGGGAAGAAATGAGTGTCATGGTTGGGAGTGTTTAGTCATGAGTTTAGTCCTGAGAATGAAGTGCTGATGTGGCGCTGATGTGACACCCAGGACTAAGGATGGAGAAATTCCTCCATTGGGAGGACTCTAATCCATCAAACAGAAAACCCAAACCATCAAAACAATTTTATGAAAAGGCATAACTGGAACTTTGTCATCTAGAATAGTACAAAATATGCCACCGTTCATCGTCCATCTCGTCCTCCAACTGTATTATAGAGAAGTAAACTCATATACAGTTAAACCAATGCCCAACTCATCACCAGATTCACATTTCTTTTGACAGCCTCGTACCTTCACCGTTCCACGTAAGTGGACGACATCTCATGATATGACATTAGTAGACGCAACTTTAAGCTCTTTAGACATGAACAACGGGAATCGTTAGTCAATAAGATCTCTTAATTTTCCACTCATTTAATCTTTGATTGGAAAAGTAAAAGTCGACACTTCTTTGGAGCCATAAATGTGAACACTTTTTTTGGGTCAGAACCAATATATATAATATAATATAATAATAAAAAAAGAACCAATATAATATAATACATAATACAACATCAAAATAGAAACTTTCAACACAAAACTTAAATCATTGACCATAAATCGAAGACTACCCACATAAACACCATCTCAAACTTAAGTACCACTTGCACATAAATAATACACATTGGATTTACTCACCAAGTTAGCAAGTTGCATCACACATAATAATTAATTATTTTTATTAATAGAATAGAAAATTAATATCGATATGGATATAGATATAGATATAGATATAGCTAGGAGAGATATAAAGAGGTAACTAGATCCGAAAAAAAGAGTAAACAGAACGAATAAACAAGGTTAAGTTGTTAAAAGAAATAATAACCTTAGTAGTTGAAACTGAATCACCAGATGGAACTTGAATATTAATTCTCCAAAGTGTTTATATCGCATCTTCTACAATCTTCCCCTTCCAGTCAATATGTCAAACTTTAACTGCTTTCTCATACATTTCATTTGGGCTTAGTAATCAACATATGAGATATTCACTGTGTGTTACCAAATTCTTCCCATCGTCCCCTACCTCAATAATGTTCTTGACTCCTTCTAAACAAATATTGACGAGGAGAATACATTAGAACTTAATTACCTGTTAAGCATTTTGAGATGAATATTTGTCATTTAAATTAGTTAAAAAAAAGTTAGAGCCTAATTTTTATAACAGAGTACAGTATACCTTTGCAGGACGTAAATACAATAGCTATTAAGTGATCATATGGTAATAAAAATCGATCTCCATTTCAATATTTTAATTCAAATGAGTTTAGTCAAGGTAGTTAGCCATTACTTTGAGGTAATAATATATAATTAGATACCGTAAGTATAGTCAATATATCTGTTTGTTTGTCTGTCCACTTACACTTTTAAATCTTCAGAACATAAAATCGATCGAAATATTATTAACGAAAAAGTCCATATCAATAGTAGAAAATATATGTATGAAAAAACTAAAACATTTAATTCAAACATAGGATTAAAAACTTTCAACAAATAACTAAAGCATTGACTATAAACCGAAGACTATAAGACTAGCCACACAAACATTTATTTCAAACATAGTAGAAAATATATAAGACATTGCAAATAACTAAAAACATTGCAATCACTCCTCATCAAGTTGCAGCCCACATGATTATTTCTTTTATTATCAATAGTTGAAAATATACGTATGAAAAAAAGTACTACCTGATAAAGGAAGTAATGACATTTGGTAGTTTGAAATAGAAAACACCAGATGAAATTTGAATATTACAGTAGTGATTTAGTTCCTTTTCCAACCAATATGTATTAATAATATTAACTACCTTCTCATATATTTCATTCATTGTTGCCTTGAGTCTGCAGATTCTCAATCTTTTCCAATGCTCTGCAAATTCTTCTGGACTTCCCCTTACATTCAAAATTTATTGATTTCTGAAGCAGATTCAGGCATAAAGGAAGAGCGCAATCAACCCTGTCTCAGCAATCGACCTTAGGTGAAATGAATTAGGGTTTATAGATCACCAATCGACCATACAACAGCGAGGTGAATTCGTCATCGACGGATCATTGCAGTTAGGAACGACGATAGGGTTGGGGCTCTCAATCGTTTTGGGGTACATACATATACTCCGTATCATATTATACCGAGTATATATTTATTTTATTTTTATTTGTTACATAAAATAAAACTAAAACATAATTAGTATAATAATTCGGTTTTTCGGTTTAAAACCGAACTAGTATTTTCAAATCCAAAACCGATCCAAAAACCACTTTATAATTCGGGTGCAACCAAAAAACCAAACCAAATCCAAATTAACCGAACCCGTTTCGTCCGATATAAGTTGGATTGGCCGGTTTTTCTGTTTGATCCGTTTAATGAACACCCCTAATGATGCCAAGAGAGCTCAAGCCGACATTGACTCCAGGTCTATTATCATACAAGCTCTTCCCCATGACATGTTCAAATCCGTCAGCTCCCTGAAATCTGGAAAAGAACTTCTAGATGAAATCACTCGTCAACAGGAAGGATATAGCCAATTCGACCAAACAAAACTTGACATTGCTCTCGCTATGTATGAGGACTATCATCAGAAGCCTGATGAACTACTGAAGGACTGCTACAAACGCTTCTGTGAGGTGATCAATGAGCTGAAAAAGGTTGGCGTAAACAAAGAAAATCAGGAGCTGAACATAAAATTCCTGAAAAAGCTGAATGCAACCTGGACACCATATGGAAACAACTTCCATGCTGCCAAGAACACCAAGAAGTACAACATTCATGAAGTTTTAGGCAAACTAATGAATCATCAACCTGATGTTCAAGCTTTTCAAGACTCCAAATCTAACCCTGCTGGAACCAGTGACCCAATGGCTCTATACGTAAATAAAAGCTCTAACAAAGCTGTTCCCAACCGCTCCAATTCACTCAAAGTTAAACAAACCATGTCATCTGATGAAGGCACATACTCTGATGTTGATGACGAACATCGGGATCGCGTCAAAGCTGCTGCAATGTTCAGCAAGCAACTAAATCTCAGGAGATCATCTGGCGGTTTTAGCAAAAACAACAACATTTGAACCTCATCCAGCTCCTCGTACTACAAAAATCCTCACACCTCAACTACTCAGTACCGAGTCCCTGACAATAAGGACTCCGATAATGTATGTTTCAACTGTGGTAAAGCAGGTCACTTTGCACAAGATTGCAGACTGAAATGTCCCGTTCTTATTGATTAAAAACGTTCCATATTAATTGATTTTGTTGCGAGGTTTTGACCTCTATATGAGACGTTTTTCAAAGACTGCATTCATTTTTAAAACAAACCATAACCTTTATTTCATAGATAAAGGTTTTTAAAAAGCTTTACGTAGATTATCAAATAATGATAATCTAAAATATCCTGTTTACACACGACCATTACATAATGGTTTACAATACAAATATGTTACATCGAAATCAGTTTCTTGAATGCAGTTTTTACACAATATCATACAAGCATGGACTCCAAATCTTGTCCTTATTTTAGTATGCAACAGCGGAAGCTCTTAGTAATCACCTGAGAATAAACATGCTTAAAACGTCAACAAAAATGTTGGTGAGTTATAGGTTTAACCTATATATATCAAATCATAATAATAGACCACAAGATTTCATATTTCAATACACATCCCATACATAGAGATAAAAATCATTCATATGGTAAACACCTGGTAACCGACATTAACAAGATGCATATATAAGAATATCCCCATCATTTCGGGACACCCTTCGGATATGATATAAATTTCGAAGTACTAAAGCATCCGGTACTTTGGATGGGGTTTGTTAGGCCCAATAGATCTATCTTTAGGATTCGCGTCAATTAGGGTGTCTGTTCCCTAATTCTTAGATTACCAGACTTAATAAAAAGGGGCATATTCGATTTCGATAATTCAACCATAGAATGTAGTTTCACGTACTTGTGTCTATTTTGTAAATCATTTATAAAACCTGCATGTATTCTCATCTCAAAAATATTAGATTTTAAAAGTGGGACTATAACTCACTTTCACAGATTTTTACTTCGTCGGGAAGTAAGACTTGGCCACTGGTTGATTCACGAACCTATAACAATATATACATATATATCAAAGTATGTTCAAAATATATTTACAACACTTTTAATATATTTTGATGTTTTAAGTTTATTAAGTCAGCTGTCCTCGTTAGTAACCTACAACTAGTTGTCCACAGTTAGATGTACAGAAATAAATCAATAAATATTATCTTGAATCAATCCACGACCCAGTGTATACGTATCTCAGTATTGATCACAACTCAAACTATATATATTTTGGAATCAACCACAACCCTGTATAGCTAACTCCAACATTCACATATAGAGTGTCTATGGTTGTTCCGAAATATATATAGATGTGTCGACATGATAGGTCGAAACACTGTATACGTGTCTATGGTATCTCAAGATTACATAATATAGAATACAAGTTGATTAAGTTATGGTTGGAATAGATTTGTTACCAATTTTCACGTAGTTAAAATGAGAAAAATTATCCAATCTTGTTTTACCCATAACTTCTTCATTTTAAATCCGTTTTGAGTGAATAAAATTGCTATGGTTTCATATTGAACTCTATTTTATGAATCTAAACAGAAAAAGTATAGGTTTATAGTCAGAAAAATAAGTTACAAGTTGTTTTTGTAAAGGTAGTCATTTCAGTCGAAAGAACGACGTCTAGATGACCATTTTAGAAAACATACTTCCACTTTGAGTTTAACCATAATTTTTGGATAGAGTTTTATGTTCATAATAAAAATCATTTTCCCAGAATAACAACTTTTAAATCAAAGTTTATCATAGTTTTTAATTAACTAACCCAAAACAGCCCGCGGTGTTACTACGATGGCGTAAATCCGGTTTTACGGTGTTTTTCGTGTTTCCAGGTTTTAAATCATTAAGTTAGCATATCATATAGATATAGAACATGTGTTTAGTTGATTTTAAAAGTCAAGTTAGAAGGATTAACTTTTATTTGCGAACAAGTTTAGAATTAACTAAACTATGTTCTAGTGATTACAAGTTTAAACCTTCGAATAAGATAGCTTTATATGTATGAATCGAATGATGTTATGAACATCATTACTACCTCAAGTTCCTTGGATAAACCTATTGGAAATGAGAAAAATAGATCTAGCTTGAAAGGATCCTTGGATGGCTTGAAAGTTCTTGAAGCAGAATCATGACATGAAAACAATTTCAAGTAAGATTTCCACTCGAAATAAGATTGTTATAGTTATAGAAATTGAATTAAAGTTTGAATATGATTATTACCTTGTATTAGAAAGATAACCTACTATAAGTAACAAAGGTTTCTTGATCTTGGATGATTACTTGGAATGGATTTAGAAAACTTGGAAGTAAACTTGCAATCTTGGAAGTATTCTTGATTTTATGAAACTAGAACTTTTGGAATTTATGAAGAACACTTAGAACTTGAAGATAGAACTTGAGAGAGATCAATTAGATGAAGAAAATTGAAGAATGAAAGTGCTTGTAGGTGTTTTTGGTCGTTGGTGTATGGATTAGATATAAAGGATATGTAATTTTGTTTTCATGTAAATAAGTCATGAATGATTACTCATATTTTTGTAATTTTATGAGATATTTCATGCTAGTTGCCAAATGATGGTTCTCACATATGTTAGGTGACTCACATGGGCTGCTAAGAGCTGATCATTGGAGTGTATCTACCAATAGTACATACATCTAAAAGCTGTGTATTGTACGAGTACGAATACGGGTGCATACGAGTAGAATTGTTGATGAAACTGAACGAGGATGTAATTGTAAGCATTTTTGTTAAGTAGAAGTATTTTGATAAGTGTCTTGAAGTCTTTCAAAAGTGTATGAATACATATTAAAACACTACATGTATATACATTTTAACTGAGTCGTTAAGTCATCGTTAGTCGTTACATGTAAATGTTGTTTTGAAACCTTTAGGTTAACGATCTTGTTGAATGTTGTTAACCCATTGTTTATTATAACAAATGAGATGTTAAATTGTTATATTATCATGATATTATGATATATAATATATCTTAGTATGATATATATACAGTTAAATGTCGTTACAACGATAATCGTTACATATATGTCTCGTTTCGAAATCATTAAGTTAGTAGTCTTATTTTTACATATGTATTTCATTGTTAATACACTTAATAATATATTTACTTATCATTTAACATAATTAAACAAGTGTATCAATATCTTAATATGATTCATATGTACCTAGTAAGACGTTGTTATAACGATAATCGTTATATATATCGTTTTCGAGTTTCTTAAATTAATAGTCTCATTTTTATGTATATAACTCATTGTTAAAATACCTAATGAGATACATACTTATAATAAAATCATGTTAACTATATATGTAACCATATATATGTCATCGTATAGTTTTTACAAGTTTTAACGTTCGTGAATCACCGGTCAACTTGGGTGGTCAATTGTCTATATGAAACCTATTTCAATTAATCAAGTCTTAACAAGTTTGATTGCTTAACATGTTGGAAACACTTAATCATGTAAATAATAATTTCATTTAATATATATATAAACATGGAAAAGTTCGGGTCACTACAGTACCTACCAGTTAAATAAATTTCGTCCCGAAATTTTAAGCAGTTGGAGGTGTTGACATATCTTCTGGAAATAAATGCGGGTATTTCTTCTTCATCTGATCTTCATGCTCCCAGGTGAACTCGGGTCCTCTACGAGCATTCCATCGAACCTTAACAATCGGTATCTTGTTTTGTTTAAGTCTCTTAACCTCACGATCCATTATTTCGACGGGTTCTTCAATGAATTGAAGTTTTTCATTGATTTGGATTTCATCCAACGGAATAGTGAGATCTTTTTTAGCAAAACATTTCTTCAAATTTGAGACGTGGAAAGTGTTATGTACAGCCGCGAGTTGTTGAGGTAGCTCCAGTTGGTAAGCTACTGGTCCGACACGATCTATAATCTTGAATGGTCCAATGTACCTTGGATTTAGTTTCCCCTGTTTACCAAATCGAACAATGCCTTTCCAAGGTAAAACCTTAAGCATGACCATTTCTCCAATTTCAAACTCTATATCTTTTCTTTTACTGTCCGCGTAGCTCTTTTGTCGACTCTGGGCGGTTTTCAATCTTTGTTGAATTTGGATGATTTTCTCGGTAGTTTCTTGTATTATCTCCGGACCCGTAATCTGTCTATCCCCCACTTCACTCCAACAAATCGGAGACCTGCACTTTCTACCATAAAGTGCTTTAAACGGCGCCATCTCAATGCTTGAATGGTAGCTGTTGTTGTAGGAAAATTCTGCTAACGGTAGATGTCGATCCCAACTGTTTCCGAAATCAATAACACAAGCTCGTAGCATGTCTTCAAGCGTTTGTATCATCCTTTCGCTCTGCCCATCAGTTTGTGGATGATAGGCAGTACTCATGTCTAGACGAGTTCCCAATGCTTGCTGTAATATCTGCCAGAATCTTGAAATAAATCTGCCATCCCTATCAGAGATAATAGAGATTGGTATTCCATGTCTGGAGATGACTTCCTTCAAATACAGTCGTGCTAACTTCTCCATCTTGTCATCTTCTCTTATTGGCAGGAAGTGTGCTGACTTGGTGAGACGATCAACTATTATCTAAATAGTATCATAAACACTTGCAGTCCTTGGCAATTTAGTAATGAAATCCATGGTAATGTTTTCCCATTTCCATTCCGGGAATTCAGGTTGTTGTAGTAGACCTGATGGTTTCTGATGTTTAACTTTGACCTTAGAACACGTCAAATATTCTCCTACATATTTAGCAATATCGGCTTTCATACCTGGCCACCAAAAATGTTTCTTAAGATCTTTGTACATCTTCCCCGTTCCAGGATGTATTGAGTATCTGGTTTTATGAGCTTCTCTAAGTACCATTTCTCTCATATCTCCAAATTTTGGTACCCAAATTCTTTCAGCCCTATACCGGGTTCCGTCTTCCCGAATATTAAGATGCTTCTCTGATCCTTTGGGTATTTCATCCTTTAAATTTCCCTCTTTTAAAACTCCTTGTTGCGCCTCCTTTATTTGAGTAGTAAGGTTAGCGTGAATCATTATATTCATAGATTTTACTCGAATGGGTTCTCTGTCCTTTCTGCTCAAGACGTCGGCTACTACATTTGCCTTCCCCGGGTGGTAACGAATCTCAAAGTCGTAATCATTCAACAATTCAATCCACCTACGCTGCCTCATATTCAGTTGTTTCTGATTAAATATGTGTTGAAGACTTTTGTGGTCGGTATATATAATACTTTTGACCCCATATAAGTAGTGCCTCCAAATCTTTAATGCAAAAACAACCGCGCCTAATTCCAAATCATGCGTCGTATAATTTTGCTCGTGAATCTTCAATTGTCTAGACGCATAAGCAATCACCTTCGTCCATTGCATTAATACACAACCGAGACCTTGCTTTGATGCGTCACAATAAATCACAAAATCATCATTCCCTTCAGGCAATGACAATATAGGTGCCGTAGTTAGCTTTTTCTTCAATAATTGAAACGCCTTCTCTTTTTCATCCTTCCATTCAAATTTCTTCCCTTTATGAGTTAATGCAGTCAAGGGTTTTGCTATTTTGGAGAAATCTTGGATGAATCTTCTGTAGTAACCAGCCAATCCTAAAAATTGACGTATATGCTTCGGAGTTTTTGGGGTTTCCCACTTTTCAAAGGTTTCGATCTTTGCCGGGTCCACCTGGATACCTTCTTTGTTCACTATGTGACCGAGGAATTGAACTTCTTCCAACCAAAATGCACACTTTGAAAACTTAGCGTACAGTTTTTCTTTCCTCAATACTTCTAGCACTTTTCTCAAATGTTCTTCGTGCTCTTGATCATTCTTTGAGTAAATAAGTATGTCATCGATGAAAACAATGACAAACTTGTCAAGATATGGCCCACACACTCGGTTCATAAGGTCCATGAACACAGCTGGTGCGTTAGTCAATCCAAACGGCATAACCATAAACTCGTAATGACCATAACGCGTCCTAAAAGTAGTTTTTGGAATATCATCCTCCTTTACTCGCATTTGATGATATCCAGAACGTAAATCGATCTTTGAATAAACCGACGAGCCTTGTAGTTGATCAAATAAGTCGTCAATTCTCGGCAGTGGATAACGGTTTTTGATGGTAAGTTTGTTCAACTCTCTGTAGTCAATACACAACCTAAATGTACCATCCTTCTTCTTGACAAACAAAATAGGAGCTCCCCATGGTGATGTGCTTGGTCGAATGAAACCACGTTCTAATAGTTCTTGCAGTTGGCTTTGCAGTTCTTTCATCTCACTGGGTGCGAGTCTATAAGGAGCACGAGCTATTGGTGCAGCTCCTGGTATAAGATCTATTTGAAATTCAATAGATCGATGTGGAGGTAGTCCCGGTAATTCTTTCGGAAATACATCGGGAAATTCTTTTGCCACGGGAACATCATTGATGCTCTTTTCTTCAGTTTGTACTTTCTCGACGTGTGCTAGAACAGCATAGCAACCTTTTCTTATTAGTTTTTGTGCCTTCAAATTACTAATAAGATGTAGCTTCATGTTGCCCTTTTCTCCGTACACCATTAAGGGTTCTCCTTCTTCTCGTACAATGCGAATTGCATTTTTATAACATACGATCTCTACTTTCACCTTCTTCAGCCAGTCCATGCCTACTATTACATCAAAACTCCCTAACTCTACTGGTATCAAATCAATCTTAAATATTTCGCTACCCAGTTTAATTTCTCGATTCCGGCATATATTATCTGCTGAAATTAATTTACCGTTTGCTAATTCGAGTAAAAATTTACTATCCAACAGCGTCAATGGACAACTTAATTTAGCACAAAAATCTCTACTCATATAGCTTCTATCCGCACCCGAATCAAATAAAACGTAAGCAGATTTATTGTCAATAAGAAACGTACCCGTAACAAGCTCCGGGTCTTCCTGTGCCTCTGCCGCATTAATATTGAAAAATCTTCCGTGGCCTTGTCCATTCGTGTTCTCCTGGTTCGGGCAATTTCTAATAATGTGGCCCGGTTTTCCACATTTATAACAAACTACATTGGCATAACTTGCTCCGACACTACTTGCTCCGCCATTACTCGTTCCAACACCATTTGTTCCTTTCGTTCTGTTAACCCCTGGTCCGTAGACCTCACACTTCACCGCGCTATGACCATTTCTTTTACACTTGTTGCAAAGTTTGGTGCAGAACCCCGAGTGATACTTTTCACACCTTTGGCATAGCTGCTTCTGATTGTTGTTGTTGTTGCGGTTGTTATTGTTGTTGGGATGATTATTGTAGTTGCTGCTGTTGTTGTTGTTGTTGTTGGGCCGTTTGTTGTAGTTGCGATTGATGTTGCGATTGTTGGGATAATTGTTGCGATTATTATTGTAATTGCTGTTGTTGTTGTATTGGTGATTCTTATCACCGTTTTCCTCCCACTTTCTTTTGACTTGCTTCACATTGGTCTCTTCAGCCGTCTGTTCTTTAATTCTTTCCTCAATCTGGTTCACTAGTTTGTGAGCCATTCTACATGCCTGTTGTATGGAGGTGGGCTCGTGTGAACTTATATCTTCTTGGATTCTTTCCGGTAATCCTTTCACAAACGCGTCGATCTTCTCTTCCTCATCTTCGAACACTCCCGGACACAATAGGCACAATTCTGTGAATCGTCTTTCGTACGTGGTAATATCAAATCCTTGGGTTCGTAACCCTCTAAGTTCTGTCTTGAGCTTATTGACCTCGGTTCTGGGACGGTACTTCTCGTTCATGAAGTGCTTGAATGCTGACCACGGTAGTGCGTACGCATCATCTTGTCCCACTTGCTCTAGATAGGTATTCTACCATGTTAACGCAGAACCTGTGAAGGTATGCGTAGCGTACTTCACTTTGTCCTCTTCAGTACACTTACTTATGGAAAACGCCGATTCGACCTTCTCGGTCTACCGTTTCAATCCGATCGGTCCTTCGGTTCCATCAAATTCCAAAGGTTTGCAGGTAGTTAATTCTTTGTAGGTGCATCCTACACGATTTCCTATACTGCTAGATCCAAGGTTATTGTTGGTATGTAGCGCAGCCTGTACTGCGGCTATGTTTGAAGCTAGAAAAGTACGGAATTCCTCTTCATTCATATTCACGGTGTGTCGAGTAGTCGGTGCCATTTCCTTCAAAATAGTCAAATGGAACAAGTTAATCATACAGAATATTAAGAGTAGTTAATAGTATTTCGTAGCATAATATGAACTCATTTATAAAAGCTTTTTCTTCATATTAGCGTTTTATAAGTTTAAATTCGGGTAGTACCTACCCATTAAGTTCATACTTAGTAGCTAATATACAATTCAACTACTACAATTCTATATGAAAAACTGATTATAATAATATTTCGCGTTCAAACTTTTATACAATATTTTACAAACTTACAATACCGCTTATTTTACATAAAGCATGAAATATAGCACACAATAACTTTGATACAAGATAGTTGTGAAGATAATTCTAGCTAGTACACAAGTCGTTCAGCAAAGGCAATAAAGACACGTAATTCATACGTCCAGAAACAAGTCATGCATTCTGGTTTTACTAGGACTACTTCCCATCCTTGGTCTTGTGGAACATAACCGTTATGGCCGTTGATAAGACAGCGTGTTGTAACGTCTTCAAAGGGACGAGGGTTACGTAATGACCAACAGTCTCGTAATAACCTAAAAACCTCATTTCTTACCCCAATTACCGACTCCGTCACTTGTGGGAACGTTTTGTTTAATAGTTGTAGCCCGATGTTCTTTTTCTCACTTTGGTGAGAAGCGAACATTACTAACCCTTAAGCATAGCATGCTTCTTTATGTTGCATGTTAGCCGCTTTTTCTAAATCATGAAGTCCTATATTCGGATACATTGAGTCAAAATAATTTCTTAACCCGTTGCGTAAAATAGCATTTGGGTTCCCCGCAATATATGCGTCAAAGTAAACACATCGTAACTTATGGGTTTCCCAATGTGATATCCCCCATCTTTCAAACGAAAGTCTCTTATAAACCAAGACATTCTTGGAACGTTCTTCGAATGTCTTACAAACTGATTTCGCCGTAAATAGTTGTGCCGAAGAATTCTGACCGACTCTAGACAAGATTTCATCAATCAAGTCTCCGGGTAGGTCTCTTAAAATATTGGGTTGTCTATCCTTTTTATGTTTTTATACTGTAAAATAGACAAGAGTTAGATTCATAAAAAAAAATACTTATTAATACAAGCAATTTTTACATATATCATAAAGCATAAGCACACTATATTACATATATTACACCACACGAATACAACTATCTTATTCCGACTCGCTCGTTTCTTCTTCTTCGGTTTTGGTTCGTTTTGCCAAGTTTCTAGGGATATATGATGTTCCCCTAATACGAGCTGTCGTTTTCCACAACGGTTTAGAAAAACCTGGTGGTTTAGAGGTTCCCGGGTCATTGTTACAACTTAAGGGCTTCGGGGGTTGACGATACATATAAAGTTCATAGGGGTTGGAATTAGATTTCTCTATTTTTATGCCCTTTCCCTTATTATTTTCTTTTGCCTTTTTAAATTCAGTTGGGGTAATTTCTATAACATCATCGTAATTCTCGTCAGAATCCGATTCATCGGAGAATTGGTAATCCTCCCAATATTTTACTTCCTTGGCGGAAACACCATTGACCATAATTAACCTTGGTCGGTTGGTTGAGGATTTTCTTTTACTTAACCGTTTTATTATTTCCCCCACCGGTTCTATTTCCTCCTCCGGTTCCTCCTCTTCCGGTTCTGATCCTTCTTCCGGTTCTGATTCTTCTTCCGGTTCTTCTTCGGGAACTTGTGAATCAGTCCAATATATATTCGACTCTTCGTTATTATTAGGTGAGTCAATGGGATTTGTGCTAGAGGTAGACATCTATCACACAATATCAAACATGTTAAGAGATTAATATATCACATAATATATACATGTTAATAATATATAGTTTCCAACAAAAGTGTTAAGCAATCATTTTTAAAGAAATACGGTCGAAGTCCAGACTCACTAATGCATCCTAACAAACTCGATAAGACACACTAATGCAAATTTTCTGGTTCTCTAAGACCAACGCTCTGATACCAACTGAAATGTCCCGTTCTTATTGATTAAAAACGTTCCATATTAATTGATTTCGTTGCGAGGTTTTGACCTCTATATGAGACGTTTTTCAAAGACTGCATTCATTTTTAAAACAAACCATAACCTTTATTTCATAAATAAAGGTTTAAAAAGCTTTACGTAGATTATCAAATAATGATAATCTAAAATATTCTGTTTACACACGACCATTACATAATGGTTTACAATACAAATATGTTACATCGAAATCAGTTTCTTGAATGCAGTTTTTACACAATATCATACAAACATGGACTCCAAATCTTGTCCTTATTTTAGTATGCAACAGCGGAAGCTCTTAGTATTCACATGAGAATAAACATGCTTTAAACGTCAACAAAAATGTTGGTGAGTTATAGGTTTAACCTATATATATCAAATCGTAACAATAGACCACAAGATTTCATATTTCAATACACATCCCATACATAGAGATAAAAATCATTCATATGGTGAACACCTGGTAACCGACATTAACAAGATGCATATATAAGAATATCCCCATCATTCCGGGACACCCTTCAAATATGATATAAATTTCGAAGTACTAAAGCATCCAGTACTTTGGATGGAGTTTGTTAGGCCCAATAGATCTATCTTTAGGATTCGCGTCAATTAGGGTGTATGTTCCCTAATTCTTAGATTACCAGACTTAATAAAAAGGGGCATATTCGATTTCGATAATTCAACCATAGAATGTAGTTTCACGTACTTGTGTCTATTTTGTAAATCATTTATAAAACCTGCATGTATTCTCATCCCAAAAATATTAGATTTTAAAAGTGGGACTATAACTCACTTTCACAGATTTTTACTTCGTCGGGAAGTAAGACTTGGCCACTGGTTGATTCACGAACCTATAACAATATATACATATATATCAAAGTATGTTCAAAATATATTTACAACACTTTTAATATATTTTGATGTTTTAAGTTTATTAAGTCAGCTGTCCTCGTTAGTAACCTACAACTAGTTGTCCACAGTTAGATGTACAGAAATAAATCGATAAATATTATCTTGAATCAATCCACGACCCAGTGTATACGTATCTCAGTATTGATCACAACTCAAACTATATATATTTTGGAATCAACCTCAACCCTGTATAGCTAACTCCAACATTCACATATAGAGTGTCTATGGTTGTTCCGAAATATATATAGATGTGTCGACATGATAGGTCGAAACATTGTATATTTGTCTATGGTATCTCAAGATTACATAATATACAATACAAGTTGATTAAGTTATGGTTGGAATAGATTTGTTACCAATTTTCACGTAGCTAAAATGAGAAAAATTATCCAATCTTGTTTTACCCATAACTTCTTCATTTTAAATCCGTTTTGAGTGAATCAAATTGCTATGGTTTCATATTGAACTTTATTTTATGAATCTAAACAGAAAAAGTATAGGTTTATAGTCGGAAAAATAAGTTACAAGTTGTTTTTGTAAAGGTAGTCATTTTAGTCGAAAGAACGACGTCTAGATGACCATTTTAGAAAACATACTTCCACTTTGAGTTTAACCATAATTTTTGGATATAGTTTCATGTTCATAATAAAAATCATTTTCCCAGAATAACAACTTTTAAATCAAAGTTTATCATAGTTTTTAATTAACTAACCCAAAACAGCCCGCGGTGTTACTACGACGGCGTAAATCCGGTTTTACGGTGTTTTTCGTGTTTCCAGGTTTTAAATCATTAAGTTAGCATATCATATAGATATAGAACTTGTGTTTAGTTGATTTTAAAAGTCAATTTAGAAGGATTAACTTTTATTTGTGAACAAGTTTAGAATTAACTAAACTATGTTCTAGTGATTACAAGTTTAAAACTTCGAATAAGATAGCTTTATATGTATGAATTGAATGATGTTATGAACATCATTACTACCTCAAGTTCCTTGGATAAACCTACTGGAAATAAGAAAAATAGATCTAGCTTCAAAGGATCCTTGGATGGCTTGAAAGTTCTTGAAGCAGAATCATGACACGAAAACAATTTCAAGTAAGATTTCCACTCGAAATAAGATTGTTATAGTTATAGAAATTGAATTAAAGTTTGAATATGATTATTACATTGTATTAGAAAGATAACCTACTGTAAGTAACAAAGGTTTCTTGATCTTGGATGATTACTTGGAATGGATTTAGAAAACTTGGAAGTAAACTTGCAATCTTGGAAGTATTCTTGATTTTATGAAACTAGAACTTTTAGAATTTATGAAGAACACTTAGAACTTGAAGATAGAACTTGAGAGAGATCAATTAGATGAAGAAAATTGAAGAATGAAAGTGTTTGTAGGTGTTTTTGGTCGTTGGTGTATGGATTAGATATAAAGGATATGTAATTTTGTTTTCATGTAAATAAGTCATGAATGATTACTCATATTTTTGTAATTTTATGAGATATTTCATGCTAGTTGCCAAATGATGGTTCCCACATGTGTTAGGTGACTCACATGGGCTGCTAAGAGCTGATCATTGGAGTGTATATACCAATAGTACATACATCTAAAAGCTGTGTATTGTACGAGTACGAATACGGGTGCATACGAGTAGAATTGTTGATGAAACTGAACGAGGATGTAATTGTAAGCATTTTTGTTAAGTAGAAGTATTTTGATAAGTGTCTTGAAGTCTTTCAAAAGTGTATGAATACATATTAAAACACTACATGTATATACATTTTAACTGAGTCGTTAAGTCATCGTTAGTCGTTACATGTAAATGTTGTTTTGAAACCTTTAGGTTAACGATCTTGTTGAATGTTGTTAACCCATTGTTTATTATAACAAATGAGATGTTAAATTGTTATATTATCATGATATTATGATATATAATATATCTTAGTATGATATATATACAGTTAAATGTCGTTACAATGATAATCGTTACATATATGTCTCATTTCGAAATCATTAAGTTAGTAGTCTTATTTTTACATATGTATTTCATTGTTAATACACTTAATAATATATTTACTTATCATTTAACATAATTAACCAAGTGTATCAATATCTTAATATGATTCATATGTACCTAGTAAGACGTTGTTATAACGATAATCGTTATATATATCGTTTTCGAGTTTCTTAAATTAATAGTCTCATTTTTATGTATATAACTCATTGTTAAAATACCTAATGAGATGCATACTTATAATAAAATCATGTTAACTATATATATAACCATATATATGTCATCGTATAGTTTTTACAAGTTTTAACGTTCGTGAATCACCGGTCAACTTGGGTGGTCAATTGTCTATATGAAACCTATTTCAATTAATCAAGTCTTAACAAGTTTGATTACTTAACATGTTGGAAACACTTAATCATGTAAATAACAATTTCATTTAATATATATATATAAACATGGAAAAGTTCGAGTCACTACACAGACTACCCAAATGAAAGGATGCCGAGTACTACAAGAAAAAGATGTTACTCGCACAAGATGCTGAAAAGGGAAAGGTCCTCAAAGCCTCAGGCTAAACTGGTTAGACAGTGAACAGGAGCCAGAACATGTCAATGTAGTCAAACTCAACAACATGTCCCATGCTCCTGATCATGTTTCTTCCGATGTAGAGGAAGATGTATAACTTTACACTGATGTAACTCATGAATATTATAACTCTGTACATAACAATTCTGAATTTATATCTGATGTACTTCATGCTCCCTTTGAAACACCTAGCGCTCAACACACTGACCCACCAGTCCAACTAAATGTGCCTATTAGGACTGAATCTGCCTCGAGCAGTCAAGATAGAGTGTTTCCTGAACTGCCTGATATGTATATTGACAACTTTTCTAAAATGAGTAAAGACCTTAGATCTTTTGCTAGTCAAATTAGTGGACCACAAAATGAGAACCATAGGTTAAAAGCAGAATTGAAAATCAAAGTGTCAAACAATGCATACCTGAACTTTCAGAAGTATCTAGCTGAAAAAATAACACAACTAAAAGAGCTAGAATCTAGTGTGAGACCTCTACGCATAGAAAGAATAGACTTTAAGTTACGAAATGAGGTTCTTAGTGAGAAGATTGACAATGCAGAGAAAGAAATTAAGAAACTTACTGACTCTAAGAAAACTCTTCTAGATACTTTAGAGCAAAAGATAAGAGAGCCCTTGCTTGACCTTGCTAAGAAAACCTCTGAATGTTCTAAACTAGCTGCAAACAACCTAGAGCTTCAAACACGTCTAGGTAAATTTGAAGAAAAACTATATAGGACCGAACAGTCTAAGGTTGTGTTAGCTGGTCACATCTCCAGTCAAACCCTATTCATGAATCGACCAAAGGAATCCTTCTGTGAGAACAAAGGATTAGGTTTTGAAAATCCTCTCACCCTGACCAATATGGCCAAAGTTGATCCCTGTCTGTATGATAGTATATACTTAATGATTGGCCTTCCCACACGACTCACATTTGCATCTAACAGTGAGATTGAGGAGGCACTGGCTAAAAGATCAAACAAAATGAAACGAGAAATTGCTTTAATCTATGATAAAATCAATGCTCTTTGTTTGAAAAAGAAAAGTTCATTCTATCATGACAGCATACTTGATATGTTTAATGAGAGTGAAAGTTCAGTAGGTCAAAAGCGTATTGTTTATTTACCTACTTTGGTTTTGGAAAAATACTTCATCAGGTTAGAAAAAGAACTCGATGAAAACAAAATGAAATCTTTTGACAATGAACTCAAACTTCAGTTAATCATAAAGGCCTTGCAACACCAAATCTCACTCAATGAATCCATCAATGACCAACTTGTATGCGATGTGCATAAACTTGAAAAACAGATTGCTAGTCAAGCGACTACTTTCTGTGAAATGATCTCAAAGACCACGGTCACACGAGAATCACAACTCTGCCACGTGAATGACTCCCTCACAGAAGGATCATCAAATGTCCTCATTAACTCTCTAAGGGAAGAAATTATTGAATTAAAACTTGAACTAAAAGGCTCGAGAAAACATGTTAAACTTATTGAAAAGACAACATTGATTTGCAAGTAACAGTTTTAATGAAACGTGACAATGAAAAATCTGCAAAGGATTTTGGTCCAACGGAAACACTTATTTCTAAACAAAACTATACACGTCAAAAGGAAATTATACCAGTAAAAGAGAATTTTATTCCATGGGTACCAACATACTCTCAACGACTTCTTCCCCCTCATAGCCAAGTGATAATGCTAAAAACGAACATATATTTCATAGCATTATTCCTCAACAAAGACAAGCTTTTAGTTGCAATTGTTCTATTTACAAGTGATATTCGTTTAAATAATAAAAGGTGAAGACAAAAGACAGATTCGACGAATTGAAGACGCAAACGACCAAAAAGCTCAAAAGTACAAAAGACAATCAAAAAGGTTCAAATTATTGATAAGAAACGTCTCGAAATTACAAGAGTACAAGATTCAAAACGCAAAGTACAAAATATAAAATTGTACGCAAGGACGTTCGAAAATCCGGAACCGGGACCAGAGTCAACTCTTAACGCTCGATGCAACGGACTAAAAATTACAAGTTAACTATGTATATAAATATAATATAATATATAATTAATTATATTAATTATATATATATTATATTTATATATATAAAACCGTCGGCAGAGAAAACTCCAAGGACTGAGCTGTAAATACTATCTCCGCGACTCGCGGAGTTTGAAGGGGATTTTGCCGCGAGTCGCGGAGCCCCAAAATTCAACTCTGGCTATAAAGCAAACCGAATTCTGATCAAATTTCATATTCTATTTCTCTCATCTCTCAATATATACGATATATATATATATATATATAATTTATATTTTAATTTTAATTTTAAATCCTAATAATAAGGGTATGTTAGCGAATGTTGTAAGGGTGTAAGTCGAAATTCTGTCCGTGTAACGCTACGCTATTTTTAATCATTGTAAGTTATGTTCAACCTTTTTATATTAATGTCTCGTAGCTAAGTTATTATTATGCTTATTTAAAACGAAGTAATCATGATGTTGGGCTAATTACTAAAATTGGGTAATTGGGCTTTATACCATAATTGGGGTTTGGATAAAAGAACGACACTTGTGGAAATTAGACTATGGGCTATTAATGGGCTTTATATTTGTTTAACTAAATGAAAGTTTGTTAATGTTAATATAAAGATTTACAATTGGGCGTCCCTATAAATTACCATATACACTCAATCGGACACGATGAGCGGGGTATTTATATGTACGAATAATCGTTCATTTAACCGGACACGGGAATGGATTAATAGCCACTAGAATAATTAAAACAGGGGTGAAATTACATTCAAGGGTAATTGGTGTAATTGTTAACAAAGTAGTAAAACCTTGGTTTACACGCAGTCGATAACCTGGTGTATTCATTAAACAAAGTATTAAAACCTTGTTACAATTCGAATCCCCAATTAGTTGGAATATTTAACTTCGGGTATAAGAATAATTTGATGAGGACACTCGCACTTTATATTTATGACTGATGGACTGTTATGGACAAAAACCAGACGGACATATTAAATAATCCAGGACAAAGGACAATTAACCCATGGGCATAAAACTAAAATCAACACGTCAAACATCATGATTACGGAAGTTTAAATAAGCATAATTCTTTTATTTCATATTTAATTTCCTTTATTTTATATTTAATTGCACTTCTAATTATCGCACTGTTATTTAATCGCACTTTTAATTATCGTACTTTTTCATTATCGCAATTTTATTTTATCGCACTTTTATTATTCGCAATTTCATTATCGTTATTTACTTTACGCTTTAATTTAAGTCTTGTATTTATTTTATATTTTACATTAGGTTTTAACTGCGACTAAAGTCTTAAAATCGACAAACCGGTCATTAAACGGTAAAAACCCCCCTTTATAATAATAATATTACTTAAATATATATTTGTATTTTTATAAAAGTAAACTAATATAGCGTTGAGCTTTGTTTAAAGATTTCCCTGTGGAACGAACCGGACTTACTAAAAACTACACTACTGTACGATTAGGTACACTGCCTATAAGTGTTGTAGCAAGGTTTAAGTATATCCATTCTATAAATAAATAAATATCTTGTGTAAAATTGTATCGTATTTAATAGTATTTTCCTAGTAAAATAATAACTATTTTATATACACCTCGCTTAACATCACCAAGCTTTTCCCTTCACTACTGTAGTGAACTCAAGGAAACCTGTCACCCCTTCTGTCACTATTCTAAAGAACCCTAAAGCTAGGTCTCGAATAGAAATGATTGTCACAAAAAGGGGTGATGATCTCAAGCCACCATCTTCCGCAACCTTGCTGAGGAAGCCAAACAACCCTGTACAAAGAATAATCCCAAGGACAGGGTGGGTATGACTACTCAGTAAGAAAAGTTCAAAACCATCATGCGCCATCTATTCAAGGCAGGAGGGGCGGTTCAAGGAATACCTTTGTCTACAAAAACACCAACCACTCTAACTCTATCCAAAGCAACGGTGGTAGGTCATTGAAACATAACTCTAAAACCATCAGAAACCTGCAACAAACCATTCCTAACCCGCAACAGACAATTCCTAACTATGTTGCACAACGGGTATCTAGTAGTTTAACTAAGACTCAAAAGCAAAATCGTTGCAAATGAGCACAAAGGGGTAGACAATCATTACTTCACAACATGAATCGTTTTTAAACTAAGTCTAAATTTGGTTTTTTAAATTCCACATGACCTAAACCAAAACAAAGCATTTTGAAAGCATGGAAAGCCAAGACTGAAATAGTCCAAGCATCCTCAAGTCTTGCTTCTCAGTCAGAGTCATTAAAATGTATTAGATGTAACAGACGTATATATTTTGGTCACCAAAACCATGATTAGTGTGTTGTAATGAATGTTCAGACATTGTTGAACGAACCATCTGATGGACTTAATGTTTTAAATTCTCTAAAAATGTCTGCTTCCAAGGAACCCGAGATAACTGGGGTACCTAAAACCTATGCTTAACTTGGTTTTGCAGGTTATCCTAGTATGTGTTTGGTATTTGGATTCTGGTTGCTCCAGACACTTGACCGGTGATAAATCCATGTTGAAAAACTATGTCAACAAGTTCTTAGGTATTGTTCGCTTTAGAAATGATGAACTCGCAACAATCTAAGGTTATGGAGATTATGTATTAAACGGTGTAACCATAAAAAGCGTGTCCTATGTGAAAGGCCTTGGTTGCTGTCTCTTTAGCATTAGTCAATTCTGCGACAGTGATCTCCGCGTGATCTTTGAAAGATCCATGTGATGTGTTCAAACCATGGATGGCGACAATCTCCTTATAAGAAAACGTTCCTCCACCCTCTATACTCTGGCTATGAAAAACATGTCATCAAACCCTCAGCCACTTTGTCTGGTTTCAAAAGCTTCCTCCGAAACCTCATGGTTGTGGCATCACCGGATGTCACACCTGCATTAATTACGGGTTATTTTTAATTATTATTATTATTTAAACCTAATTATTATTATTATTATTATTAGTTTTATTTTTATTTTTACTTTTTATTTAATTTATGTATTTTGTTTAATTAGTTTTATTAAAATTGTAAAATTAATAGTTTTATTAAAAAAAAATAATATAAAAATAATATTTTTATAAAAATTGTACTTTTTACAACTTTTTGTATATTTTTATATTTTGTCCCTTTTTAATCGTTGTAGCGTAACATTTATATTTTTTAGCTCATATTTAATTTTAAACTTAGTTTTTGCTATAGTTATTTTTACTCCTAGATTTTTAGGCTTTGCGTAGAATTCCTTAAGTGCTTTTTCTTTAGACTAAGATTTAGGTGCTTTAGAATTTTGCGACGCCTTTTTAAGTTTTAGTTTCTTTTTAAGTTATTTCCATTTGGGATTTAGTTTTTCCTGTAAGCTTTAATATTTTTAGACCTTTTACTATGTACCAATTATCATTCCAATTAGTAATTTCAATTTGCGATTATAATTTTAAGTTAGTTGTAGTAATAAGGTTAGGTTAGTAAAGTATTTTTAAGTTTTGATAAGTTTCTTTTATTTTTTCCGTCACCTTTTATTTTTCAACCATTTTTTTTCTTTTTCGACCTTTTGCGACGAACTCTTTTTCTCTCTTATTTCTCGCTATTCTAGTTTTTAGGACTTAGAATTTTTTCTACTTCTTATCTAAATTTCTTAAAATTACGAAAATTTATTTTAAGTGGTTAAATTGATAGACATCAAAATTTTCTGGTTCGTAGTAATAGTTGGATTTGTACGTGGACCGGGTTATTGGAGCCAAACAGTCCTCAATTATATTGAGACCAAACGAATCCTGCCCCTCTGCTGCATCTTTTGGCTATTCAAAACGTGGGCAAAATCAGAAAAGTCTATTGATTGGATAACTTATTATAATTTTTCTTTCCTTTTAAAAACTAATAGGATATTCAGTGAATGCACCGAGCAAGACGTTCATCACCTTTTGTACGTTCACCACCTGTAACTCGATCAAGACATCGTTTAACAAATATAACCGCCGTTGATTTTTCTTTAGAATCGTCATCCAGTCAACCAAGTACTTCAGTTCAAATTTCCGATAATCCATTTTTTTGAACCCAACCTCACAATTGAGAATCCAGAGAATATTCAGGAACGGTTCATAGATCCTGAACCATTAAACTTTCCTCCGGAACCACCAATCATTCAAACAGAGATTGTTGAGGAACGAACCATTAAATCAGAATCATCTAGTGATACCGATTCAACAAATTCAATTATGGAGAATCTGGAACCTTTAAGTATGGAAGACCGAATGAGAGCTAAACGCACTGGCCAAGGTCACGCAATTACTCATCCAGACATTAATGCGCCAGATTATGAAATCAAAGGACAAATTCTACACATGGTGACTAATCAATGCCAATTTAGTGGTGCGCCGAAGGAAGATCCAAATGAACATCTACGTACCTTTAATAGGATCTGCACACTATTTAAAATCCGAGAAGTGGAGGATGAACAGATATATCTCATGTTATTTCCCTGGACTTTAAAGGGAGAAGCCAAAGATTGGTTGGAATCGTTACCTGAAGGGGCGATTGATACATGGGATGTTTTAATTGACAAATTTCTTAAACAATTCTTTCCTGCATCTAAAGCCGTAAGACTTCAAGCAGAAATTGTTACGTTCACACAAAAGCCAAATAAAACTCTATATGAGGCGTGGACAAGATATGGAAAGTTGTTAAGAGGATGTCCGCAACATGGTTTAGACACCTGTCAAATAGTACAAATATTCTACCAAGGATGCGACATCACTACAAGGAAAGATATAGATATAGCAGCTGGTGGTTCTATTATGAAGAAAACCGAAACTGATGCTTACAAAATTATTGATAATACTGCTTCCCACTCACATGAGTGGCACCAAGAAAAAGATATCATTAGATCATCTAAAGCAGCTAGAGCCGATTCTAGCCATGACTTAGATTCCATTTCCGCAAAGATAGATGCTGTGGAGAGACGAATGGAAAAGATGACTAAGGATATTCACTCAATACGAATTAGTTGTGAGCAGTGTGGAGGACCACATTTGACAAAAGATTGTCTCAGTATTGAATTAACAATGGAACAAAGAGAGAATATTTCATACATAAACCAAAGGCCTGGAAATAATTATCAGAATAATTATCAACCGCCAAGACCGATTTACAATCAAAACCAGAATTATAACCGAAATATTCCATACAACAACCAACAAGGTCCTAGCAATCAACAAGTATCCAATAATACTTACAATCAGCAAAGACCAAATTTTCAAAACAAACCACCACAACAAACCGATGATAAAAAGCCGAATTTAGAAGATATGATGACGAAGCTAGTTGAAACTCAAACACAGTTTTTCACATCTCAAAAACAAACCAATGAACAAAATGCTCAAGCATTTAGAAATCAACAAGCTTCTATTCAAAATCTGGAACAAGAAGTAAGTAACCTAGCAAGGTTAATAGGTGAAAGAAAACCGGGAAGTCTACCTAGTGATACAAATGCTAACCCACGAAATGAAACAGCTAAAGCTATTACCACAAGAAGTGGTACAACACTTAAACCACCTGAAATACCTGTAACTTCTGATGAAACTATTCCTACTCCACAAGAACCACAACCTGATCAAGATAAGGAAAAAGAACCGGTAGTTGAAAAGGTTAATGAAGATAACACAGTTAAGGATAAACCTTATGTTAAACCATACCAACCACCACTTCCTTATCCGAGTAAAATGAAGAAAGAGAAACTTGAAGCCGAGCAATCCAAATTCTTGGATATGTTTAAACAGATAAATGTAAATCTTCCTTTCATTGATGTGATTTCAGGAATGCCAAGATATGCTAAATTCTTGAAAGATCTAATCACAAATAGAAAGAAAATGGAAGAACTCTCGGCTGTTACTATGAATGCTAATTGTTCAGCAGTGCTGTTGAATAAGATACCAGAAAAATTATCTGATCCAGGAAGTTTCACAATTCCATGTTTTCTGGGTAGTCTTAGTTCAATAGAAGCATTGGCAGACTTAGGTGCTAGTATAAATCTAATGCCGTATTCACTATACGCTAAACTAGACCTTGGAGAATTGAAACCAACAAGAATAAGTATACAACTAGCCGACCGATCAGTAAAATATCCTAGAGGGATAATGGAGAACATGCTAGTTAAAGTTGGTACTTTAGTATTTCCAGTAGATTTTGTTGTTTTGGACATGGAAGAAGATTCTCAAGTTCCTCTCATATTAGGAAGACCATTCTTAAACACGGCTAAAGCAATGATAGACGTGTTCGGTAAGAAACTGACCCTAAGTATAGAGGATGAGAGTGTTACCTTTTCAGTTGATAGAGCAATGCAACAACCACAATCTGCAGATGATACATGTTATTATATTCAAACTATAGATGCACATGCAGAATTATTAGAAGAATTTCCAGAATTACAAGGAACAGGAGAATGTTCTTTAGGAGAAGGTAATGAACCAATTGATGAAGCTGAAATGTTAGCTACACTTATAGCTAATGGATATGAACCAACAACAGAAGAAATTCAAATGCTAAAAGAAGAAGACAGATATCGATATAAATCATCGATAGAAGAACCTCCGAAATTAGAGTTAAAGCCACTTCCAAACCATTTGAAATACGCTTATTTACATGGTGAATCTGAATTACCTGTAATAATATCGTCTTCTCTTACTGAAAATGAGAAATCACAACTCATTTCTGTGTTGAAAGCTCATAAACCAGCCATTGCATGGAAGATTCATGATATTAAAGGAATAAGTCCTTCGTATTGCACACATAAAATCCTTATGGAAGAAGGTCATAAAACGTATGTGCAACGCCAACGAAGATTAAATCCTAATATGCAAGATGTAGTTAAGAAAGAGATTATTAAACTGCTAGATGCAGGTTTGATATATCCAATTTCTGATAGTCCATGGGTAAGCCCAGTTCAATGCGTGCCTAAGAAGGGTGGCATGACTGTCATTACAAATGAGAAAAATGAGCTTATTCCTACTAGGACTGTAACAGGATGGCGTGTATGTATTGATTATAGAAAATTAAATGACGCCACCAGAAAAGATCACTTTCCCTTACCTTTCATAGATCAAATGTTGGAAAGATTAGCCGGAAATAGTTACTATTGTTTTCTAGATGGATTTTCCGGATATTTTCAAATTCCAATAGCACCCGAAGATCAAGAGAAAACCACATTCACGTGCCCTTATGGTACTTTTGCTTACAAACGCATGCCATTTGGACTTTGTAACGCCCCTGCAACCTTTCAAAGGTGTATGATGGCGATTTTTCACGACATGATAGAAGAATGCATGGAAGTTTTCATGGATGACTTTTCAGTCTTCGGTGATACATTTAAATCATGTCTAGTTAATCTGGAACGAATGCTAATTAGATGCGAAAAATCAAATCTAGTACTTAATTGGGAGAAATGCCATTTCATGGTTAAAGAAGGCATCGTTCTTGGACATAAAATTTCAAAAGAAGGAATTGAAGTGGATAGAGCTAAAGTAGATGTAATTGCTAAACTTCCACATCCCACCAATGTTAGAGGAGTTAGGAGTTTTCTAGGGCATGCCGGTTTTTACCGACGTTTCATAAAAGATTTTTCTAAAATTGCCACTCCTATGAATAAACTCCTAGAAAAGGATGCGCCATTCATCTTTTCAGATGAATGTATCAAATCTTTTAATATTCTTAAAGAAAAACTCACTAATGCACCAATCATGATAACACCAAATTGGAATCTACCATTTGAACTAATGTGCGATGCAAGTGATTTTGCAATGGGAGCCGTTTTAGGACAAAGGATTGAAAAACGATTTCAACCTATATATTATGCTAGTAAGACATTACAAGGAGCACAAACGAACTATACAACTACTGAAAAAGAACTCCTTGCTATTGTATTTGCTTTTGACAAATTTCGATCATATCTCGTTCTAGCAAAAACGGTGGTCTATACCGACCATTCTGCTCTTAGATACCTATTTTCAAAACAAGATGCTAAACCAAGATTAATCCGTTGGATCTTACTCTTACAAGAGTTTGATATTGAAATCCGAGATAAAAGAGGAGCAGAAAATCTCGCCGCTGATCATCTTTCTTGTCTTGAAAATCCCGAATTAGAAGTTCTAAATGAATCGGCCATACAAGACAACTTTCCTGATGAATATCTATTGAAGATAGATTATAAAGAAATCCCATGGTTTGCAGACTATGCAAACTACTTAGTTTGTGGATTCCTTGAAAAAGGATTATCGTACCAAAGACGAAAGAAATTCTTCAGTGATATAAAACACTATTTCTGGGAAGATCCACATCTGTTTAAAAGTTGTCCCGATGGAATAATACGCCGATGTGTATTTGGAGATGAAGCTAGTAAAATTTTAAACCATTGTCACACAGGACCAACAGGAGGGCATTATGGGCCTCAACTAACAGTAAGAAAAGTTTATGAAGCTGGATTCTATTGGCCTACAATTTACAAAGACGCACACCTTCTTTGCAAATCCTGTGATGCATGTCAAAGGGCCGGAAAAATAAGTCAACGTGATGAAATGCCACAAAATGTCATCCAAGTATGTGAAGTATTTGACATTTGGGGTATTGACTTTATGGGTCCATTTCCAAAATCTCATAATAATCTATATATACTCGTAGCCATTGACTATGTATCTAAATGGGCGGAAGCACAAGCTCTCCCAACTAACGATGCACGAGTTGTAGTCAACTTTTTAAAACGTCTTTTTGCAAGGTTTGGAACACCGAAAGCTTTAATAAGTGATCGGGGAACTCATTTTTGTAATAATCAACTTGAGAAAGTTCTTAAAAGATATGGAGTAACTCATAAAATCTCCACCGCATATCATCCACAAACAAGTGGACAAGTTGAAAATACCAACCGAGCTTTAAAACGTATTCTAGAGAAAACCGTAGGATCAAATTCGAAGGAATGGTCCATTAAATTGGAGGATGCACTCTGGGCTTTTAGAACAGCCTACAAAACTCCAATTGGAACCACACCTTTTAGACTTGTTTATGGAAAAGCATGTCATCTTCCAGTAGAAATTGAACACAAAGCATTTTGGGCTTTGAAGACATGTAATCTTGATTTATATGAAGCCGGACGTCTACGATTAAGTCAACTAAACGAATTAGAAGAATTAAGACATGAAGCATACGAAAATTCGTTAATCTATAAAGAAAGAACGAAGAAATGGCATGATAAAAGAATCAGAAGTTCAAAAGAATTTAAAGAAGGAGACAGAGTTCTTCTTTTCAATTCACGATTCAAGCTATTTCCTGGAAAATTGAAATCAAGATGGTCTGGACCATTCATAGTCAAAAGAGTTTTCCCATACGGAACGATAGAATTAATAATTCAAATGGGATTGAATTTAAAGTTAATGGTCACAGAGTTAAACATTACATACATGGTCCGATGGAAGTCGACAACGAAGTTAATCACAATTTCGACACCACAGCTAACTAAGTGTGGGGAGAATCAAGTCTTTAAAGGATAATATGTATTTCTGTTAGAGTTAGATTGTCTGTTTTCGTGTAGTTCTCGAAAATGGAACACGTATGGTCTTTCCCTAGCAGACCCTAAAGAACTAGTCTTCTCCCCCCATTCTGAATTTTTATTTTTTTAGGTTTTTACGAAATGAAGACTGCCTGTGAACTAAACCATGGTCTAATGCTACACGCTTTGATCACTAAACGTAATAATGACATACTACCGAGTGAATTAGTATCAGTAATCAGAGAAAGAATGGACGGAGTTAGAAAAGAATCCAGATGCGAAGATAATAAGTTACAATTTGGTAAAGGAAAATCAAAATCCGCAGCGAAAAGAAGAGCACGACACCTAGAACGATGTCACAAATGCGGAAAATGGTCACATGGAGGTAAATGTTCAAATAATCAAACCTATTCAAATACCGAATTTGTTACTTTATGCAGAGACGGACCGTTCATATGTTTAGAAGAAAAGACACTGAATGCTCGAGGTTACGCCTTTGGAGCCATGGAAAACCAATTAAACCGACTATCTTATGAATGGAATAGATCATATAACTAAGATCTATTTCACAGGTATGTCTGTACAGTTTTTATTTTTATTTTTATTTTTAACCTTTTGATAATAAACGCTAATTTGTTCGCTAAAAAGTATTAAATTGGTATTGAATAAAATTAGGTTTGGCGACCGAAATTATTGATATCATTCAAAAATTTATTACATCACTGCGAAATTTAACGTTTATTCTTAAGGTATAAATATCTTTAATCAATCAACTCAAAATATTTCAAAAATTCGTCATGAGTCAAATTAGGTCTTGGAACCGAAATTACTTTACCGAAAAGAGGGGCGCATATTTTTGATAATATTTGATTGATTAAAGTGGGATAAAAAGACAAAAAGATTTTTAATTTTATTTTTACCATGTTTTTAATCTTAATATTTAAATCTTAAATTAATATTGTAAACTTTGTAAAAACAATATATTTAAAATTGTAAATATTTGAAAAAAAAATTAATATAAGTTTGGTGTGAATTTATAATATGAATTTTAAAAAAATTAAGTTTGATATGAATTTATAAATTTTTAAATTAAGTTTGGTGTGAATTTTTAATTTTTAAAATATTAATTTTTAATTTTATGCATTTCAAATTTTAAGTTTGGTGTGAATTTTTAATATTAATTTTGAATTTTATATTTAAGTTGTGTGAATTTAAAAACAAAAATTTACTTTATCTCATTAAGTTAAAAATATGATTTTTAAAATTCGTCGTAAGTTGAAGACTAGGTCTTTGATCCGAAATTGCTTTATCCGAGGGAGGGACGAGAACTTTTATTATCATTATTTTTAATCTTATTGATTTAAAGTATGCCAAAAACATTGAAAAAACCTAAAAATCTTAGCTGTTAAAACAATCGCTACAAAAAGACAAATTTTAAAATTTTGTCGAAGGACGGACTAGGACATCGATCCGAAACGACCTCGTCCTAAATAACAAGGGAAACAAAATTTTAAAATTAATTTCTTAATTGTTTTTATAAGTTAAAGATTATAAAAAAAAAAAAAAAAAGACAAAAACACCCGAACTGAAAGGGAATTCTCCGCGACTCGCGGAGGGATCAAAACCCAGAAAAAAAAAAAAATAACAAACACCCGAACTGATCAGTCAAAAACACAAAAACACCCCAAAATAACAGCGAAACTGCACCCGAAAAAACCCGAAAATCACCCCCAAAAATCCCAATTTTTAACCGTTAATCACCAAATTTTTTGCTAAAATCATGTTGAGAAGGATGCTATCTAAGAATTACTCAAGAAAAACGGTAAATTTCTACACCTAAACACCATTTAATTCGAAATTTGGTGTTCTTGAGCTATTTTTTCCCCAATTTGATTTTGATGTTTTTTTAGTGTAATTAAGCTTAAATTGTTTATGTATTATGCTTGTATAACCTAGATTGATGCTGTTTAACATGATTAGAAGCCTTAGACTTCAAATTTTGAGTAATCTAGGGTTTGTGTTCTTGAGCAAATTTGGGGCTTTTTGATATAAACAGGTTATGGCCGATTTTTGTCATGAATTATTGCTAAATTGAGTAGTGTAACATGTCTAGGTAGTTAAATGATCCAAACTTTGAGCCTAAACATGATTTTGAGAATTAAAGTGGACTTTTTCAAGTCCAAAATTCATGAACTTGATTTTTGAAAGATAATGACATTTGAGACTTGTTTGATTGCTAGTAATGATTATTTTGACATGTTATTTGAGTTGAATGCTTATGAACTTGGCGGACATTTTCGTATATGCTTATTTGAAAAAGTGTAGATTTGATGAAAATATGAAAATGAGCTTAAGTTTGATATAAATTGATAATGTCATTGTAATTATTTTGATTGATGATTTTGCTGACACTAAAGCATATTTGGATGCACAAAATTTGTGTTTGATGTGTTTTGCAGAATGAAAGGGGTGAATCTTCATCCCAAGCCCGCAATGCTCCTGCCGAGAATTTGGAACAACAGGAGGTGGATAATTACTACAAGCAGGATGTACCTCATCCAGTCATGACCTTTTCCGATATGCATTTGGAAGAGTTGCACCCAAACCTGAGATTTGACAGACTTTGGATAGATTATCCAAAATATCAATGGGGTTTGTATACTCTTCATTCCAAGGTTGTTGAGGTACCGAGGGTCATAGAATGGGGACCCTTAGAAGCTGTAGAATTGGCCGGGCCAATTAGGGAATTACTTGTACAGAGGTATGGTAATTCTTCTTTTAATGACTGGATATGTTTATTCACCATACGCAGACCTGTATATAAAGTATGGTGTGAAGAATTGTTATGTAGTATAGAGTTGAATGATCGGGTAGCTAGTTTAACCGATCGTTCTTTTATTAGATTTTTGTTAGGCGGTTCGATGCGACACATGTCTTTACTGGACATGGCTCAGGCTTTACGTATATATACGCCTGAGGAGTTAGCGTCTGCCGATTGTAGAGGATTGATACTAAACGGTAGAAAGATAGATGAGAATTTTGATACACACGGTGTGTGGAGTCAAATGACAAGCCATCACCGTTTCAAAGGGGGAAACTACTCTTATTTGGATATAGATAGAGCCGAATTAAGAGTGATACATAGGTTTTTAGCTAATTCGATTACACAAAGGGGTAAGAACAAAGAAAAAGTAAATGAACAAGATTTGTTTTACCATATGTGTATTCGAGACCCACAAAGCGCTGTAAGTATACCATATTGTGTGGGTTATTATTTATCAGCTATGGTTCGGGGGATGCGACCACATAGCATAATAGGAGGTGGTATTTTTATTACTTTGATTGGTGAATATCTCGGTGTGGATATAAGTCGGGGGGGATTATTAGTAGAAGAGCCGGAACCCCGCGATACTATAGGTTTAAATGTATACCATGGTGTGAAAGTTTTGAAGAGGCAAAATAACGCCGCAGTACGATACCATGGTAGACATCCACAGGTAGAGAGAAACCAGCAACAAGGTAATGTAGGAGGGGGGAATGAGATGCAAGAAATGCATAGGTTTATAGCTTCTCAGGAATACGAAAATGCTAGACAGAGAGCATTTGAAGATTGGCAAGTTCATCAGAACCAGATCATAGCTCATTGCCAACATATAGGTAGAAACTATATTCCTACACCGAAACCCGTCTTCCCTCCTTGGTCGATAGAGATGCAGCCACCATATCCTACGTATGACCCTGCCGAAGCATTCTATAGCACTTATGGTTATGCCTGGAACCCCTATTGGTACCAATATCATCCTTAGTTTACTTATTATTTTTTTTTTATTTTGTAATTTGTAATTATTGATACATTTAATATTTTTGTTAATATTGTAATCATTTTTATAATTATCTAACTTTTATTCTTAGATTTTAATAATTTTTGAATGTGGGGTAATATACCAAACTTCAAAAATATGTATATATATTTGCAGTTTATCTTATGTACACAACAGGGTAAAACAACGCATTTTCAAAGACTGGCATTAAGTTCAGCAAAAGCAACTAATTTTGACGACAAGATGCAAAATATATGTGAAATAACAACAAGACGGAATGAACAAATGATGTGCACCATTTATCATTCAGCAAACAAACGCCAATATATTTGGAAACTTTGGTAAAAATTTAATCATTTTCACACTAATCACCCTCAATAATTTAAATTGTTACTGATTTCTTGCAAATGAGGGCATTGCAAGATCTTAAGTGTGGGAAGGGGTTAAATTCTTTCGGATTTTAAAAATTTTTACTTTATACACTTGGTTACCATTAAAAATACTAGTAAAGCAGTAGTTGTATTAGAATCTAGTGCTCTCTGATAAAAAAGAACAGCCCTAGTCTTATATACTGACTACCCAATTCTAGTAAAATTTTTCAATTAAATGAATTCAAATCATGTTTATACATATTTATGAACGATAAAACTAGGTTTTAAACACCGAAATTATTGTTACCTCGGAAAGGACATAAATTGAGAAACAAACTAAAATGTTAAAATTCATTTAAAATGGAATAGAGGACGATAAAAAGAAAAATAAAAAGCCAAGTGTGGGAAAATTTACCAAGTTATTTTAAACATATGTCACATATATCTGTAACAAATAACTGAAAATACTTTTGCTTTGAACTAAACTAAACTGTTTTACCCGATGAAAGAAAAGAAGAGATGGATCTACACGATGAATCAATTCCATCATTAAAAGGAAGTAAAGTCTTCCGAAAAAGACACGCGCTTCTTGATTTAGGTCATGAAGTTGTCGTCCAGACCAGCTATAGGTTGACGAAAAATCTAGAAAAGTCATCACTAAAATCAGCAGGAAATCCACGGACCTCAGCATTAAACAGGGTCGCCAAGTGGTCAGATTTATCCTAACCATGAGAAGGATTTATCTCGTACAATGGGGGGGCACCATGTAAATTAGCTGGATAAGACTAATGAATCAGATCCCTAGAAAGGATAATCTCCTTAAAGATTAAAAATCAGCTTTTAAGACTGATATTACTCAATCCTAGAGATTGACCTTAAAGATTGAGAATTACAAACTCATGGAATTCGATGATATCTAAACTCGAGCTTAAACGAGAAAATATTTTGATCAAAATTACAAACCGATTTGTTTTCTGAAAACCCTATTTTCAATGCGTTCAGTACCATTGAACATAAAATCCTAGGAATTCACCTGGAATTCATTAGGTCACCTGAACTAAATCGGGTGTCAACCGTAAGAACGGTGGTTGCATAGTGGTCAAAGACAGGACCTTGTGCCAAACCGACAAATTATAAGGGTGAGCTTTACTATTGCTCCTACCAAGGATAGTAATTGCGTCCGACACGTTATAGACCATAATCAAAAGCATGTCACGGGACATTGCCTTAACAGTTGCTTGTTCAATGCTTTCCTTTCAACCGGACGGTAGTTTGCCGAAAGGTAATATACGAAACAAGTAAACTGGACGTGTTGCTTTCCTAATACAAGGTTAGCAAGTGGGTGACACAAAACCGCAAGTTTTGAGCTAAAATTTTCAAATCTGAAACCCACCAACCCCACAAAAATATTTTGCAAACACCGGTAAAGGGTTATTCCGGAAAACTTATCTAGGTTAAAAACTAGATTTCAAAAGATCAAATGTTTTCATAAAGATCCAATTTCCTTAATGGATCTAAATTTTTATAGTCATGTGGGACTGTAAACCATATCGTTACTACCATTGTTTATACCGCCGTATAGAAATCACTGATGTACAAAGTGTGAAGAATAAAGAAGTGATTCTTGTATTTCAAGACAATATTGCTTGAGGACAAGCAACGCTCAAGTGTGGGAATATTTGATAATGCTAAAAACGAACATATATTTCATAGCATTATTCCTCAACAAAGACAAGCTTTTAGTTGCAATTGTTCTATTTACAAGTGATATTCGTTTAAATAATAAAAGGTGAAGACAAAAGACAGATTCGACGAATTGAAGACGCAAACGACCAAAAAGCTCAAAAGTACAAAAGACAATAAAAAAGGTTCCAATTATTGATAAGAAACGTCTCGAAATTACAAGAGTACAAGATTCAAAACGCAAAGTACAAAATATAAAATTGTACGCAAGGACGTTCGAAAATCCGGAACCGGGACCAGAGTCAACTCTTAACGCTCGACGCAACGGACTAAAAATTACAAGAAAACTCCAAGGACTGAGCTGTAAATACTATCTCCGCGACTCGCGGAGTTTGAAGGGGATTTTGCCGCGAGTCGCGGAGCCCCAAAATTCAACTCTGGCTATAAAGCAAACCGAATTCTGATCAAATTTCATATTCTATTTCTCTCATCTCTCAATATATACGATATATATATATATATATATATATATAATTTATATTTTAATTTTAATTTTAATTTTAAATCCTAATAATAAGGGTATGTTAGCGAATGTTGTAAGGGTGTAAGTCGAAATTCTGTCCGTGTAACGCTACGCTATTTTTAATCATTGTAAGTTATGTTCAACCTTTTTATATTAATGTCTCGTAGCTAAGTTATTATTATGCTTATTTAAAATGAAGTAATCATGATGTTGGGCTAATTACTAAAATTGGGTAATTGGGCTTTGTACCATAATTGGGGTTTGGATAAAAGAACGACACTTGTGGAAATTAGACTATGGGCTATTAATGGGCTTTATATTTGTTTAACTAAATGAAAGTTTGTTAATGTTAATATAAAGATTTACAATTGGGCGTCCCTATAAATTACCATATACACTCAATCGGACACGATGGGCGGGGTATTTATATGTACGAATAATCGTTCATTTAACCGGACACGGGAATGGATTAATAGCCACTAGAATAATTAAAACAGGGGTGAAATTACATTCAAGGGTAATTGGTGTAATTGTTAACAAAGTAGTAAAACCTTGGTTTACACGCAGTCGATAACCTGGTGTATTCATTAAACAAAGTATTAAAACCTTGTTACAATTCGAATCCCCAATTAGTTGGAATATTTAACTTCGGGTATAAGAATAATTTGATGAGGACACTCGCACTTTATATTTATGACTGATGGACTGTTATGGACAAAAACCAGACGGACATATTAAATAATTCAGGACAAAGGACAATTAACCCATGGGCATAAAACTAAAATCAACACGTCAAACATCATGATTACGGAAGTTTAAATAAGCATAATTCTTTTATTTCATATTTAATTTCCTTTATTTTATATTTAATTGCACTTCTAATTATCGCACTGTTATTTAATCGCACTTTTAATTATCGTACTTTTTAATTATCGCAATTTTATTTTATCGCACTTTTATTATTCGCAATTTCATTATCGTTATTTACTTTACGCTTTAATTTAAGTCTTGTATTTATTTTATATTTTACATTAGGTTTTAACTGCGACTAAAGTCTTAAAATCGACAAACCGGTCATTAAACGGTAAAAACCCCCCTTTATAATAATAATATTACTTAAATATATATTTGTATTTTTATAAAAGTAAACTAATATAGCGTTGAGCTTTGTTTAAAGATTTCCCTGTGGAACGAACCGGACTTACTAAAAACTACACTACTGTACGATTAGGTACACTGCCTATAAGTGTTGTAGCAAGGTTTAAGTATATCCATTCTATAAATAAATAAATATCTTGTGTAAAATTGTATCGTATTTAATAGTATTTTCCTAGTAAAATAATAACTATTTTATATACACCTCGCTTAACATCACCAAGCTTTTCCCTTCACTACTGTAGTGAACTCAAGGAAACCTGTCACCCCTTCTGTCACTATTCTAAAGAACCCTAAAGCTAGGTCTCGAATAGAAATGATTGTCACAAAAAGGGGTGATGATCTCAAGCCACCATCTTCCGCAACCTTGCTGAGGAAGCCAAACAACCCTGTACAAAGAATAATCCCAAGGACAGGGTGGGTATGACTACTCAGTAAGAAAAGTTCAAAACCATCATGCGCCGTCTATTCAAGGCAGGAGGGGCGGTTCAAGGAATACCTTTGTCTATAAAAACACCAACCACTCTAACTCTATCCAAAGCAACGGTGGTAGGTCATTGAAACATAACTCTAAAACCATCAGAAACCTGCAACAAACAATTCCTAACCCGCAACAGACAATTCCTAACTATGTTGCACAACGGGTATCTAGTAGTTTAACTAAGACTCAAAAGCAAAATCGTTGCAAATGAGCACAAAGGGGTAGACAATCATTACTTCACAACATGAATCGTTTTTAAACTAAGTCTAAATTTGGTTTTTTAAATTCCACATGACCTAAACCAAAACAAAGCATTTTGAAAGCATGGAAAGCCAAGACTGAAATAGTCCAAGCATCCTCAAGTCTTGCTTCTCAGTCAGAGTCATTAAAATGTATTAGATGTAACAGACGTATATATTTTGGTCACCAAAACCATGATTAGTGTGTTGTAATGAATGTTCAGACATTGTTGAACGAACCATCTGATGGACTTAATGTTTTAAATTCTTTAAAAATGTCTGCTTCCAAGGAACCCGAGATAACTGGGGTACCTAAAACCTATGCTTAACTCGGTTTTGCAGGTTATCCTAGTATGTGTTTGGTATTTGGATTCTGGTTGCTCCAGACACTTGACCGGTGATAAATCCATGTTGAAAAACTATGTCAACAAGTTCTTAGGTATTGTTCGCTTTAGAAATGATGAACTCGCAACAATCTAAGGTTATGGAGATTATGTATTAAACGGTGTAACCATAAAAAGCGTGTCCTATGTGAAAGGCCTTGGTTGCTGTCTCTTTAGCATTAGTCAATTCTGCGACAGTGATCTCCGCGTGATCTTTGAAAGATCCATGTGATGTGTTCAAACCATGGATGGCGACAATCTCCTTATAAGAAAACGTTCCTCCACCCTCTATACTCTGGCTATGAAAAACATGTCATCAAACCCTCAGCCACTTTGTCTGGTTTCAAAAGCTTCCTCCGAAACCTCATGGTTGTGGCATCACCGGATGTCACACCTGCATTCTCAGAACCTCAACAAGTTAATTTCCAATAATCTTGTTGATGGTCACTTATCTCATTCGATTCCACTCACATTTATCCTGCTTGTGCAATGGGAAAGATTCACAAATCCTCCCACAAATCAAAAATCGAACATAACACTACCAGTCCACTACATTTGCTGCATATGGATCTCTGTTGACCGATGCGTGTCTCTAGTCTTGGTGGCCGGAAGTATATTCTGGTAGTTGTTGATGATTACTATCGTTACACTTGGGCCAGTTTCCTGAAAAGTAAATCTGAAACTCCCAAGTAATTATTGATTTATTGAAAAGAATCCAACTGTCTACCAATAAACTTGTTCGTATCCTCAGAACTGATAACGGCACTGAATTTCAAAACTCCACACTCAATTCATGTAACGACCCGGATTTTTTCCGATCGTTTTATACTTATGAGATTAATATTTACATAAAATAAACCTTACCAACATGATAAGCAATCCAAACTGTTGAGACTTATGTTTTTGAAAAGAGTTTCACACAACGTTTGACCGTCCAATTTGACAGATGTTATCACGAACTATATAACACACGATAATTATACGATTATGTATATGTACATATCTATACATATTTAACATGATTTAAGGATGGTTTAACATTTCATTGTGAACTAACAATAATGAGTTATAAGTATACTTTGAGATCACTAACTTAAGTTTTCAAAATGATAACTATATGTAACGTTCTTTGACATATATACTTACAATCTATAATGTATTGGTGATCTATGATTTAAGTGTAATGGGATTTATTTGTAACCAAAATAATCTTGATAAATATCGAACAAGTTTGGGGAAGTGTGGAGTGCACACTTGTTTGGACTTATCTTGATTATGATGGGGGTTCGGGGGCAGCGCCCCCGATAAGCGGGGTCCAAGGGGTGGCAACCCCTGGCGGGGTCCAAGGGGCAGAGCCCCTGGCTGGGGTCGAGATGCCAGGTCAGCTTGGAAATTTTTTTTGGGCTAACATTGCTTTATTAAAAATGTCTTAAAATTTTATTTTGGCCCGGTTTGACCCAAAAAATAAAAGCCCAGTTTTGAGCCTCTTTTACAGTTATAAACCCGTCCATATTTGAATTCTCGTTCCGATTCCTCAAAATTTCTACAAGTATATCTAGGGTATATGTAACCGTATCATACCCAGCTTCTATACGTATTTACTATTGGTATATACCAACAATAAACTTCAATGATCAGCCAATAGACATGATGTTACATGTGGGAACCAGCCATTTAACCTCATGTGTGACTTTTGTGCAAGAAAACAAACTAAATCTCCTATATATCCATCCCATAATCATGCTATTTTGCACACACACACATACAATTTCATTTCCAATTTTTTTTCAAGTTAATTCACTCCCTAATATCTCTTCATTTACATACTCAAGAACGTATCAATATAGTCATCCGATTTCAAGGAGATTACTTCCAATCTTTCAACCCCACTCCACCACTCTTTTGATTCCAAGATTTTTCTTACCTTTTCCAGTAGCTTTGTCCAAGTAACTTGAGGTAGTAGCCTTATTCATAACCTTATTCGATTCATATTTATATAGCTATTTTATTTTGTGTTATTAAATTTTAACAACAAGAACATAGTTTGAGTGATTTCAAACTTGTTCGCAAACTAAATAGATCCTTCTAATTTGATTTTTAAAAACACTTCAAGACTTGTAATATATCATATTATGACAAAATCGGATTAATCATATCTTGGCTAATTAACATAATATTTAATATATATTTACTTATGATTTGATTTTATATATTTCAGGACCACCCGTAAACAACACGAGAAGATTAATCATAAGACCTCATGATTGTACGCAGCACGTCATTTGACAACACGGTACTTTATGTACGCAACACGTCATTTGACAACATGGTACCATGGGTCAAGATTAATTCTGATCAATACGAATACGATGGGGTCTTTATTTATTTTATTTAAGCAACTAATTGTGGACCACTAACATCGTACTGCTAACTACGGACTAAGAAAATATTAAAAGTATTAAAAGTATATATATAGATATATATATGTAACGATTACTTGAAAAGAAAATATGTTGATATATTATATATATGGTTAGGTTCGTGATATCTATCGGAGACCAAGTCGAGTTAAATACCTTCAAGACAAAAGTGAGTATATAGTCCTACTTTTAAACTCTAAATATTTTGGGATGAGAATACATGCATTTTATGATTTACGTTATGGACACAAGTGATTAAAAATATATATTCTACGTTGAGTTGTACCACTGACATACTTCCCTGTAACTTGGTAACTATTATTTACATGAGGTATTGTAAACGCGAATCCTGTTGATAGATCTATCGGGCCTGACAACCCCAACCGGACTGGACGACCAGTATTCAACGGTTGCACAGTACTTCGTTTCGGTGACTACACTTGGTACGGTGTAGTAAGATTTCATAATAAAGGGAATATGCGACGTTGATTAAATGTTAAGTATGGTTATCAAGTGCTCAACAACTTAGAATATTTTTATTAAAATGTTTATATATGAAATCTTGTGGTCTATATTTATAACGCTGCCGGCATTAAACCTATATCTCACCAACTTTATGTTGACGTTTTAAGCATGTTTATTCTCAGGTGATAACTAAAAGCTTCCGCTGCAACATGTTGAATTTAAGCAAGATCTTGAGTATGCATATTTGTGTCAAAAATAAAACTGCATATCGGAGGATTTGTAATGTAAAATATGTTGGAGGTCGTATTGTTATTATCACATGTAAAGTTTGTAAGTCTAAGATTATCGCTAAATGATAATCATTAATAAGTTGTTTAAACCTTGTATTTGTAATAAAAGCTATGGTTTGTATTGTAAAAATGAATGCAGTTTTTGAAAAATGTCGCATATAGAGGTCAATACCTCGCGATGAAATCATATGTTATTGTATTCGTCCTTATGGTTAAGGTCGGGATATGACAATTCATATCTTGATCATGCTGGTATCACCCATAAAACTTCCAGTGCCCGTACTCCATAACAAAACGGCGTCGTTGAAAGACATAATTGTACTCTTGTTGAAGTGGCTAGGACAATGCTTGTTTACTCTAAGCTTCCTCCATCCCTGTAGGCTGAGGCTATCCACACTGTGTGCTTCACTTAAAACCGCTCCATCATCAATCGTCGATTTAACAAAACTCCATACGAACGTATCTTTGATCGTCGACCCAATGTGAAGTATTTTCACATCTTTGGGTATGTTTGATATGTTCTGAATGATGAGTACAATCTTGGAAATTTTGATGTTCGTGGTGATGAAGCCATCTTCATTGGCTATTCGCAGGATCGTGTGGCATACCACGTATATAACCGTCGCACTCGCATCATTAAAGAAAGCACAAATGTCAAGTTTGATAAAATGTCTGGAATTATACTTGGACACAATGGTTCTCGACCCGGCCTTAATCCTTATTCACCTGAATCTCCATTTTGACATGTTCCACTTGCAACCTCGGATGACCTCGATGTTGTGTTTGAACCCATCATCCCACCAACTCTACCAAATCCCGCGGTAGCTCCTGAACCTGTTCCCCCGGAATTCATAACTATTGGTTCATCCACTCCCGCTACCATGGACGAAACTCCTTCCGATGAAAATGATTCATCTGAATTAATTCTCCTAGATGACCTTGACACAGGAGTGTCCTCTTTTAATAATGCTCCCGCTGTCAACTCTCCATCTCCAATCATTGAGACATCTCCTTCAATGATACAATCATTCCTGCATCCGATGAAACGACTCCTCCCGTTCTTCCCACTGATCAAAATGCTGATACTCTCGTACCACTGTGTGAAGAAAATGCTAACTATCCCACTGTCAATACGGAACCAACTGGATCTTCATCCTCTTCGTATGTTGACACCTCTCTCAATAATGAACCCAACTCTTCACTTCCGCACTCCACCAGATGGACCATGGATCATCCAATTCATCAAATCATTGGTGATCCAGATGCTCCAGTTCGCACTCGGAATGCTTCCAACAATGAATGTCTCTTTGCTACCTTTCTGAGCAAAGTCGAACCCAAATCTACTCATGAGGCTCTTCAAGATCCCAACTGGACTATCGCCATACAAGAAGAAATTCATCAATTTGACCGTCTTGAAGTATGGGAACTTGTTCCACGTCCACCTGGTAAAACCATCTTCGACACCAAGTGGATCTTCAAAAATAAGAAGGATCCTCAAGGCATCATCATTCGTAACAAAGCACGTGTGGTTGCAAAAGGCTATAGACAACAATAAGGGATTGACTACGATGAAACATTTTCTCCTGTAGCTCGATTAGAAGCCATCCGTCTGTTCCTATCCTATGCTGCTCACAAGCGGTTTACCGTCTATCAAATGGATGTAAAAACTGTTTTCCTGAATGGCGTTCTTCAAGAAGAAGTTTATGTCAGTCAACCTGAAGCTTTTGTTGATTCCAAGCATCCTAATCATGTGTATCTCCTGTCCAAAGCCCTTTATGGACTAAAACAGGCACCCATGGCTTGGTATGAAACCTTGACTGCATTTCTTCTCAAGAACGGCTTCTCCCGTGGAACCATCGACACGACTCTATTCATCAGAAAATAGAATGAACACATCCTGTTAATTCAAGTCTATGTTGATGACATCATATTCAGTTCCATTTCCCCCGCTCTATGCTATGAGTTTTCTGAACTCATGAAAAACAAGTTCGAAATGAGTATGCTCGAAGAACTTCACTTCTTTCTGGGATTAGAAGTTAAACAACTTCCAACTACGATTTTCATCGGACAATCTAAGTACATCTCAGATATGTTCAAAAAGTTTAACTTTCCCGAGATGAAAATAAGCCCTACCCCAATGTCAATTAACATCTCACTACATGCTGATCTGGACGGACAACCGTATGACCAAACACTCTATCGAAGTCTGATAGGATCATTAATGTATCTCACTGCTAGTAGACCCGACATCATGTTTGATGTATGTCTGTGTGCCGGATTTTAAGCTAACCCTGGATATTCCCACTACAAGGTTGTAATGAGAATATTTAGCTATCTTAAGGGCACCGCTCATCTTGGTCTCTGGTATCCCTTTGGGATGGATTCAACCTCACGACATTCACGGATTCTGATCATGGAGGTGACCAGGTCAACCGAAAAAGCACCTCCGGAGGCCTTCAATTCCTAGGTCGAAAATTAATCATTTGGTCGTCTCGCAAGCAGAACTGCATATCACTTTCCACGGCTGAATCGGAGTATATTGCAGCTGCGAGTTGTTGCTCCCAAGTATTGTGGATGCAAACCCAACTTCTTGACTATGGGTTCAAACTTCACAAAATCCCGATCTACTGTGACTCTCAGAGTGCCATTGCTATTATCAGTAATCCGGTTCAACACTCTCGAACCAAACACATCGACATTCGCTACTACTTCATAAAGGATCATGTTGAAAAAGGGAATGTTGAACTCTACTTTGTCCCCACTAAAAATCAATTGGCTGACCTTCTCACTAAGGCTCTAGATGAACCCACGTTCAAACATCTGGTTGGTGAAATTGGCATGATTGATTTCTATGACATTTATCAATACGGCAAGTACCTAGGGGGAGTGATGCACTTCCCTAGGGGGAGTATTGTGTTTTTCAAAGTCTGATGCATCACATTTTGAGGGGGAGATGAGAAAGATGGCTCTCACATAAATTACAGTGTGAGACCCGCTGCTGAATATGATTTTCAAAATCTAAAAATGGCTTTTGCACAAATAACAGTGTAAAACCCGTATTTTCAAAACATACCTCCCCTAAAACCTGCAACAATCTAGGGGGAGTTAAGATTCAAATGTCAGCAATGACGGAGGATGTGTCCTAGTGACTGCGTCAGGAGGATGTATCTAAATGACTGCCTCAAACCAAACAGTCAGCAATGACGGAGGATGTGTCCTAGTGACTGCCTCAGGAGGATGTGTCTAAATGACTGCCTCAAACTAAATAGCCAGAAATGACGGAGGATGTGTCCTAGTGACTGCCTCAGGAGGATGTGTCTAAATGACTGCCTCATAATTCCGGACTCAAAAGAAGTAAAACCTGAGAAAATTAAATTTTGAAAAATAATTGAAGTTTAAATTCTAACTTAGTTATTTCACAGAATTTCTTATAATTCTTACGGTTTTCGAGCACTCCAAAGTAAAAAAAAAAAAAAAAACAATCCCTTCAAATCCAAACATGCTCGAAAACTCAATGTTCTCGAGCAAGTTCAAAATTTGAATTATTTCGAGCACAAGTGACTGAAATTCTAAGTTTTCGAGCAACAATTAAAATTCTAGTGGTTCTCGAGCAAGCCTGACTGAAATCGAAATTTTCAGTCATCAAGGGTTATAGAAGAACAAATTTCACCTTTTGATCCCATCACTTTCAAATCCACTTTTCAAAAATTCAAACCCACTTGCTCTCAAAGAATCCTCAACGTTTATTGTTCACCTTCTTCAACCCCAATATAACCTGGTATTTGCTTCTTATGTTATTGAGTTTAAATTTCCTCATGTTTGTTTAAACTAAATTGTAAGTAACTGGGGGGGGGGGTGAATAGTTACTTAATACGTTTTTAATAATTTTTCGATTGATCACCAAATTCGATTTTACTTTGATCAACCAACTCAACTCAAACTTGATGTGTGTAGTGTATATGTTCAAAATGATAAATGAAGTAATGTAAAGAACATAGACACAAGGATTTATAATGGTTCGGGTGGATGTTAACTAATCCACCTTAATCCACTCCCCGATTACACTAATCGGGATTTGTTGCTTCACTAAGCACTTTTCTCCAAACCCGGTGGAGATCCGATTTACAAGTCTTCAATCTTCTTTAGTAGACAACAAACCTAATCTTTCTATCCCTTTGAAAGATCAACTCTAACCTAGATAAACTTGTCTTCACCTTGGACAAGTATTAATCTCCAAATAAGATTAATCAACTTCCTAAGTCCCTTTAAGGAAGTAGATCACTAAGCTAGCCTATGCTTCTACTAATTGAGGTTACAAGGCTCATACACTCTGCAATGATGATCCTAACATAATACTAGGACATACAATACATTAAGTAAACTCACAAGATAAATGATTTTAATTAGTAAGTTTACAACAACCCAATTCTATATCTATAAGATCATAGAATCTTCTCTTGCTTGATCACATTTAAGTAGTATTTGATGCACTTGTGATCGCTGGAGATAAGCCTTTTAAATGTGCAAGAGGGTCAGCTTCAAATGCTCTTAAATGTTTGCCTTTTATAGTGGGATTCAAAAAATAGCCGTTGACACACGGTTGCCTGCACGGTCGACCGTGGTGCGACCGTGCGTGCTCCAGTCCAAAATTAGTATCCATTGTATAGCCCTTTGAATCAGATTTGAACACCACATTTTGGCACCTTTACTCCTTCTAGCACCTGCAAAAGAAACCAAACATCCTATACAAGTACTAAATGCATTAAGTGTATGAGATTTGGTCTTATTGCATGAAAATGACTAATCATTCCAAAAGTGGCAAACTCAACATTCTTGGAGAAGTGTCTTGATTGATATTTAGGGAAATTTCAGATTGGTCAAGACTTAGTTAGTCACTTTAATGCTCTTGGTTCAATTCTAAAGGCTAGTCACTATATCATTAACTCCCTAGTTCCAATTAATCACAAGTCATGTTTCATTTGAGTTTAGTTTAGGGATTAATTGAATAATGTCTCTATAAGATAATCATGAAGTGTGTAGAGACATTAAGGTTAAGTTATTCTTGATCAAGCAATCATACTTAATTACTTAGACTAGACCAAATAGAGAATTGACTAGAGTTTCATTGTGAACCATTTTACACTTAATCTATTGGAGTAGGTTAGTTACTTGAATCCTAACTAATGAGCACATGGCAAATATATTAATTAAGTTGACAAGTTTATGAGTATTAAGCATATTAGCAAGTAACAAGTAATAATCACATAGCAAGAGATAGTTATTCTAAGATCAATCATATAGATACTTGTACAACTTATAATTCAAGCACTTAATAAGTATAGTGTGCAATATAGCACATCACATGATTAATGTGTAAGCACACATTAATATCCAACACATGCACAAGGGAAGAGCAATCTCTAGTTGGGACTTGGTGACCATCCTAAATGTATCTAAGTGTGTTTTAGGATTACAAGTCATTTCTAGTTTAACCTTGAGATCATTGTTCTTCATTTAGCCTTAATTAATCACTAAGTCATTTCAAATAGCAATCATTGTTCTAGTGACATTGGCTTAAGTGTGTTTGATAATGCTAAAAACGAACATATATTTTTTAGCATTATCCCTCAAGAAAGACAAGCTTTTGGTTGCAACTGTTCTATTTACAAGTGATATTCGTTTAAAAATTAAAAGGTGAAGACAAAAGACAGATTCGACGAATTGAAGACGCAAACGACCAAAAAGCTAAAAAGTACAAAGTACAATCAAAGTGGTTCAAGTTATTGATGAGAAACGTCTAAAAGTTACAAAAGTACGAGCCGGAAAACGCAAAGTACAAGATATTAAATAGTACGATAGGACGTTCGAAAATCCGGAACTGGGACCAGAGTCAACTCTCAACGCGTGACGCAACAGACTAAATATTACAAGTCAACTATGCACATGAATATAATATAATATATAATTAATTCTTAAAATTATATATATATATTATATTATATATTAAAACCGTCGGCAAACAAGAAAACAAAGTTATGTGAGCTGTCCCTAGACTCCATGCGATCACATGGCAATTGCAAAGGAAGCCCATGCGATCGTATGGCCCCAAAAGTCTGGCCACATCTATAAATTTCGCGTGTTTTGGCCAGATTTTATACACCTTTTCAATCTCTCTCTCTCACGATATATATATATATATATATATATATATATATATATATATATATATATATATATATATATATATATATATATATATAATTTATAATTTTAATTTTAATTTAAGATTAATAATAATAAGGTTATGTCAGCGAATGTTGTAAGGGTGTAAGTCAAAATTCTGTCAGTGTAACGCTACACTATTATTAATCATTGTAAGTTATGTTCAACTTTTTTAAATTAATGTCTCGTAGCTAAGTTATTATTATGCTTATTTAAATCGAAGTAATCATGATGTTGGGCTAAATATTAAAGACGGGGTTATTGGGCTTTGTACCATAATTGGGGTTTGGACAAAAGACCGACACTTGTGAAAATTAGACTATGGGCTATTAATGGGCTTTATATTTGTTTAATTGAATGATAGTTCGTTAATTTAATATAAAGATTTACAATTGGACGTACCTATAAATAACCATATACACTCGATTGGACACGATGGGCGGGATATTTATAAGTACAAATAATCGTTCATTTGACCGGACACGGGAATGGATTAATAACCAATGGACTCATTAAAACAGGGGTGAATTATGTACAAGGACACTTGGCGTAATTGTTAACAAAGTATTAAAACCTTGGGTTACACGCAGTCGATATCCTGTTGTAATTATTAAACAAAGTATTAAGACCTTGTTACAGTTTAAGTCCCCAATTAGTTGGAATATTTGACTTCGGATATAAGGATAATTTGATGAGGACACTCACACTTTATATTTATGACTGATGGACTGTTATGGACAAAAACCAGATGGACATATCAAATAATTCAGGATAAAGGACAATTAACCCATGGTAATAAACTAAAATCCACACGTCAAACATCATGATTACGAAAGTTTAAATAAGTATAATTCCTTTATTTTATATCTCGTAGCATTTTTATTTACTGTCATTTTATTTACCGCACTTTTAATTATCGCAATTTTATTATCATTTACTTTACGCTTTAAATTAAGTTATATTTATTTTTAATATTTTACATTAGGTTTTAACTGCGACTAAAGTTTTAAAATCTACAAACCGGTCATTAAACGGTAAAAATCCCCCTTTTATAATAATAATATTACTTATATATTTATACAAATATAGTTTTAAAAATATAGCATTAAACTTGGCTAGTTCCCTGTGGACGAACCGGACTTACTAAAAACTACACTACTGTACGATTAGGTACACTGTCTATAAGTGTTGTAGCAAGGTTTAGGTATATCCACTCTATAAATAAATAAATAACTTGTGTAAAATTGTATCGTATTTAATAGTATTTCGTAGTAAAAATATAACTATTTCGTATACACCTCGCATAACATCAAGTATTTTTGGCACCGCTGCCGGGTAACACTAAAACGCAGAAGCAAAACGCCATATATAAAAAAAAAGATTTTATTAAGTTTTAATTTCTTTTTTTGTAAAAAAACATTTTAAATATAAAAAATACAAAAATATAAAAAGAAAAACAAAATATATATTTTTAAGAGTTGTTCAAAATATATAAAATTATAAAGTATTTTTATTTTTATTTTAGTTTTTAAATATAAGTTTTATTTAATTTATATAAATGTTTTATATAAATATAAAAACAGAAAAAAATAATAATAATTAAAAGTATTAGGGCCAACACTGTAGCAGCCCAACTAATTAGGTCTGGATCCACGACTCATGCGACCGCATGGAATTATATCTTCAGACTCATGCGATCGCATGACTTGAAGTGACAGGTCTGGTACCTTGGATCCATCGAATTAGGGTTAGGTTTTAATTATTATTATTATTATTAATTAAGATTAGGGTTAATTATTTAATTAATTAGTTTTAGTTTTATTTATTTTTGTAAGATTTAGTTTAAATTAGTTTTAAAATTGATACTTTTATAAAATAAATAATATAAAAATAATATTTTTATAAAAAAATTGTATTTTTATAACTTTAGTTTTATTTTTATATTTTCGTATCTTTTTATTAGTTTAATTCGTAATTTGTATTTTTATTTCGTAACTAGTTTTAAGATATAGTTTTTGCCGTAGTTTACTTTTATTTCTAGATTTTTAAGCTTTGCCGTAAAATCCCTTAAGTGCTTTTTCTTTAGACTAAGATTTAGGTACTTTAGAATTTTGCGACGCCGTTTTAAGATTTTAGTGCCTTTTTAAGTTATTGCCGTTTTGGATATAGAATTCCTTTTAAGCTTTAATACCTTTAGACGCAACTTTTAGACTTAAGTTTTTAGAATTCTAAGTTTCGATGCTTTATTTTCTTATTTTTATTTTTCGACCTTTTATTTTTCGACGTTTTTCGACGCGCTCTTTTTCTTTCTTATTTCTCGACGCTCTAGTTTTTAGGACATAGAATTTTCCATTTCTTCTCTAAAATTTCAAAACGAAAAATTATTTTAAGTGGTTAAATTGATAGACATCCAAAATTTTCTGGTTCGTAGTAATAGTTGGATTTGTTAGTGGCGAGTTGTGGGCTTCTGATTTAAAGGGTCCTGGCTACCTGCTGCATCTATTGGCTATTCGAAACGTGGGCAAAATCAGAAAAGTCTATTAATTTGATAACTTATATAATTTTAATCTTTTATAACTAATAGGATATTCAGTGAATGCACCGAGCAAAACGTTCACCACCTTTCATACGTTCACCACCTGTAACTCGATCAAGACATCTAGCCAATATTGTCGCCGTTGATTTTTCTTTAGAATCGTCATCCAGTCGACCAAGTACTCCAATTCATATTTCCGATAATCCATTTTTTAAACCCGACCTCACAATTGAGAATTCGGAGGATATTCAGGGACAATTCAGAGATCCTGAACCACTAATCATTCCTCCTGAACTACAAATCACTCATTCAGAGATTGTTGAGGAAGAAACCATTAAATCAGAATCCTTTAGTGATTCAGATTCAACAAATTCAATCATGAAAAATCCGGAACCTCTAAGTATGGAAGACCGAATGAGAGCTAAACGCACTGGCCAAGGTCACGTAATTACTCAACCAGACATTAATGCACCAGATTATGAAATCAAAGGACAAATCCTACACATGGTAACTAATCAATGCCAATTTAGTGGTGCGCTGAAGGAAGATCCAAATGAACATCTTCGAACCTTTAATTGGATCTGTACTCTATTTAAAATCCGAGAAGTGGAGGATGAACAGATCTATCTCATGTTATTTCCCTGGACTTTAAAGGGAGAAGCCAAAGATTGGTTAGAATCATTACCTGAAGGGGCGATTGATACATGAGATGTTTTAGTTGAAAAATTTCTTAAACAATTCTTTCCAGCATCTAAAGCCGTGAGACTTAAAGGAGAAATTGTTACGTTCACACAGAAGCCAAATGAAACTCTATATGAGGCGTGGACAAGATTTGGAAAGTTGTTAAGGGGATATCCGCAACATGGTTTAGACACTTATCAAATAGTACAAATATTCTACCAAAGATGCGACATCACTACAAGAAAAGACATCGACATAGCAGCTGGTGGTTCCATTATGAAGAAAACCGCAACTGAAGCTTACAAAATTATTGATAACACTGCTTCCCACTCACATGAGTGGCATCAAGAAAAAGACATCGTTAGATCATCTAAAGCGGCTAGAGCCGATTCTAGCCATGACTTAGATTCCATTTTTGCAAAGATAGATGCTGTCGAGAGACGAATGGAAAAGATGACTAAAGATATTCACTCAATACGAATTAGTTGTGAGCAGTGTGGAGGACCATATTTGACAAAAGATTGTCTCAGTATTGAACAAACAATGGAACAAAGAGAAAATGTTTCATATATGAACCAAAGGCCTGGAAATAATTATCAGAATAATTATCAACCGCCAAGACCAAACTACAATCAAAATCAAAATTATAACCGAAATGTTCCATACAACAACCAACAAGGTCCTAGCAATCAACAAGTATCTAATAATACTTACAATCAGCAAAGACCTATTTTTCCAATTAAACCACTACAAACCGATGATAAAAAGCCAAATTTTGAAGATATGATGTCGAAGCTAGTTGAATCTCAAACTCAATTTTTCACATCTCAGAAACAAATGAATGAACAAAATGCTCAAGCATTTAGAAATCAACAAGCTTCTATTCAAAATCTGGAACAAGAAGTAAGCAACCTAGTAAGGTTGATAGGTGAAAGGAAACCGGGAAGTCTACCTAGCGATACAAATGCTAACCCCCGGAATGAAACAGCTAAAGCCATTACCACGAGAAGTGGTGTTACACTTAAACCACCTGAAATACCTGTAAATTCTGATGACGCTATATGAAAGGACCCGTTCATATACATTATAAACGATTCACAATAGTTGATTACATCGTGAGGTATTTGACCTCTATATGATACATTTTACAAACATTGCATTCCTTTTTAAAAGACAAACTTTCTTTACAACGAAAGTTGACGGCATGCACACCATTTCATAATTCATCAAACTATAATTAGCTTAATAATAATCTTGATGAACTCAATGACTCGAATGCAACGTCTTTCAAAATATGCCATGAATGACTCCAAGTAATATCCTTAAAATGAGCTAATGCACAGCGGAAGATTTCTTTAATACCTGAGAATAAACATGCTTTAAAGTGTCAACCAAAAGGTTGGTGAGTTCATAGGTTTATCATAACAATCATTTCAATATATTAATAGATCACAAGATTTCCGTTTATAAATATATGTACACTCGCAAGTGTTTAAAAGTATTCTATAAGTTGTAGGCACCCGGTAACAAGCCTTAACGTTCATGTTTTACCCTCTGAAATACACCAGATCAGGTGTGTTTAAAATAACCTCGAAGTACTAAAGCATCCCATAGTCAGGATGGGGTTTGTCAGGCCCAATAGATCTATCTTTAGGATTCGCGCCTACCGTACATAGACAAGTAGTTTAATGTTACCAAGCTAAGGGTATATTTCTGGTTTAAACCCACGTAGAATTAGTTTTAGTACTTGTGCCTATTTCGTAAAACATTTAAAAAAACAGCGCATGTATTCTCAGTCCCAAAAAAATATATATAAAAGGGAGCAAATGAAACTCACAATACTGTATTTCATAGTAAAAATACATATAACGTCATTTAACAAGTGCAAGGTTGGCCTCGGATTCACGAACGTATCAATATTGAGATTCAATATTGCAGGAAAGTACGTAGATGCAACGGAGATGATAAACACTAGATTGACCTCACGAGCATACCCATGAACCATACCCATCACCTCCATAGCTATAACCCATAATTTCCTTAGCTTCGACCCATTCAAAAAAACTATTTTGAAATCACTCGGACAGCACTCCGTCATAATATTTTATGTATACTAATAATATCTTGAAATAATACATAGCAAAAATATATATATATATATATATATATATATATATATATATATATATATATATATATATATATATATATATATATATATATATATATATATATATATATATATATATATATATATATATATATATTTATAAATCGATTGAGAGAGTTTAGAGAAATATATTTTCAAGTTTCTATGAAATAATGAAACCTATTGAATTCTATTTATAATAGATTTTTGAATTATTAAAGTGAATTATTAAAGTATGAATTATTAAAGTGAATTATTAAAGTATGAATTATTAAAGTATGAATTATTAAAGTAAATTATTAAAGTATGAATTATTAAAGTGAATTATTAAAGTATGAATTATTAAAGTGAATTATTAAAGTATGAATTATTAAAGTGAATTATTAAAGTATGAATTATTAAAGTGAATTATTAAAGTATGAATTATTAAAGTGAATTATTAAAGTTAAAGTAAAGTAAAAGTAAAGTAAAGGTAAAGTTAAAGTATGGTAAAAGTATAAAAACTATGTATGTATAATACGCGTATAAATATATATAATATTAATTTAAATCGTTATATATATTTAATGAAATAAAATATAAATATCGTTATATTTATTATACTGGTTAAGTAATGAGTTATCAAAAGTGATTCTAGATATTTATAAAAGTTATATACGTTTTAATAATAAAGTTCTTTTTAAACTGAAAACGTCTTTGTACGTTTGAAAATAGATTAATAGAATATTATGAAAACCAATTCTCCACTAACTTTTGTCTAACTTTCGTAAATGACACTTTTTGTTTTTATTTATAAATAGCTTTACAAATTATTCTGAATATCGTTAAGAGGAATATATTTTCTCAAATCATAGTGGACCTCTCAACAGAGACTTGTAATCATAATTCAATATTTCTGATAATTCAATCATTTAATATATTTTTTTTAATTTCGTCGAAACTCATATTGAAACAAATACGTTCATGTAAAGTATTATACATTTAATACTTTATTAATATTCTCAAGTTATAATATATATATATATATATATATATATATACATATACATATCTATTTATATATAACGGTTCGTGAATCGTCGGAATTTGGTCGAGGTTATAATGAATGTATGAACACAGTTTAAAATTCTTGAGATTTAACTTAACAAACTTTGCTTATCATGTCGGAATAATATAAAGATTAAAGTTTAAATTTGGTCGGAAATTTCCGGGTCGTCACAGTACCTACCCGTTAAAGAAATTTTGTCCCCGAAATTTGATAGAGGTCGTCATGACTAACAATGAGAATGTTATTATAACTATTATAGAGTTTTATCATGTTCAAGAAGCATAGATAAAATAATTCGATTACTCGAAGCGTGTGAGTGAAGTTATCGTAAATGAATGAAATAAGATAATAGTGATTCGTCGTATCTTTTGACGTCATCACGATTGATCTCCGAAAAGAAAATCTTTATAATCTATATTAGATTTGATTATTCGGCGATTAAGGAAATTATGATCATCTTCGAATTAATGCAATAATCCATTTTGATTTCTCTATCGGATATTTCACTATAAATCCACCTCCTTTGTTTTCTTACAACTCACACATTCTCAACTCATATTTTAAAGTATTTGTCAATATGCTTCATCCAGTGCTGATTCTTGATATACTCCTCACTTTCATGTCTGTCGCTCTTCTTTTTCATCTGCCTCCGGAAGAATCTATTTACCTCTACTATACTCTTGGTTTTATAGTGTTTTTAGTTCTCTCCTGTCTTTATATTGCTATATGCATTGATATATACGGTTTGTGATTTCTGGGTTGTTGTTGGGTTTTATATCTTCCCTTATATTTCAAAGTCCTTGCTTCTTCTATAATCATTGTCATCCACAGTTAATGCTATCTTCTATTTGCTATGATTTATACTCCCATTTCTAGTTCGGAGCTTTGTCCTTTCGTTTCTTCTTCTTGCGATTAAGCACCGCTTGTAATGGTCTAGAATTCGCAGATATAAATTTTGAATGAACATTGTTAATGTTCTAGGAAGGAAATTATAATGGCACGATCTTGACTTGTCAAATTACCAGAATACCTCGAAAAAGGCTGAATCATCAAGAAATATTTTCTTGATATTTAGAGATCAAAGAGAATACAAGAGTCGTGTAACATAGCACATGATGACGTTATGATCTGTGAATCATCATGTTCTATTTAGAAACTCAGCATGAATTACTGTAATATAATCACGTTGATCAAGTGTCATTATATTATACTAACTCATGCTTAAGCTCCCAACACTTCTTCAAGAATATTCTTATTTTAAACTCGAATGTTTCAGAATTTAGAAACTAAAATAGTTTCTTTTATGATATAATACAGATAGCACGAAGTGGTAAATGATTTCAGATAAGAATAATTATAAAAATATCTTCAGAAGTATGGATGATATTTATAATGAAAGATACGATGATATCTTTGAATGTCTAATATCAGAGGATGATGAAGGATATTGTCCGCAGGGGTTTAGAGTCAGGAGCAAGGTATTCGTTAATGACTTCAGCAACTACTGAATCATTTGGATTCTTTGAAGGCAGGTTCAGCCTTTGTGATTTGTCCACAGCCTCCTTCATACTTTGCTCAATCTGTTTTCCAGTTCCAAAGCTTCTCTTTTTCTGAGCTTTGCCAATATACTATCCTTTATCATCCAACTTTTTACTGTTAAGGTCGTTTACAGTTTTTGCTGCTTCATCAGTATTTTTCAAAATTTCGAGAACTGGTTCGCAGTTTAGGGTGTTTTTCAGAAATTTCTCATTCAAAGAATGTAAGTCTTGGAGGTAGACGTTGTGTGTATATGTAATTGTTGATGTATGTGATGACCCGGGAATTTTCGACCAAATTTAAACTTGAATCTTACTTGATTTCGACACGATAAGCAAAGTCTGTAATGTTGAGTCTCGAAAACTTTGGAACAGTTTACATGAATTCATTTGACCTCGACCAATTTCGACGATTCACGAACAACTAATTTATATTAGATATATATAATTTTATTTGAAATAATATATGATTTAATTGTTAGAAATAAATATATAAAATAATATTAGTATAATTAATTTAATATATAATATATATAATATATATATATATATATATATATGTATTTTATAACATGAAATATTATATATTGTAATTATTATAATCAATGTTGAAAAATAATAATAATATATAATAATTTTTATAGAATATATATAGTTTGTGATTTCGAAATTTTTTAGTAAACAACGATAATGCTAAATTGTTATTCGATGGATAGTAAACGAGTTAAAAAGGAAGTTATGTGATTTTAAAATAAACGGTGCTTCGAAAATGAGTTATGTAAATTATAGAATTAGTAAGAATGTATCTAGTAGCTATTAGTTAAATTTTTAAAAAAAATTTTCTATTTTACTTGGGGTTGGGAGTGAGTAATTAATGTAACTTTTATTTAATAAATTTATGATCGAATCTTATACCATAACGACCGAAATAAATAAAGATAATTACTGTGAAAGTTTGGGAATTTTCTGAGAACTTTTATCCGCCATTGATTAATAACGGAGTATGAGACATCCTTCGTGCTAAAACTGTCGGCACGCAAAATTGGAAAGATGCTCCTATGAATATTAAAACACGATTAATAATACTTAATTTTATTATAATATTCATAGTTTATTTTTATTGTAACAACATTTGTAAGTTTATGTATATGATATCTTTCAATCATTTGTGTCCCAACAACCACATGTGTTAATCTCTGTAATTTGAGGGAGTAATATTGTTTCCATTTTGATTGATTGTTCCATCTCCACTAACTATATTATATATTATATCTATATTTATCTATCCTCATAATCTATATTAGATATTAGATACATACACTTATAAAATATGAAAAAAAATGTTATCTCCTCCTTATTGAACATTCACACCATCGTCGAAGCAACCTCAAACACCCGGCAACCATCACAAACTGATGCTCGTTTTTTTTTTTTTTGTCTGTTATGATTTCAATACCGAGACCAAAACCACCTTCACTTCCTTTCTTTTTCTGAGACCATCATGAATAACCAACAACTCACCACCATCATGATCGTAAATTTCTACAGCTGCTACGATTCTACCTCCTGCTACTGTTTGGGTTATGTTTCGATTAGACCGGGACCATGCACACCATCATCTACCATAACCCAACTAACTTGCAACGTTTAATATTTATGGTTCAACCCTCACTTGCGACAACTCTATCACTGCTACTGCTGTCTACGTTTTCCTGTTGATGATGACGTTTGATGATGAGATGATGACGTTTGATGATGATACGATATTTTATGATGATTACTTAATGAAGAGGAAGATCTAACGATGAACGATGCTACGGTTATAATGATTGAAGATGATGATGGTGAAGTAAGAACGTGAAGGTGATGAAGAGATGAAGAGAAGAAATCGATGATGATGATATGATTATGATGGTAACGAATGATGATGATGATAACGAAAGATGATGATAATTAATATAGAACGGCGATGATGAATTGATGATGATTAAATCGTTCCCCTTTTATTTTATAAACCTCAAAATCATTTTTTAGATTTTATTATTATAAGAGTTATACTTTTGGTTGTGTTGGATACTGGGAAGGTGAAGAAGAAAAGAGGAACAAAATAAAGCTTAATAACAAATAAGTTGAGAGTTTAATCAGAAATGTGAAATGGTGTATTGGTCTTGGGTGTTGTCTGCGAACGAGAGATCCTGGGATCAAACCCAGGCTACAACAATTGTTTTTCTTTTTATTAATAGAAACCGTTGGGCTGCTGGACTCATTTCCTAATTGGGCCACAGAATTTATGTTATATTTTGGGCCATAAATGAATTAAATGAATAAGGATTGCTGTTGGGCCGAGATTAAGTGTTAAGAAATTAAGTATTGAAGATAAATTAAAGATTTAGCAAGCGGTGTAGTGGTTAGGCATGTGGCATGTTTAGCGAGAGGTCTCGGGTTCGATCCTCACCGGGTGCATTCTTTTTATTTGAGGCCTTTAAAGGTAGTTCCATTATCAATTTATTTTATTATTATTATTAGTTTTATTATTATTATGATTGTAATGTAATTATAATTATTATTGTTAATGTATGTATTATTATATTTAACATGATTAAGATTATTGTTAGTATAATTTATTAGTTATTATGAGTATTATAAATATTAATCTAAGTATTTTTATCATTAATATTAGTATATTAGGAGTACCCTTTAACATTATTTTTTTTATGAACACTAAATGTTTCCATTTAAAAACGATAAATATTATTAAACTTACCATTACTATTGAAAATGTTATTTTTGCTAAAACTATTATTTTTTACTTTATCATTATTAATAGAATTACCATTGTTACTAGAATTACTATTATCAGTATTATTATTATCCTTAAATTAGTATTACTACAATTGATAATGTTACAAAAAAGAACGATATATACATACATATAAATACAGATATAATTACTAAAGAAAGTATACTAATACTACATAAAATTTTATTTTAACTAGTAACTTTAATTAAATATCAAATAAGTATCATAATGTAATGTAAGTATTAATAAAATTATATATATAAGAACATTAATTTTACTACATAAAATAATAGATATACACTTATTTGATTACGATTATATATTTAATATATATACAAATTGATATAGGTTCGTGAATCCGAGGCCAACCCTGCATTGTCCAATATCGTAATATGTATTTTTACTACAAAATACAGTATGGTGAGTTTCATTTGCCTTTTTTACTCTTTACGTTTTTGGGCTGAGAATACATGCAAATACTTTATTAACTGTTTTACAATACTTATATGCGTGAGTTTCATTACTCCCTTTTTAAATACTTTTGCAATATATATTTTTGGGACTGAGAATACATGCGCTGTTTTTATAACTGTTTTACGAAATAGACACAAGTAATTGAAACTACATTATATGGTTGAATGATCAAAATCGAATATGCCCCTTTTTAGTAAGTCTGGTAATCTAAGAATTAGGGAACAGACACCCTAATTGACGCGAAACCTAAAGATAGATCTATCGGGCCCAACAAGCCCCATCCAAAGTACCGGATGCTTTAGTACTTCGAAATTTATATCATGTTCGAAGGAGGATCCCGGAATGATGGGGATATTCTAATATGCATATTGTGAATGTCGGTTACCAGGTGTTCAATCCATATGAATGGTATTTTTGTCTCTATGCATGGGACGTATGATTATGAGAAATGGAAGTATGAAATCTTGTGGTCTATTAAAATTATGAAATGATTCTTTATGATAAACTAATGAACTCACCAACCTTTTGGTTGACACTTTAGAGCATGTTTATTCTCAGGTACGAAAGAAATCTTCCGCTGTGCATTTGCTCATTTTAAAGATATTACTTGGAGTCATTCATGACATATTTCAAAAGATGTTGCATTCGAGTCGTTGAGTTCATCAAGATTATTATTAAGTCAATTATAGTTAGATATATTATGAAATGGTATGCATGCCGTCAACTTTCGATGTAATGAAAGATTTTCTTTTCAAAAACGAATGCAATGTTTGTAAAATGTATCATATAGAGGTCAAGTACCTCGCGATGTAATCAACTATTGTGAATCGTTTATAATCGATATGGACTTTGTCCGGATGGATTATGACGGGTCCTTTCAGTTGGTATAAGAGCGATGGTCTTAGCGAACCAGGTCTGTATTAGTGTGTCTAACTGATAAGTCGTTAGAATGCATTAGTGAGTCTGGACTTCGACCGTGTCTGCATGTCAAAAGTTTTGCTTATCATTTAATGTCGAAAAATATTTGCTTATCATCCATAAAGTCTAGACACGTCTTACTGCCTCTATTGCATAGACAGTGTATAGATAAATTCATATCTTAGCATATCTGTTATTGTTACCTTTGCCTGACAGCTTCCATAAATTCCTCCGTAACTTATGGGATTTTAGTATTATATATGCATATGTAAATTATGTATTGCGGGTTACTAATCTACATCCTATAATCTATTTCTTATCGAAAATCCTTCATCTGATCGTACGAGATGAATTCCACAACCAGTTCGAGTCCCTCAGATTTCGGTAGCTATTCCGATAGTTATTCCGACAGCTATTCCGACATGGATATTCATCTAAGCTCCGAAAGCGGTGTCACCAGAATGAATCAATCAATCAGCCATCCCCAATTCATCTGATGGGTTCGTAGTCGACTTAAACAATGGAGACAAGAAGAAGGCAATTTTTTCCACCCATTAACCTGCACTCATGGCAATAAACCTGAAGCACTTATCGGTGAACCTATTAGAAACACCATTTTCACCCTCATTTTCAGAATATATCGCTATGATTATATACTATCTCAAATTCAAAACCTTATTCACTCGCTCGTTCCTTCCGATAATTATCCCGGAGTAATAAATCAACGAGCTTCACGCCTGAGTTGTAGTCTTGAAAAATATGGTGCAAAATGTACCAGCTTCAGCAACATCATCAGCACCAACAGTATCACCAACAACAACATCCGCATCCCAAGCCTCAATTTCACAATCTGTCCCACGAACATCAACATCATACGCACCATGGATACCAAGGAGTACCGACATCAATTAACAATGAAGTATTGAACCATAACTTCATTAATATTCTGCGAAGAATATGTGGTTCCTAGTAGTTTTAGAGATTACGTATTCTAGCTCAAATCGAAAATCATATGAGTTTAATATCATATTAACTCATTAAATCCATGATTACATCTGAAGAAAATATATATGTATATATATTTTCATAAAGATTGTGATTAAACATTCTTTCGTACAAACTGTTAATGATGAAAATATTTTAACGGGTAGGTAATACCCGAGGAATATTTAAGATTTCACATTAATAAGTTACATTGTACATTCTTCAAATATGATTCAGCAGTCATTCCATATCCTACTTACATCCACATATGTATGAATCCGTTCCCCACAGAATAACCATTTCCATTCAAATTTCATATTTGGATTTTGACCTATCAGAATCCAACAAGTGGCACAATGAAGAAAACATTTGACGGAATAAAAGTTGTTAGAAACAAACAAATTAACTATGAGAAATTTTGTTGAGAATCCACGCTAACCAAATCCTAGCTAACTGTTCCTAGCTAACTGATTACATTTTATTTATCGCAGTTTATTTATCGCAATTTAATTATCGCAATTTTATTTATCATCATTTAATTTCTGTTATTTACTTTACGCACTTTATTTATCGTTATTTAATTTATGTTATTTATTTTATGCACTTTAAATATCGGGACACGTATACAAGGTTTTGACATATCATATCGACGCATCTATATATATTATTTGGAATCACCATAGACACTCTATATGCAGTAATGATCGAGTTCTCTATACAGGGTTGAGGTTAATTCTATAATAATATATATACTTTGAGTTGTGATCGAGTCTGAGACATGTACACGGGTCACGATACGTATTAATTAATTCGAATATTATATATTAAATTATATATGAATTATTGGACTGTCAACCGTGGACTATCGATTGTGGACTAATAACATTGGATAATTAAAATGAATTAAAATATTGATTATAACATATGAAACTAAACAATTCTTCAAGTTTGCCACTTGATTTCGTCTTAAACCTCATTTGTATCTTCACGATTACATTCTGCGTTCAAACCTTTCATGATTCTTGAAAACACCTCAATCGATAGGATGAATCAACTGCACTTCATCTACAGAAGGAAAGATTTATGCATATAGTTATGCACCTGAGAAACTCTCGGCAACTGAGTAAACATTTAACCCGTAGCTGTGCTAATTCTTTGGTGTTATTATTACCCAAAATAACTTGATAATCTCTTTTCAAGGTAGCCAATTTTGTCACAGCTCCAGCAAGTCAACTTCGACTTTTTATTCGAAGTAGCCTTACTATAATACTGATTTATACGATTACCCTTTTGATACCGAAAAATTCTTTTATATTCTACCATATTACCAGCAGACGTACCAGCAACCTCGTTGCTTCTTGGTTTAAATCTCTCCGATAAATCATTATATTTCTTCATTGAAACTCTATCATATACTCATCCGCATTTTGTAACGAGAACTGCCATAACAATTACCGGGAATCAGCAATCAGTACTTTAAAAACTCACAGCATATCTACATCAACAGTTATATATATGACATTTATCTCTTAGAATTATGATCTCTCATTCTGAAATTCTGAAAAGCACTCAGTCACAAATCAATACTCTGAATGTTGAAAAAGCTGAATGAAGCAGCAGAAACTGTAGATAACCGTAAACGACCATAATCATCGAAAGTTTGATGATAAAGAATAGTATGTTGGAAAAGCTCAGAAAAGTTGGAACTGGAAAACGGATTGAGCTAACCTTGAAGGAGATCAATGACAAATACAAGGACCAAACCCTATATTCAAAGAATCCAGGTAATTCTGGATCCGATGAAATCTTTAGAGAATATCTTGCTCCGAAGTCATGTTAAAATCTTGCGGAAAATCTTTCTCCATCAACCTTCGAACTTAGAAATTCCAAAATATCATCATCAATATCTTCGATATTTCTGAGGATATTTTCATAAATATTCTCGTCCGAAATTATATACCTCTTCGTGCTTCCTGTGTATCATTATATTGGAAATATTCAATAGAAAATTTAGTACCGAAAAACAGATTATGCGAAACTATGAAGAACGCCGTGGACAAATCACAAGGAATAAGTTTGACTTCAAAGAATCCAAATGATTCTGTTTCTGATGAAATTTTTAGCGAATACCTTGCTTCCGAATCTAAACCGTTACGGATAAATCTTCTTCATCATCCTCCGATCACAGAAATTCTAAGATATCATCGTATCTTTCATTATAGATATCCTCCGTATTTCTGAAGAAAATTTTATAACTATTCTTAACTGAAATTATCAATCTCTTCTTGCTATCAGTGTTACATCATATAGAAACTGTTAGTTTCTATATTCTGTAAACTTTTGAGCTTAAAAATGAATGTTATTGAAGTAGTGTTGGGAACTGATGCATGAGTTAGTATAATATAATGACACTTGATCAACGTGATTATATTACAGTAAGTCATGTTGAGTTTCTAAATGGAATATAATGATTCACAGATTATAACATCATCATGTGACATGCTACATAACTCTTTCATTCTGATTAACTTCTGAACATATCAAGAAAATATATTCTTGATAGTTCTATTCTCAATTATTCTGGTAATTTGACAAATCAAATCGTGATATTACATTCTTTCTTGTTTAGAACTTTAAACTCATTCGAAACTCCACACCTATGAATTCTGGACCGTTATTTGCGAAAAGAAAACCAAAGTATGAAGCTCCGAAATAGGAAGGGGGTATAAATCACAGCAAACAAGAGAAAACATTAACTGTGGATGACAATGATTATCAGAAACAGAAAGGGAGACATTGAAATATAAGGAGAGATATAAAGCCCGATAACAACACATAAATTACAAACCGTGTATATCAATGTTTATCGTAACATAAAGACACGGGAGAATTAAAAGCACTATAACCCCAAGAGCAAAGCAGAAGTAAGCAGATTCCTCGGGTGGAAGTTGGAAAAGAAGAATGATTGTTACGATAGTAAGGATAAGGATAAGGATTAGAAATGGATTAAGCATTTCCACAATTTTTTTGGATGTATGAACTAAGAAAGAAAGTATAGGACTGGTGAGAATAATGGAACATAAGAGCTTAACTTATAATAGAGATATCAGACAGAGTAATCGAGGCAGATCACCGTATTTAATTATAGAGATCTTAATTTCCTTATTCGTCTAAGAATCAAATCTTTTAGATTTCGAAGATTTTCTTTATATCCCTTGAATTCCGGAATTCAACCAAGACAACGTCAAAAGTTAATATGAAACTTCATTTATTCATTTCACTCTTTTGTGATAGCTTCATTCGTGCTCTTCGAATAATCGAATTATTTTATCTGTATTATTTAATAATGATAAAACTCTATTTATCAGCTCATATTCATCAGAAAAACATATTTATTGTTAGCCATGACGACCTCACTCAAATTTCGGGACGAAATTTCTTTAACGGGTAGGTACTGTGATGACCCGGGAATTTTCGACCAAATTTAAACTTGAATCTTACTTGATTTCGACACGATAAGCAAAGTCTGTAATGTTGAGTCTCGAAAACTTTGGAACAGTTTACATGAATTCATTTGACCTCGACCAATTTCGACGATTCACGAACAACTAATTTATATTAGATATATATAATTTTATTTGAAATAATATATGATTTAATTGTTGGAAATAAATATATAAAATAATATTAGTATAATTAATTTAATATATAATATATATATATAATATATATATATATATATATATATATATATATATATATATATATATATATATATATATATATATATATATATATATATATATATATATAAATATGTATATTATAACATGAAATATTATATATTGTAATTATTATAATCAATGTTGAAAAATAATAATAATATATAATAATTATTATAGAATATATATAGTTTGTGATTTGGAAATTTTTTAGTAAACAACGATAATGCTAAATTGTTATTCGATGGATAGTAAACGAGTTAAAAAGGAAGTTATGTGATTTTAAAATAAACGGTGCTTCGAAAATGAGTTATGTAAATTATAGAATTAGTAAGAATGTATCTAGTAGCTATTAGTTGAATTTTTAAAAAAAAATTTCTATTTTACTTGGGGTTGGGAGTGAGTAATTAATGTAACTTTTATTTAATAAATTTATGATCGAATCTTATACCATAACGACCGAAATAAATAAAGATAATTACTGTGAAAGTTTGGGAATTTTCTGAGAACTTTTATCCGCCATTGATTAATAACGGAGTATGAGACATCCTTCGTGCTAAAACTGTCGGCACGCAAAATTGGAAAGATGCTCCTATGAATATTAAAACACGATTAATAATACTTAATTTTATTATAATATTCATAGTTTATTTTTATTGTAACAACATTTGTAAGTTTATGTATATGATATCTTTCAATCATTTGTGTCCCAACAACCACATGTGTTAATCTCCGGAATTTGAGGGAGTAATATTGTTTCCATTTTGATTGATTGTTCCATCTCCACTAACTATATTATATATTATATCTATATTTATCTATCCTCATAATCTATATTAGATATTAGATACATACACTTATAAAATATGAAAAAAAAATGTTATCTCCTCCTTATTGAACATTCACACCATCGTCGAAGCAACCTCAAACACCCGGCAACCATCACAAACTGATGCTCGTTTTTTTTTTTTTTTTGTCTGTTATGATTTCAATACCGAGACCAAAACCACCTTCACTTCCTTTCTTTTTCTGAGACCATCATGAATAACCAACAACTCACCACCATCATGATCGTAAATTTCTACAGCTGCTACGATTCTACCTCCTGCTACTGTTTGGGTTATGTTTCGATTAGACCGGGACCATGCACACCATCATCTACCATAACCCAACTAACTTGCAACGTTTAATATTTATGGTTCAACCCTCACTTGTGACAACTCTATCACTGCTACTGCTGTCTACGTTTTCCTGTTGATGATGACGTTTGATGATGAGATGATGACGTTTGATGATGATACGATATTTTATGCTGATTACTTAATGAAGAGGAAGATCTAACGATGAACGATGCTACGGTTATAATGATTGAAGATGATGAGGGTGAAGTAAGAACGTGAAGGTGATGAAGAGATGACGAGAAGAAATCGATGATGATGATATGATTATGATGGTAACGAATGATGATGATGATAACGAAAGATGATGATAATTAATATAGAACGGCGATGATGAATTGATGATGATTAAATCGTTCCCCTTTTATTTTATAAACCTCAAAATCAATTTTTAGATTTTATTATTATAAGACTTATACTTTTGGTTGTGTTGGATTCTGGGAAGGTGAAGAAGAAAAGAGGAACAAAATAAAGCTTAAAAACAAATAAGTTGAGAGTTTAATCAGAAATGTGAAATGGTGTATTGGTCTTGGGTGTTGTCTGCGAACGAGAGATCCTGGGATCAAACCCAGGCTACAACAATTGTTTTTCTTTTTATTAATAGAAACCGTTGGGCTGCTGGACTCATTTCCTAATTGGGCCACAGAATTTATGTTATATTTTGGGCCATAAATGAATTAAATGAATAAGGATTGCTGTTGGGCCGAGATTAAGTGTTAAGAAATTAAGTATTGAAGATAAATTAAAGATTTAGCAAGCGGTGTAGTGGTTAGGCGTGTGGCATGTTTAGCGAGAGGTCTCGGGTTCGATCCTCACCGGGTGCATTCTTTTTATTTGAGGCCTTTAAAGGTAGTTCCATTATCAATTTATTTTATTATTATTATTAGTTTTATTATTATTATGATTGTAATGTAATTATAATTATTATTGTTAATGTATGTATTATTATATTTAACATGATTAAGATTATTGTTAGTATTATTTATTAGTTATTATGAGTATTATAAATATTAATCTAAGTATTTTTATCATTAATATTAGTATATTAGGAGTACCCTTTAACATTATTTTTTTTATGAACACTAAATGTTTCCATTTAAAAACGATAAATATTATTAAACTTACCATTACTATTGAAAATGTTATTTTTGCTAAAACTATTATTTTTTACTTTATCATTATTAATAGAATTACCATTGTTACTAGAATTACTATTATCAGTATTATTATTATCCTTAAATTAGTATTACTACAATTGATAATGTTACAAAAAAGAACGATATATACATACATATAAATACAGATATAATTACTAAAGAAAGTATACTAATACTACATAAAATTTTATTTTAACTAGTAACTTTAATTAAATATCAAATAAGTATCATAATGTAATGTAAGTATTAATAAAATTATATATATAAGAACATTAATTTTACTACATAAAATAATAGATATACACTTATTTGATTACGATTATATATTTAATATATATACAAATTGATATAGGTTCGTGAATCCGAGGCCAACCCTGCATTGTCCAATATCGTAATATGTATTTTTACTACAAAATACAGTATGGTGAGTTTCATTTGCTTTTTTTACTCTTTACGTTTTTGGGCTGAGAATACATGCAAATGCTTTATTAACTGTTTTACAATACTTATATGCGTGAGTTTCATTACTCTCTTTTTAAATACTTTTGCAATATATATTTTTGGGACTGAGAATACATGCGCTGTTTTTATAACTGTTTTACGAAATAGACACAAGTAATTGAAACTACATTATATGGTTGAATGATCAAAATCGAATATGCCCCTTTTTAGTAAGTCTGGTAATCTAAGAATTAGGGAACAGACACCCTAATTGACGCGAAACCTAAAGATAGATCTATCGAGCCCAACAAGCCCCATCCAAAGTACCGGATGCTTTAGTACTTCGAAATTTATATCATGTCTGAAGGAGGATCCCGGAATGATGGGGATATTCTAATATGCATATTGTGAATGTCGGTTACCAGGTGTTCAATCCATATGAATGATATTTTTGTCTCTATGCATGGGACGTATGATTATGAGAAATGGAAGTATGAAATCTTGTGGTCTATTAAAATTATGAAATGATTCTTTATGATAAACTAATGAACTCACCAACCTTTTGGTTGACACTTTAGAGCATGTTTAATCTCAGGTACGAAAGAAATCTTCCGATGTGCATTTGCTCATTTTAAAGATATTACTTGGAGTCATTCATGACATATTTCAAAAGATGTTGCATTCGAGTCGTTGAGTTCATCAAGATTATTATTAAGTCAATTATAGTTAGATATATTATGAAATGGTATGCATGCCGTCAACTTTCGATGTAATGAAAGATTTTCTTTTCAAAAACGAATGCAATGTTTGTAAAATGTATCATATAGAGGTCAAGTACCTCACGATGTAATCAACTGTTGTGAATCGTTTATAATCGATATGGACTTTGTCCGGATGGATTAGGACGGATCCTTTCAATGTAGACATGCTGCGAGGTTTCAAAATACTGATTGCTGATTCTCAATAATTGGTATGACAATTCTTGTTATAAGGTACGAATGAGTATATGATAGGGTTTTGATAATTATAATGATTTTTTTTTTTGGAAAGTCAAAGATCAGTGAAGTTGTTGGTAAGTTTATTGCTAATGTGGTGAATATAAACGATTCCCCGGTAACGTTGGCGAAAGGGCAACGTATCTATCCAGGTTATAATAAGACTGTTTTGATTGAGAAGTCGAAGTTGACTTGCTGGAGCTGTGACAAAAATGTCTATTTTGAAACGGAATTGAAAAGTTATTTTAGCTAGTAAATGCCAAAGGGTCTAACACGGATACGTGTCGAACTATGACTTGGGTTTTGAGAGTTTTTTTTCAGGTGTATAACTGTGTGTAACATGTGGTTGGATCATCATCTCGATTGTTCCTTAGTTGAAGTGTCTTCAGGAATTTCGAAGGGTTTGAGCACATATTGTAATCGTTAATACATATGATGTTCTAACACAGTTTTGAAGTCAAAGTATAGCTTTGAAAGATATAGGAATCTAAGAGTGATGATACTTGTTATATTTCGAATTGAATTATGCGATTTTAAAATCAGAATATGTAATTGAATTTGAATGAGTATGATTATTTTGATTTATATGAAAGAATGGATATTGTTGTGAAAGTAGGGAGTATAGTTGATGATTGCTGAATCAGTTTCGAAAAATGTAATATATTAATTGTGAATTTATATATCTCTCGGGTATTACCTACCCGTTAAATTTTTTTTTTTCACAATTAATATTTTGTACAAAAGAAGTTTATTACAGTCTTTATGAAAATATATGTGTATATTTTCTTTAGATGTAATATAGATTTAATGAGTTAATATTAAATTAAACTCATTTGTTTTATGGTTGGAACTAGAATTGAGGAATCCATAAAACTTTATAAATTGCATAAGTATTTCTTCAATAATATTGAAATTATGAATCATTACTTTGTTATTTGTTGGTTTTCGTGAAATTCTTGTGAACTTCGCAAGGTACGAATGATGTTATTTGAAAAGTTTCGAGTACATCGATGATGAAAGTGTAAAATCAAACATATATTCGAATAATACACTTGATTTATTATGAATTGGAATTTTATTGAATTGAGACAGAGATTGTAATTAACGATGGTTAAGTTGCGGACGAAGGACGTACATCATTGCATATTTGTAATATGAATTAACTGAGTAGTTAAGATTCACACATAATAGCTTAGTACGGGAAGATTTATTATGGTTTAAAAATTTATACATATAAAATATACATATAAATCTCTCGATTGGAAATGAGTTAATACTTCATAACTCGTTGATACAATATATTTGTTGTTGATTCGTAATGATGTCCACAATGATTCTTGAACTGACAGAGTTTGTGATGTTACAGGTGCTATTGATTCTGACGATACTGATGGCACTGACTGTGTTGATGATGTTACGGTCCTGTTGATGCTGTTGGTAAAACAATTCTAGCTTGTAAATCGTACACCATTTTCGATCAAAGTTTCTACTCTACCATCTCCGTTCACTCATCCGATTTACGGTCAGAATTAAATAATCTCTAAGATTTTGGAGATTACATAGCTGCCGCAGAGATATCTCTTCAATGAAGTTTATGAATTAATACTTCATCATTTGTTGTTGTTGATATTCCTGGATATTTACAGGGCGTATGACGTTGATGTTTGAGATACAGATTGTGATGTTGCAGTGTGGGATGTGGATGTTGTTGTTGGTGGTGGTGATGGTACTGTTTATGTTGCTGGTGCTGCTGCTGGTGTTTGTAACCTTTGCACCATATTTTCCAAAGCCACTACCCGAGCGCGAAGCTCGTTGACTTCTTCTATTGCACCGGGGTGATTGTCGGTTCGGACGAGCGGATAAATAAAATCTAGAATTTGGTGTAGTATGTAATCGTGATGAGATACTCTAGAAATAAGAGAGAAAATGGTGTTTCGGATAGGTTCGCCGGTAAGTACTTCAGGTTCTTCGCCAAGAGGGCAATGTGGTGGATGGAAGGGATCACCTTCTTCTTGTCTCCAATGATTAAAGAGGCTACGAACCCATCCCCAATTCATCCAGAATAGATGATGACTAATTAGTTGATCCATTCCGGTTACACTGCTTTCGGAACTTGAGTTGGATTCCATTTCAGAATCCGAGGGACTTGAACTAATGACGAATTCCATTTCGTACGATTGAATAAAGAATTTTTCGATATGAAATGATTTTCCGGCTATCGGGTGGTATTCTAATTATATAGAGCAAAAGGTTTCATAGATTACGGAGGAATTTACGAAATATGTCAGTCAAAGTTTACAGTAACAGATACGCTAAGATATGAATTAGCAGATACACTAAGATATGAATTTTATCTATACACTATTCATGCAATCAATGCAATAAGATGTGTCTAGACTAAGAATGATAAGCAGGTAATTTTCGACAAAAATGATAAGCAAAACTTTTGACATGCAGACACGGTCGAAGTCCAGACTCACTAATGCATCCTAACGACTATCAGTTAGACACACTAATGCGGACCTGGTTCGCTAAGACCACCGCTCTGATACCAACTGAAAGGACCCGTTCATATACATTATAAACGATTCACAATAGTTGATTACATCGCGAGGTATTTGACCTCTATATGATACATTTTACAAACATTGCATTCCTTTTTAAAAGGCAAACTTTCTTTACAACGAAAGTTGACGGCATGCACACCATTTCATAATACATCCAACTATAATTGGCTTAATAATAATCTTGATGAACTCAATGACTCGAATGCAACGTCTTTCAAAATATGCCATGAATGACTCCAAGTAATATCCTTAAAATGAGCTAATGCACAGCGGAAGATTTCTTTAATACCTGAGAATAAACATGCTTTAAAGTGTCAACCAAAAGGTTGGTGAGTTCATAGGTTTATCATAACAATCATTTTAATATATTAATAGATCACAAGATTTCCGTTTATAAATATATGTACACTCGCAAGTGTTTAAAAGTATTCTATAAGTTGTAGGCACCCGGTAACAAGCCTTAACGTTCATGTTTTACCCTCTGAAATACACCAGATCAGGTGTGTTTAAAATAACCTCGAAGTACTAAAGCATCCCATAGTCAGGATGGGGTTTGTCAGGCCCAATAGATCTATCTTTAGGATTCGCGCCTACCGTACATAGACAAGTAGTTTAATGTTACCAAGCTAAGGGTATATTTCTAGTTTAAACCCACGTAGAATTAGTTTTAATACTTGTGCCTATTTCGTAAAACATTTATAAAAACAGCGCATGTATTTTCAGTTCCAAAATATATATATAAAAGGGAGCAAATGAAACTCACAATACTGTATTTCGTAGTAAAAATACATATAACGTCATTTAACAAGTGCAAGGTTGGCCTCGGATTCACGAACGTATCAATATTGAGATTCAATATTGCAGGAAAGTACGTAGACGTAACGGAGATGATAAACACTAGATTGACCTCATGAGCATACCCATGAACCATACCCATCACCTCCATAGCTATAACCCATAATTTCCTTAGCTTCGACTCATTCAAAAAAACTATTTTGAAATCACTCGAACAGCACTCCGTCGTAATATTTTATGTATACTAATAATATCTTGAAATAATACAGAGCAAATATATATATATATATATATATATATATATATATATATATATATATATATATATATATATATATATATATATATATATATATATATAAATCGATTGAGAGAGTTTAGAGAAATATATTTTCAAGTTTCTATGAAATAATGAAACCTATTGAATTCTATTTATAATAGATTTTTGAATTATTAAAGTGAATTATTAAAGTATGAATTATTAAAGTGAATTATTAAAGTATGAATTATTAAAGTATGAATTATTAAAGTAAATTATTAAAGTATGAATTATTAAAGTGAATTATTAAAGTATGAATTATTAAAGTGAATTATTAAAGTATGAATTATTAAAGTGAATTATTAAAGTATGAATTATTAAAGTGAATTATTAAAGTATGAATTATTAAAGTGAATTATTAAAGTTAAAGTAAAGTAAAAGTAAAGTAAAGGTAAAGTTAAAGTATAGTAAAAGTATAAAAACTATGTATGTATAATACGCATATAAATATATATAATATTAATTTAAATCGTTATATATATTTAATGAAATAAAATATAAATATCGTTATATTTATTATACTGGTTAAGTAATGAGTTGTCAAAAGTGATTCTAGATATTTATAAAAGTTATATACGTTTTAATAATAAAGTTCTTTTTAAACTGAAAACGTCTTTGTACGTTTGAAAATAGATTAATAGAATATTATGAAAACCAATTCTCCACTAACTTTTGTCTAACTTTCGTAAATGACACTTTTTGTTTTTATTTATAAATAGCTTTACAAATTATTCTGAATATCGTTAAGAGGAATAGATTTTCTCAAATCATAGTGGACCTCTCAACAGAGACTTGTAATCATAATTCAATATTTCTGATAATTCAATCATTTAATATATTTTTTTTAATTTCGTCAAAACTCATATTGAAACAAATACGTTCGTGTAAAGTATTATACATTTAATACTTTATTAATATTCTCAAGTTATAATATATATATACATATACATATCTATTTATATATAACGGTTCGTGAATCGTCGGAATTTGGTCGAGGTTATAATGAATGTATGAACACAGTTTAAAATTCTTGAGATTTAACTTAACAAACTTTTCTTATCGTGTCGGAATAATATAAAGATTAAAGTTTAAATTTGGTCGGAAATTTTCGGGTCGTCACACTATTCCTATTCCACAAGAACCACAATCTGAACAAGAGAAGGAATCAGAACCGGTAGTTGAAAAGGTTAATGAAGATAACACAGTTAAGGCTAAACCTTATGTTAAACCATACCAACCACCACTTCCTTACCCGAGTAAAATGAGAAAAGAAAGACTTGAAGCTGAGCAATCCAAATTCTAGGATATGTTTAAACAAATAAATGTAAATCTTCCTTTTATTGATGTGATTTCAGGAATGCCTATATATGCTAAATTCTTGAAAGATCTAATCACAAATAGAAAGAAAATGGAAGAACTCTCGGCTGTTACAATGAATGCTAATTGTTCTGCAGTGCTATTGAATAAGATACCAAAAAAATTATCTGATTCAGGAAGTTTCACAATTTCATGTTTTCTGGGTAGTCTTAGTTCAATAGAAGCATTGGCAGATTTAGGTGCTAGTATAAATTTAATGCCATATTCATTATACCCTAAATTAGACCTTGGAGAATTGAAACCAAAACGAATAAGTATACAACTAGCAGATCGATCAGTAAAATATCCTAGAGGGATAATGGAGAACATGCTAGTCAAAGTTGGTACTTTAGTATTTCCAGTAGATTTTGTTATTCTGGACATGGAAGAAGATTCTCGAGTTCCTCTCATATTAGGAAGACCATTCTTAAACATGGCTAAAGCAATAATAGACGTGTTCGGTAAAAAACTGACCCTAAGTATAGAGGACGAGAGTGTTACCTTTTCTGTTGATAGAGCCATGCAACAACCGCAATCTGCAGATGATACATGTTATTATATTCAAACTATAGATTCACATGCAGAATTGTTCGAAGAATTTCTAGAATTACAAGGAACAGGAGAATGTTCTTTAGGAAAAGGAACTGAACCAATTGATGAAGCTGAAATGTTAGCCGTACTCATGGCTAATGAATATGAACCAACAACAGAAGAAATTCAAATGCTAAAAGAGGAAGACAGATATCGATATAAATCATCGATAGAAGAACCACCAACATTAGAGTTGAATCCACTTCCAAACCATTTGGAATACGCTTATTTACATGGTGAAACTGAATTACCTGTAATAATATCATCTTCTCTTACAGAAAATGAAAAATCTCAACTCATTTCTGTGCTAAAAGCTCATAAACCAGCTATTGCATGGAAGATTCATGATATTAAAGGCATAAGTCCTTCGTATTGCACACATAAAATCCTTATGGAAGAAGGTCATAAAACGTATGTGCAACGCCAACGAAGACTAAACCTAATATGCAAGATGTTGTTAAGAAAGAAATTATTAAACTGCTAGATGCAGGTTTAATTTATCCAATCTCTGATAGTCCATGGATAAGCCCAGTTCAATGTGAACCTAAGAAGGGTGGCATGACTGTCATCACAAATAAAAAAAAATGAGCTTATTCCTACTAGGACTGTAACAGGATGGCGTGTTTGTATTGATTATAGAAAATTAAATGACGCCACCAGAAAAGATCACTTTCCCTTACCTTTCATTGATCAAATGTTGGAAAGATTAGTCGGGAATAGTTACTATTGTTTTCTTGACGGTATCTCCGGATACTTTCAAATTCCAATCGCACCCGAGGACCAAGAGAAAACCACCTTCACGTGCCCTTATGGTACTTTTGCTTACAAACTCATTCCATTTGGACTTTGCAACGCCCCTGCAACCTGTCAAAGGTGCATGATGGCTATTTTTCACGACATGATAGAAGAATGCATGGAAGTTTTCATGGATGACTTTTCAGTCTTCGGTGATACATTTGAATCATGTCTAGTTAATCTTGAACGAATGCTTATTAGATGCGAGCAATCAAATCTAGTTCTTAATTGGAAGGAATTGAAGTGGACAGAGCTAAAGTAGATGTAATTGCTAAATTTCCACATCCTACCAATATTAGAAGAGTTAGGAGTTTTCTAGGGCATGCCGGTTTTTACTGACGTTTCATAAAAGATTTTTCTAAAATTTCCACTCCTATGAATAAACTCCTTGAAAAGGATGCTCCATTCATCTTTTCAGATGAATGCATCAAATCTTTTAATATTCTTAAAGAAAAACTTACTAATGCGCCAATCATGATAACTCCAAATTGGAATCTACCATTTGAACTCATGTGCGATGCAAGTGATTTTGCAATGGGAGCCGTTTTAGGACAAATGATTGAAAAACGATTTCAACCTATTTATTATGCTAGTAAGACATTACAAGGAGCACAAACAAATTACACAACTACTGAAAAAGAACTCCTTGCTATTGTCTTTGCTTTTGACAAATTTCGTTCATATCTCGTTTTAGCTAAAACGGTGGTCTATACTGATATTACTCAAATTAGTCATATCTTTAGTCATAATATCGCGTCCTATTGTTATTTATTTCATATGTAAACATTGTAATTCCGTTTGTATTTCATAGTATTGTAATATAGTCTAGAATCATTCTAAACTTGAAGAAATATGAAGATTATGTATGATAACAGCTCAGAGATCGAAAACAAGACCAGAAACCCAAAGACAGAAGAGTGCGCTCAGCGCACCACAAAATGTGCGCTCAGCGCACATTGCATAAATTTGATCAGAGGATTTCTTGGCCAAAACCAAAGTGCACTAAACGCACATTTAGGTGGTGCGCGCAGCGCACAGTAGTGCGCTCAGCGCACCCATTCGCGCACTTTTAACAAAAAAGCAGATTTAAACGTGCGTTGTCGAGCTGTAAAGGAAAAGTGAACTAGGTGAGAGTGCGCTCAGCGCACACTTACCTTGCGCGCCGCGCACAGTACTTTTCACCAACTTTTCAGCTTATTTAATTCCATTTCCAGTTTCATTTCAAGGGTACCAGTTTCCTTTCTGCTCAGAGACGAAAACATATGATTCAAAGCAGTTCTTGGGCTTATCAAAGTGCATCTAAGCACTCAAATCATTGAAGAATCCAAGATCATTCAAGAGCTTCATCCAAGATTACTCCTAAAAGGTTAATCGTGTATTTACAATGAATTCTATCTTTGTTACTGTTGTGTTTAAGTTTTCAAGCATGATTGTTGGCTAGTCCATTTTATGTTCATCTAGATAAATAACCGAGATGTTGAATGTTTACTATTGATTGATTGTAATTATGCACGATAGTTTGATGTTTGAATACAAGAACCATTCTTGTTAAGTTTAATCCTTTCGATTCAACTAGTTGATATGTTCATTTGATTAAGAAACATTATCTTGTTAAGTTAATATATTGATTTACACCTAGTGACATGTGTTTATTAGTCTTTTACCAAAAGGGATAAGTTGGGTTCAAATGGTTAGTTTACATAAGAATGTAAGAACGACTCTTGTAGATACTTTGGAATAACTTTATTAGTATGTGTAATTATCTAGGAGAATGACCAATTCCTTAGAATCTGTTATACACACTTTCAACTACCTAGTTCCATCAATTAACATGTGTTAGTGATTTGCCTTATCTAGTGACGTTTATAGGGATCTTGTTATAACACTTAGTTAATTATTTGGGTTGGGTGAATTGAGCATTTAACCGGACCAAGGGAATGAACTAAGTTAAACCTTTAGTTGATATAGGAGTGGATCATGTACAACACACCATTGACTTGATCATTCTTCAAGTCTTCAAACTAGTTGAATTAGTTGATTACAAATAGGAGGTCTTAGATGTCAAGAACATCGCTTGCGTCGTGTAATCCCGTTTGAGTGTTTGCGCAAGACTACTCTTGGTGAACCAATTAATTAGTTCTCGTGCATAACCAATCAATCCGATCTTAATCCTAAATAACATTCAACATTAAGGGTAAAAAGTCTAGATGAGCATATTTCCTTAATTTGATATCAAAACTATCTTTCTGTTTTCATAAACTAAAATACCATAAATATTGTATTTTTAATCTTATTCATCACTTGATTCGCCTATCGAAAAAGGGCAAACCAAAATATATCTTGTACTTATAATTTTCTTAGTCAATCACAATTTAGTCTATAATCCTAATTTGATTTAGATACTGTCCTTGGAACGATACACACCATTTACTATACTACTACACGATCGGGTACACTGCCCGTTAGTGTGTAGCAATCTCTAATCGGTATTTTTCCATACTATTTTATACAATTCATATACCACGTTTTGCACATCAAGTTTTTGGCGCCGCTGCCGGGGACAGTTTTGTGTCAGAATAGAATCGTTAACTAATTTGTGATTAAGTAGTTTCTTAATTATTTTAAATTATTAATAGTCTTTGATTTTAATTTTGTAGAATCGGTGCATTTAATAGTTTTGTTAGTTGTGTGATTGACAGATTTTAGGTTGCATATGCCACATACCCAAAGTTCAGATTCTCCATTACATACACCGCTTACAGGACCTGATAGAAAGCTTGGTAGGATTCCAAAAGAAGTACTTGAACTTTTTGAATCTTCATCAAAGCAAGAAACTTTTGATTCAGAATCAAGTACAACCAAGCCGTGATATTCTGAATTTGGTGAGCCCGTTCCTCCTCCAAAATTTGAAATGGAAGGAGAAGCAAGACCGGTGGTACCAAGACAATCAATGGCGGCCAAGATGTAGGCAACCCGAACCGGACAAGGTAGTGCCATTACTCCACCCACTGGTGAGGTAAATTTTGAAATAAAAGGACCTATTCTCCAAATGATTAACAACAGGTGTCAATTTGGTGGTGGTCCGAATGAAGATGCAAACGAACATATTCGTCTTTTTCAAGAGATATGTCTTCTTTTCAAACTTAAACCAGACACTGACCAGGCCATATTTTTAAGACTTTTTCCATGGACACTCCACGGGGAAGCACGAAGTTGGTTAGATTCATTGGCCGAGGCTACGATAGAAACTTGGGATGGTATGTTGGAAAAATTTCTTAAGAAATATTTTCCAGCTTCTAAGTCCGCGAGACTCCAACACGAAATTACCCAATTCTGTCAAAATCCGATGGAAACCTTGTACGAAGCATGGAATTGATTTTCCAAAATGCTAAGAGGTTGTCCAAATCATGGTTTGGATACCTTCCAAAAAGTCCAAATCTTTTACAAGGGTTGTGATGTTGCAACCCGAATTTCCGTTGATCAAGCGTCCGGAGGATCACTCATTGACAAAACCGAGCAAGAGGCTTATAAGATAATCGAGAAGCTAGCCGATTATTCTCATGAGTGGCATCAAGAACGACTAATTACTCGTAATGCTCAAGTCCAAAGCGCATGTGCTTATGATGACCTTAGTTCCCTAAGTGTAAAAATAGACGGTGTTGCTCGAAACATGGAAAAAATCACCAAGGAAATTCATAGTATGAAGGTAGGTTGTGAATACTGTGGTGGTCTCCATTTAGGAAAAGATTGTGATGCCGATCTAACAATGGCTCAAAAAGAAGAAGTGGCTTCCATAAGCCAAAGAAATAATAATCAATTTCAAGGAAGAGCCCAGTTTAACCGAAACTTCAACAACCCATACAACCCTCAAGGTCAAAATTCCAATTACCAACAAGGGTCAAGTAGTGGGTTCCAACAACAAACTCCGGGTTTTTATCAAAAACCCCAACAGGAAGAAAAAAAGTCAAATTTGGAGAGTATGTTGGAAAAGTTGATTGCATCACAAACCCAGCTTGTTACAAACATAAACCAAACAAACGAGAAAAACGAACACCGGTTTAGAAACCAACAAGCCTCAATTCAGAATTTGGAGAAGCAAATGAATGGTTTAGCTAGTTTACTTAGTGAGTGAAAACCAGGAAGTTTACCGGGCGACACCAATAAGAACCCCCGAAATGAGCTCGCAAATGTTATCACCACACGGAGTGGTCTAACATACGAAGCTCCAAGAATGCCTGAAGATTCTGATTTTAGGGTTCCGTTGAACAAAAATGATGAACTGGTTAACGAGCCGGAACAAGTGGTTGAGAAGGAAGAACGGGAAAAACCCGTAGTGAAGCCATATCAACCACCGCTCCCATACCCAAGGAAACAACAACAAGAAAGGCACGAAGCCGAAAGGTCAAAATTTTTAGATATGTTTAAACAAATTAACATAAATATGCCTTTCATTGATGTGATTTTAGGTATGCCCAAGTATGCTAAGTTCTTAAAAGACTTACTTACTAATAGGAAGAAAATGGAGGAACTTTCATCCGTCACCATGAATGCTAATTGTTCCGCAATTTTGATGAACAAAATACCAAAGAAGTTAGCAGATCCTGGGAGTTTTACCATACCATGTCTCTTAGGAGATTTGGAATGCATTAAAGCATTAGCGGATTTAGGGGCTAGCATTAATTTGATGCCTTATTCATTATATGTTAAGCTAGACCCCGGGGTGCTAAAACCAACCTGAATGGCAATTCAACTAACAGACCGCTCTGTTAAATTCCCTCGTGGAATTTTAGAGAATATGTTAGTAAAAGTGGGTACCCTAGTATTTCCGGCCGATTTTGTAATTTTGGACATGGAAGAGGACACACGTGTGCCTCTTATAATAGGTTAACCTTTCCTCAATACCGCTAGAGCTATGATAGATGTTCATGGGCAGAAATTGACCCTTAGCATTGAGGATATTAAGGTTACCTTTTCCGTTGACCATGCCTTGCAATACCCCGAGTCTACTGATGATAAATGTTATTATTTGCAAACCGTAGACACTTATTCAGAGTTGTTGCAGGAATTTCCAGAATTGCAAGGTTCGGGACAATGCATTTTAGCAGAAGGTGATGAAGAGAACATGGTGAAAGAAGTGGATATGTTGACCACTTTGATGGCTAATGGTTATGAGCCAAATGATGAAGAATACAGAAAGTTAGATTTAAAAAATGAGTACCGATGTAAGACATCGATTGAAGAACCTCCCGTTTTAGAACTGAAGCCACTTCCAAGTCTCTTGGAATATGCTTACCTTCAAGAGGATTCTACTCTCCCGGTTATCATTTCATCCGAACTCTCTGTAAGTGAAAAGTCTAAACTTGTTTCCATGTTAAAAGCCCATAAACCGGCTCTAGCATGGAAAATTCATGACATCAAGGGTATAAGTCCCTCTTATTATACACATAAGATTTTAATGGAAGATGACTATAAGCCATGTGTACAAAGACAAAGGCGACTGAACCCTAATATGCAAGAAGTCGTTAAAAAAGAGATTGTCAAACTCCTTGATGCAGTTCTTATTTACCCAATTTCGGATAGTCCTTGGGTGAGTCCGGTCTAATGTGTACCCAAAAAGGGTGGAATGACCGTTATCACCAACGAAAATGACCAATTAATTTCTACTAGGACTGTCACGGGTTGGAGGGTATGTATTGATTACAGAAAATTAAATGATGCTACCCGAAAAGACCATTTTCCCTTCCTTACATTGATCAAATGTTGGAAAGGTTAGCAGGAAAGAACTTTTATTGTTTTCTTGACGGTTTCTCGGGATATTTCCAAATCCCTATAGCACCCGAGGACCAAGAGAAAACCACCTTTACATGCCCTTATGGTACTTTCTCCTATCAACGTATGCCCTTTAGCTTATGCAATGCTCCTGCTACCTTTCAAAGGTGTATGGTAGCTATTTTTCATGATATGATTGAAGACTTTATGGAAGTATTCATGGATGACTTTTCAGTCTTCGGTGATTCTTTTGACTCATGTCTTAATAATCTTGAGCGTATGTTGATAAGGTGTGAAGAATCTAATCTTGTGCTTAACTGGGAAAAATGTCATTTCATGGTAAGAGAGGGAATTGTATTAGGTCATAAAATTTCTTGTGCGGGATTGGAGGTGGATAGAGCTAAAGTGGAAGTCATAGCCAAATTACCACTGATAATGCTAAAAACGAACATATATTTCATAGCATTATTCCTCAAGAAAGACAAGCTTTTAGTTGCAATTATTCTATTTAAAAGTGATATTCGTTTAAATAATAAAAGGTGAAGACAAAAGACAGATTCGACGAATTGAAGACGCAAATGACCAAAAAACTCAAAAGTACAAAATACAATCAAAGAGGTTCCAATTATTGATAAGAAACGTCTCGAAATTACAAGAGTACAAGATTCAAAATGCAAAGTACAAGATATAAAATAGTACGCAAGGACGTTCGAAAATCCGGAACCGGGACATGAGTCAACTCTCAACGCTCGACGCAACGGACTAAAAATTACAAGTCAACTATGCACATAAATATAATATAATATTTATATAATTCTTATAATTATTTATATATTATATTTATATTTAAATCCATCGGCAAGCTAGGAGCCAAGGCTTTGTGAGCTGGATTTGATATCTCCGCGACTCGCGGAGCCTCAAAAAATGAAACTGCCTATAAAAGCAAACGCAGTTTGATCGATCAAAATATCATAATATCTATCTCTCTCTCAATATATACGTAATTTATATATATATATATATATATATATATATATATATATATATTTTAATTTTAATTTTAATTTTAATTTTAATTCTAATAATAAGGGTATGTTAGCGAATGTTGTAAGGGTGTAAGTCAAAATTCTGTCCGTGTAACGCTACGCTATTTTTAATCATTGTAAGTTATGTTCAACCTTTTTACATTAATGTCTCGTAGCTAAGTTATTATTATGCTTATTTAATCCGAAGTAATCATGATGCTGGGCTAAAAATATTAAAATTGGGTAATTGGGCTTTGTACCATAATTGGGGTTTGGACAAAAGAACGACACTTGTGGAAATTAGACTATGGGCTATTAATGGGGCTTTATATTTGTGACAACCCGTAAATTTCCGACAAAATTTAAACAAAAATCTTTATATGATTTCATTTAACCTTGACTAATTCCGACGATTCACGAACAATTATTTGTAAATAATTACGCATTAATTTGATATATTAATATTATTATTATTAATATCCTTTTTAAACAAGATATCAATAGTTAATATATTTATTATCAGTATTGTTATTATGAATAAAAAAAATATTGACAAATATTCTTGGAAAAGTAGTAAATCAATTTGTTTATTTTAAAAAAAATATATATAAAAAAAAATCCTTAAAATAAATGATTTTTTTAATAAAATAAATAAATAAATAAATTACTTTTTAATTAAAAATTATAAAGGAAAACTACTTTTATTATTTTATTTTGTGCATTATCCCATAACCTAACATTTAATACTTTTGAATTTTAAAATCCCATTAAAAATTAAAATATTTCTTTTTCTTTTAATTATTTTTTTCTTTTTACCTAATTTTTTCAAGCATAAATACCCCTCATTTCTCATTCAAACTCACACCAAAATTTCTCTCATTCTCTCTTTGAAGAATTACTACTAGTTGATATCCAGATCACTTACTTGCTTTACTTTCCTTCTTGCATGGAATACTTCAACTGCTATTTAATGTGAGTTTCATATGATCCCTTTTACTCTTTACATTTTTGAGCTGAGAATACATGCACAACTTTTATAACTGTTTTACACGTATCAACTATTAAACTGTGATATGCTGGGCTATGACCAGCAAGTCCCCAACCAACAAGTATAAACGATAACCTGTACGGGGCAAACTTGAAAGTCTAGTCTAAATATCAGTACCAACTATTAAACTGTGATATGTTGGGCTATGACCAGCAAGTCCCCAACCGACAAGTATAAAAGATAACTTGTACGGGGTAAACTTGAAAGTCTAGTCTAAATATCAGTACCAACTGTTAAAACTATGCTATACCCGGCTATGGCCGACTAAGTCCCTACAGTTATATTTTTAATTGCTGCGGCATTCTTAATTATTGGGGATAGGCCTATCGAGAGTAACGTCCCCGATACATTTAAGTAAGTCTTTGTATTACTTGATAATGAAATTAAATGACAAGGACAGAACAACTTGTCACGGGGCAAACAACGTTTAGTCTAAATATCACGCACTGGCATAACTTTTTGATCCTGCGGGAGATCAACTTGACTGGATCTAAGTGATCTACTTATGAAAACAAATCTTGTGGTCACTATTACTGAAATCATTATTTATGACAAACCTATGAACTCACTCAACCTCGTGTTGACTTTTTAAGCATGTTTATTCTCAGGTACTTAAGTATTGTTTCTGCTGTATATCTGCTGATTTGATGATGATTGCTTGCTATACTCGGAGTCTTCATTACGTATCATATCAATTAAAGACATTTAATGTTCTAAATACAATGTAATCTATTTATCTTCCGCTGCAAAACTCAATAAAACGTCTCATATAGAGTCGTTCTCGTTTATACAACTGTGATTTGATATAATTAGTCACAAATACCCCAGGCCCTATTTGGGGGTGTGACAGATTGGTATCAGAGCAGGTTGTTGTAGAGAACCAGGATTGCATTTTATGTGTGCCTTATACAATTAGGTACCTTAGCAATGTAGGACTACAACTTTCCCTGACCATAGTGCCTTTAATTGTTGCCTTTAACTGTTAAATGCTACACTATACTTTAGAAACTTTACTTATCTTAGAATGCTGAGCCAACCTAAGAATTCTGCTCACTTTCCTAAGTATTATCCAATTACGCCACCGCATTTAAATGCGACACCATCATTTCTGAAATTCTTGACATTCCTATGTCATCTATCATGGTTTTGTGTATTACATATGTATTACATGAAATATTATCCATGATTTTTGAAACTCCTATAATTGTTACTATTCATACTCAAACGTATATAACTCCCTGTTATCTCACGTACCTATATGTCTTATACCTTTATGCATCGGTTTGCGAACCAAAAAATGTCATTGGGTTATCACAGTATACGAATTGGAAGTCTTTAATCGAAAGATTATTAGATTACATACTTATCATTTTATAATCTCGACACATCATACTGCCATTATTATATACGTGGAGTATATCTTATCATATTTTATCATATCTATCTCAATAGACTTTGTCTAAAACTTTTCCTAAATTTCCTCCGTAAATCACGAAAATCTTTTGCTATATATACGTATTCAAGGAGACGAATATATCATTCAATATTCAACACCCATTTCATATCAAACCCTATTCCAAACACATAAAATGGGTTTCTCACCTGATTCCTCAAGTTCCTCTAGCTCCGAAGGTAGCGTGACGGGAACACACCCACCGATCAATTACCGTGATTTCTTCAGAAAATGGGGATGGGTTCGTGAAATACTCACCCTATGGAGAAATGAAGAAGGTACTCCTTATCACGAGCCAAACTTACCACCAAACGTCAGAGTACTCGATCCGCTTACCGGCGAACCTGTTCGCAATACTGTTTACACTCTTTTCGCAAGGATTTTCCGCCTCGAAGGTTGACTCGATGTAGCCCAAGATAGTATTCTTCCTCTACTCCCGAATTCTAACCAGATAGGGTTATTATAAGAAGTTAGAAGACTTCGAACTAAATATCAAGAATTGACAAACCTTACGGAGGAATGGATAGAACAAATCCATAGACTCGAGCATAAAGTAGAAACCCTGGAGGAAACAGTGCACGATTTGGAAGCTAGGCTCACACCTACTACCCAAATACCACAAGCAACACCAGCAACATAACCAGAACCATCAGTACCACTAACATCACCAACATCATCAACACCACAAGAAATACCAACAGCAACCGCAACACCACCAGCAGTATCGTCAACATCACCAGCACCGACGGCACTACCAGAATCAGCAACAGCCTCAACAGTACCACCAACATCATCAACACAGCAAGCATTATAAGCACCAGCAGTTGCATCAGTATCAGCAACAACATCAGCACCATCAGCTTCATCAACAACAACATCCGCATCACAAGCCTCAACATCACAGTCTATGCCACGAGCATCAACATCATACGCACCATAGATACCAAGGAATACCAGTAACAACAAACAAAGAAGTATTGATTCATAACTACATTGAAGAAATACTCTGAAGAGAATATGTAGTTTCTAAAAGTTTTTGGAGATTATTTATTCCTGTTCCAACCTCAAATCAAATGAGTTTAATACTATATTAACTCATTAAATCCATGATTACATCTGAAGGAAAATATATATGTACGTATATTTTCATAAAGATTGTAATTAAATATTCTGTTGTACAAACTGTTGATGGTGAAAATATTTTAACGGGTAGGTAATACCCGAGAAATATTTATATCTCACAATAATATGTTACATTGTACATTCTTTAAAATTCTTGAAAACACCTTAGAACTATAACCAACGATTCAGATTCGTTGACCCTAATAATGCTGATGAAGCAGCAAAGGCCGTAAATGGTCTTAATGACCAGAAGCTTGATAATAAAGAATTGTGCGTTGGAAAAGCTCAAAAGAAAATCTGGTATTGAAAGATGGATTGAGCAAAATATGAAGGAAGTTGTGGACAAATCTCAAGGACTAAACCTGTATTCAAAGAATCTAGATGATTCAGTATCTGCTGAAATCATTAGCAATTACCCTGCTCCTTACTTATCTTAAATCCTTACAGAAGAACTTTCCTCATTATCATTTGATCTTAGAAAATTCTAAGATATCATCGTATCTTTCGTCATAAATATCCTCGATGTTTCTGAAGATATCTTCATAACTATTCTTGTCCGCAGTAAATTATCTCTTTGTGATATCTTTGTTACATAATAAAGGAAACTGTTTTAGTTTCTATATTATGTAAAATTCAAGTTTAAATTATAAATATTTTGAAGAAGTGTTGGGAATTGAAGCATGAGTTAGTATAATATAATGACGTCAGGCCAACGTGATTATATTACAGTAAGTCATGCTAAATTTTTAATGGACGATGATGATTCATAGACTTATTAATCATCATTTGCCATGTTACACGACTCTTACATTCTACTTAATCTCTGAACATATCAAGAACATATATTCTTGATAGTTCTATCCTCAGTAATTCTTGTAATATAACAAATTAAATCATGATATTACGTTCCTTCCTGCTTAGAACATTATGTTCATTCGAAACTTCATACCTACAAATTTTGGACCATTACTCGCTTTACTTAGAGTCGAGAGGAGAATAAAAAGGCAAAGAGCTTCGACAAATAAGGGAAAATATAAAGCCCGATAATAATACTGAAATTACAAACCGTGTATGTCAATGCGTATAGCAATATAAAGACACGAGAGAACTAAAAACATGATAAATCCTAGAGCATAATAGAAGTAAACACACTCCTCTGGTGGGAGTTGGAAAAGAAGGAAGATTGTGGCGATAACCAATATAAGGTCAAGAACAAGAACTGGATTGAGCATATTAAGAAATCTTTTGGAAGTATGAATTGAGGAAGAAAGTATAGAAGTGGCGAAGATAATGAAACGGAAGAAGCTAATTTATAGCGAAATTCTAGACACAGCAATCGAGACAATTCACCGCATTTAATTAAAGAAAATCCTAATTTTCTTAATTACCGGAGAATCAAATCTTATAAAGATTATAAAGATTTCTTTAAATCCCTTGAATTCCGAAAATCAACTTTAACCATATCAAAAGTTAAGGTGAACATTTAATTTCCTCATTTCACTCTTTTGTGATAGTTTCATTTATACTCTTTCTATAATCGAATCGTTTTATCCATATTATTTAATGTCGATAAAACTCTATTTTTCAACTCATATTCATCATTCTTGTTGTAAAGAATGACGATCTCTATCAAATTTCATGATTATGATTTTCATGAACTCCTCTATATTTTGTCTACCCTAATATTGTGGCATAAACGCTCAAGGTTTAAATAAGCTCACTATTATTCATCACACATTTCATGGATATTGAAATGTTTGTATAACGTCATCATCTCTTTCTGAGGAAAACCTAATCAATGACACTCTTGTTAAATCCTTTAGATAACCTCTGCATTAATAATAAAATGCACTTCGTAGAATTTATGGATCGTAAGATTTAAATGCTAGAAACAAAACAATATCCTATTAATTGGAATTCACGAAAGGCGCCGAGCATACCTGGGAATGTGAAGACCGAATAAAATGAAAATATCCTCACCTGTTTACAAACAACGCCGCCTGATGGCAACAACTAAATTTCGGGACGAAATTTCTATTAACAGGGGGATACTGTGACAACTCGTAAATTTCCGGCAAAATTTAAACAAAAATATTTATATAATTTTATTTAACCTTGACTAATTCCGACGATTCACGAATAATTATTTGTAAATAATTACGCATTAATTTGATATATTAATATTATTATTATTAATATCCTTTTTAAACAAGATATCAATAGTTAATATCTTTATTATCAGTATTGTTATTATGAATAAAAAAATATTGACAAATATTCTTGGAAAAGTAGTAAATCAATTTGTTTATTTTAAAAAAATATATATATAAAAAAAAATCCTTAAAATAAAGGATTTTTTTAATAAAATAAATAAATAAATAAATAAATTACTTTTTAATTAAAAATTATAAAGGAAAACTACTTTTATTATTTTATTTTGTGCATTATCCCATAACCTAACATTTAATACTTTTGAATTTTAAAATCCCATTAAAAATTAAAATATTTCTTTTTCTTTTAATTATTTTTTTCTTTTTACCTAATTTTTTCAAGCATAAATACCCCTCGTTTCTCATTCAAACTCACACCAAAATTTCTCTCATTCTCTCTTTGAAAAATTACTACTAGTTGATATCCAGATCACTTACTTGCTTTACTTTCCTTCTTGCGTGGAATACTTCAACTGCTATTTAATGTGAGTTTCATATGATCCCTTTTACTCTTTACATTTTTGGGCTGAGAATACATGCGCAACTTTTATAACTATTTTACACGTATCAACTATTGAACTGTGATATGTTGGGCTATGACCAGCAAGTCCCCAACCGACAAGTATAAACGATAACCTGTACGGGGCAAAATTGAAAGTCTAGTCTAAATATCAGTACCAACTATTAAACTGTGATATGTTGGGCTATGACCAGCAAGTCCCCAACCGACAAGTATAAAAGATAACTTGTACGGGGTAAACTTGAAAGTCTAGTCTAAATATCAGTACCAACTGTTAAAACTATGCTATACCCGGCTATGTCCGACTAAGTCCCTACAGTTATATTTTTAATTGCTGCGGCATTCTTAATTATTGGGGATAGGCCTATCGAGAGTAACGTCCCTGATACATTTGACTAAGTATTTGTATTACTTGATAATGAAATTAAACGACAAGGACAGAACAACTTGTCACGGGGCAAACAACGTTTAGTCTAAATATCACGCACTGGCATAACTTTTTGATCCTGCGGGAGATCAAATTGACTGGATCTAAGTGATCTACTTATGAAAACAAATCTTGTGGTCACTATTACTGAAATCATTATTTATGACAAACCTATGAACTCACTCAACCTCGTGTTGACTTTTTAAGCATGTTTATTCTCAGGTACTTAAGTATTGCTTCCGCTGTATATCTGCTGATTTGATGATGATTGCTTGCTATACTCGGAGTCTTCATTACATATCATATCAATTAAAGACATTTAATGTTCTAAATACAATGTAATCTATTTATCTTTCGCTGCAAAACTCAATAAAACGTCTCATATAGAGTCGTTCTCGTTTATACAACTGTGATTTGATATAATTAGTCACAAATACCCCAGGCCCTATTTGGGGGTGTGACAATATTTGTTTAACTAAATGATAGTTTGTTAATTTTAATATAAAGATTTACAATTGGACGTCCCTATAAATAACCATATACACTCAATCGGACACGATGGGCGGGGTATTTATATGTACGAATAATCGTTCATTTAACCGGACACGGGAATGGATTAATAGCCACTAGAATTATTAAAACAGGGCTGAAATTATGTACAAGGACACTTGGCATAATTGTTAACAAAGTATTAAAACCTTGGGTTACACTCAGTCGACATCCTGGTGTAATTATTAAACAAAGTATTAAAATCTTATTACAGTTTAAGTCCCCAATTAGTTGGAATATTTGACTTTGGGTATAAGGATAATTTGACGAGGACACTCGCACTTTATATTTATGACTGATGGACTATTATGGACAAAAACTAGACGGACATATTAAATAATCCAGGACAAAGGACAATTAACCCATGGGCATAAAACTAAAATCAACACGTCAAACATCATGATTACGGAAGTTTAAATAAGCATAATTCTTTGATTTCATATTTAATTTCCTTTATTTTATATTTAATTGCACTTCTAATTATCGCATTTTTATTTATTGTTATTGTATTTAATTGCACTTTTAATTATCGTACTTTTTAATTATCGCAAGTTTATTTTATCGCACTTTTATTATTCGCAATTTCATTATCGTTATTTACTTTACGCTTTAAATTAAGTCTTTTATTTATTTAATATTTTACATTTGGTTTTAACTGCGACTAAAGTTTTAAAATCGACAAACCGGTCATTAAACGATAAAAACCCCCCTTTATAATAGTAATATTACTTATATATATATTTGTATTTTTATAAAATAAAACTAATATAGCGTTAAGCTTTGTTAAAAGATTCCCTGTAAAACGAACCGGACTTACTAAAAACTACACTACTGTACGATTAGGTACACTGCCTATAAGTATTGTAGCAAGGTTTAAGTATATCCATTCAATAAATAAATAAATATCTTGTGTAAAATTGTATCGTATTTAATAGTATTTCCTTGTAAAATTTAATAGTATTTTATACCCCTTAGCTTTAACATCAAGTATTTTTGGCGCCGCTGCCGGGGATCTTAAACGCCGAAAGCGCAACGCTAAATATTTAAAAAAAATAATTTATTTTTAGTTTACTTTTATAAAAAGACGCTTTTGTAAAAATACGTTTTAAATATTCGAAAACATAAAAACAAAAACAAAAATATAATATTTTTAAGAGTTTGTTAAATATTTAAGTTTTATAAAGTTTCTTTATTTTTATTTTATAAAAATATAAGTTTTATTTAAATATTTTGTTTTTATTTAAAACATAAAATCAAAAACCGAAAAAAATTTTATATATAAATCTAGTTTTAAGATTTTTATTTATAAAATTGTAACATATTTTTATTTCTATTCTAGTTTTTAAAATATAAGTTTTATTTAAATTATATAAATATTTTAATTAAATTAAAAACAGAAAAATAAAAAATATATATATAAATAAAATTACGTTGAACCTGTCAAACGAAGCAACCTGATCTGAAATTTAAAACCCTGCGACTCGCGGAGTTTTCCAGCCTCGGGCACCGCAAGTCACGGAGCAACCCTGACACGGGTACACAGGAACCCTAACATCATTAATTACGGGATAATTATTATTATTATTAATTCTAAACCCTAATTAGCGTATTTTTATTATAATATTTAGTTTTAATTAGTCTACTTTGTTTTATTTAATTTTATTTAGTTTAATTAAATTATAAAATAAATAATTTTATAAAATAAATAATATAAAAATAATATTTTTATAAAAATTGTACTTTTTACAACTTTTAGTATATTTTTATATTTTGTCCCTTTTTAATTGTTTTAGCGTAATATTTGTGTTTTTCGCTAGTTTTTAGTTTTAAACTTAATTTTTGCCATAGTTATTTTTATTTATAGATTTTTAGGCTTTGTCGTAAAATCCCTTAAGTGCTTTTTCTTTAGACTAAGATCTAGGTGCTTTAGAATTTTGCGACGCCTTTTTAAATTTTAGTGTTTTTTTTAAGTTATTGCCATTTGGGATATAGTTTTACTTGTAAGCTTTAATATTTTTAGACACCTTTTACCTATGTATCAATTATCATTCCAATTAGTAATCTCAATTTGCGATTATAATTTTAAGTTAGTGATAGTAATAAGGTTGGGTTAGTCGAGTGTTTTTAAGTTCTATAAGTCATTTCTTTTTATTTCTTATTTTCCGACGCCTTTTATTTTTCAACCCTTTTCTTTTTCTTTTTCGACGCACTCTTTTTCTTTCTTATTTCTCGCTATTCTAGTTTTAGGACATAGATTTTTTTTTCTACTTCTTATCTAAATTTCTTAAAATTACGAAAATTTATTTTAAGTGGTTAAATTGATAGACATCAAAATTTTCTGGTTCGTAGTAATAGTTGGATTTGTACGTGGACCGGGTTATTGGAGCCAAACAGTCCTCAATTATATTGAGACCAAACGAATCCTGCCCCTCTGCTGCATCTTTTGGCTATTCGAAACGTGGGCAAAATCAGAAAAGTCTATTAATTGGATAACTTATATAATTTTTCTTTCCTTTTTAAAAACTAATAGGATATTCAATGAATGCACCGAGCAAGACGTTCACCACCTTTTTTACGTTCACCACCTGTAACTAGATCAAGACATTTAGCAAATATTACCGCCGTTGATTTTTCTTTAGAATCGTCATCCAGTCGACCAAGTACTCCAATTCAAATTTCCGATAATCCATTTTTTGAACCCGACCTCACAATTGAGAATCCGGAGAATATTCAGGGACGATTCATAGATCCTGAACCATTAAATTTTCCTCCGAAACCACCAATCATTCAAACAGAGATTGTTGAGGAACGAACCATTAAATCAGAATCCTCTAGTGATTCCGATTCAACAAATTCAATTATGGATAATCTAGAACCTTTAAGTATGGAAGACCGAATGAGAGCTAAACGTACTGGCCAAGGTCACGCAATTACTCATCCAGACATTAATGAGCCAGATTATGAAATCAAAGGACAAATTCTACACATGGTGACTAATCAATGCCAATTTAGTGGTGCGCCGAAGGAATATTAATAAAGTATTAAACGTATAATACTTTACACGAACGTATTTGTTTCAATATGATTTTCGACGAATTTAAAAAAAATAATATATATTAAATGATTGAATTATCAGAAACATTGAATTATGATTACAAGTCTCTGTTGAGAGGTCCACTATGATTTGAGAAAATCTATTCCTCTTAACGATATTCAAAATAATTTGTAAAGCTATTTATAAATAAAAACAAAAAGTATCATTTACGAAAGTTAGACAAAAGTTAGTGGAGAATTGGTTTCCATAATATTCTATTAATCTATTTTCAAACGTACAAAGACGTTTTCAGTTTAAAAAGAACTTTATTATTAAAACGTATATAACTTTTATAAATATCTAGAATCACTTTTGACAACTCATTACTTAACCAGTATAATAAATATAACGATATTTATATTTTATTTCATTAAATATATATAACGATTTAAATTAATATTATATATATTTATACGCGTATTATACATACATAGTTTTTATACTTTTACTATACTTTAACTTTACCTTTACTTTACTTTTACTTTACTTTAACTTTAATAATTCACTTTAATAATTCATACTTTAATAATTCACTTTAATAATTCATACTTTAATAATTCACTTTAATAATTCATACTTTAATAATTCACTTTAATAATTCATACTTTAATAATTCACTTTAATAATTCATACTTTAATAATTCACTTTAATAATTCATACTTTAATAATTCACTTTAATAATTAAACCTATTGAATTCTATTTATATAAATTAATTGAGAGAGTTTAGAGAAATATATTTTCAAGTTTCTCTGAAATAATTAAACCTATTGAATTCTATTTATAATAGATTTTTGAATTATTAAAATGAATTATTAAAGTATGAATTATTAAAGTGAATTATTAAAGTATGAATTATTAAAGTGAATTATTAAAGTATGAATTATTAAAGTGAATTATTAAAGTATGAATTATTAAAGTGAATTATTAAAGTGAATTATTAAAGTTAAAGTAAAGTAAAAGTAAAGTAAAAGGTAAAGTTAAAGTATAGTAAAAGTATAAAAACTATGTATGTATAATACGCGTATAAATATATATAATATTAATTTAAATCGTTATATATATTTAATGAAATAAAATATAAATATCGTTATATTTATTATACTGGTTAAGTAATGAGTTGTCAAAAGTGATTCTAGATATTTATAAAAGTTATATACATTTTAATAATAAAGTTCTTTTTAAACTGAAAACGTCTTTGTACGTTTAAAAATAGATTAATAGAATATTATGGAAACTAATTCTCCACTAACTTTTGTCTAACTTTCGTAAATGACACTTTTTGTTTTTATTTATAAATAGCTTTACAAATTATTCTGAATATCGTTAAGAGGAATAGATTTTCTCAAATCATAGTGGACATCTCAACAGAGACTTGTAATCATAATTCAATGTTTCTGATAATTCAATCATTTAATATATATTATTTTTTTTTAAATTCGTCAAAAATCATATTGAAACAAATACGTTAGTGTAAAGTATTATACGTTTAATACTTTATTAATATTCTCAAGTTATAATATATATATACATATACATATCTATTTATATATAACGGTTCGTGAATCGTCAGAATTTGGTCGAGGTTATAATGAATGTATGAACACAGTTTAAAATTCTTAAGATTTAACTTAACAAACTTTGCTTATCGTGTCAGAATAATATAAAGATTAAAGTTTAAATTTGGTCGGAAATTTCTGGGTCGTCACAGTACCTACCCGTTAAAGAAATTTCGTCCCCGAAATTTGATAGAGGTCGTCATGACTAACAATGAGAATGTTATTATAACGATTATAGAGTTTTATCATGTTCAAGAAGAATGGATAAAATAATTCGATTACTCGAAGCGTGTGAGTGAAGTTATCGTAAATGAATGAAATAAGATAATAGTGATTCGTCGTATCTTTTGACGTCATCACGATTGATCTCTGAAAAGAAAATCTTTGTAATCTATATTAGATTTGATTATTCGACGATTAAGGAAATTATGATCCTCTTCGAATTAATGCGATAATCCATTTTGATTTCTCTGTCGGATATTTCACTATAAATCCACCTCATTTGTTTTCTTACAACTCACACCTTCTCAACTCATATTTTAAAGTATTTGTCAATATGCTTCATCCAGTGTTGATTCTTGATATACTCCTCACTTTCATATCTGTCGCTCTTCTTTTTCATCTGCCTCCTAAAGAATCTATTTACTTCTACTATACTCTTGGTTTTATAGTGTTTTTAGTTCTCCCGTGTCTTTATATTGCTATATGCATTGATATATACGGTTTGTGATTTCTGGGTTGTTGTTGGGTTTTATATCTTCCCTTATATTTCAAAGTCCTTGCTTCTTCTATAATCATCGTCATCCACGGTTAATGCTGTCTTCTATTTGCTATGATTTATACTCCCATTTCTAGTTCGGAGCTTTATCCTTTCGTTTCTTCTTCTTGCGATTAAGCACCACTTGTAATGGTCCAGAATTCGCAGATATAAATTTTGGAATGAACATTGTTAATGTTCTAGGAGGGAAATTGTAATGGCACGATCTTGACTTGTCAAATTACCAGAATACCTCGGAAAAGGCCGAATCATCAAGAAATATTTTCTTGATATTTAGAGATCAAAGAGAATACAAGAGTCGTGTAACATAGCACATAATGATGTTATGATCTGTGAATCATCATGTTCCATTTAGAAACTCATCATGAATTACTGTAATATAATCACGTTGATCAAGTGTCATTATATTATACTAACTCATGCTTCAGCTCCCAACACTTCTTCAAGAATATTCCTATTTTAAACTCGAATGTTTCAGAATTTAGAAACTAAAATATTTTCTTTTATGATATAATACAAATAGCACGAAGAGGTAAATGATTTTAGATAAGAATAATTATAAAAATATCTTCAAAAGTATGGATGATATTTATAATGAAAGATACGATGATATCTCAGAATGTCTAATATCAGAGGATGATGAATGATATTGTCCGCAGGGGTTTAGAGTCAGGAGCAAGGTATTCGTTAATGACTTCAACAAGTACTGAATCATTTGGATTCTTTGAAGGTAGGTTCAGCCTTTGTGATTTGTCCACAGCCTCCTTCATACTTTGCTCAATCCGTTTTCCAGTTCCAAAGCTTCTCTTTTTTTGAGCTTTGCCAATATACTATCCTTTATCATCCAACTTTTTACTGTTAAGGTCGTTTACAGTTTTTGCTGCTTCATCAGCATTTTTCAAAATTTCGAGAATTGGTTCGCAGTTTAGGGTGTTTTTCAGAAATATCTCATTCAAAGAATGTAAGTCTTGGAGGTAGACGTTGTGTGTATATGTAATTTTTGATGTAGACATGCTGCGAGGTTTCAAAATACTGATTGCTGATTCTCAATAATTGGTATGGCAATTCTTGTTATAAGGTACGAATGAGTATATGATAGGGTTTCGATAATTATAATGATTTTTTTTTTGGAAAGTCAAAGATCAATGAAGTTGCTGGTAAGTTTATTGCTAATGCGGTGAATATAAACGATTCCCCGATAACGTTGGCGAAAGGGCAACGTATCTATCCAGGTTATAATAAGACTGTTTTGATTAAGAAGTCGAAGTTGACTTGCTGGAGCTGTGACAAAAGTGTCTATTTTGAAACGGAATTGAAAAGTTATTTTAGCTAGTAAATGCCAAAGGGTCTAACACGGATACGTGTCGAACAATGACTTGGGTTTTGAGAGTTTTTCAGGTGTATAACTGTGGGTAACATGTGGTTGGATCATCATCTCAATTGTTCCTTACTTGAAGTGTCTTCAGGAATTTCGAAGGGTTTGAGCGCATATTGTAATCGTTAATACATATGATGTTCTAACACAGTTTTGAAGTCAAAGTATAGTTTTGAAAGATATATGAATCTAAGAGTGATGATACTGGTTATATTTCAAATTGAATTATGTGATTTTAAAATCAGAATATGTAATTGAATTTGAATGAGTATGATTGTTTTGATTTATATGAAAGAATGGATATTGTTGTGAAAGTAGGGAGTATAGTTGATGATTGCTGAATCAGTTTCGAAAAATGTAATATATTAATTGTGAATTTATATATCTCTCGGATATTACCTACCCGTTAAAAAAATTTCACAATTAATATTTTGTACAAAAGAAGTTTATTACAGTCTTTATGAAAATATATGTGTATATTTTCTTTAGATGTAATATAGATTTAATGAGTTAATATTAAATTAAACTCATTTGTTTTATGGTTGGAACTAGAATTGAGTAATCCCTAAAACTTTATAAATTGCATAAGTATTTCTTCAATAATATTGAAATTATGAATCATTACTTTGTTATTTGTTGGTTTTCGTGAAATTCTTGTGAACTTCGCAAGGTACGAATGATGTTATTTGAAAAGTTTCGAGTACATCGATGATGAAAGTGTAAAATCAAACATATATTCGAATAATACACTTGATTTATTATGAATTGGATTTTTTTATTGAATTGAGACAGAGATTGTAATTAATGATGGTTAAGTTGCGGACGAAGGACGTACATCATTGCATATTTGTAATATGAATTAACTGAGTAGTTAAGATTCACACATAATAGCTTAGTACGGAAAGATTTATTATGGTTTAAAAATTTATACATATAAATCTTTCGATTGGAAATGAGTTAATACTTCATAACTCGTTGATACAATATATTTGTTGTTGATTCGTAATGATGTCCACAATGATTCTTGAACTGACAGAGTTTGTGATGTTACAGGTGCTGTTGATTCTGACGATACTGACGGCACTGACTGTGTTGATGATGCTACGGTTCTGTTGATGCTGTTCGTAAAACAATTCTAACTTGTAAATCGTACACCATTTTCGATCAAAGTTTCTACTCTACCATCTCCGTTCACTCATCCGATTTACGGTCAGAATTAAATAATCTCTAAGATTTTGGAGATTACATAACTGCCGCAGAGATATCTCTTCAATGAAGTTTATGAATTAATACTTCATCGTTTGTTGTTGTTGATATTCCTAGATATTTACAGGGCGTATGACGTTGATGTTTGAGATACATATTGTGATGTTGCGGTGTGGGATGTGGATGTTGTTGTTGGTGGTGGTGATGGTACTGTTGGTGTTGCTGATAGTGGTACTGTTTATGCTGCTGCTGCTGGTGTTTGTAACCTTTGCACCATATTCTCCAAAGCCACTACCGGAGCGCGAAGCTCGTTGACTTCTTCTATTACACCGGGGTGATTGTCGGTTCGGACGAGCGGATAAATAAAATCTAGAATTTGGTGTAGTATGTAATCGTGACGAGATACTCTAGAAATAAGAGAGAAAATGGTGTTTCGGATAGGTTCGCCGGTAAGTGCTTCAGGTTCTTCGCCAAGAGGGCAATGTGGTGGATGGAAGGGATCACCTTCTTCTTGTCTCCAATGATTAAGGAGGCTACGAACCCATCCCCAATTCATCCAGAATAGATGATGACTAATTGGTTGATCCATTCCGGTCACACTACTTTCGGAACTTGAGTGGGATTCCATTTCGGAATCCTAGGGACTTGAACTAATGACGAATTCCATTTCATACAATTGAATAAAGAATTTTTCGATATGAAATGATTTTCCGGCTATCGGGTGGTATTATAATTATATACAGCAAAAGGTTTCGTAGATTACGGAGGAATTTACGGAATATGTCAGGCAGAGTTTACAGTAACAGATACTCTAAGATATGAATTAGCAGATACGCTAAGATATGAATTTTGTCTATACACTATTCATGCAATCAATGCAATAAGATGCGTCTAGACTAAGAATGATAAGCAGGTAATTTCCGACAAGAATGATGAGCAAAACTTTTGAAATGCAGACACGGTCGAAGTCCAGACTCACTAATGCATCCTAACGACTATCAGTTAGACACACTAATGCAGACCTGGTTCGCTAAGACCATCGCTCTGATACCAACTGAAAGGACCCGTTCATATACATTATAAACGATTCACAATAGTTGATTACATCGCGAGGTATTTGGCCTCTATATGATACATTTTACAAACATTGCATTCGTTTTTAAAAGACAAACTTTCTTTACAACGAAAGTTGACGGCATGCACACCATTTCATAATACATCCAACTATAATTGGCTTAATAATAATCTTGATGAACTCAATGACTCGAATGCAACGTCTTTCAAAATATGCCATAAATGACTCCAAGTAATATCCTTAAAATGAGCTAATGCACAGCGGAAGATTTCTTTAATACCTGAGAATAAACATGTTTAAAGTGTCAACCAAAAGGTTGGTGAGTTCATAGGTTTATCATAACAATCATTTCAATATATTAATAGACCACAAGATTTCCGTTTATAAATATATGTACACTCGCAAGTGTATAAAAGTATTCTATAAGTTGTAGGCACTCGGTAACAAGCCTTAACGTTCATGTTTTACCCTCTGAAGTACACCAGATCAGGTGTGTTTAAAATAACCTCGAAGTACTAAAGCATCCCATAGTCAGGATGGGGTTTGTCAGGCCCAATAGATCTATCTTTAGGATTCGCGCCTACCGTACATAGACAAGTAGTTTAATGTTACCAAACTAAGGGTATATTTCTGGTTTAAACCCACATAGAATTAGTTTTAGTACTTGTGCCTATTTCGTAAAACATTTATAAAACAACGCATGTATTCTCAGCCCAAAAATATATATAAAAAGGGATTAATGAAACTCACAATACTGTATTTCGTAGTAAAAATACATATAACGTCATTTAACAAGTGCAAGGTTGGCCTCGGATTCACGAACGTATCAATATTGCAGGAAAGTACGTAGACGCAACGGAGATGATAAACACTAGATTGACTTCACGAGCATACCCATGAACCATACCCATCACCTCCATAGCTATAACCCATAATTTCCTTAGCTTCGACTCATTAAAAAAAAAACTATTTTGAAATCACTCGGACAGCACTCCGTCGTAATATTTTATGTATACTAATAATATCTTGAAATAATACAGAGCAAATATATATATATATATATATATATATATATATATAAATCGATTGAGAGAGTTTAGAGAAATATATTTTCAAGTTTCTCTGAAATAATGAAACCTATTGAATTCTATTTATAATAGATTTTTGAATTATTAAAGTGAATTATTAAAGTATGAATTATTAAAGTGAATTATTAAAGTATTAATTATTAAAGTGAATTATTAAAGTATGAATTATTAAAGTGAATTATTAAAGTATGAATTATTAAAGTTAAAGTAAAGTAAAAGTAAAGTAAAGGTAAAGTTAAAGTATAGTAAAAGTATAAAAACTATGTATGTATAATACGCGTATAAATATATATAATATTAATTTAAATCGTTATATATATTTAATAAAATAAAATATAAATATCGTTATATTTATTATACTGGTTAAGTAATGAGTTGTCAAAAGTGATTCTAGATATTTATAAAAGTTATATACGTTTTAATAATAAAGTTCTTTTTAAACTGAAAACGTCTTTGTACGTTTGAAAATAGATTAATAGAATATTATGGAAACCAATTCTCCACTAACTTTTGTCTAACTTTCGTAAATGACACTTTTTGTTTTTATTTATAAATAGCTTTACAAATTATTCTGAATATCGTTAAGAGGAATAGATTTTCTCAAATCATAGTGGACCTCTCAACAGAGACTTGTAATCATAATTCAATGTTTCTGATAATTCAATCATTTAATATATATTATTTTTTTTAAATTCGACGAAAATCATATTGAAACAAATACGTTCGTGTAAAGTATTATACGTTTAATACTTTATTAATATTCTCAAGTTATAATATATATATATGCATATACATATCTATTTATATATAACGGTTCGTGAATCGTCGGAATTTGGTCGAGGTTATAATGAATGTATGAACACAGTTTAAAATTCTTAAGATTTAACTTAACAAACTTTGCTTATCGTGTCGGAATAATATAAAGATTAAAGTTTAAATTTGGTCGGAAATTTCCGGGTCGTCACACTTTAATAGGATCTGCATTCTATTTAAAATAAGAGAAGTTGAGGATGAACAGATATATCTCATGTTATTTCCCTGGACTTTAAAGGGAGAAGCCAAAGATTGGTTGGAATCGTTACCTGAAGGGGCGATTGATACATGAGACGTTTTAGTTGAAAAATTTCTTAAACAATTCTTTCCGGAATCTAAAGCCGTAAGACTTCAAGGAGAAATTGTTACGTTCACACAGAAACCGAATGAAACTCTATATGAGGCGTGGACAAGATTTGGAAAGTTATTAAGAGGATTTCCGCAACATGGTTTAGACACCTGTCAAATAGTACAAATATTCTACCAAGGATGCGACATCACTACAAGAAAAGACATCGATATAGTAGCTGGTGGTTCCATTATGAAGAAAACCGAAACTGATGCTTATAAAATTATTGATAACACTGCTTCCCACTCACATGAGTGGCACCAAGAAAAAGATATCGTTAGATCATCTAAAGCAGCTAGAGCCGATTCTAGCCATGACTTAGATTCTATTTCTGCAAAGATAGATGCTGTCGAGAGACGAATGGAAAAGATGACTAAGGATATTCACTCAATACGAATTAGTTGTGAGCAGTGTGGAGGACCACATTTGACAAAAGATTGTCTCAGTATTGAATTAACAATGGAAAAAAGAGAGAATATTTCATACATAAACCAAAGGCCTGGAAATAATTATCAGAATAATTATCAACCGCCAAGACCGATCTACAATCAAAACCAGAATTATAATCGAAATATTCCATACAACAACCAACAAGGTCCTAGCAATCAACAAGTATCTAACAATACTTACAACCAGCAAAGACCTAATTTTCAAAACAAACCACCACAAACCGATGATAAAAAGCCGAATTTAGAAGATATGATGACGAAGCTAGTTGAAACTCAAACGCAGTTTTTCACATCTCAAAAACAAACTAATGAACAAAATGCTCAAGCATTTAGAAATCAACAAGCTTCTATTCAAAACTTGGAACAAGAAGTAAGTAACCTAGCAAGGTTAATATGTGAAAGAAAACTGGGAAGTTTACCTAGTGATACAAATGAAAACCCCCGGAATGAAACAGCTAAAGCCATTACCACAAGAAGTGGTACAACACTTAAACCCCCTGAAATACCTGTAACTTCTGATGAAGCTATTCCTACTCCACAAGAACCACAACCTGATCAAGATAAGGAAAAAGAACTGGTAGTTGAAAAGGTTAATGAAGATAACACAGTTAAGGCTAAACCTTATGTTAAACCATACCAACCACCACTTCCTTACCCGAGTAAAATAAAGAAAGAGAAACTTGAAGCCGAGCAATCCAAATTCTTGGATATGTTTAAACAGATAAATGTAAATCTTCCTTTCATTGATGTGATTTCAGGAATGCCTAGATATGCTAAATTCTTGAAAGATCTGATCACGAATAGAAAGAAAATGGAAAAACTCTCGGCTGTTACTATGAACGCTAATTGTTCAGCAGTGCTATTGAATAAGATACCAGAAAAATTATCTGATCCAGGAAGTTTCACAATTCCATATTTTCTGGGTAGTCTTAGTTCAATAGAAGCATTGGCAGACTTAGGTGCTAGTATAAATTTAATGCCGTATTCACTATACGCTAAACTAGACCTTGGAGAATTGAAACCAACAAGAATAAGCATACAACTAGCCGATCGATCAATAAAATATCCTAGAGGGATAATGGAGAACATGCTAGTTAAAGTTGGTACTTTAGTATTTCCAGTAGATTTTGTTGTTCTGGACATGGAAGAAGATTCTCAAGTTCCTCTCATATTAGGAAGACCATTCTTAAACACGGCTAAAGCAATGATAGACGTGTTTGGTAAGAAATTGACCCTAAGTATAGAGGACGAGAGTGTTACCTTTTCAGTTGATAGAGCAATGCAACAACCGCAATCTGCAGATGATACATGTTATTATATTCAAACTATAGATTCATATGCAGAATTGTTAGAAGAATTTCCAGAATTACAAGGAACAGGAGAATGTTCTTTAGGAGAAGGAACTGAACCAATTGATGAAGTTGAAATGTTAGCTACACTTATAGCTAATGGATATGAACCAACAACAGAAGAAATTCAAATGCTAAAAGAAGAAGACAGATATCGATATAAATCATCGATAGAAGAACCACCGAAATTAGAGTTAAAGCCACTTCCAAACCATTTGGAATACGCTTATTTACATGGTGAATCTGAATTACTTGTAATAATATCGTCTTCTCTTACTGAAAATGAGAAATCACAACTCATTTCTGTGTTGAAAGCTCATAAACCAGCCATTGCATGGAAGATTCATGATATTAAAGGAATAAGTCCTTCGTATTGCACACATAAAATCCTTATGGAAGAAGGTCAGAAAACGTATGTGCAACGCCAACGAAGACTAAATCCGAATATGCAAGATGTTGTTAAAAAAGAAATAATTAAACTGCTAGATGCAGGTTTAATTTATCCAATTTCTGATAGCCCATGGGTAAGCCCAGTTCAATGCGTGCCTAAGAAGGGTGGCATGAATGTCATTACAAATGAAAAAAATGAGCTTATTCCTGCTAGGACTGTAACAGGATGGCGTGTTTGTATTGATTATAGAAAATTAAATGACGCCACCAGAAAAGATCACTTTCCCTTACCTTTCATTGATCAAATGTTGGAAAGGCTAGCCGGAAATAGTTACTATTGTTTTCTTGATGGATTTTCCGGATATTTTCAAATTCCAATAGCCCCCGAAGATCAAGAGAAAACCACGTTCACGTGCCCTTATGGTACTTTTGCTTACAAACGCATGCCATTTGGACTTTGCAACGCCCCTGCAACCTTTCAAAGGACATGATAGAAGAATGCATGGAAGTTTTCATGGATGACTTTTCAGTCTTCGGTGATACATTTGAATCATGTCTAGCTAATCTTGAACGAATGCTGATTAGATGCGAACAATCAAATCTAGTACTTAATTGGGAGAAATGTCATTTCATGGTTAAAGAAGGCATCGTTCTTGGATATAAAATTTTAAAAAAAGGAATTGAAGTGGATAGAGCTAAAGTAGATGTAATTGCTAAACTTCCACATCCCACCAATGTTAGAGGAGTTAGGAGTTTTCTAGGGCATGCCGGTTTTTACCGACGTTTCATAAAAGATTTTTCTAAAATTGCCACTCCTATGAATAAACTCCTAGAAAAGGATGCTCCATTCATCTTTTCAGATGAATGTATCAAATCTTTTAATATTCTTAAAGAGAAACTTACTAATGCGCCGATCATGATAACACCAAATTGGAATCTATCGTTTGAACTAATGTGCGATGCAAGTGATTTTGCAATGGGAGCCGTTTTAGGACAAAGGATTGAAAAACGATTTCAACCTATATATTATGCTAGTAAGACATTACAAGGAGCACAAACAAATTATACAACTACTAAAAAAGAACTCCTTGCTATTGTCTTTGCTTTTGACAAATTTCGTTCATATCTCGTTCTAGCAAAAACGGTGGTCTATACCGACCATTCTGCTCTTAGATACCTATTTTCGAAACAAGATGCCAAACCAAGATTAATCCGTTGGATCTTACTCTTACAAGAGTTCGATATTGAAATCCGACATAAAAGAGGAGCATAAAATCTCGCCGCTGATCATCTTTCTCGTCTTGAAAATCCCGAATTAGAAGTTCTAAATGAATCGGCCATACAAGACAACTTTCCTGATGAATATCTATTGAAGATAGATTATACTGAAATTCCATGGTTTGCAGACTATGCAAACTACTTAGTATGTGGATTCCTTGAAAAAGGATTATCGTACCAAAAATGAAAGAAATTCTTCAGTGATATAAAACACTATTTTTGGGAAGATCCACATCTATTTAAAAGTTGTCCAGATGGAATAATACGCCGATGTGTATTCGGAGATGAAGCTAGTAAAATTTTAAACCATTGTCACACAGGACCAACAGGAGGGCATTATGGGCCTCAACTAACAGCAAGAAAAGTTTATGATGCTGGATTCTATTGGCCTACAATTTACAAAGACGAACACCTTCTTTGCAAATCCTGTGATGCTTGTCAAAGGGCCGGAAAAATAAGTCAACGTGATGAAATGCCACAAAATGTCATTCAAGTATGTGAAGTATTTGACATTTGGGGTATTGACTTTATGGGTCCATTTCTAAAATCTCATAATAATCTCTATATTCTCGTAGCCATTGATTATGTATCTAAATGGGCGGAAGCACAAGCTCTCCCAACTAACGATGCACGAGTTGTAGTCAACTTTTTAAAACGTCTTTTTGCAAGGTTTGGAACACCGAAAGCTTTAATAAGTGATCGGGGAACTCATTTTTGTAATAATCAACTTGAGAAAGTTCTCAAAAGATATGGAGTAACTCATAAAATCTCCACCGCATATCATCCACAAACAAGTGGACAAGTTGAAAATACCAACCGAGCTTTAAAACGTATTCTAGAAAAAACCGTAGGATCAAATCCGAAGGAATGGTCCATTAAACTAGAGGATGCACTCTGGGCTTTTAGAACAGCCTACAAAACTCCAATTGGAACCACACCTTTTAAACTCGTCTACGAAAAAGCATGTCATCTTCCAGTAGAAATTGAACACAAAGCATTTTGGGCTTTGAAGACATGTAATCATGATTTACATGAAGCTGGACGTCTAAGGTTAAGTCAACTAAACGAATTAGAAGAATTAAGACAAGAAGCATACGAAAATTCGTTAATCTATAAAGAAAGAACGAAGAAATGGCATGATAAAAGAATCAGAAGTTTAAAAGAATTTAAAGAAGGAGATAGAGTTCTTCTTTTCAATTCACGATTCAAGCTATTTCCTGGAAAATTGAAATCAAGATGGTCTGGACCATTCATAGTCAAAAGAGTTTTCCCATACGGAACGATAGAATTAATAAATTCAAATGGGATTGAATTTAAGGTTAATGGTCACAGAGTTAAACAGTACATAGATAGTCCAATGGAAGTTGACAATGAAGTTAATCACAATTTTGATACCACAGCTAACTAAGTGTGGGGAGAATCAAGTCTTTTAAGGATTTTTTGTATTTCTGTTAGAGTTAGATTGTCTGTTTTCGTGTAGTTCTCGAAAATGGAACCCGAATGGTCTTTCCCTAGCAGACCCTAAAGAACTAGTCTTCTCCCCCCATTCTGAATTTTTATTTTTTTTAGGTTTTTACGAAATGAAGACTGCCTGTGAACTAAACCATGGTCTAATGCTACACGATTTGATCACTAAACGTAATAATGACACACTTCCGAGTGAAATAGTATCAGTAATCAGAGAAAGATTGGACGGAGTAAGAAAAGAATCCAGATGCGAAGATAATAAGTTAACATTTGGTAAAGAAAAATCAAAATCCGCAGCGAAAAGAAGAGCACGACACCTTGAAAGATGTCACAAAAGCGGAAAATGGTCACATGGAGGTAAATGTTCAAATAATCAAACCTATTCAAATACCGAATTTGTTACTTTATGCAGAGACGGACCGTTCATATGTTTAGAAGAAAAAACACTGAATGCTCGAGGTTACGCCTATGTAGCTATGGAAAACCATATATACCGACTATCTTATGAATGGGATAGATCATATATCTAAGAATACTATCTCACAGGTAAGTCTGTACAGTTTTTATTTTTTTTATTTTTATTTTTAACCTTTTGATAATAAACGCTAATTTGTTCGCTATAAAGTATTAAATTGGTATTGAATAAAATTAGGTTTGGCGACCGAAATTATTGATATCATACAAAAATTTATTACATCACTGCGAAATTTAACGTTTATTCTTAAGGTATAAATATCTTTAATCAATCAACCCAAAATATTTCAAAAATTCATCATGAGTTAAATTAGGTCATGGAACCGAAATTACTTTATCGAAAAAAGGGGCGTATATTTTTGATAATATTTGATTGATTAAAGTGGGATAAAAGCCAAAAAGATTTTTAATTTTACCATGTTTTAAAAAATTAATATATAAAAATTAAAATAATATTGTAAACTTTTTAAAATTAATATATTTAAAATTGTAAATATTTGAAAAATTAATCTTTTTAATATAAGTTTGTATGTTTAAAAACAAAAATATAATATAAGTTTGGTGTGAATTTTTAATTTTTATTATATGAATTCTTAATTTTATGCATTTTAAATTTAAGTTTGGTGTGAATTTAAAAACAAAAATTTACTTTATTTCGCTAAGTTAAAAATATGATTTTTAAAATTCGTCGTGAGTTGAAGACTAGGTCTTTGAACCGAAATTGCTTTACCCGAGGGAGGGACGAGAACTTTTATTATCATTATTTTTAAACTTATTGAATTAAAGTATGCCAAAAACATTAAAAAAAAAACCCAAAAATCTTAGCTTTTAAAACAATCGCTACAAAAAGACAAATTTTAAAATTTTGTCGAAGGACGGACTAGGACATCGATCCGAAACGACCTCGTCCTAAAACAAAGGAAAATAAAATTTTAAATTTATTTTATATTTGTTTTATAAGTTAAGGCTTACAAAAAAAAAAAAAAAAAAAAAAACACCGCGACTCGCGGTATTTGAAACTGCCAAACGCCGCGACTCGTGGAGAGACCAATATACAGAAAAAAATAAAATCGCTGGAACTGATCAGTCCACACAACACACACAAAAACTGCGAACAAAACACCCGAAAAACACACACTAAAACCTCCAAAAATCGAAAATTTTCACCGTTTTTCATCAAATCTTTTACTAAAATCATGTTGAGAAGGATGCTATCAAGGAATTACTCAAGAAAAACGGTAAATTTCTACACCTAAACACCATTTAATCCGAAAATTGGTGCTCTTGAGCAATTTTTTTCCCCAATTCGATTTTGATACTTTTTAGTGTAATTATGCTTAAATTGCTTATGTATTATGCTTGTATAACCTAGATTGATGCTATTTAACATGATTAGATGCCTTAAACTTCAAATTTTGAGTAATCTAGGGTTTGTGTTCTTGAGCGAATTTGGGGCTTTTTGATATAAACAGGTTATGGCCGATTTTTGTCATGAATTGTTGCTAAATTAAGTAGTGTAACATGTTTAGGTAGTTAAATGATCCAAACTTTGAGCCTAAGCATGATTTTGAGAATTAAAGTGGACTTTTTCAAGTCTAAAATTCATGAACTTGATTTTTGAGAGATAATGCCATTTGAAACTTGTTTAATTACTAGTAATGATTATTTTGACATGTTATTTGAGTTGAATGCTTATGAACTTGGTGAACATTTTCGTATATGCTTATTTGAAAAAGTGTAGATTTGATAAAAATATGAAAATGAGCTTATGTTTGATATAAATTGAACATGTCATTGTAATTATTTTAATTGATGATTTTGCTGACACTAATGCATATTTGGATGCACAAAAATTGTGTTTGATGTGTTTTGCAGACTGAAAGGGGTGAATCTTCATCCCAAGCTCGCAATGCTCCTGCTGAGAATACGGAACAACAGGAGGTGGATAACTACTACAAACAAGATATACCTCATCCAGTCATGACATTTTCAGATATGCACTTGGAAGATTTGCACCCGAACTTGAGATTTGACAGACGTTGGATAGATTATCCAAAATACCAAAGGGGTTTGCATACTCTTCATTCTAAAGCTGTTGAAGTACCTAGGGTAATAGAATGAGCACCGTTAGAAGCTGTAGAATTAGCCGGGGCAATTAGGGAATTACTTACACAGAGGTATGGTAATTCTACTTTTAACGATTGGGTACGTTTATTCAACATGCGTAGACCTGTATATAAAGTATGGTGTGAAGAATTATTGTGTAGTATAGAAATAAATGATCGGGTAGTTAGTTTAACCGATCGATCTTTTATTAGATTTTTGTTAGAAGGTTCGATGCGCCACATGTCTTTACTAGACATGGCTCAGGCTTTACGTATATATATGCCTGAGGAGTTAGCATCTGCCGATTGTAGAGGGTTGATACTAAATGGTAGAAAGATAGACGAAAATTTTGGTACGCATGGTGTATGGAGTCAAATGACTAGCCATCACTGATTTAAAGGGGGAAATTACTCTTATTTGGATATAGATAGAGCAGAGTTAAGAGTAATTCATAGGTTTTTAGCCAATTCAATTACACAACGAGGTAAGAACAAGGAAAAGGTAAATGAACAGGATTTGTTTTACCACATGTGTATTCGAGACCCACAAAGCGCTGTAAGTATACCTTATTGTGTGGGTTATTATTTATCAGCTATGGTTAGGGGGATGAGACCGCATAGCATAATAGGAAGTGGTATATTTATTACTTTGATTGCTGAATATCTCGGTGTGGATATAAGTCGGGGGGGATTATTAGTCGAAGAACCAGAACCCCGCAATACAATAGGTTTAAATGTATACCATGGTGCGAAGGTTTTGAAGAGGCGAAATAACGCCGCAGTACAATACCATGGTAGACATCCACAGGTTGAGAGAAACCAACAGCCAGGTAATGTGGGAGGAGGAAATGAAATGACAGAAATGCAAAGGTTTATAGCTTCACAAGAGTATGAAAATGATAGACATCGAGCATTTGAATATTGGCAAGTTCATCAAAACCAAATCATAGCTCATTGCCAACATGTAGGTAGAAACTATATTCCTACTCCATCGCCCGTATTTCCTCCCTGGTCTATAGAGATCCAACCACCGTATCCTACGTATAACCTAGCCGAAGCATTTTATAACACATATGGTTATGCATGGAACCCCTACTGGTATCAGTATCATCCCTAGTCTACTTATTTTTATTTATTTTATAATTTGTAAGGTTGATACATTTAATACTTATGTTGGAATTGTATTAGTTTTTATAATTTACAAATTTTTATTTTTAGATTTTAATAATGTTTGAATGTGGGGTAATATACCAAACTTCAAAAATATGTATATATGTTTGCAGTTTATCTTATGTACACAACAGGGTAAAACAACGCATTTTCAAAGACTGGCATTAAGTTCAGCAAAAGCAACTAATTTTGACGACAAGATGCAAAATAAATGTGATATAACAACAAGACGAAATGAACAAATGATATTCACCATTTATCATTCAGCAAACAAATGCCAATATGTTTGAAAACTTTGGTAAAATTTAATCATTTTCACACAAATCACCCTCAATAATTTAAATTGTTACTGATTTCTTGCAAATGAGGGCATTGCAAGATCTTAAGTGTGGGAAGGGGTTAAATTCTTTCGGATTTTAAAATTTTTACTTTATACACTTGGTTACCATTAGAAATACTAGTAAAGTAGTAGTTGTATTAGAATCTAGTGCTCTCTGATAATAAAGAACAGCCCTAATCTTATATACTGACTACCCAATTCTAGTAAAATTTTTCAAAATTTTCAATTAAATGAACTCAAAATCATGTTTATACATATTTATGAACGATAAAACTAGGTTTTAACACCGAAATTATTGTTACATCGGAAAGGACATAAATTGAGAAACAAACCAAAATGTTAAAATTCATTTAAAATGGAATAGAGGACAATAAAAAGGAAAATAAAAGCCAAGTGTGGGAAAATTTACCAAGATATTTTAAACATATGTCACATATTTCTGTAACAAATAACTGAAAATACTTTTGCTTTGGACTAAACTAAACTGTTTTACCCGATGAAAGAAAAGAAGAGATGGATCTACACGATGAATCAATTCCATCATTAAAAGGAAGTAAAGTCTTCCGAAAAAGAAACGCGCTTCTTGATTTAGGTCAGGAAGTTGTCGTCCAGACCAGCTGTAGGTTGACGAAAAATCTAGAAAAGTCATCACTAAAATCAACAGGAAATCCACGGACCTCAGCATAAAACAGGGTCGCCAAGTGGTCAGATTTATTCTAACCATGAGAAGGATTTATCTCATAAAATGGGGGGCACCGTGCAAATTAGCTGGATAAGACTAATGAATCAGATCCCCAGAAAGGATAATCTCCTTAAAGATTAAAAATCAGCTTTTAAGACTGATATTACTCAATCCTAGAGATTGACCTTAAAGATTGAGAATTACAAACTCATGAAATTCAATGATATCTAAACTCGAGCTTGAACGAGAAAATATTTTGATCAAAATTACAAACCGATTTGTTTTCTGAAAACCCATTTTCAATGCGTTCATTACCATTGAACGTAAAATCCTAGGAATTCACCTGGAATTCATTAGGTCACCTGAACCAAATCGGGTGTCAACCGTAAGAACGGTGGTTGCATTGCATGGTCAAAGACAGGACCTTGTGCCAGACCGAAAAATCATAAGGGTGAGCTTTACTATTGCTCCTACCAAGGATAGTAATTGCGTCCGACATGTTATAGACCATAATTAAAAGCATGTCAGGGGACATTGCCTTAACAATTGCTTGTTCAACGCTTTTCTTTACAACCGGACGGTAGTTTACCGAAAGGTAATATACGGAGCAAGTATACTGGACGTGTTGCTTTCCTAATACAAGGTTAGCAAGTGGGTGACACAAAACCGCAAGTTTTGAGCTAAAATTTTCAAACCTGAAACCCACCAAACCCACAAAAATATTTTGCAAACACCGGTGAAGGGTTATTCCGGAAAACTTATCTAGGGTAAAAGCTAGATTAAAATTTTCAAAAGATCAAATGTTTTCATAAAGATCCAATTTCCTTAATGGATCTAAATTTTATAGTCATGTGGGACTGTAAACCATATCGTTACTACAATTGTTTATACCGCCGTATAGAAATCACTGATGTACAAAGTGTGAAGAATAAAGAAGTGATTCTAGTATTTCAAGACTATATTGCTTGAGGACAAGCAACGCTCAAGTGTGGGAATATTTGATAATGCTAAAAACGAACATATATTTCATAGCATTATTCCTCAAGAAAGATAAGCTTTTAGTTGCAATTGTTCTATTTAAAAGTGATATTCGTTTAAATAATAAAAGGTGAAGACAAAAGACAGATTCGACGAATTGAAGACGCAAACGACCAAAAAGCTCAAAAGTACAAAATACAATCAAAGAGGTTCCAATTATTGATAAGAAACGTCTCAAAATTACAAGAGTACAAGATTCAAAACGCAAAGTACAAGATATAAAATAGTACGCAAGGACGTTCGAAAATCCGGAACCGAGACATGAGTCAACTCTCAACGCTCGAAGCAACGGACTAAAAATTACAAGTCAACTATGCATATAAATATAATATAATATTTATATAATTCTTATAATTATTTATATATTATATTTATATTTAAATCCGTCGGCAAGCTAGGAGCCAAGGCTTTGTGAGCTGGATTTGATATCTTCGCGACTCGCGGAGTTTGAGGAACGAGAGGGCCGCGACTCGCGGAGCCCCAAAAAATGAAACTGCCTATAAAAGCAAACGCAGTTTGATCGATCAAAATATCATAATATCTATCTCTCTCTCAATATATACGTAATATATATATATATATATATATATATATATATATATATATATATATATATATATATTTTAATTTTAATTTTAATTTTAATTTTAATTCTAATAATAAGGGTATGTTAGCGAATGTTGTAAGGGTGTAAGTCAAAATTCTGTCCGTGTAACGCTACGCTATTTTTAATCATTGTAAGTTATGTTCAACCTTTTTACATTAATGTCTCGTAGCTAAGTTATTATTATGCTTATTTAATCCGAAGTAATCATGATGTTGGGCTAAAAATTAAAATTGGGTAATTGGGCTTTGTACCATAATTGGGGTTTGGACAAAAGAACGACACTTGTGGAAATTAGACTATGGGCTATTAATGGGCTTTATATTTGTTTAACTAAATGATAGTTTGTTAATTTTAATATAAAGATTTACAATTGGACGTCCCTATAAATAACCATATACACTCAATCGGACACGATGGGCGGGGTATTTATATGTACGAATAATCGTTCATTTAACCAGACACGGGAATGGATTAATAGCCACTAGAATTATTAAAACAGGGGTGAAATTATGTACAAGGACACTTGGCATAATTGTTAACAAAGTATTAAAACCTTGGGTTACACTCAGTCGACATCCTGGTGTAATTATTAAACAAAGTATTAAAATCTTGTTACAGTTTAAGTCCCCAATTAGTTGGAATATTTGACTTCGGGTATAAGGATAATTTAACGAGGACACTCGCACTTTATATTTATGACTGATGGACTGTTATGGACAAAAACCAGACGGACATATTAAATAATCCAGGACAAAGGACAATTAACCCATGGGCATAAAACTAAAATCAACACGTCAAACATCATGATTACGGAAGTTTAAATAAGCATAATTCTTTTATTTCATATTTAATTTCCTTTATTTTATATTTAATTGCACTTCTAATTATCGCATTTTTATTTATTGTTATTGTATCTAATTGCACTTTTAATTATCGTACTTTTTAATTATCGCAAGTTTATTTTATCGCACTTTTATTATTCGCAATTTCATTATCGTTATTTACTTTACGCTTTAAATTAAGTCTTTTATTTATTTTATATTTTACATTTGGTTTTAACTGCGACTAAAGTTTTAAAATCGACAAACCGGCCATTAAACGGTAAAAACCCCCCTTTATAATAGTAATATTACTTATATATATTTGTATTTTTATAAAATAAAACTAATATAGCATTAAGCTTTGTTAAAAGATTCCCTGTGGAACGAACCGGACTTACTAAAAACTACACTACTGTACGATTTGGTACACTGCCTATAAGTGTTGTAGCAAGGTTTAAGTATATCCATTCAATAAATAAATAAATATCTTGTGTAAAATTGTATCGTATTTAATAGTATTTCCTTGTAAAATTTAATAGTATTTTATACCCCTTAGCTTTAACATCAACCACCACCGACAAATGTGAAAGGTGTAAGAAGTTTTCTGGGGCACGCTGGTTTTTACCGTCAGTTCATTAAAGATTTTTCTAAAATTACGACCCCGATGAACAAACTTCTTGAAAAAGACACTCCATTTGTCTTCACGAACGAGTGTCTTAACGCCTTTAACCTCCTTAAAGCAAAACTCACGCAATCACCCATTCTCATATCGCCGAATTGGTCAATTCCATTCGAACTTATGTGTGATGCAAGCGACTTTGCTATTGGTGCCGTCTTGGGGCAAAGAATTGAAAAACATTTTCAGCCCATTTATTATGCTAGCAAGACATTGCAAGGAGCCCAACTTAATTACACTACCACCGAGAAGGAACTCTTGGAAATTGTCTTTTTGTTTGATAAATTCCGATCCTATTTGGTACTAGCAAAGACGGTTGTCTATACAGACCATTCAGTATTAAAGTACTTGCTTACTAAGCAAGATGCTAAACCCCGATTAATACGTTGGGTCTTGCTTTTGCAAGAATTTGACATTGATATTAAAGACAAAAAGGGGGCCGAAAACCAAGCTGCCGATCACCTTTCCCGCCTTGAGAACCCGAATCTTGAGGTTCTCCATGAGACTGTTATCCAAGATAACTTTTCGGACGAAAATCTCATGAAAATTGAGAAAATTGATGATCCTTGGTTTGTTGACATAGCCAACTATCTTGCGGGTGGATTCCTAGAAACCGGTATGTCACATCAAAAACGAAAGAAATTTTTCAGTGACTTAAAATACTATTTTTGGGAAAACCCGTATCTCTTCAAACGGTGTCCCGATGGGATAATCCGTCGATGTGTCTCCGGAGAAGAATGCAATCAAATTCTTCTCCAATGTCATCTTGGTCCCACTGGTGGACATTTCGGACCCCAAATCACGGGGAGAAAAGTCTATGAGGCCGGTTTTTATTGGCCTACCATCTTTAAAGATGTCCACCGTATATGTAAATCATGCGATTCTTGCCAAAGGGCAGGAAAGATTAGTCAAAGAGACGAAATGCCTCAAAACATAATCCAAGTTTGTGAGGTTTTCGATATTTGGGGCATTGATTTCATGGGACCATTCCCAAAATCTCATTCCAACCAATACATACTCGTTGCCGTCGACTACATATTAAAATGGGCTGAGGCAAAGGCTCTCCCCACAAACGATGCACGAGTTGTTGTAACTTTTCTTAAAGAGCTTTTTGCCCGGTTCGGTACCCCAAAGGCTTTAATTAGTGATCGTGGTACCCATTTTTGCAACACTCAATTAGAAAAGGTGTTAAAACGATATGGGATAACCCATAAAATTTCTACATCTTATCACCCACAAACAAGTGGTCAAGTTGAAAATACGAATCGGGCACTTAAAAGGATCCTTGAGAAAATGGTTGGATCCAATCCTAAGGTGTGGTCAACGAAGCTTGACGATGCTTTGTGGGCATTTAGAACCGCCTACAAAACTCCTATTGGAACCACACCTTACCGCCTAGTCTATGGGAAGGCATGTCATCTCCATTTGGAGATAGAGCACAAATCACATTGGGCTCTTAAGACTTGTAATCTCGATCTTGAAGACGCGGGAAACCTTCATTTAAACCAACTAAATGAGTTGGATGAGTTGAGACATAACACCTATGAAAACTCGCTCATATACAAGGAAAAGACCAAAGGTTGGCACGATAACCGTCTTAAGAATCCGAAAGATTTTAAAGAAGGTGATCGTGTTTTGTTATTCAACTCACGATTTAAACTTTTCCCTAGAAAACTCAAGTCCTGATGGATGGGACCATTTGTTGTTAACAAGGTTTTTCCGTATGGAACGGTGGAATTACGGAATGCGAAGGGTGATACGTTTAAGGTAAACGGACACAGGGTCAAACTATATGTCGATGGACCCATGAACATTGAAGATGAGGTAAAACTCATTTTTAACCCCAAAGCTACCTAAGTTTGGGGGAAGAGTCGGGTGAAGCAACTTGTTTTTAAAACCTTCACAAATGTTAAAGATAGGTTTTTGTGTGAATTACATGATTTTGAGTGATTTTAATTTTTGTTGCATACCATTACGTTTACCAATCTGTTACCAACCTCCCTGTACTGACCAAACGCGAAAACAGCTGAAAAATAATAGTGCGCGCCGCGCACCCCTCAGATGTGCGCTCAGCGCACTTTGTAAAAACTGGGTCAGAAGGTTTTTTAGCTCGGATCACTAGTGCGTGCCGCGCATCCACAAATATGCGCTTGGCGCACTCTCTCAAAATTCTCAGATCAGCTTCAAATTTTTGTGGGGTCCACAATTTTATCTCCTCATTACCACCACACACTCGTTTTTCACTCACTCCTCACCTAAAATTGCAGATTCATTCTCTCTTTCACTCTAAAACACTCCAAACCCTAATTTCAATTCTTCTAATTTTAACCAAGTCTTCTCAAATCAAAGCCTAAATCAAGATGCCTAGGGTATGTTTGAAATGTCCCGTTCTTATTGATTAAAAACGTTCCATATTAATTGATTTTGTTGTAGGTTTTGACCTCTATATGAGACGTTTTTCAAAGGCTGCATTCATTTTTAAAACAAACCATAACCTTTATTTCATAGATAAAGGTTTTAAAAAGCTTTACGTAGATTATCAAATAATGATAATCTAAAATATCCTGTTTACACACGACCATTACATAATGGTTTACAATACAAATATGTTACAACAAAATAAGTTTCTTGAATGCAGTTTTTACACAATATCATACAAGCATGGACTCCAAATCTCGTCCTTATTTAAGTATGCGACAGCGGAAGCTCTTAATAATCACCTGAGAATAAACATGCTTAAAACGTCAACAAAAATGTTGGCGAGTTATAGGTTTAACCTATATATATCAAATCATAATAATAGACCACAAGATTTTATATTTCAATACACATCCCATACATAGAGATAAAAAATCATTCATATGGTGAACACCTGGTAACCGACATTAACAAGATGCATATATAAGAATATCCCCATCATTCCGGGACACCCTTCGGATATGATATAAATTTTGACGTACTAAAGCATCCGGTACTTTGGATGGGGTTTGTTAGGCCCAATAGATCTATCTTTAGGATTCGCGTCAATTAGGGTGTCTGTTCCCTAATTCTTAGATTACCAGACTTAATAAAAAAAGGGCATATTCGATTTCGATAATTCAACCATAGAATGTAGTTTCACGTACTTGTGTCTATTTTGTAAATCATTTATAAAACCTGCATGTATTCTCATCCCAAAAATATTAGATTTTAAAAGTGGGACTATAACTCACTTTCACAGATTTTTACTTCGTCGGGAAGTAAGACTTGGCCACTGGTTGATTCACGAACCTATAACAATATATACATATATATCAAAGTATGTTCAAAATATATTTACAACACTTTTAATATATTTTGATGTTTTAAGTTTATTAAGTCAGCTGTCCTCGTTAGTAACCTACAACTAGTTGTCCACAGTTAGATGTACAGAAATAAATCGATAAATATTATCTTGAATCAATCCACGACCCAGTGTATACGTATCTCAGTATTGATCACAACTCAAACTATATATATTTTGGAATCAACCTCAACCCTGTATAGCTAACTCCAACATTCACATATAGAGTGTCTATGGTTGTTCCGAAATATATATAGATGTGTCGACATGATAGGTCGAAACATTGTATACGTGTCTATGGTATCTCAAGATTACATAATATACAATACAAGTTGATTAAGTTATGGTTGGAATAGATTTGTTACCAATTTTCACGTAGCTAAAATGAGAAAAATTATCCAATCTTATTTTACCCATAACTTCTTCATTTTAAATCCGTTTTGAGTGAATCAAATTGCTATGGTTTCATATTGAACTTTATTTTATGAATCTTAACAGAAAAAGTATAGGTTTATAGTCGGAAAAATAAGTTACAAGTCATTTTTGTAAAGGTAGTCATTTCAGTCGAAAGAACGACGTCTAGATGACCATTTTAGAAAACATACTTCCACTTTGAGTTTAACCATAATTTTTGGATATAGTTTCATGTTCATAATAAAAATCATTTTCTCAGAATAACAACTTTTAAATCAAAGTTTATCATAGTTTTTAATTAACTAACCCAAAACAGCCCGCGGTGTTACTACGACGGCGTAAATCCGGTTTTACGGTGTTTTTCGTGTTTCCAAGTTTTAAATCATTAAGTTAGCATATCATATAGATATAGAACATGTGTTTAGTTGATTTTAAAAGTCAAGTTAGAAGGATTAACTTTTGTTTGCGAACAAGTTTAGAATTAACTAAACTATGTTCTAGTGATTACAAGTTTAAACCTTCGAATAAGATAGCTTTATATATATGAATCGAATGATGTTATGAACATCATTACTACCTTAAGTTCCTTGAATAAACCTACTGGAAAAGAAAAAAAAATGGATCGAGCTTCAACGGATCCTTGGATGGCTCGAAGTTCTTGAAGCAGAATCATGACACAAAAACAAGTTCAAGTAAGATCATCACTTGAAATAAGATTGTTATAGTTATAGAAATTGAACCAAAGTTTGAATATGATTATTACCTTGTATTAGAATGATAACCTACTATAAGAAACAAAGATTTCTTGAGGTTGGATGATCACCTTACGAGATTGGAAGTGAGCTAGCAAACTTGAAAGTATTCTTGATTTTATGTAACTAGAACTTGTAGAATATATGAAGAACACTTAGAACTTGAAGATAGAACTTGAGAGAGATAAATTAGATGAATAAAATTGAAGAATGAAAGTGTTTTTAGGTGTTTTTGGTCGTTGGTGTATGGATTAGATATAAAGGATATGTAATTTTGTTTTCATGTAAATAAGTCATGAATGATTACTCATATTTTTGTAATTTTATGAGATATTTCATGCTAGTTGCCAAATGATGGTTCCCACATGTGTTAGGTAACTCACATGGGCTGCTAAGAGCTGATCATTGGAGTGTATATACCAATAGTACATACATCTAAAAGCTGTGTATTGTACGAGTACGAATACGGGTGCATACGAGTAGAATTGTTGATGAAACTGAACGAGGATGTAATTGTAAGCATTTTTGTTAAGTAGAAGTATTTTGATAAGTGTATTGAAGTCTTTCAAAAGTGTATAAATACATATTAAAACACTACATGTATATACATTTTAACTGAGTCGTTAAGTCATCGTTAGTCGTTACATGTAAGTGTTGTTTTGAAACCTTTAGGTTAACGATCTTGTTAAATGTTGTTAACCCAATGTTTATAATATCAAATGAGATTTTAAATTATTATATTATCATGATATTATCATGTATGAATATCTCTTAATATGATATATATACATTAAATGTCTTTACAACGATAATCGTTACATATATGTCTCGTTTAAAAATCATTAAGTTAGTAGTCTTGTTTTTACATATGTAGTTCATTGTTAATATACTTAATGGTATGTTTACTTATCATTGAAATGTCCCGTTCTTATTGATTAAAAACGTTCCATATTAATTGATTTCGTTGCGAGGTTTTGACCTCTATATGAGACGTTTTTCAAAGACTGCATTCATTTTTAAACAAACCATAACCTTTATTTCATCAATAAAGGTTTAAAAAGCTTTACGTAGATTATCAAATAATGATAATCTAATATATCCTGTTTACACACGACCATTACATAATGGTTTACAATACAAATATGTTACAACAAAATAAGTTTCTTGAATGCAGTTTTTACACAATATCATACAAGCATGGACTCCAAATCTTGTCCTTATTTAAGTATACGACAGCGGAAGCTCTTAATAATCACCTGAGAATAAACATGCTTAAAACGTCAACAAAAATGTTGGTGAGTTATAGGTTTAACCTATATATATCAAATCGTAACAATAGACCACAAGATTTCATATTTCAATACACATCCCATACATAGAGATAAAAATCATTCATATGGTGAACACCTGGTAACCGACAATAACAAGATGCATATATAAGAATATCCCCATCATTCCGGGACACCCTTCGGATATGATATAAATTTCGAAGTACTAAAGCATCCGGTACTTTGGATGGGGTTTGTTGGGCCCAATAGATCTATCTTTAGGATTCGCGTCAATTAGGGTCTCTGTTCCCTAATTCTTAGATTACCAGACTTAATAAAAAGGGGCATATTCGATTTCGATAATTCAACCATAGAATGTAGTTTCACGTACTTGTGTCTATTTTGTAAATCATTTATAAAACCTGCATGTATTCTCATCCCAAAAATATTAGATTTTAAAAGTGGGACTATAACTCACTTTCACAGATTTTTACTTCGTCGGGAAGTAAGACTTGGCCACTGGTTGATTCACGAACCTATAACAATATATACATATATATCAAAGTATGTTCAAAATATATTTACAACACTTTTAATATATTTTGATGTTTTAAGTTTATTAAGTCAGCTGTCCTCGTTAGTAACCTACAACTAGTTGTCCACAGTTAGATGTACAGAAATAAATCGATAAATATTATCTTGAATCAATCCACGACCCAGTGTATACGTATCTCAGTATTGATCACAACTCAAACTATATATATTTTGGAATCAACCTCAACCCTGTATAGCTAACTCCAACATTCACATATAGAGTGTCTATGGTTGTTCCGAAATATATATAGATGTGTCGACATGATAGGTCGAAATATTGTATACGTGTCTATGGTATCTCAAGATTACATAATATATAATACAAGTTGATTAAGTTATGGTTGGAATAGATTTGTTACCAATTTTCACGTAGCTAAAATGAGAAAAATTATCCAATCTTGTTTTACCTATAACTTCTTCATTTTAAATCCGTTTTGAGTGAATCAAATTGCTATGGTTTCATATTGAACTCTATTTTATGAATCTAAACAAAAAAAGTATAGGTTTCTAGTCGGAAAAATAAGTTACAAGTCGTTTTTGTAAAGGTAGTCATTTCAGTCGAAAGAACGACGTCTAGATGACCATTTTAGAAAACATACTTCCACCTTGAGTTTAACCATAATTTTTGGATATAGTTTCATGTTCATAATAAAAATCATTTTCTCAGAATAACAACTTTTAAATCAAAGTTTATCATAGTTTTTAATTAACTAACCCAAAACAGCCCGCGGTGTTACTACGACGGCGTAAATCCGGTTTTACGGTGTTTTTCGTGTTTCCAGGTTTTAAATCATTAAGTTAGCATATCATATAGATATAGAACATGTGTTTAGTTGATTTTAAAAGTCAAGTTAGAAGGATTAACTTTTGTTTGCGAACAAGTTTAGAATTAACTAAACTATGTTCTAGTGATTACAAGTTTAAACCTTCGAATAAGATAGCTTTATATGTATGAATCGAATGATGTTATGAACATCATTACTACCTTAAGTTCCTTGGATGAACCTACTGGAAAAGAGAAAAATGGATCTAGCTTCAATGGATCCTTGGATGGCTCAAAGTTCTTGAAGCAAAATCATGACACGAAAACAAGTTCAAGTAAGATCATCACTTGAAATAAGATTGTTATAGTTATAGAAATTGAACCAAAGTTTGAATATGATTATTACCTTGTATTAGAATGATAACCTACTGTAAGAAACAAAGATTTCTTGAGGTTGGATGATCACCTTACAAGATTGGAAGTGAGCTAGCAAACTTGAAAGTATTCTTGATTTTATGAAACTAGAACTTTTGGAATTTATGAAGAACACTTAGAACTTGAAGATAGAACTTGAGAGAGTTCAATTAGATGAAGAAAATTGAAGAATGAAAGTGTTTGTAGGTGTTTTTGGTCGTTGGTGTATGGATTAGATATAAAGGATATGTAATTTTGTTTTCATGTAAATAAGTCATGAATGATTACTCATATTTTTGTAATCTTATGAGATATTTCATGCTAGTTGCCAAATGATGGTTCCCACATGTGTTAGGTGACTCACATGGGCTGCTAAGAGCTGATCATTGGAGTGTATATACCAATAGTACATACATCTAAAAGCTGTGTATTGTACGAGTACGAATACGGGTGCATACGAGTAGAATTGTTGATGAAACTGAACGAGAATGTAATTGTAAGCATTTTTGTTAAGTAGAAGTATTTTGATAAGTGTATTGAAGTCTTTCAAAAGTGTATAAATACATATTAAAACACTACATGTATATACATTTTAACTGAGTCGTTAAGTCATCGTTAGTCGTTACATGTAAGTGTTGTTTTGAAACCTTTAGGTTAACGATCTTGTTAAATGTTGTTAACCCAATGTTTATAATAACAAAAGAGATTTTAAATTATTATATTATCATGATATTATGATGTACGAATATCTCTTAATATGATATATATACATTAAATGTCGTTACAACGATAAACGTTACATATATGTCTCGTTTCAAAATCATTAAGTTAGTAGTCTTGTTTTTACATATGTAGTTCATTGTTAATATAATTAATGATATGTTTACTTATCATAATATCACGTTAACTATATATATAACCATATATATGTCATCATATAGTTTTTTTACAAGTTTTAACGTTCGTGAATCACCGGTCAACTTGGGTGGTCAATTGTCTATATGAAACCTATTTCAATTAATCAAGTCTTAACAAGTTTGATTGCTTAACATGTTGGAAACATTTAATCATGTAAACATCAATCTCAATTAATATATATAAACATGGAAAAGTTCGGGTCACTACAGTACCTACCCGTTAAATAAATTTCGTCCCGAAATTTTAAGCTGTTGAAGGTGTTGACGAATCTTCTGGAAATAGATGCGGGTATTTCTTCTTCATCTGATCTTCACGCTCCCAGGTGAACTCGGGTCCTCTACGAGCATTCCATCGAACCTTAACAATTGGTATATTGTTTTGCTTAAGTCTTTTAACCTCACGATCCATTATTTCGACGGGTTCTTCGATGAATTGAAGTTTTTCGTTGATTTGGATTTCATCTAATGGAATAGTAAGATCTTCTTTAGCAAAACATTTCTTCAAATTCGAGACGTGGAAAGTGTTATGTACAGCCGCGAGTTGTTGAGGTAACTCAAGTCGGTAAGCTACTGGTCTGACACGATCAATAATCTTGAATGGTCCAATATACCTTGGATTTAATTTCCCTCGTTTACCAAATCGAACAACGCCTTTCCAAGGTGCAACTTTAAGCATGACCATCTCTCCAATTTCAAATTCTATATCTTTTCTTTTAATGTCAGCGTAGCTCTTTTGTCGACTTTGGGCGGTTTTCAACCGTTGTTGAATTTGGATGATCTTCTCGGTAGTTTCTTGTATAATCTCTGGACCCGTAATCTGTCTATCCCCCACTTCACTCCAACAAATCGGAGACCTGCACTTTCTACCATAAAGTGCTTCAAACGGCGCCATCTCAATGCTTGAATGGTAGCTGTTGTTGTAGGAAAATTCTGCTAACGGTAGATGTCGATCCCAACTGTTTCCGAAATCAATAACACATGATCGTAGCATGTCTTCAAGCGTTTGTATCGTCCTTTCGCTCTGCCCATCAGTTTGTGGATGATAGGCAGTACTCATGTCTAGACGAGTTCCTAATGCTTGCTGTAATGTCTGCCAGAATCTTGAAATAAATCTACCATCCCTATCAGAGATAATAGAGATTGGTATTCCATGTCTGGAGACGACTTCTTTCAAATACAGTCGTGCTAACTTCTCCATCTTGTCATCTTCTCTTATTGGTAGGAAGTGTGCTGATTTGGTGAGACGATCAACTATTACCCAAATAGTATCAAAACCACTTGCAGTCCTTGGCAATTTAGTGATGAAATCCATGGTAATGTTTTCCCATTTCCATTCCGGGATTTCGGGTTGTTGAAGTAGACCTGATGGTTTCTAATACTCAGCTTTGACCTTAGAACACGTCAAACATTCTCCTACGTATTTAGCAACATCGGCTTTCATACCCGGCCACCAAAAATGTTTCTTGAGATCCTTGTACATCTTCCCCGTTCCAGGATGTATTGAGTATCTGGTTTTATGAGCTTCTCTAAGTACCATTTCTCTCACATCTCCAAATTTTGGTACCCAAATCCTTTCAGCCCTATACCGGGTTCCGTCTTCCCGAATATTAAGATGCTTCTCTGATCCTTTAGGTATTTCATCCTTTAAATTTCCCTCTTTTAAAACTCCTTGTTGCGCCTCCTTTATTTGAGTAGGAAGGTTATTATGAATCATTATATTCATAGATTTTACTCGAATGGGTTCTCTGTCCTTCCTGCTCAAGGCATCGGCTACCACATTTGCCTTCCCCGGGTGGTAACGAATCTCAAAGTCATAATCATTCAACAATTCAATCCACCTACGCTGCCTCATATTCAGTTGTTTCTGATTAAATATGTGTTGAAGACTTTTGTGGTCGGTATATATAATACTTTTGACCCCATATAAGTAGTGCCTCCAAGTCTTTAATGCAAAAACAACCGCGCCCAGTTCCAAATCATGCGTCGTATAATTTTGTTCGTGAATCTTCAATTGTCTAGACGCATAAGCAATCACCTTCGTTCGTTGCATTAATACACAATCGAGACCTTGCTTTGATGCGTCACAATAAATCACAAAATCATCATTCCCTTCAGGCAATGACAATATAGGTGCCGTAGTTAGCTTTTTCTTCAATAACTGAAACGCTTTCTCTTGTTCATCATTCCATTCAAATTTCTTCCCTTTATGCGTTAATGCAGTCAAGGGTTTTGCTATTCTGGAAAAGTCTTGGATGAACCTTCTGTAGTAACCAGCTAGTCCTAAAAACTGGCGTATGTGTTTCGGAGTTTTCGGGGTTTCCCACTTTTCAACAGTTTCTATCTTTTCCGGATCCACCTTAATACCTTCTTTGTTCACTATGTGACCGAGGAATTGAACTTCTTCCAACCAAAATGCACACTTTGAAAACTTAGCGTACAATTCTTCCTTCCTCAATACTTCTAACACCTTTCTCAAATGTTCACCGTGTTCTTGGTCATTTTTTGAGTAAATAAGTATGTCATCAATGAAAACAATGACAAACTTGTCAAGGTATGGTCCACACACTCGGTTCATAAGGTCCATGAACACAGCTGGTGCATTAGTTAAACCAAATGGCATGACCATAAACTCGTAATGACCGTAACGTGTTCTGAAAGCAGTCTTTGGAATATCATCTTCTTTCACCCGCATTTGGTGATACTCGGAACGTAAGTCAATCTTCGAATAAACAGACGAGCCTTGTAGTTGATCAAATAAGTCGTCGATTCTCGGTAGTGGGTAGCGGTTCTTGATGGTAAGTTTGTTCAACTCTCGGTAGTCGATACACAACCTGAATGTATCATCTTTCTTCTTGACAAACAAAACAGGAGCTCCCCACGATGATGTGCTTGGTCGAATGAAACCACGCTCTAAAAGTTCTTGTAATTGGCTTTGCAGTTCTTTCATCTCGATGGGTGCGAGTCTGTAAGGAGCACGAGCTATTGGTGCAGCTCCTGGTACAAGATCTATTTGAAATTCAACGGATCGATGTGGGGGTAATCCCGGTAATTCTTTCAGAAATACATCGGGAAATTCTTTTGCGACGGGAACATCATTGATGCTCTTTTCTTCAGTTTGTACTTTCTCGACGTGTGCTAGAATAGTATAGCAACCTTTTCTTATTAGTTTTTGTGCCTTCAAATTACTAATAAGATGTAGCTTCGTGTTGCCCTTTTCTCCGTACACCATTAAGGGTTTTCCTTTTTCTCGTATAATGCGAATTGCATTTTTGTAACAAACGATCTCTGCTTTCACTTCTTTCAACCAGTCCATACCGATTATCACATCAAAACTCCCTAACTCTACTGGTATCAAGTCAATCTTAAATGTTTCGCTAACCAGTTTAATTTCTCGATTCCGACATATATTATCTGCTGAAATTAATTTACCATTTGCTAATTCGAGTAAAAATTTACTATCCAAAGGCGTCAATGGACAACTTAATTTAGCACAAAAATCTCTACTCATATAGCTTCTATCCGCACTCGAATCAAATAAAACGTAAGCAGATTTATTGTCAATAAGAAACGTACCCGTAACAAGCTCCGGGTCTTCCTGTGCCTCTGCCGCATTAATATTGAAAACTCTTCCGCGGCCTTGTCCATTCGTGTTCTCCTGGTTCGGGCAATTTCTAATAATGTGGCCCGGTTTTCCACATTTATAACAAACTACATTGGCATAACCTGCTCCGACACTACTTGCTCCGCCATTACTCGTTCCGACACCATTTGTTCCTTTCGTTCTATTAACCCCTGGTCCGTAGACCTCACACTTCGCCGCGCTATGACCATTTCTTTTACACTTGTTGCAAAATTTGGTGCAGAACCCCGAGTGATACTTTTCACACCTTTGGCATAGCTGCTTCTGATTGTTGTTGTTGTTGCGGTTATTATTGTTGTTGGGATGATTGTTGTAGTTGCTGTTGCTGTTGTTGTTGTTGTTGTTGTTGTTGTTGGGCCGTTTGTTGTAGTTGCGATTGATGTTGCGATTGTTGGGATAATTGTTGCGATTATTGTTGTAATTGCTGTTGTTGTTGTATTGGTGATTCTTATCACCGTTTTCCTCCCATTTTCTTTTGACTTGCTTCACATTGGCGTCATCAGCAGTCTATTCTTTAATTCTTTCTTCAATCTGGTTCACTAGTTTGTGAGCCATTCTACATGCCTGTTGTATGGAGGCGGGCTCGTGTGAACTTATATCTTCTTGGATTCTTTCCGGTAATCCTTTCACAAACGCGTCGATCTTCTCTTCCTCATCTTCGAATGCTCCCGGACACAATAGGCATAATTCTGTGAATCGTCTTTCGTACGTGGTAATATCAAATCCTTGGGTTCGTAACCCTCTAAGTTCTGTCTTGAGCTTATTGACCTCGGTTCTGGGACGGTACTTCTCGTTCATCAAGTGCTTGAATGCTGACCACGGTAGTGCGTACGCATCGTCTTATCCCACTTGCTCTAGATAGGTATTCCACCATGTTAACGCAGAACCTGTGAAGGTATGAGTAGCGTACTTCACTTTGTCCTCTTCAGTACACTTACTTATGGCAAACACCGATTCGACCTTCTCGGTCCACCGTTTCAATCCGATCGGTCCTTCTGTTCCATCAAATTCCAAAGGTTTGCAGGCAGTGAATTCTTTGTAGGTGCGTCCTACACGATTTCCTGTACTGCTAGATCCAAGGTTATTGTTGGTATGTAGCGAGGCCTGTACTGCGGCTATGTTTGAAGCAAGAAAGGCACGAAATTCCTCTTCACTCATATTTAAGGTGTGTCGAGTAGTCGGTGCCATTTCCTTCAAAATAGTTAAATGAAACGAGTTAATCATATAGAATATCAAGAGTAGTCAATAGTATTTCGTAGCGTAATATGAACTTATTTATAAAAGCTCTTTCTTCATATTAGCGTTTTATACTCTTTAATTCGGGTAATACCTACCCGTTAAGTTCATACTTAGTAGCTAACATACCATTTCAACTACTACAATTCTATATGAAAAACTAATCATAAAAAAAATATATATCATATTCAAACCTTTATACAATAACTTGCAAACTTACAATACCGCTATTTTACATATAGCATGAAATATAGCACATAAAACTTTGATACAAAGTAGTTACGAAGATAATTCTAGTTAATAAATAAGGCGTTCAGTAAAGGCAACAAAGACACGTAATTCATACGTCCAGAAACAAGTCATGCATTCTGGTTTTACTAATACTACTTCCCATCCTTGGTCTTGTGGAACGTAACCGTTGTGACCGATAGTATGACAACGTGTTGTAACGTCATCAAAAGGATGAAGGTTACGTAATGTCCAACAGTCCCGTAACAATCTAAAAACCTCATTTCTTACCCCAATTACCGACTCCGTCACTTGTGGGAACGTTTTGTTTAATAGTTGTAGCCCGATGTTCTTGTTCTCACTTTAGTGAGAAGCGAACATTACTAATCCGTAAGCATAACATGCTTCTTTATGTTGCATGTTAGCCGCTTTTTCTAAATCACGAAGTCCAATATTCGGATATATTGAGTCAAAATAATTTCTTAACCCGTTGCGTAAAATAGCATTTGGGTTCCCCGCAATATATGCGTCAAAGTAAACACATCGTAACTTATGGGTTTCCCAATGTGATATCCCCCATCTTTCAAACGAAAGTCTCTTATAAACCAAGACATTCTTGGAACGTTCTTCGAATGTCTTACAAACTGATCTCGCCTTAAATAGTTGTGCCGAAGAATTCTGACCGACTCTAGACAAGATTTCATCAATCATGTCTCCGGGTAGGTCTCTTAAAATATTGGGTTGTCTATCCATTTTGTGTTTTTATACTGTAAAATAGACAAGAGTTAGATTCATAAAAAAAATACTTATTAATACAAGCAATTTTTACATATATCATAAAGCATAAGCACACTATATTACATATATTACACCACACGAATACTACTATCTTATTCCGACTCGCTCGTTTCTTCTTCTTCGGTTTTGGTTCGTTTTGCCAAGTTTCTAGGGATATATGATGTTCCCCTAATACAAACCGTCGTTGTCCACATTGGTTTAGAAAAACCTGGTGGTTTAGAGGTTCCCGGGTCATTGTTACAACTTAAGGACTTCGGGGGTTGACGATACATATAAAGTTCATCGGGGTTGGAATTAGATTTCTCTATTTTTATGCCCTTTCCCTTATTATTTTCTTTTGCCTTTTTAAATTCAGTTGGGGTAATTTCTATAACATCATCGGAATTCTCGTCGGAATCCGATTCATCGGAGAATTGGTAATCCTCCCAATATTTTGCTTCCTTGGCGGAAACACCATTGACCATAATTAACTTTGGTCGGTTGGTTGAGGATTTTCTTTTACTTAACCGTTTTATTATTTCCCCCACCGGTTCTATTTCTTCATCCGGTTCCGATTCTTCTTCCGGTTCCGATTCTTCTTCCGGTTCCGACTCTTCTTCCGGTTCCTCTTCGGGAACTTGTGAATCAGTCCACAAATTATTCCAATTTACATTTGACTCTTCATTATTATTAGGTGAGTCAATGGGACTTGTTCTAGAGGTAGACATCTATCACATAATATCAAACACGTTAAGAGATTAATATATCACATAATATTCATATGTTAAAAATATATAGTTTCCAACAAAAATGTTAAGCAATCATTTTTAAAGAAAACACGGTCGAAGTCCAGACTCACTAATGCATCCTAACAAACTCGATAAGACACACTAATGCAAATTTTCTGGTTCTCTAAGACCAACGCTCGGATACCAACTGAAATGTCCCGTTCTTATTGATTAAAAACGTTCCATATTAATTGATTTCGTTGCGAGGTTTTGACCTCTATATGAGACGTTTTTCAAAGACTGCATTCATTTTTAAACAAACCATAACCTTTATTTCATCAATAAAGGTTTAAAAAGCTTTACGTAGATTATCAAATAATGATAATCTAATATATCCTGTTTACACACGATCATTACATAATGGTTTACAATACAAATATGTTACAACAAAATAAGTTTCTTGAATGCAGTTTTTACACAATATCATACAAGCATGGATTCCAAATCTTGTCCTTATTTAAGTATGCGACAGCGGAAGCTCTTAATAATCACCTGAGAATAAACATGCTTAAAACGTCAACAAAAATGTTGGTGAGTTATAGGTTTAACCTATATATATCAAATCGTAACAATAGACCACAAGATTTCATATTTCAATACACATCCCATACATAGAGATAAAAATCATTCATATGGTGAACACCTGGTAACCGACAATAACAAGATGCATATATAAGAATATCCCCATCATTCCGGGACACCCTTCGGATATGATATAAATTTCGAAGTACTAAAGCATCCGGTACTTTGGATGGGGTTTGTTGGGCCCAATAGATCTATCTTTAGGATTCGCGTCAATTAGGGTCTCTGTTCCCTAATTCTTAGATTACCAGACTTAATAAAAAGGGGCATATTCGATTTCGATAATTCAACCATAGAATGTAGTTTCACGTACTTGTGTCTATTTTGTAAATCATTTATAAAACCTGCATGTATTCTCATCCCAAAAATATTAGATTTTAAAAGTGGGACTATAACTCACTTTCACAGATTTTTACTTCGTCGGGAAGTAAGACTTGGCCACTGGTTGATTCACGAACCTATAACAATATATACATATATATCAAAGTATGTTCAAAATATATTTACAACACTTTTAATATATTTTGATGTTTTAAGTTTATTAAGTCAGCTGTCCTCGTTAGTAACCTACAACTAGTTGTCCACAGTTAGATGTACAGAAATAAATCGATAAATATTATCTTGAATCAATCCACGACCCAGTGTATACGTATCTCAGTATTGATCACAACTCAAACTATATATATTTTGGAATCAACCTCAACCCTGTATAGCTAACTCCAACATTCACATATAGAGTGTCTATGGTTGTTCCGAAATATATATAGATGTGTCGACATGATAGGTCGAAATATTGTATACGTGTCTATGGTATCTCAAGATTACATAATATATAATACAAGTTGATTAAGTTATGGTTGGAATAGATTTGTTACCAATTTTCACGTAGCTAAAATGAGAAAAATTATCCAATCTTGTTTTACCCATAACTTCTTCATTTTAAATCCGTTTTGAGTGAATCAAATTGCTATGGTTTCATATTGAACTCTATTTTATGAATCTAAACAAAAAAAGTATAGGTTTCTAGTCGGAAAAATAAGTTACAAGTCGTTTTTGTAAAGGTAGTCATTTCAGTCGAAAGAACGACGTCTAGATGACCATTTTAGAAAACATACTTCCACCTTGAGTTTAACCATAATTTTTGGATATAGTTTCATGTTCATAATAAAAATCATTTTCTCAGAATAACAACTTTTAAATCAAAGTTTATCATAGTTTTTAATTAACTAACCCAAAACAGCCCGCGGTGTTACTACGACGGCGTAAATCCGGTTTTACGGTGTTTTTCGTGTTTCCAGGTTTTAAATCATTAAGTTAGCATATCATATAGATATAGAACATGTGTTTAGTTGATTTTAAAAGTCAAGTTAGAAGGATTAACTTTTGTTTGCGAACAAGTTTAGAATTAACTAAACTATGTTCTAGTGATTACAAGTTTAAACCTTCGAATAAGATAGCTTTATATGTATGAATCGAATGATGTTATGAACATCATTACTACCTTAAGTTCCTTGGATGAACCTACTGGAAAAGAGAAAAATGGATCTAGCTTCAATGGATCCTTGGATGGCTCAAAGTTCTTGAAGCAAAATCATGACACGAAAACAAGTTCAAGTAAGATCATCACTTGAAATAAGATTGTTATAGTTATAGAAATTGAACCAAAGTTTGAATATGATTATTACCTTGTATTAGAATGATAACCTACTGTAAGAAACAAAGATTTCTTGAGGTTGGATGATCACCTTACAAGATTGGAAGTGAGCTAGCAAACTTGAAAGTATTCTTGATTTTATGAAACTAGAACTTTTGGAATTTATGAAGAACACTTAGAACTTGAAGATAGAACTTGAGAGAGTTCAATTAGATGAAGAAAATTGAAGAATGAAAGTGTTTGTAGGTGTTTTTGGTCGTTGGTGTATGGATTAGATATAAAGGATATGTAATTTTGTTTTCATGTAAATAAGTCATGAATGATTACTCATATTTTTGTAATCTTATGAGATATTTCATGCTAGTTGCCAAATGATGGTTCCCACATGTGTTAGGTGACTCACATGGGCTGCTAAGAGCTGATCATTGGAGTGTATATACCAATAGTACATACATCTAAAAGCTGTGTATTGTACGAGTACGAATACGGGTGCATACGAGTAGAATTGTTGATGAAACTGAATGAGAATGTAATTGTAAGCATTTTTGTTAAGTAGAAGTATTTTGATAAGTGTATTGAAGTCTTTCAAAAGTGTATAAATACATATTAAAACACTACATGTATATACATTTTAACTGAGTCGTTAAGTCATCGTTAGTCGTTACATGTAAGTGTTGTTTTGAAACCTTTAGGTTAACGATCTTGTTAAATGTTGTTAACCCAATGTTTATAATAACAAAAGAGATTTTAAATTATTATATTATCATGATATTATGATGTACGAATATCTCTTAATATGATATATATACATTAAATGTCGTTACAACGATAAACGTTACATATATGTCTCGTTTCAAAATCATTAAGTTAGTAGTCTTGTTTTTACATATGTAGTTCATTGTTAATATAATTAATGATATGTTTACTTATCATAATATCACGTTAACTATATATATAACCATATATATGTCATCATATAGTTTTTTTACAAGTTTTAACGTTCGTGAATCACCGGTCAACTTGGGTGGTCAATTGTCTATATGAAACCTATTTCAATTAATCAAGTCTTAACAAGTTTGATTGCTTAACATGTTGGAAACATTTAATCATGTAAACATCAATCTCAATTAATATATATAAACATGGAAAAGTTCGGGTCACTACAATCATAGTATCATGTTAACTATATATATATCCATATATATGTCATCATATAGTTTTTACAAGTTTTAACGTTCGTGAATCACCGGTCAACTTGGGTGGTCAATTGTCTATATGAAACATATTTCAATTAATCAAGTTTTAACAAGTTTGATTGCTTAACATGTTGGAAACATTTAATCATGTAAATATCAATCTCAATTAATATATATAAACATGGAAAAGTTCGGGTCACTACAGTACCTACCCGTTAAATAAATTTCGTCTCGAAATTTTAAGCTGTTGAAGGTGTTGACGAATCTTCTGGAAATAGATGCGGGTATTTCTTCTTCATCTGATCTTCACGCTCCCAGGTGAACTCGGGTCCTCTATGAGCATTCCATCGAACCTTAACAATTGGTATCTTGTTTTGCTTAAGTCTTTTAACCTCACGATCCATTATTTCGACGGGTTCTTCGATGAATTGAAGTTTTTCGTTGATTTGGATTTCATCTAATGGAATAGTGAGATCATCTTTAGCAAAACATTTCTTCAAATTCGAGACGTGAAAAATATTATGTACAGCCGTGAGTTGTTGAGGTAACTCAAGTCGGTAAGCTACTGGTCCGACACGATCAATAATCTTGAATGGTCCAATATACCTTGGATTTAATTTCCCTCGTTTACCAAATCGAACAACGCCTTTCCAAGGTGCAACTTTAAGCATGACCATCTCTCCAATTTCAAATTCTATATCTTTTCTTTTAATGTCAGCGTAGCTCTTTTGTCGACTTTGGGCGGTTTTCAACCGTTATTGAATTTGGATGATCTTCTCGGTAGTTTCTTGTATAATCTCCAGACCCGTAATCTGTCTATCCCCCACTTCACTCCAACAATTCGGAGACCTGCACTTTCTACCATAAAGTGCTTCAAACGGCGCCATATCAATGCTTGAATGGTAGCTGTTGTTGTAGGAAAATTCTGCTAACGGTAGATGTCGATCCCAACTGTTTCCGAAATCAATAACACATGCTCGTAGCATGTCTTCAAGCATTTGTATCGTCCTTTCGCTCTGCCCATCAGTTTGTGGATGATAGGCAGTACTCATGTATAGACGAGTTCCTAATGCTTGCTGTAATGTCTGCCAGAATCTTGAAATAAATCTGCCATCCCTATCAGAGATAATAGAGATTGGTATTCCATGTTTGGAGACGACTTCCTTCAAATACAGTCGTGCTAACTTCTCCATCTTGTCATCTTCTCTTATTGGCAGGAAGTGTGCTGATTTGGTGAGACGATCAACTATTACCCAAATAGTATCAAAACCACTTGCAGTCCTTGGCAATTTAGTGATGAAATCCATGGTAATGTTTTCCCATTTCCATTCCGGGATTTCGGGTTGTTGAAGTAGACCTGATGGTCTCTGATGCTCAGCTTTGACCTTAGAACACGTCAAACATTCTCCTACGTATTTAGCAACATCGGCTTTCATACCCGGCCACCAAAGGTGTTTCTTGAGATCCTTGTACATCTTCCCCTTTCCAGGATGTATTGAGTATCTGGTTTTATGAGCTTCTCTAAGTACCATTTCTCTCATATCTCCAAATTTTGGTACCCAAATCCTTTCAGCCCTATACCGGGTTCCGTCTTCTCGAATATTAAGATGCTTCTCCGATCCTTTGGGTATTTCATCCTTTAAATTTCCCTTTTTTAAAACTCCTTGTTGCGCCTCCTTTATTTGAGTAGTAAGGTTATTATGAATCATTATATTCATAGATTTTACTCGAATGGGTTCTCTGTCCTTCCTGCTCAAGGCATCGGCTACCACATTTGCCTTCCCCGGGTGGTAACGAATCTCAAAGTCGTAATCATTCAATAATTCAATCCACCTACGCTGCCTCATATTCAGTTATTTTTGATTAAATATGTGTTGAAGACTTTTGTGGTCGGTATATATAATACTTTTGACCCCATATAAGTAGTGCCTCCAAGTCTTTAATGCAAAAACAACCGCGCCTAATTCCAAATCATGCGTCGTATAATTTTGTTCGTGAATCTTCAATTGTCTAGACGCATAAGCAATCACCTTCGTTCGTTGCATTAATACACAACCGAGACCTTGCTTTGATGCGTCACAATAAATCACAAAATCATCATTCCCTTCAGGCAATGACAATATAGGTGCCGTAGTTAGCTTTTTCTTCAATAACTGAAACGCTTTCTCTTGTTCATCATTCCATTCAAATTTCTTCCCTTTATGCGTTAATGCAGTCAAGGGTTTTGCTATTCTGGAAAAGTCTTGGATGAACCTTCTGTAGTAACCAGCTAGTCCTAAAAACTGGCGTATGTGTTTCGGAGTTTTCGGGGTTTCCCACTTTTCAACAGTTTCTATCTTTGCCGGATCCACCTTAATACCTTCTTTGTTCACTATGTGACCGAGGAATTGAACTTCTTCCAACCAAAATGCACACTTTGAAAACTTAGCGTACAATTCTTCCTTCCTCAATACTTCTAATACCTTTCTCAAATGTTCACCGTGTTCTTGGTCATTCTTTGAGTAAATAAGTATGTCATCAATGAAAACAATGACAAACTTGTCAAGGTATGGTCCACACACTCGGTTCATAAGGTCCATGAACACAGCTGGTGCATTAGTTAAACCAAACGGCATGACCATAAACTCGTAATGACCGTAACGTGTTCTGAAAGCAGTCTTTGGAATATCATCTTCTTTCACCCGCATTTGATGATACCCGGAACGTAAGTCAATCTTTGAATAAACAGACGAGCCTTGTAGTTGATCAAATAAGTCGTCGATTCTCGGTAGTGGGTAGCGGTTCTTGATGGTAAGTTTGTTCAACTCTCGGTAGTCGATACAAAACCTGAATGTACCATCTTTCTTCTTGACAAACAAAACAGGAGCTCCCCACGGTGATGTGCTTGGTCGAATGAAACCACGCTCTAAAAGTTCTTGTAATTGGCTTTACAGTTCTTTCATCTCGTTGGGTGCGAGTCTGTAAGGAGCACGAGCTATTGGTGCAGCTCCTGGTACAAGATCTATTTGAAATTCAACGGATCGATGTGGGGGTAATCCCGGTAATTCTTTCGGAAATACATCGGGAAATTCTTTTGCAATGGGAACATCATTGATGCTCTTTTCTTCAGTTTGTACTTTCTCGACGTGTGCTAGAACAGCATAGCAACCTTTTCTTATTAGTTTTTGTGCCTTCAAATTACTAATAAGATGTAGCTTCGTGTTTCCCTTTTCTCCGTACACCATTAAGGGTTTTCCTTTTTCTCGTATAATGCGAATTGCATTTTTGTAAACAAACGATCTCTGCTTTCACTTCTTTCAACCAGTCCATACCGATTATCACATCAAAACTCCCTAACTCTACTGGTATCAAATCAATCTTAAATATTTCGCTAACCAGTTTAATTTCTCGATTCCGACATATATTATCTGCTGAAATTAATTTACCATTTGCTAATTTGAGTAAAAATTTACTATCCAAAGGCGTCAATGGACAACCTAATTTAGCACAAAAAATCTCTACTCATATAGCTTCTATCCGTACCCGAATCAAATAAAACGTAAGCAGATTTATTGTCAATAAGAAACGTACCCGTAACAAGCTCCGGGTCTTCCTGTGCCTCTGCCGCATTAATATTGAAAACTCTTCCGCGGCCTTGTCCATTCGTGTTCTCCTGGTTCGGGCAATTTCTAATAATGTGGCCCGGTTTTCCACATTTATAACAAACTACATTGGCATAACTTGCTCCGACACTACTTGCTCCGCCATTACTCGTTCCGACACCATTTGTTCCTTTCGTTCTATTAACCCCTGGTCCGTAGACCTCACACTTCGCCGCGCTATGACCATTTCTTTTACACTTGTTGCAAAATTTGGTGCAGAACCCCGAGTGATACTTTTCACACCTTTGGCATAGCTGCTTCTGATTGTTGTTGTTGCGGTTATTATTGTTGTTGGGATGATTGTTGTAGTTGTTGTTGTTGTTATTGTTGTTGTTGTTGTTGTTGTTGTTGAGCTGTTTGTTGTAGTTGCGATTGATGTTGCGATTGTTGGGATAATTGTTGCGATTATTGTTGTAATTGCTGTTGTTGTTGTATTGGTGATTCTTATCACCGTTTTCCTCCCACTTTCTTTTGACTTGCTTCACATTGGCCTCTTCAGCAGTCTGTTCTTTAATTCTTTCTTCAATCTGGTTCACTAGTTTGTGAGCCATTCTACATGCCTGTTGTATGGAGGCGGGCTCGTGTGAACTTATATCTTCTTGGATTCTTTCCGGTAATCCTTTCACAAACGCGTCGCTCTTCTCTTCCTCATCTTCGAATGCTCCCGGACACAATAGGCACAATTTCGTGAATCGTCTTTCGTACGTGGTAATATCAAATCCTTGGGTTCGTAACCCTCTAAGTTCTGTCTTGAGCTTATTGACCTCGGTTCTGGGACGGTACTTCTCGTTCATCAAGTGCTTGAATGCTGACCACGGTAGTGCGTACGCATCGTCTTGTCCCACTTGCTCTAGATAGGTATTCCACCATGTTAATGCAGAACCTGTGAAGGTATGTGTAGCGTACTTCACTTTGTCCTCTTCAGTACACTTACTTATGGCAAACACCGATTAGACCTTCTCGGTCCACCGTTTCAATCCGATCGGTCCTTCGGTTCCATCAAATTCCAAAGGTTTGCAGGCAGTGAATTCTTTGTAGGTGCATCCTACACGATTTCCTGTACTGCTAGATCCAAGGTTATTGTTGGTATGTAGCGCAGCCTGTACTGCGGCTATGTTTGAAGCTAGAAAAGTACGGAATTCCTCTTCATTCATATTCACGGTGTGTCGAGTAGTCGGTGCCATTTCCTTCAAAATAGTCAAATGGAACAAGTTAATCATACAGAATATTAAGAGTAGTTAATAGTATTTCGTAGCATAATATGAACTCATTTATAAAAGCTTTTTATTCATATTAGCGTTTTATAAGTTTAAATTCGGGTAGTACCTACCCGTTAAGTTCATACTTAGTAGCTAATATACAATTCAACTACTACAATTCTATATGAAAAACTGATTATAATAATATTTCGCGTTCAAACTTTTACACAATATTTTACAAACTTACAATACCGCTTATTTTACATATAGCATGAAATATAGCACACAATAAATTAGATACAAGATGGTTGTGAAGATAATTCTAGCTAGTACACAAGTCGTTCAGCAAAGGCAATAAAGACACGTAATTCATACGTCCAGAAACAAGTCATGCATTCTGGTTTTACTAGGATTACTTCCCTTCCTTGGTCTTGTGGAACATAACCGTTATGGCCGTTGATAATACAGCGTGTTGTAACGTCGTCAAAGGGACGAGGGTTACGTAATGTCCAACAGTCCCGTAACAATCTAAAAACCTCATTTCTTACCCCAATTACCGACTCCGTCACTTGTGGGAATGTTTTGTTTAATAGTTGTAGCCTGATGTTCTTGTTCTCACTTTGGTGAGAAGCGAACATTACTAATCCGTAAGCATAACATGCTTCTTTATGTTGCATGTTAGCCGCTTTTTCTAAATCACGAAGTCCAATATTCGGATATATTGAGTCAAAATAATTTCTTAACCCATTGCGTAAAATAGCATTTGGGTTCCCCGCAATATATGCGTCAAAGTAAACACATCGTAACTTATGGATTTCCCAATGTGATATCCCCCATCTTTCGAACGAAAGCCTTTTATAAACCAAGGCATTCTTGGAACGTTCTTCGAATGTCTTACAAACTGATCTCGCCTTAAATAGTTGTGCCGAAGAATTCTGACCGACTCTAGACAAGATTTCATCAATCATGTCTCCGGGTAGGTCTCTTAAAATATTGGGTTGTCTATCCATTTTGTGTTTTTATACTGTGAAATAGACAAGAGTTAGATTCGTAAAAAAAATACTTATTAATACAAGCAATTTTTACATATATCATAAAGCATAAGCACACTATATTACATATATTACACCACACGAATACAACTATCTTATTCCGACTCGCTTGTTTCTTCTTCTTCGGTTTTGGATCGTTTTGCCAAGTTTCTAGGGATATATGATGTTCTCCTAATACGAGCCGTCGTTTTCCACATTGGTTTAGAAAAACCTGGTGGTTTAGAGGTTCCCGGGTCATTGTTACAACTTAAGGACTTCGGGGGTTGACGATACATATAAAGTTCATCGGGGTTGGAATTAGATTTCTCTATTTTTATGCCCTTTCCCTTATTATTTTCTTTTGCCTTTTTAAATTCAGTTGGGGTAATTTCTATAACATCATCGGAATTCTCGTCGGAATCCGATTCATCGGAGAATTGGTAATCCTCCCAATATTTTGCTTCCTTGGCGGAAACACCACTGACCATAATTAACCTTGGTCGGTTGGTTGAGGATTTTCTTTTACTTAACCGTTTTATTATTTCCCTCACCGGTTCTATTTCTTCATCCGGTTCCAATTCTTCATCCGGTTCCGATTCTTCTTCCGGTTCCGACTCTTCTTCCGGTTCCTCATCGGGAACTTGTGAATCAGTCCACGAATCATTCAAATTTACATTTGACTCTTCATTATTATTAGGTGAGTCAATGGGACTTGTTCTAGAGGTAGACATCTATCACATAATATCAAACGCGTTAAGAGATTAATATATCACATAATATTCACATGTTAAAAATATATAGTTTCCAACAAAATTTGTTAAGCAATCATTTTTCAAGTAAACACGGTCGAAGTCCAGACTCACTAATGCATCCTAACAAACTCGATAAGACACACTAATGCAAAATTCGGGTTCTCTAAGACCAAGGCTCGGATACCAACTGAAATGTCCCGTTCTTATTGATTAAAAACGTTCCATATTAATTGATTTCGTTGCGAGGTTTTGACCTCTATATGAGACGTTTTTCAAAGACTGCATTCATTTTTAAAACAAACCATAACTTTTATTTCATAGATAAAGGTTTTAAAAAGCTTTACGTAGATTATCAAATAATGATAATCTAAAATATCCTGTTTACACACGACCATTACATAATGGTTTACAATACAAATATGTTACAACAAAATAAGTTTCTTGAATGCAGTTTTTACACAATATCATACAAGCATGGACTCCAAATCTCGTCCTTATTTAAGTATGCGATAGCGGAAGCTCTTAATAATCACCTGAGAATAAACATGCTTAAAACGTCAACAAAAATGTTGGTGAGTTATAGGTTTAACCTATATATATATCAAATCATAATAATAGACCACAAGATTTGATATTTCAATACACATCCCATACATAGAGATAAAAAATAATTCATATGGTGAACACTTGGTAACCGACATTAACAAGATGCATATATAAGAATATCCCCATCATTCCGGGACACCCTTCGGATATGATATAAATTTCGAAGTTCTAAAGCATCCGGTACTTTGGATGGGGTTTGTTAGGCCCAATAGATCTATCTTTAGGATTCGCGTCAATTAGGGTGTCTGTTCCCTAATTCTTAGATTACCAGACTTAATAAAAAGGGGCATATTCGATTTCGATAATTCAACCATAGAATGTAGTTTCACGTACTTGTGTCTATTTTGTAAATCATTTATAAAACCTGCATGTATTCTCATCCCAAAAATATTAGATTTTAAAAGTGGGACTATAACTCACTTTCACAGATTTTTACTTCGTCGGGAAGTAAGACTTGGCCACTGGTTGATTCACGAACCTATAACAATATATACATATATATCAAAGTATGTTCAAAATATATTTACAACACTTTTAATATATTTTGATGTTTTAAGTTTATTAAGTCAGCTGTCCTAGTTAGTAACCTACAACTAGTTGTCCACAGTTAGATGTACAGAAATAAATCGATAAATATTATCTTGAATCAATCCACGACCCAGTGTATACGTATCTCAGTATTGATCACAACTCAAACTATATATATTTTGGAATCAACCTCAACCCTGTATAGCTAACTCCAACATTCACATATAGAGTGTCTATGGTTGTTCCGAAATATATATAGATGTGTCGACATGATAGGTCGAAACATTGTATACGTGTCTATGGTATCTCAAGATTACATAATATACAATACAAGTTGATTAAGTTATGGTTGGAATAGATTTGTTACCAATTTTCACGTAGCTAAAATGAGAAAAATTATCCAATCTTGTTTTACCCATAACTTCTTCATTTTAAATACGTTTTGAGTGAATCAAATTGCTATGGTTTCATATTGAACTCTATTTTATGAATCTAAACAGAAAAAGTATAGGTTTATAGTCAGAAAAATAAGTTACAAGTCGTTTTTGTAAAGGTAGTCATTTCAGTCGAAAGAACGACGTCTAGATGACCATTTTAGAAAACATACTTCCACTTTGAGTTTAACCATAATTTTTGGATATAGTTTCATGTTCATAATAAAAATCATTTTCTCAGAATAACAACTTTTAAATCAAAGTTTATCATAGTTTTTAATTAACTAACCCAAAACAGCCCGCGGTGTTACTACGACGGCGTAAATCCGGTTTTACGGTGTTTTTCGTGTTTCCAGGTTTTAAATCACTAAGTTAGCATATCATATAGATATAGAACATGTGTTTAGTTGATTTTAAAAGTCAAGTTAGAAGGATTAACTTTTGTTTGCGAACAAGTTTAGAATTAACTAAACTATGTTCTAGTGATTACAAGTTTAAACCTTCGAATAAGATAGCTTTATATATATGAATCGAATGATGTTATGAACATCATTACTACCTTAAGTTCCTTGGATAAACCTACTGGAAAAGAAAAAAATGGATCTAGCTTCAACGGATCCTTGGATGGCTCGAAGTTCTTGAAGCAGAATCATGATACAAAAACAAGTTCAAGTAAGATCATCACTTGAAATAAGATTGTTATAGTTATAGAAATTGAACCAAAGTTTGAATATGATTATTACCTTGTATTAGAATGATAACCTACTATAAGAAACAAAGATTTCTTGAGGTTGGATGATCACCTTACGAGATTGGAAGTGAGCTAGCAAACTTGAAAGTATTCTTGATTTTATGTAACTAGAACTTGTAGAATATATGAAGAACACTTAGAACTTGAAGATAGAACTTGAGAGAGATCAATTAGATGAATAAAATTGAAGAATGAAAGTGTTTTTAGGTGTTTTTGGTCGTTGGTGTATGGATTAGATATAAAGGATATGTAATTTTGTTTTCATGTAAATAAGTCATGAATGATTACTCATATTTTTGTAATTTTATGAGATATTTCATGCTAGTTGCCAAATGATGGTTCCCACATGTGTTAGGTAACTCACATGGGCTGCTAAGAGCTGATCATTGGAGTGTATATACCAATAGTACATACATCTAAAAGCTGTGTATTGTACGAGTACGAATACGAGTGCATACGAGTAGAATTGTTGATGAAACTGAACGAGGATGTAATTGTAAGAATTTTTGTTAAGTAGAAGTATTTTGATAAGTGTATTGAAGTCTTTCAAAAGTGTATAAATACATATTAAAACACTACATGTATATACATTTTAACTGAGTCGTTAAGTCATCGTTAGTCGTTACATGTAAGTGTTGTTTTTAAACCTTTAGGTTAACGATCTTGTTAAATGTTGTTAACCCAATGTTTATAATATCAAATGAGATTTTAAATTATTATATTATCATGATATTATCATGTATGAATATCTCTTAATATGATATATATACATTAAATGTCTTTACAACGATAATCGTTACATATATGTCTCGTTTAAAAATCATTAAGTTAGTAGTCTTGTTTTTACATATGTAGTTCATTGTTAATATACTTAATGATATGTTTACTTATCATAGTATCATGTTAACTATATATATATCCATATATATGTCATCATATAGTTTTTACAAGTTTTAACGTTCGTGAATCACCGGTCAACTTGGGTGGTCAATTGTCTATATGAAACATATTTCAATTAATCAAGTCTTAACAAGTTTGATTGCTTAACATGTTGGATGTAGCGACCCCGACAAATCGTCAAGTGACGGCGTCGACTACGTAGGTCCCATTACCTGGTCATAAGTCTTTAAAACAGACGTTTGACCCAAAATATGTCGCATCCATTCAAGTGTAAAGATTATTTCAAAGTTTACAAAGATAATTGACCACAAGTTAAGTTACAACGTTATAAGTACAAATGAAAACTATGCGACACAGTTTAAATAAGTTCAAAAGATGCTCCAAAATGCATGTATACTCGACATCCAAGCAAGTATCAAAAGAGTGCGGAAGCATGTATCACTAAGCATTCAAAACCTGAGAAAACATAGAAGAATCTGTCAACGAAAACTTTGGTGAAATCATAGGTTTAGTAAGTATTAAACGTTGTTTTTGAACCACAAGATTTTGTATTTCCATAACGTAGATTATCCAAATCATTTGCATTCCAAAAGTGTTGTTATACGCGAGCACTCAATTATCAAAACTTAACCAACGTTACCCCATCACACAGTGCTAGAACCCACACTAAAACACAAAAATATATTTCATCCGCATAACGGTAGCGAACCGTCCGAATGAGGGTTTGTTAAACCCGTATGGCCACACAATATAAGTTCTCGCTTACACCCTGCAAGTGTAACTAATGATAATCGAATTGAGGCATTTTTGTTCTAACTCGCACGTGGAATGTTTGTTTTCACACTTGTGTTCAAAACATAAAAGTAAGTAGTACAAGATGTAACAAAGTATATGTTTTCTCAGCCCACGATTTAAAAGTATAAAAGTTGTTGAAAAGGTGGGACTATGATCTCACCTTGAGCGCGAGAGTTAATAAAGTACTTCAACAAGTAAACGCGTGCAAAGACAAAGCTAGTCTTGACCTAAACATATAGGTTATATCAATATCGGTAAGCACAAACGGTCAAAGATGTTCAATTAGTCCTATGGCTCGTTACGACTCGATTATATTAACATGTGAATCAACTAGTCAAGTTTCATGCAAGTTACAAGTAAATAATCATGTTAGAAAGGTTGCATAAGTATTTGGTTAAGTTTGACAAAAAGTCAAACTTGGTCGGTCAAAGTCAACGAAAAAGTCAACATGTTCGGGTCGGGTCTCGGACAAATTTTCTATGCTAGTTATTCATATATAAGCATGTTAAAACAAGTTGCAAGTGAATTGGAGGTCTAGAACATGCCAAACATTTTTCGTCAAAAGACTAAGTGAACAGCCAGTTTTAGGCCATTAGGACGGCGTCCCAGATGACTGGACGGCGTCCTATATTGAAGAGTGGGACGGCGTCCTGAGTACCTAGACGGCGTCCAGGTATTAGAAGTGGGACGGCGTCCTGAGTACCTAGACGGCGTCCAGGTATTAGAAGTGGGACGGCGTCCTGAGTTTCTGGACGGCGTCCTGGTTGGTTTCCAGGCCCTGTTTGCTGCAACTCTAAGTGCACGAACCAACAATCAAACCAACCCAAATTACAAACCGCAAACAATTAGAACATGCATTTTATATCACCGGAAAGGTAATTTGACGAGGAAAACACCTAGACACATTTCATCAAGCAATTCAACACTTACACACCCCAAAACCGCATTTAAACGTCCATAATCAAAGTTCAAGTTCCAAATATGCATTTCATGATTCGGGCAACCGTTTTACATGTATGATATGCCGTTTCGAAGGTGATCAAACACACATTGCAACAAAACACTTAACAACAATATCTCATAGCATTTGACGCATCAAAAGTTCATGTAAAGCTTATCAAACCCTAATCCAAGTTCACAAAATCACTAGTCATGAGTTTGATGTTTCCTTAATCAACCTATACATCAAAACGAAGCTAAAGATACTAGTAACACTTTTAAAACATGCACTTTAACAATCTAACAACATTTGATCATCCAAAATCAAGGATTTAGCAAGAAATTTTCATATTGAACTAGTTACACCAAAAACAACGAATCGGGCATACAAATTACATACACGACATCACAATGAGCCATAGACACTAATTAACAACTTTATAAGTCAAGAACACGAATTTAAAGAAATCTAGTGTTTTAGAAATGTTACCCAAAATCGAAGTAGTTAGCATCAAATCGAAGAGGATGATGAGAGGATCAAGAATATGTAGTTTGTTTTGATGTTTACTTCCTTGGTGAGATTTGGATGATGATTTTATGTTTGAGAAATGAGAGAGTTTGAAAGTATCAAAAATGGAAAAGGGAGGATGAATGAAAGGGATGAAGGAGGTTGACTCTTTGACCTAGTCAAAAGTTTGATACTTTGGCAAGTTTGGTCCCTCAACTTTGAATCGGGTGCGGAAAATAACCGAACGAATTATTTTAAGTTACACGGGAGTACCGGAGATATTAAAATCCGATAACGAAAATATTTAAAATGTTACATAACAAAGGATACGAATCTAGATACGAAGGGTATTATTTAAAAAGAAAAAGACGGGCGTTAAAATAATTTAACGGAAAAATGCGGGATGTTACATTGGAAAGAATTTAATCATGTAAATATCAATCTCAATTAATATATATAAACATGGAAAAGTTCGGGTCACTACAATGTTCATGTGATTCCACTTAATTTTCTTTCCAATACTTCGATTTCATGCTTAATTTTTTGGATTGTTTAAGAAATTTATGTGGGTTTTCTTGAATTGTTAATTATTATGAACATTAACATGCTTTAGGTTGTTATAATTGCCTTGTATGCCTTGAAATCATGTTACATTGTGTTTTTAGGGTATATTCATGATTCTAGGGTTTATATAGAATTTAAATCCGAATTTTGGCTTTGAATTAGGTTGGATTTGGTTCCTAGCTAAGTGTTTATGAATGTTTGAGATAATTTGTGTACTTCATAAGTATGTATCACATTTTGAGCATGACATGGTTAATGTTTTGGAAATCTAACATATTTTGGTTCTTAATTGATATAAATACTTGAAAATTGTTAAGTTTCCATTACTTTGTGTCTAATGTGGTATTTTGGGGGATGAGAATGATATGAGGTTCATGTTCAAATTTGGTTTCTAGAACGCTAGACTAGTTATGTTGATCTTGGATCTTTTGAGAAATTGTTTACATGAATGATTAACATGATTATGTGCTATATGTATTTTTGAACATATACATGATTTATGATGAACTCACACTAATGCATACTATTGTCTATGCGCCTCTTTTGTTTTGGTGTATGTTTTATGTGTGCAGTACAACTTTAGATCAAAGGGAAGTCAACAACAAGAAGAACCTTCCCACCGGTACCGAGAAGAACAAGATTCTTCAGATGAACAAAATTCTCCACCAAATGAACGACAATCTTCACCTGAAGGATCACCGGATCAAAATGATCCAAGGGTTTGGTTAGCTTATGTTCGAGATCATCCGGATTACGCAAGTGCATATAATTGGGTAGCGAACAAAACATGTGATGCCACTTGGTATTTTGACCCGGCTCTGTTGGTTGAAGCAAGGGAATATGATAGAGTTTCGAGAATGTTGGAGGTTAAATACCGGCTTTTAACTGGCAGGTTAATAACAATCAGGGCATGGGAAAGAATTATGGGATTCAATGATGTCATATACCCGGAATTATGCAAAGAATTCATAGCATCTTTACGTTTTGATCTCATTATGGACCCGACAAATCAAAACTTCATGAGGTTTCATTTAGGTGGGATCGATCGGGCACTTAGTCAAATCGAGTTTGCCCGACTATTTGATCTGTATATCGAACTAGATGATGCCCAACTCAATGCTTACTTACGGTCAGCCGAGTATTATGACGATTCTTATGATCCACGCCCATTTTGGAATGATATGAGCGACACTCAATTCTCCTCTAGCCGAAGCAAGTTCACCGATATAAATGATAAAGACAAAAGAATGCTTCATCGGTTAGTTGCATGTACGTTTAATGCAAGAAAACATGGCACAAATAAGGTAACACGTCAAGATGTTTTTCTTGTAGACAAAATCTACAACCAAAGTAGTGTCGACATTCCATCTACTTTGGCGGATTATCTTGACAATTCGCGGGGAGATAGAGGGTTGAATCAGATTGTTGGTGGGCATTACATCACCCAGATTACCAGGCATTTTGGTGTCGATTTCTCTCGGTTGATTCCAAACAGTACAACAATGAAGCCTTTAAGCAAGACTTATTATCTAAATGCAGAATTTTTAAGCTATAATAATCATCAAAGGCTTATTCCATTTGTCCCGAGAGTAAACGAACCACCACGTGCCCATGATCATGAAGCGGGTGGTAGCGGTGTTGGAAGAGATGAAGCGGGGGAAGAGGTTCATATGGAAGAACCTGAAACTGAAGAATAGTTACCACAAGCTCAAAGGCGAAGGCGTAGGCGGACACAAAGGTCAATGGAAGAAGAGTTGGAGGAAGTGATTTCCGGTTTTCATGATATGAGGGTAGGTTATCAACACAGGGATAACCAATATGAGGAACAAAGGCAACAATTTAACCAATATCATCAAGAATAACGCGAGCATAATAGGGCGGTAAGGTATGACCAAAGGTGGGGGGAATTACAGGGGAGTTTGGCTTCGCCATAATGTTGGTTTATATATGCAAAACCCACAAGAATATTATGCTACTTCCTACCAACATCCAACCTATTACAACACCCCATACCGAATTACGAGTCCTCCGTTATATGAGGAACATGCGGCCATGCAAGATGCTCAAAGACGCTTTGAGGAGCAATACCCACAGGGAAGACCTAGTTATGATGGTTCGAGAAACTACTCCGGTTGGCCTTTTGGTAACTTCTTTGGTGACAATTAGAGGGCTCATGTGCCCTATTTGGTAATGTTTGGTAACATTTGGTAATTTTTCATAATTATTTCTTTTAAGACAATGGTGTGTAATAATTAGAATATTTATGTTGTACGCTTGACATTTGTGGTGGTTGTGTTACATACACCACTTTTATCTATTCTATTTTGTGTGTTTGTTTATTTCTTATTGTTAAGGTTTAGTGATGCTGGCATTAAGTTCAGTTAAGTACAATCAATTGGGAATTTATGATAGAGATCAAGGAATGAACGATGTTCTTATGCTGGCATTAGGTTCAGCGCCATCGTTCACCTACATTTCACGATCTCCGGCTTTTATGCCAAGGTTTTTCGAACTCTTTTCACACTAATGCCCTCGTGAATTTTTAAATTATTTCTGATTTTAAGTAATGAGGGCCTTACTTAATCTAAGTGTGGGGGAGTGGGTAATTCTCTCGGATATGCAATACAACTTGGCTTATTGTCACATTTTATGAAAAATTTTAAATTTTAGAACTAAAAGTATTAGTGAAAAAGCCAAGTGTGGGGGATGTTACTAATCATTTCGAATTATTATCACAAATTTTTGCAAAGTTAAAACGATTAAAGTACTTTTGGGCTTGGAAATAAAAGAAATAAAAGTCACTGAATGAAAAGGATGAATCATGACACACTTGCTAACTTATGTTAGAAGATGTAGTCCAGAACAGTTATAGGTTGACGAAAAAACTTGAAAAGTCATCTCTATCATCGGCTGGAAATCCACCTCACCTCAGCATCAAACCGGGTTTTTGGTGGTCAGACTTATCCTAACCATGAGATGGATCTGTCTCGTACAATGGGGGGCACATTGCAAATTAGCTTTTAAGACTAATGAATCTAATTCCCAGATGGATGATCTCCGTAAAGATCAACCACATCTATGTTTGACCACGGTCAACATACATATGCCATAACAAATTGAGGTGTGCAAACTCATAGTTCACCGATGATATTTGGACACGATATAAGTTTCTTCTAAAACTTATGCTTTTTAATGAACTATATTGTGTAAAACTTTTTTTTTTTTGGATATTCGGTTAAGAGTTCCATGATACTACAATCATGGGGGCGGATAGTTTGCTAATTACCGACTGAGACTTCGATTTTCAGTTACCCTCGACCGGAATTTGAGGTTAAAATCGGAAAACGTGTTTAGTTTAAAAACTAGCATTGACATTTTCAAAATCTTAAAATGTTTTCTCAAAGATCTAACTTTCCCTAAGGATCTAAACTTTTAAAAGAACTTTCACCAAAGTTCGTCTCTCCCAAATAATCCAAATGTGTGTGTGTGTTCCATAAATTGTGTGTGTACCTAAATGAGTGTGTATTCCATTTGTATTTTATGGGTTTCATATAGCGTGAGTTTGTGTGTGTTTTGCGTGATTCGTGTGATTTGTGTAAATTGTACCTCAAATAATGCGTGTGATTCATTGATGTTTGTGTTTTGTATATGAATGATTAGAACAAGACTTGCTTGAGGACAAGCAAGAGTTAAGTATGGGGGATTTTGATATTACTCAAATTAGTCATATCTTTAGTCATAATATCGCGTCCTATTGTTATTTATTTCATATGTAAACAATGTAATTCCGTTTGTATTTCATAGTATTGTAATATAGTCTAGAATCATTGTAAACTTGAAGAAATATGAAGATTATGTATGATAACAGCTCAGAGATCGAAAACAAGACCAGAAACCCAAAGACAGAAGAGTGCGCTCAGCGCACATTGCATAAATTTGATCAGAGGATTTTTTGGCCAAAACCAAAGTACGCCAAGCGCACATTTAGGTGGTGCATGCCGCGCACAATAATGCGCTCAGCGCACCCATTCGCGCACTTTTAACAGAAAAGCAGATTTGAACGTGCGTTGTCGAGCTGTAAAGGAAAAGTGAAGTAGGTGAGAGTGCGCTCAGCGCACCCTTACTGTGCGCGCCGCGCACAGTACTTTTCACCAACTTTTCAGCTTATTTAATTCCATTTCCAGTTTCATTTCAAGGGTACCAGTTTCCTTTCTGCTCAGAGACGAAAACATACGATTCAAAGCAGTTCTTGGGCTTATCAAAGTGCATCTAAGCACTCAAATCATTGAAGAATCCAAGATCATTCAAGAGCTTCATCCAAGATTACTCCTAAAAGGTTAATCGTGTATTTACAATGAATTCTATCTTTGTTACTGTTGTGTTTAAGTTTTCAAGCATGATTGTTGGCTAGTCCATTTTATGTTCATCTAGATAAATAATCGAGATGTTGAATGTTTACTATTGATTGATTGTAATTATGCACGGTAGTTTGATGTTTGAATACAAGAACCATTCTTGTTAAGTTTAATCCTTTCGATTCAACTAGTTGATATGTTCATTTGATTAAGAAACATCATCTTGTTAAGTTAATATATTGATTTACACCTAGTGACATGTGTTTATCCGTCTTTTACCAAAAGGGATAAGTTGGGTTTAAATGGTTAGTTTACATAAGAATGTAAGAACGACTCGTGTAGATACTTTGGAATAACTTAATTAGTATGTGTAATTATCTAGGAGAATGACCAATTCCTTAGAATCTGTTATACACTTTCAACTGCCTAGTTCCATCAATTAACATGTGTTAGTGATTTGCCTTATCTAGTGACGTTTATAGGGATCTTGTTATAACACTTAGTTAATTATTTGGGTTGGGTGAATTGAGCATTTAACCGGACCAAGGGAATGAACTAAGTTAAACCTTTAGTTGATATAGGAGTGGATCATGTACAACACACCATTGACTTGATCATTCTTCAAGTCTTCAAACTATTTGAATTAGTTGATTACAAATAGGAGGTCTTAGATGTCAAGAACATCACTTGCGTCGTGTAATCCCGTTTGAGTGTTTGCGCAAGACTACTCTTGGTGAACCAATTAATTTGTTCTCGTGCATAACCAATCAATCCAATCTTAATCCTAAATAACATTCAACATTAAGGGTAAAAAGTCTAGATGAGCATATTTCCTTAATTTGATATCAAAACTATCTTTCTGTTTTCATAAACTAAAAATACCAAAAATATTGTCTTTTTAATCTTATTCATCACTTGATTCACCTATCGAAAAAGGGCAAACCAAAATATATCTTGTACTTATAATTTTCTTAGTCAATCACAATTTAGTCTATAATCCTAATTTGATTTAGATACTGTCCTTGGAACGATACACGAATTTTACCATTTACTATACTACTACACGATCGGGTACACTGCCCGTTAGTGTGTAGCAATCTCTAATCGGTATTTTTCCATACTATTTTATACAACAATTCATATATCACATTTTGCACATCAAGTTTTTGGCGCCGCTGCCGGGGACAGTTTTGTGTCAGAATAGAATCGTTAACTAATTTGTGATTAAGTAGTTTCTTAATTATTTTAAATTATTAATAGTCTTTGATTTTAATTTTGTAGAATCGGTGCATTTAATAGTTTTGTTAGTTGTGTGATTGACAGATTTTAGGTTGCATATGCCACACACCCGAAGTTCAGATTCTCCATTACATACACCGCTTACAGAACCTGATAGAAAGCTTGTAGGATCCCAAAAGAAGTACTTGAACTTTTTGAATCTTCATCAAAGAAAGAAACTTTTGATTTAGAATCAAGTACAACCAAGCCGAGATATTCTGAATTTGGTGAGCCCGTTCCTCCTCCAAAATTTGAAATGGAAGGAGAAGCAAGACCGGTGGTACCAAGACAATCAATGGCGGCCAAGATGAAGGCAACCCGAACCGGACAAGGTAGTGCCATTACTCCACCCACTGGTGAGGTAAATTTTGAAAAAAAGGACCTATTCTCTAAATGATTAACAACAGGTGTCAATTTGGTGGTTGTCCGAAATGAAGATGCAAATGAACATATTCGTATTTTTCAAGAGATATGTCTTCTTTTCAAACTTAAACCAGACACTGACCAGGCCATATTTTTAAGACTTTTCCCATGGACACTCCACGGGGAAGCACGAAGTTGGTTAGATTCATTGGCCGAGGCTACGATAGAAACTTGGGATGGTATGTTGGAAAATTTTCTTAACAAATATTTTTCAGCTTCTAAGTCCGCGAGACTCCAACACGAAATTACCCAATTCTGTCAAAATCCGATGGAAACCTTGTACGAAGCATGGAATCGATTTTCCAAAATGCTAAGAGGTTGTCCAAATCATGGTTTGGATACCTTCCAAAAAGTCCAAATATTTTACAAGGGTTGTGATGTTGCACCCCGAATTTCCATTGATCAAGCATCCGGAGGATCACTCATTGACAAAACTGAGCAAGAGGCTTATGAGATAATTGAGAAGCTAGCCGATTATTCTCATGAGTGGTATCAAGAACGACTAATTACTCGTAATGCTCAAGTCCAAAGCGCAGGTGCTTATGATGACCTTAGTTCCCGAAGTGTAAAAATAGACGGTGTTGCTCGAAACATGGACAAAATCACCAAGGAAATTCATAGTATGAAGGTAGGTTGTGAATACTGTGGTGGTCTCCATTTAAGAAAAGATTATGATGCCGATCTAACAATGGCTCAAAAAGAAGAAGTGGCTTTCATAAGCCAAAGAAATAATAATCAATTTCAAGGAAGAGCCCAGTTTAACCGAAACTTCAACAACCCATACAACCCTCAAGGTTAAAATTCCAATTACCAACAAGGGTCAAGTAGTGGGTTCCAACAACAAACTCCGGGTTTTTATCAAAAACCCCAACAGGAAGAAAAAAAGTATAATTTGGAGAGTATGTTGGAAAAGTTGATTGCATCACAAACCCAGCTTGTTATAAACATAAACCAAACAAACGAGAAAAACGAACACCAGTTTAGAAACCAACAAGCCTCAATTCAGAATTTGGAGAAGCAAATGAATGGTTTAGCTAGTTTACTTAGTGAGAGAAAACCAGGAAGTTTACCGGGCGACACCAATAAGAACCCCCGAAATGAGCTCGCAAATATTATCACCACACGTAGTGGTCTAGCATACGAAGCTCCAAGAATGCCCGAAGATTCTGATTTCAGGGTTTCGTTAAACAAAAATGATGAACCAGTTAAGGAGCCGGAACAAGTGGTTGAGAAGGAATAATGGGAAAAACTCGTAGCGAAGCCATATCAACCACCGCTCCCATACCCAAGGAAACAACAACAAGAAAGGCTCGAAGCCGAAAGGTCAAAATTTTTAGATATGTTTAACAAATTAACATAAATATGCCTTTCATTGATGTGATTTCAGGTATGCCCAAGTATGCTAAGTTCTTAAAAGACTTACTTACTAATCTGAAGAAAATGGAGGAACTTTCATCCGTCACCATGAATCCTAATTGTTCCGCAATTTTGATGAACAAAATACCAAAGAAGTTAGCAGATCCTGGGAGTTTTACCATACCATGTCTCTTAGGAGATTTGGAATGCATTAAAGCATTAGCGGATTTAGGGGCTAGCATTAATTTGATGCCTTATTCATTATATGTTAAGCTAGACCCCGGGGTGCTAAAACCAACCCGAATGGCAATTCAACTAGCAGACCGCTCTGTTAAATTCCCTCGTAGAATTTTAGAGAATATGTTAGTAAAAGTGGGTACCCTAGTATTTCTGGCCGATTTTGTAATTTTGGACATGGAAGAGGACACACGTGTGCCTCTTATATTAGGTCGACCTTCCTCAATACCGCTAGAGCTATGATAGATGTTCATGGGCAGAAATTGACCCTTAGCATTGAGGATATTAAGGTTACCTTTTCCGTTGACCATGCCTTGAAATACCCCGAGTCTACTGATGATAAATGTTATTATTTGCAAATCGTAGACACGTATTCAGAGTTGTTGCAGGAATTTCCAGAATTGCAAGGTTCGGGAGAATGCATTTTGGCAGAAGGTGATGAAGAGAACATGGTGGAAGAAGTGGATATGTTGACCACTTTGATGGCTAATGGTTATGAGCCAAATGATGAAGAATACAGAAAGTTGGATTTAAAAAATGAGGACCGATGTAAGACATCGATTGAAGAACCTCCCGTTTTGGAACAGAAGCCACTTCCAAGTCACTTGGAATATGCTTACCTTCAAGAGGATTCTACTCTCCCGGTTATCATTTCATCCGAAATCTCTGTAAGTGAAAAGTCTAAACTTGTTTCCATGTTAAAAGCCCATAAACCGGCTCTAGCATGGAAAATTCATGACATCAAGGGTATAAGTCCCTCTTATTGTACACATAAGATTTTAATGGAAGATGACTATAAGCCATGTGTACAAAGACAAAGGCGACTGAACCCTAATATGCAAGAAGTCATTAAAAGGGAGATTGTCAAACTCCTTGATGCAGGTCTTATTTACCCAATTTTGGATAGTCCTTGGGCGAGTCCGGTCCAATGTGTACCCAAAAAAGGTGGAATGGCAGTTATCACCAACGAAAATGACCAATTAATTTCCACTAGGACTGTCACAGGTTGGAGGGTATGTATTGATTACAGAAAATTAAATGATGCTACCCGAAAAGACCATTTTCCCCTTCCTTACATTGATCAAATGTTGGAAAGGTTAGCAGGAAAGAACTTTTATTGTTTTCTTGACAGTTTCTCGGGATATTTCCAAATCCCTATAGCACCCGAGGACTAAGAGAAAACCACCTTTACATGCCCTTATGGTACTTTCTCCTATCGACGTATGCCCTTTGGCTTATGCAATGCTCCTGCTACCTTTCAAAGGTGTATGGTAGCTATTTTTCATGATATGATTGAAGACTTTATGGAAGTATTCATGGATGACTTTTCAGTCTTCGGTGATTCTTTTGACTCATGTCTTAATAATCTTGAGCGTATGTTGATAAGATGTGAAGAATCTAATCTTGTGCTTAACTGAGAAAAATGCCATTTCATGGTAAGAGAGGGAATTGTATTAGGTCATAAAATTTCTTTGGCGGGATTGGAGGTGGATAGAGCTAAAGTGGAAGTCATAGCCAAATGTGAAAGGTGTAAGAAGTTTTCTGGGGCACGCCAGTTTTTACCGTCGGTTCATTAAAGATTTTTCTAAAATTACGACCCCGATGAACAAAATTCTTGAGAAAGACGCTCCATTTGATTTCACGAACTAGTGTCTTAACGCCTTTAACCTCCTTAAAGCAAAACTCACGCAATCACCCATTCTCATATCGCCGAATTGGTCAATTCCATTCGAACTTATGTGTGATGCAAGTGACTTTGCTATTGGTGCCGTCTTGGGGCAAAGAATTGAAAAACATTTCCAGCCCATTTATTATGCTAGTAAGACATTACAAGGAGCCCAACTTAATTACACTACCACCGAGAACGAACTCTTGGCAATTGTCTGTTCGTTTGATAAATTCCGATCCTATTTGGTACTAGCAAAGACGGTTGTCTATACAGACCATTCAGCATTAAAGTACTTGCTTACTAAGAAAGATGCTAAACCCCGATTAATATGTTGGGTCTTACTTTTGCAAGAATTCGACATTGATATTAAAGACAAAAAGGGGGCCGAAAACCTAGCTGCCGATCACCTTTCTCGCCTTGAGAACCCGAATCTTGAGGTTCTCCATGAGACTGTTATCCAAGATAACTTTCCGGACGAAAATCACATGAAAATTGAGAAAATTGATGATCCTTGGTTTGTTGACATAGCCAACTATCTTGCGGGTGGATTGCTAGAAACAGGTATGTCACATCAAAAACGAAAGAAATTTTTCAGTGACTTAAAATACTATTTTTGGGAAAACCCGTAACTCTTCAAACGGTGTCCCGATGGGATAATCTGTCGATGTGTCTCCGGGGAAGAATGCAATCAAATTCTTCTCCAATGTCATCTTGGTCCCACTGGTGGACATTTCGGACCCCAAATCACAGGGAGAAAAGTCTATGAGGCCGGTTTTTATTGGCCTACCATCTTTAAAGATGTCCACCGTATATGTAAATCATGCGATTCTTGCCAAAGGGCAGGAAAGATTAGTCAAAGAGACGAAATGCCTTAAAACATAATCCAAGTTTGTGAGGTTTTCGATATTTGGGGCATTGATTTCATGGGACCATTCCCAAAATCTCATTCCAAACAATACATACTCGTTGCCGTCGACTACGTATCAAAATGGGCTGAGGCAAAGGCTCTCCCCACAAACGATGCACGAGTTGTTGTAACTTTTCTTAAAGAGCTTTTTGCCCGGTTCGGTACCCTGAAGGCTTTAATTAGTGATCATGGTACCCATTTTTGCAACACTCAATTAGAAAAGGTGTTAAAACGATATGGGATAACCCATAAAATTTCTACATCTTATCACCCACAAATAAGTGGGCAAGTTGAAAATACGAATCGGGCACTTAAAAGGATCCTTGAGAAAACGGTTGGATCCAATCCTAAGGTGTGGTCAATGAATCTTGACGATGCTTTGTGGGCATTTAGAACAACCTACAAAACTCCTATTGGAACCACACCTTACCGCCTAGTCTATGGGAAGGCATGTCATCTCCCTTTGGAGATAGAGCACAAATCACTTTGGGCTCTTAAGACTTGTAATCTCGATCTTGAAGACGCGGAAAACCTTCGTTTAAACCAACTAAATGATTTGAATGAGTTGAGACATAACGCCTATGAAAACTCGCTCATATACAAGGAAAAGACCAAAGTTTGGCACGATAACCGTCTTAAGAATCCGAAAGATTTTAAAGAAGGTGATCGTGTTTTGTTATTCAACTCATGATTTAAACTTTTCCCTGGAAAACTCAAGTCCCGATGGATGGGACCATTTGTTGTTAACAAGGTTTTTTCGTATGGAACGGTGGAATTACGGAATACGAAGGGTGATACGTTTAAGGTAAACGGACACAGGGTCAAACTATATGTCGACGGACCCATGAACATTGAAGATGAGGTAAAACTCATTTTCAACCCCAAAACTACCTAAGTTTGGGGGAAGAGTCGGGTGAAGCGACTCGTTTTTAAAACCTTCACAATTGTTAAAGATAGGTTTTTGTGTGAATTACATGATTTTGAGTGATTTTAATTTTTGTTGCATACCATTACGTTTACCAATCTGTTACCAACCTCCCTGTACTGACCAAACGCGAAAACAGCTGAAAAACAATAGTGCGCGCCGCGCACCCCTCAGATGTGCGCTCAGCGCACTTTGCAAAAACTGGGTCAGAAGGTTTTTTAGCTCGGATCACTAGTGCGCGCCGCGCACCCACAAATGTGCGCTTGGTGCACTCTCTCAAAATTCTCGGATCAGCTTCAAATTTTTGTGGGGTCCATGATTTTATCTCCTCATTACCACCACACACTCGTTTTTCACTCACTCCTCACCCAAAATTGCAGATTCATTCTCTCTTTCACTCTAAAACACTCCAAACCCTAATTTCAATTCTTCCAATTTTAACCAAGTCTTCTCAAATCAAAGCCTAAATCAAGATGCCTAGGGTATGTTCATGTGATTCCACTTAATTTTCTTTCCAATACTTCGATTTCATGCTTAATTTTTTGGATTGTTTAAGAAATTTATGTGGGTTTTCTTGAATTGTTAATTATTATGAACATTAACATGCTTTAGGTTGTTATAATTGCCTTGTATGCCTTGAAATCATGTTACATTGTGTCCATTATTTCATATTGCTTTAGCGTGGATTCTTAATAGAATTTCATATTGTTAATTAATCTGTTTCTAATCAATTTTTATTGTGTCCATTATTTCTTCATTATGCCACTTGTTGGATTCTGATAGGTCAAAATTCAAATATGTAATTGGATGAATATGGTTATTCTGTGGTGAACGGATTTGTATATCGGTGGATGTAAGTAGGATAGTATATGACTGTTGAAACAGATTCGAAGAACGTACAATGTAACTTATTAATGTGAAATTTAAATAGTCCTCGGGTATTACCTACCCGTTAAAATATTTTCACCATTAACAGTTTGTACAAGAGAATTTTTAATTACAATCTTTATGAAAACATATATACATATATATTTTCTTCAGATGTATTCATGGATTTAATGAGTTAATATAATATTAAACTCATTTGCTTTTCGGTTGGAACTAGAATAAATAATCTTTAAACTTTAGAGATTACACATTCGACATGTCGAATGAAGATCATACTCAAAGTGCAGATGATGATATTGAAGCATGGATTGTTGATGGTACTAGTGCTGTTATTGATTGTACTGTTGGTGCCGGTGATGTTGTTAAAGCTGGTACATTTTGCACCATATTCTCCGAATTGATTATTCGAGCGCGAATTTTGTTGACTTTTTACTCCAGGATGTTTGTCGGTCAGAACAAGCGGATGGATAAGGTTCAGAATTGTGGATAGAATATAATCTTGTCGAGTTACCCCGAAAATGAGACTGAAAATGGCGTCTCGAACAGGTTCGCCGGTAAACGCTTCAGGTTCATTGTCAAGAGGTGAATTCGGTTGGTGGAAGGGGTTGCCTTCTACGCGTTTCCATTAATTACGTCGACTACGAACCCATCAGATGAATTGATAATGACTGATTGGTTGATTCATGCCGATGACGCTGTTTTCGGAGCTTAGGTGAACATCTATGTCGGAATAGCTGTCGGAATAACTATTGGAATAGCTATCAGAATCTGAGGGACTCGAACTGGTTTAGGGATTCATCCCGTACGATCAGATGAAGGATTTTCGATAAGAAATAGATTATAGGATGTAGATTAGTACCCTGCAATACATAGTTTACATATGCATATATAATACTAAAATCCCATAAGTTACGGAGGAATCTACGAAAGCTGTCAGGCAAAGATAACAATAACATATATGCTAAGATATGAATTAGCAGATACGCTAAGATACGAATTTTGTCTATACACTATTCATGCAATCATTGCAGTAAGAGGTGTCTAGACTAAGAATGATAAGCAGGTAAATTCCTAAGGATGATAAACAGATGATTTCCGACAAAAATGATAAGCAAAACTTTTGACATGCAGACACGGTCGAAGTCCAGATTCTCTAATGCATCCTAACGACTATCAGTTAGACACACTAATGCAAGACCTGGTTCGCTAAGACCACCGCTCTGATACCAACTGAAAGGACCCGTCCTAATCCATCCGGACGAAGTCCATATCGATTATAAACGATTCACAACAGTTGATTACATCGCGAGGTACTTGACCTCTATATGATACATTTTACAAACATTGCATTCGTTTTGAAAAGACGATCTTTCATTTCATCTAAAGTTGACAGACATGCATACCATTTCATAATATATCCAACTATAATTGACTTAATAATGATCTTGATAAACTCAACGACTCGAATGCAACGTCTTTTGAAATATGTCATGAATGACTCCAAATAATATCTTTAAAATGATCAAATGCACAGCGGAAGATTTCTTTCATACCTGAGAATAAACATACTTTCAAGTGTCAACCAAAAGGTTGGTGAGTTCATTAGTTTAACATAAATAATCATTTCATAATTTTTAATAGACCACAAGATTTCATATTTCCATTTCATAAACATACGTCCCATGCATAGAGACAAAAATATCATTCATATGGATTGAACACCTGGTAACCGACATTAACAAGATGCATATATGAATATCCCCATCATTCCGGGATCCTCCTTCGGACATGATATAAATTTCAAAGTACTAAAGCATCCGGTACTTTGGATGGGGCTTGTTGGGCCCAATAGATCTATCTTTAGAGTTCGCGTCAATTAGGGTGTCTGTTCCCTAATTCTTAGATTACTAGACTAAAAAGGGCGATATTCGGTTTAATAATCCAACCATAGAATGTAATTTTAAGTACTTGTGTCTATTCTGTAAAACAGTTATAAAAGCAGCGCATGTATTCTCAGTCCCAAAAATATATATTGTAAAAGCATTTAAAAAGGGATTAATGAAACTCACCTAATGTATTTTGTAGTAAACATACATATGACTATATTGAACAATGCAAAGTTGGCCTCGGATTCACGAACCTATATTATTCATATATTTATTATTACACATGATCGTAGTCAAATAAGTTTATATATATATTATTATTAATAATCATTATGTGTTATATAAATACATTCAATATATTTACTTTATATATTTTGTATCACTAATATTCATTATAACATATTGATAATTCTAATTTATATTAAGGTTTATGTATAAATAGTAATATATATATATATATATATATATATATATATATATATATATATATATATATATATTGATATATTTTTATATATAGCTTAGTTAATATCATTTAAAAAAATATAATGATATGTAATATTAATATTATTGTAATGTATTTTTATAAAAAAATATCTATTCGTAATAATACTAACATGATAAGAATGATAATACTACTGACAATAATGATAATAACAATACTAATAATGATAATATCAGTAGTTTTTAATATAATGAAGGATTTAATAATAATGGTGATAAAAATAATAATTTTGATATTAATACATAATATCTAATAATAATAATTATTATAACAACCTTGTCACGAATGGTAATCTTAATAATACTATGTTTTGTTAATAATAATAACACTAATAAGTATTATAATGATACTATTACTAAAATGATAAATTTTATAATCATAAATACTTTACTAATGTTAATAATAATAAATATGGTTATATTACCTATAATCATGGTAATTATAATAATAATTATAATACTAAATAATAATTAGTAATAATATCCTTAATAAATATTATCAATAATAATAACAATATTAATAATAATAAGAATAATAACTTTAATACTAATAATAATAGAAAAAGAAGTAAGTGTGTATACCCCTAAAAGGTTTGTCAAAAAAAAATATTGCTCCTTACAAGACTCGAAGCCGTGACCTCCCGCTACCCCATCAACACTATCGACCATTCCTCCTCCAATTCATTCATGTTTTACATTCGACTTCTACCCTATATATCCCGTCTTTTGGGCCGACCAGGAACTTGCATCCCAATAGAAAACATAACGGCCCAAGTGTAAATCATATTTGCGTGAGATATTTTAGCCAAGCTTTATAAATATGAAACCCAATATCAAAATCAAAAATTTCGGCCTAGGATAAATGGTAGCTTCCAGCTCGTTACCTACTCCCTAAACTTTGTTTCCATTATACCAAATAATTTGCAACGTCAAACACAACCAAATTGCTATGGTCGGCCACTACAATACAATCCACTTGCACACTTTTATCAAAAGTTGAATAACAAGAAGAGAAAATATATAAATGTTTATCTCCCTCGTTAAGTGTAGAAAAAAAAAATAACAAGAAGAGAAAATTCGGTTGTGTGGGTGTATGACAAGAATGCAAAGGTGATGGATGTTGTGTTGGCTTGTTTGATGGTTGTGGGGTTCGAAGTTGAGCAGAAATGGGCAACACATAAATAGCAGTCGTAGTCATCTTTTGGGGAATGAAGATGATGGTTTTTGGGATATAAATGGTAATCATGAGCAACAGTAGCATGGATAAAGGTTTACGGGTTCAATCATAGAAACGAGTAGTTGCTCATTGGTCGTTCTAATGGAGAGAATAAATATATGTATAAATATAGCGTAGTAGTAATAATGGTCTTAATGGGTTCTCATGTGTGTTTGGGTGATAGAAAGTGGAGGTCTATTCGAATAGTAGGAAGTCGGGAGAAACTAAGGTGATGGTTGTTTTTGGGGGTATTGGTCGAGAGTGATGGAAGATAGCAAGGGTGGCGGTTTGTGATTAGTTCGCTTGAGAAGAAAGGTTGGTTTAATCAAAAAAAAAAAAGATTGAGCATGTGGGTTTGTTGAAACAGAAAATGATATAGCATGTGGTGGTTCAAGGTGAAAACATAATTAGGAGAGAAAGAGGAGAGTGAGAGAAGAGGATTGAATAAGTGGTTGTGAATTTAGTATTAACAGAAAACAAATGTGGCAGTGGTGGTTATGATGGTGATGAAGGTTGTTTTGTGGATCGAACTAAAACAGAGAGAAAAAATAAAAAATAAAAATATAAGTGGGTTTCGAGGGTGGTAACCATGGTTGTGGAGATGAATGGTGGTTCTACTATGTTTTTGTGATGGTATTACTCATCAAGCAACACAAGCATAGATTCTAAAGAAAAAATATCAACTTCTTGATTGGATGAATTTTATGGACGTAAATTGTACAACAATTTCAATATGTGGTTGTTTCCATTTGAGAATAGATTGTTTATTTTTGGTGGGGTTTGTTTTGCTCGACACACAGAAAGAAGGAAAAGGAAAAGCGACAATTTAATTAGAAATAGTCATTGTATGATTAGGTGGTAGTGATATGTTATATGTATAATATAGAATATAGATATAGATGCAGACATAGAAAATAATAAATATAATATAAATAATAATTAATAATAATCATATAATAATAATAATCATCTACATCATTCGGTGAATGAATTGAAAACATTAGTTCATAATTCAATCATATACAGTGAGCATTTCAATCATATACAGTGAACATTTCGATTGTCTCATTCTACCGACACTTTTCACGGGTTGCTAAATCGTGCGAAATTTGTGGCGGATAAAAGTGTTCCGAAAAATTTCATATTTTTAAATTAACTTTATTTATTTATTTTTGTCATTATGGTATAAAATTCGATCCTTAATTTGTTAAATAAAAATTACATCAACTGTCCCTCTCATTTAGGGGTGAAATATAAAAAATGTTAAAACTTAACAAATAGCTCCTAATTTCATTTTTAATAAGTGTAAAATTTATAGAACTCATTTTCGTATCACCGTTTATTTTAAAATTATATATGTTATCTATTTACGAATAGTTGTTCGTGAATCATCAGGCATAGTCAAAGGTCAAATGAATTCATAAAACAGTTCAAAGGTTTTTGAGACTCAACATTACAGACTTTGTTTATCGTGTCGGAATCAAATAAAGTTTAAGTTTAAATTTGGTCGGAAATTCCCGGGTCGTCACAGTACCTACCCGTTAAAGAAATTTCGTCCCGAAATTTGAGTGAGGTGGTCTTGGCTAACAATCAAAATGGTTTCATGACGAATATGAGTTGATAAATAGAGTTTTATCATCATTGAGAAATGTGGACAAAACAATTTCGATTAATCGAAGAGTACGAGTGAAGCTATCACAAAGAAGTGGAATAAATAAATAAAAAATAGAGTTTTGTCTTATCCTTTGGCGTAGTCACTGTTGAATTTAGAAAAATAAGGTGCGTCTTAGCTTTTGACGTTGTCTTTGTTGAATTCCGGAATTCAAGGGATTTAAGTAAATCTTCGACATCTGAGAGATTTGATTCTTCGGCGAATAAGGAGATTAAGATCTCTATAATTAAATACGGTGATCTGTCTCGATTACTCTGTCTGATATTTCCTTATAAATTAAACTCTTCCGTTCCATTATTTTCACCATTCCTATACTTTCTTTCTTAGTTCATACATCCAAAGATTATGAATATGCTTAATCCCGTTCTGATCCTTGTTATTTTCCCAATTATCATTTCTGTCACCCTTCTTTCAATCTTCCACCAGAAAAATCTGTCTACTTCTACTATTACTTTGGGGTGATACTATTCTTAATTATATCGTATCTTTATATTGCTGTTCATATTAATATCCACGGTTTATAATTCCTGGGTTGTCATTGGGCTTTTTATTTTCTCTTATATTTCAAAGTCCCTGCTTCTGTCTTCAATAATCATTGTTATCTACAGTTAATACTCTCTCCTATTTGCTGCGATTTATACCCCTCATTTCTATTTCGAAGATTCATTCTTTTGTTTTTCTTTTCCCCGACTTTAAACCAAGCGAATAATGGTCAAGAATTCGTAGATATGAATTTCGGAATGAATATAGTTGATGTTCTAAGAAAGAAACGGTAATAGCACAATCTGACTTGTCAAATTACCTGAATTCAAAAGAAAGATATAACTATCAAGAAAATATGTTTTTGATATGTTTACAGATTAGACAGAATGTAAGAGTCATGTAACATAGCACATGATGACGTTATGATCTGTGAATCATCACATTCCATTTAGAAACTCAGCATGACTTACTGTAATATAATCACGTTGATCAAGTGTCATTATATTATACTAACTCATGCATCAGTTCCCAACATTACTTCAATAACATTCATATTTTAAGCTCGAAAGTTTACAGAGTATAGAAACTAACAGTTTCTATATGATGTAACACTGATAGCACGAAGAGATTAATGATTTTTGATAAGAATAGTTATGAAAATATCTTCAGAAATATGGAGGATATTTATAATGAATTATAAGATAATATCTTTGAATATCTAAGATCAGAGGATGATAGAAACTATTGTCTGCAAGGGTTTAGAGTAAGGAGCAAGATATTCACTAAAGACTTTAGCAGACATTGAATCATTTGGATTCTTTGAAGTCAAACTTATTCTTTGTGATTTGTCCACGGCTTTCTTCATAGTTTCGCATAATCTGCTTTTTGGTACTAAATTTTCTATTGAATGTTTCCAATATAATGATACACAGGAAACACGAAGAGGTATATAATCTCGGACGAGAATATTTATGAAAATATCCTCAGAAATATCGAAGATATTGATGATGATATTTTGGAATTTCTAAGTTCAATGGTTGATGGAGAAAGATTTTTTCGTAAGATTTTAACATGATTTCGGAGCAAGATATTCTCTAAAGATTTCAACGGATCCAGAATTACATGAATCCTTTGAATATAAAGTTTGGTCCTTGTATTTATCCTTGGTCTCCTTCATGGGTAGCTCAATCTGTTTTTCAATACCCAATTTTCTATCGAGCGTTCCTAACACTCCTTTCTTTATTATCAAACTTTTGGCCGTTTAGACCACCTATCATTTTTCTATTTCCTCTGCATTTAATGCTATGATATCTGAATCATCGGTTATTAATCCGAGGTGGTTTTAGGAGAATTGTGTTTTTAGATGATTAAACGCTGATGGTAACATGGTGGAATATGAAAGGTTCTCTGGTGACAACAAAAGAGCACGCGTATATATCAACGTTATAATAAGGTTGTTTCGTACGAAATGTCAAAGTTGTCTTGCTGGAGCTGTGACAAAATTAGCTATTTTGAAGAAGAACTGCAAAGTTATTTTGGTTGATAATAACACTAAAGAAATTAGCACAGCTATGTTTTAAACGTTTACTCAGTTTCCGAGAGTTTTTCAAGTACATAACTATATGCACAAATATTTCCTTCCGTAAATGAAGTGCGGTTGATTCATCCTATCGATTGAGGTGTTTTCAAGAATTATGAAAGTTTGAATGCAGATTGGAATCGTCAAGGTACAATTAAGGTTTAAGATGAAATCAAGTGGCAACTTGAAGAATTGTTTAGTTCCATATGTTATAATCAATATTTTAATTTATTTTAATTGTTTAATGTTATTAATCTACAGTCGATAGTCCACAGTTGACAGTCCAATGATTCATATATATAGTTTAATATATAATATTCGAATTAATTAATACGTGTCGTGACCCGTATACGTCTCAGACTCGATCACAACTCAAACTCTATATATTATTGTAGAATCAACCTCAACCCTGTATAGAGAACTCGATCATTACTGCATATAGAGTGTCTATGGTGATTCCAAATAATATATATAGATGCGTCGATATGATATGTCAAAACCTTGTATACGTGTCCCGATATTTAAAGTGTGTAAAATAAATACAGAAATTAAATGACGATAAATAAAATTGCGAGAATGTAAATTGCGATAAATAAACTGCGATAAATAAATTGCGATAATTAAATGGTAATACGGAATTAACAGTTAGCTAGGAACAGTTAGCTAGGATTTTTGTTAGCGTGGATTCTTAATAGAATTTCATATTGTTAATTAATCTGTTTCTAATCAATTTTTATTGTGTCCATTATTTCTTCATTATGCCACTTGTTGGATTCTGATAGGTCAAAATTCAAATATGTAATTGGATGAATATGGTTATTCTGTGGTGAACGGATTTGTATATCGGTGGATGTAAGTAGGATAGTATATGACTGTTGAAACAGATTCGAAGAACGTACAATGTAACTTATTAATGTGAAATTTAAATAGTCCTCGGGTATTGCCTACCCGTTAAAATATTTTCACCATTAACAGTTTGTACAAGAGAATTTTTAATTACAATCTTTATGAAAACATATATACGTATATATTTTCTTCAGATGTATTCATGGATTTAATGAGTTAATATAATATTAAACTCATTTGCTTTTCGGTTGGAACTAGAATAAATAATCTTTAAACTTTAGAGATTACACATTCGACATGTCGAATGAAGATCATACTCAAAGTGCAGATGATGATATTGAAGCATGGATTGTTGATGGTACTGGTGCTGTTATTGATTGTACTGTTGGTGTCGGTGATGTTGTTGAAGCTGGTACATTTTGCACCATATTCTCCGAATTGATTATTCGAGCGCGAATTTTGTTGACTTTTTACTCCAGGATGATTGTCGGTCAGAACAAGCGGATGGATAAGGTTCAGAATTGTGGATAGAATATAATCTTGTCGAGTTACCCCGAAAATGAGACTGAAAATGGCGTCTCGAACAGGTTCGCCGGTAAACGCTTCAGGTGAAATGTCCCGTTCTTATTGATTAAAAACGTTCCATATTAATTGATTTCGTTGCGAGGTTTTGACCTCTATATGAGACGTTTTTCAAAGACTGCATTCATTTTTAAAACAAACCATAACCTTTATTTCATAAATAAAGGTTTAAAAAGCTTTACGTAGATTATCAAATAATGATAATCTAAAATATCCTGTTTACACACGACCATTACATAATGGTTTACAATACAAATATGTTACATCGAAATCAGTTTCTTGAATGCAGTTTTTACACAATATCATACAAACATGGACTCCAAATCTTGTCCTTATTTTAGTATGCAACAGCGGAAGCTCTTAATATTCTCCTGAGAATAAACATGCTTTAAATGTCAACAAAAATGTTGGTGAGTTATAGGTTTAACCTATATATATCAAATCGTAACAATAGACCACAAGATTTCATTTTTCAATACACATCCCATACATAGAGATAAAAATCATTCATATGGTGAACACCTGGTAACCGACAATAACAAGATGCATATATAAGAATATCCCCATCATTCCGGGACACCCTTCGGATATGATATAAATTTCGAAGTACTAAAGCATCCGGTACTTTGGATGGGGTTTGTTAGGCCCAATAGATCTATCTTTAGGATTCGCGTCAATTAGGGTGTCTGTTCCCTAATTCTTAGATTACCAGACTTAATAAAAAGGGGCATATTCGATTTCGATAATTCAACCATAGAATGTAGTTTCACGTACTTGTGTCTATTTTGTAAATCATTTATAAAACCTGCATGTATTCTCATCCCAAAAATATTAGATTTTAAAAGTGGGACTATAACTCACTTTTACAGTTTTTTTTTTTACTTCGTCGGGAAGTAAGACTTGGCCACTGGTTGATTCACGAACCTATAACAAATATGTACATATATATTAAAGTATGTTCAAAATATATTTACAACACTTTTAATATATTTTGATGTTTTAAGTTTATTAAGTCAGCTGTCCTCGTTAGTAACCTATAACTAGTTGTCCACAGTTAGATGTACAGAAATAAATCGATAAATATTATCTTGAATCAATCCACGACCCAGTGTATACGTATCTCAGTATTGATCACAACTCAAACTATATATATTTTGGAATCAACCTCAACCCTGTATAGCTAACTCCAACATTCACATATAGAGTGTCTATGGTTGTTCCGAAATATATATAGATGTGTCGACATGATAGGTCGAAACATTGTATACGTGTCTATGGTATCTCAAGATTACATAATATACAATACAAGTTGATTAAGTTATGGTTGAAATAGATTTGTTACCAATTTTCACGTAGCTAAAATGAGAAAAATTATCCAATCTTGTTTTACCCATAACTTCTTCATTTTAAATCCGTTTTGAGTGAATCAAATTGCTATGATTTCATATTGAACTCTATTTTATGAATCTAAACAGAAAAAGTATAGGTTTATAGTCGGAAAAATAAGTTACAAGTCATTTTTGTAAAGGTAGTCATTTCAGTCGAAAGAACGACGTCTAGATGACCATTTTAGAAAACATACTTCCACTTTGAGTTTAACCAAAATTTTTGGATATAGTTTCATGTTCATAATAAAAATCATTTTCTCAGAATAACAACTTTTAAATCAAAGTTTATCATAGTTTTTAATTAACTAACCCAAAACAGCCCGCGGTGTTACTACGACGGCGTAAATCCGGTTTTACGGTGTTTTTCGTGTTTCCAGGTTTTAAATCATTAAGTTAGCATATCATATAGATATAGAACATGTGTTTAGTTGATTTTAAAAGTCAAGTTAGAAGGATTAACTTTTGTTTGCGAACAAGTTTAGAATTAACTAAACTATGTTCTAGTGATTACAAGTTTAAACCTTCGAATAAGATAGCTTTATATGTATGAATCGAATGATGTTATGAACATCATTACTACCTTAATTTCCTTGGATAAACCTACTGGAAAAGAGAAAAATGGATCTAGCTTCAATGGATCCTTGGATGGCTCGAAGTTCTTGAAGCAGAATCATGACACGAAAACAAGTTCAAGTAAGATCATCACTTGAAATAAGATTGTTATAGTTATAGAAATTGAACCAAAGTTTGAATATGATTATTACCTTGTATTAGAATGATAACCTACTGTAAGAAACAAAGATTTCTTGAGGTTGGATGATCACCTTACAAGATTGGAAGTGAGCTAGCAAACTTGAAAGTATTCTTGATTTTATGAAACTAGAACTTTTGGAATTTATGAAGAACACTTAGAACTTGAAGATAGAACTTGAGAGAGATCAATTAGATGAAGAAAATTGAAGAATGAAAGTGTTTGTAGGTGTTTTTGGTCGTTGGTGTATGGATTAGATATAAAGGATATGTAATTTTGTTTTCATGTAAATAAGTCATGAATGATTACTCATATTTTTGTAATTTTATGAGATATTTCATGCTAGTTGCCAAATGATGGTTCCCACATGTGTTAGGTGACTCACATGGGCTGCTAAGAGCTGATCATTGGAGTGTATATACCAATAGTACATACATCTAAAAGCTGTGTATTGTACGAGTACGAATACGGGTGCATACGAGTAGAATTGTTGATGAAACTGAACGAGGATGTAATTGTAAGCATTTTTGTTAAGTAGAAGTATTTTGATAAGTGTATTGAAGTCTTTCAAAAGTGTATAAATACATATTAAAACACTACATGTATATACATTTTAACTGAGTCGTTAAGTCATCGTTAGTCGTTACATGTAAGTGTTGTTTTGAAACCTTTAGGTTAACGATCTTGTTAAATGTTGTTAACCCAATGTTTATAATATCAAATGAGATTTTAAATTATTATATTATCATGATATTATCATGTATGAATATCTCTTAATATGATATATATACATTAAATGTCTTTACAACGATAATCGTTACATATATGTCTCGTTTAAAAATCATTAAGTTAGTAGTCTTGTTTTTACATATGTAGTTCATTGTTAATATACTTTATGATATGTTTTCTTATCATAGTATCATGTTAACTATATATATATATCCATATATATGTCATCATATAGTTTTTACAAGTTTTAACGTTCGTGAATCACCGATCAACTTGGGTGGTCAATTGTCTATATGAAACATATTTCAATTAATCAAGTCTTAACAAGTTTGATTACTTAACATGTTGGAAACATTTAATCATGTAAATATCAATCTCAATTAATATATATAAACATGGAAAAGTTCGGGTCACTACAGTACCTACCCGTTAAATAAATTTCGTCCCGAAATTTTAAGCTGTTGAAGGTGTTGACGAATCTTCTGGAAATAGATGCGGGTATTTCTTCTTCATCTGATCTTCACGCTCCCAGGTGAACTCGGGTCCTCTACGAGCATTCCATCGAACCTTAACAATTGGTATCTTGTTTTGCTTAAGTCTTTTAACCTCACGATCCATTATTTCGACGGGTTCTTCGATGAATTGAAGTTTTTCGTTGATTTGGATTTCATCTAACGGAATAGTGAGATCTTCTTTAGCAAAACATTTCTTTAAATTCGAGACGTGGAAAGTGTTATGTACAGCCGCGAGTTGTTGAGGTAACTCTAGTCGGTAAGCTACTGGTCCAACACGATCAATAATCTTGAATGGTCCAATATACCTTGGATTTAATTTCCCTCGTTTACCAAATCGAACAACGCCTTTCCAAGGTGCAACTTTAAGCATGACCATCTCTCCAATTTCAAATTCTATATCTTTTCTTTTAATGTCAGCGTAGCTCTTTTGTCGACTTTGGGCGGTTTTCAACCGTTGTTGAATTTGGATGATCTTCTCGGTAGTTTCTTGTATAATCTCCGGACCCGTAATCTGTCTATCCCCCACTTCACTCCAACAAATCGAAGACCTGCACTTTCTACCATAAAGTGCTTCAAACGGCGCCATCTCAATGCTTGAATGGTAGCTGTTGTTGTAGGAAAATTCTGCTAACGGTAGATGTCGATCCCAACTGTTTCCGAAATCAATAACACATGCTCGTAGCATGTCTTCAAGTGTTTGTATCGTCCTTTCGCTCTACCCATCAGTTTGTGGATGATAGGCAGTACTCATGTCTAGACGAGTTCCTAATGCTTGCTGTAATGTCTGCCAGAATCTTGAAATAAATCTGCCATCCCTATCAGAGATAATAGAGATTGGTATTCCATGTCTGGAGACGACTTCCTTCAAATACAGTCGTGCTAACTTCTCCATCTTGTCATCTTCTCTTATTGGTAGGAAGTGTGCTGATTTGGTGAGACGATCAACTATTACCCAAATAGTATCAAAACCACTTGCAGTCCTTGGCAATTTAGTGATGAAATCCATGGTAATGTTTTCCCATTTCCATTCTGGGATTTCGGGTTGTTGAAGTAGACCTGATGGTTTCTGATGCTCAGCTTTGACCTTAGAACACGTCAAACATTCTCCTACGTATTTAGCAACATCGGCTTTCATACCCGGCCACCAAAAATGTTTCTTGAGATCCTTGTACATCTTCCCCGTTCCAGGATGTATTGAGTATCTGGTTTTATGAGCTTCTCTAAGTACCATTTCTCTCATATCTCCAAATTTTGGTACCCAAATCCTTTCAGCCCTATACCGGGTTCCGTCTTCCCGAATATTAAGATGCTTCTCCGATCCTTTGGGTATTTCATCCTTTAAATTTCCCCCTTTTAAAACTCCTTGTTGCGCCTCCTTTATTTGAGTAGTAATGTTATTATGAATCATTATATTCATAGATTTTACTCGAATGGGTTCTCTGTCCTTCCTGCTCAAGGCATCGGCTACCACATTTGCCTTCCCCGGGTGGTAACGAATCTCAAAGTCGTAATCATTCAATAATTCAATCCACCTACGCTGCCTCATATTCAGTTGTTTCTGATTAAATATGTGTTGAAGACTTTTGTGGTCAGTATATATAATACTTTTGACCCCATATAAGTAGTGCCTCCAAGTCTTTAATGCAAAAACAACCGCGCCTAATTCCAAATCATGCGTCGTATAATTTTGTTCATGAATCTTCAATTGTCTAGACGCATAAGCAATCACCTTCGTTCGTTGCATTAATACACAACCGAGACCTTGCTTTGATGCATCACAATAAATCACAAAATCATCATTCCCTTCAGGCAATGACAATATAGGTGCCGTAGTTAGCTTTTTCTTCAATAACTGAAACGCTTTCTCTTGTTCATCATTCCATTCAAATTTCTTCCCTTTATGCGTTAATGCAGTCAAGGGTTTTGCTATTCTGGAAAAGTCTTGGATGAACCTTCTGTAGTAACCAGCTAGTCCTAAAAACTGGCGTATGTGTTTCGGAGTTTTCGGGGTTTCCCACTTTTCAACAGTTTCTATCTTTGCCGGATCCACCTTAATACCTTCTTTGTTCACTATGTGACCGAGGAATTGAACTTCTTCCAACCAAAATGCACACTTTGAAACTTAGCGTACAATTCTTCCTTCCTCAATACTTCTAACACCTTTCTCAAATGTTCACCGTGTTCTTGGTCATTCTTTGAGTAAATAAGTATGTCATCAATGAAAACAATGACAAACTTGTCAAGGTATGGTCCACACACTCGGTTCATAAGGTCCATGAACACAGCTGGTGCATTAGTTAAACCAAACGGCATGACCATAAACTCGTAATGACCATAACGTGTTCTGAAAGCAGTCTTTGGAATATCATCTTCTTTCACCCGCATTTGATGATACCCGGAACGTAAGTCAATCTTTGAATAAACAGACGAGCCTTGTAGTTGATCAAATAAGTCGTCGATTCTCGGTAGTGGGTAGCGGTTCTTGATGGTAAGTTTGTTCAACTCTCGGTAGTCGATACACAACCTGAATGTACCATCTTTCTTCTTGACAAACAAAACAGGAGCTCCCCACGGTGATGTGCTTGGTCGAATGAAACCACGCTCTAAAAGTTCTTGTAATTGGCTTTGCAGTTCTTTCATCTCGATGGGTGCGAGTCTGTAAGGAGCACGAGCTATTGGTGCAGCTCCTGGTACAAGATCTATTTGAAATTCAACGGATCGATGTGGGGGTAATCCTGGTAATTCTTTCGGAAATACATCGGGAAATTCTTTTGCAATGGGAACATCATTGATGCTCTTTTCTTCAGTTTGTACTTTCTCGACGTGTGCTAGAATAGCATAGCAACCTTTTCTTATTAGTTTTTGTGCCTTCAAATTACTAATAAGATGTAGCTTCGTGTTGCCCTTTTCTCCGTACACCATTAAGGGTTTTCCTTTTTCTCGTATAATGCGAATTGCATTTTTGTAACAAACGATCTCCGCTTTCACTTCTTTCAACCAGTCCATACCGATTATCACATCAAAACTCCCTAACTCTACTGGTATCAAATCAATCTTAAATGTTTCGCTAACCAGTTTAATTTCTCGATTCCGACATATATTATCTGCTGAAATTAATTTACCATTTGCTAATTCGAGTAAAAATTTACTATCCAAAGGTATCAATGGACAACTTAATTTAGCACAAAAATCTCTACTCATATAGCTTCTATCCGCACCCGAATCAAATAAAACGTAAGCAGATTTATTGTCAATAAGAAACGTACCCGTAACAAGCTCCGGGTCTTCCTGTGCCTCTACCGCATTAATATTGAAAACTCTTCCACGGCCTTGTCCATTCGTGTTCTCCTGGTTCGGGCAATTTCTAATAATGTGGCCTGGTTTTCCACATTTATAACAAACTACATTGGCATAACTTGCTCCGACACTACTTGCTCCGCCATTACTCGTTCCGACACCATTTGTTCCTTTCGTTCTATTAACCCCTGGTCCGTAGACCTCACACTTCGCCGCGCTATGACCATTTCTTTTACACTTGTTGCAAAATTTGGTGCAGAACCCCGAGTGATTCTTTTCACACCTTTGGCATAGCTGCTTCTGATTGTTGTTGTTGTTGCGGTTATTATTGTTGTTGGGATGATTGTTGTAGTTGCTGTTGTTGTTGTTGTTGTTGTTGTTGTTGTTGTTGTTGTTGTTGGGCCGTTTGTTGTAGTTGCGATTGATGTTGCGATTGTTGGGATAATTGTTGCGATTATTGTTGTAATTGCTGTTGTTGTTGTATTGGTGATTCTTATCACCGTTTTCCTCCCACTTTCTTTTGACTTGCTTCACATTGGCCTCTTAAGCAGTCTGTTCTTTAATTCTTTCTTCAATCTGGTTCACTAGTTTGTGAGCCATTCTACAAGCCTGTTGTATGGAGGCGGGCTCGTGTGAACTTATATCTTCTTGGATTCTTTCCGGTAATCCTTTCACAAACGCGTCGATCTTCTCTTCCTCATCTTCGAATGCTCCCGGACACAATAGGCACAATTCTGTGAATCGTCTTTCGTACGTGGTAATATCAAATCCTTGGGTTCGTAACCCTCTAAGTTCTGTCTTGAGCTTATTGACCTCGGTTCTGGGACGGTACTTCTCGTTCATCAAATGCTTGAATGCTGACCACGGTAGTGCGTACGCATCATCTTGTCCCACTTGCTCTAGATAGGTATTCCACCATGTTAACGCAGAACCTGTGAAGGTATGCGTAGCGTACTTCACTTTGTCCTCTTCAGTACACTTACTTATGGCAAACACCGATTCAACCTTCTCGGTCCACCGTTTCAATCCGATCGGTCCTTCGGTTCCATCAAATTCCAAAGGTTTGCAGGCAGTGAATTCTTTGTAGGTGCATCCTACACGATTTCCTGTACTGCTAGATCCAAGGTTATTGTTGGTATGTAGCGCAGCCTGTACTGCGGCTATGTTTGAAGCTAGAAAAGTACGGAATTCCTCTTCATTCATATTCACGGTGTGTCGAGTAGTCGGTGCCATTTCTTTCAAAATAGTTAAATGGAACAAGTTAATCATACAGAATATTAAGAGTAGTTAATAGTATTTCGTAGCATAATATGAACTCAATTATAAAAGCTTTTTCTTCATATTAGCGTTTTATAAGTTTAAATTCGGGTAGTACCTACCCGTTAAGTTCATACTTAGTAGCTAATATACAATTCAACTACTACAATTCTATATGAAAAACTGATTGTAATAATATTTCGCGTTCAAACTTTTATACAATATTTTACAAACTTACAATACTGCTTATTTTACATAAAGCATGAAATATATCACACAATAACTTTGATACAAGATAGTTGTGAAGACAATTCTAGCTAGTACACAAGTCGTTCGGCAAAGGCAATAAAGACACGTAATTCATACGTCCAGAAACAAGTCATGCATTCTGGTTTTACTAGGACTACTTCCCATCCTTGGTCTTGTGCAACATAACCGTTATGGCCGTTGATAAGACAGCGTGTTGTAATGTCATCAAAGGGACGAGGGTTACGTAATGTCCAACAGTCCCGTAATAATCTAAAAACCTCATTTCTTACCCCAATTACCGACTCCGTCACTTGTGGAAACGTTTTGTTTAATAGTTGTAGCCCGATGTTCTTGTTCTCACTTTGGTGAGAAGCGAACATTACTAATCCGTAAGCATAACATGCTTCTTTATGTTGCATGTTAGCCGCTTTTTCTAAATCACGAAGTCCAATATTCGGATATATTGAGTCAAAATAATTTCTTAACCCATTGCGTAAAATAGCATTTGGGTTCCCCGCAATATATGCGTCAAAGTAAACATATCGTAACTTATGGGTTTCCCAATATGATATCCCCCATCTTTCAAACGAAAGTCTCTTATAAACCAAGACATTCTTGGAACGTTCTTCGAATGTCTTACAAACTGATCTCGCCTTAAATAGTTGTGCCGAAGAATTCTGGCCGACTCTAGACAAGATTTCATCAATCATGTCTCCGGGTAGGTCTCTTAAAATATTGGGTTGTCTATCCATTTTGTTTTTTTAAACTGTAAAATAGACAAGAGTTAGTTTCATAAAAAAATACTTATTAATACAAGCAATTTTTACATATATCATAAAGCATAAGAACACTATATTACATATATTACACCACACGAATACAACTATCTTATTCCGACTCGCTCGTTTCTTCTTCTTTGGTTTTGGTTCGTTTTGCCAAGTTTCTAGGGATATATGATGTTCCCCTAATGCGAGCCGTCGTTGTCCACATTGGTTTAGAAAAACCTGGTGGTTTAGAGGTTCCCGGGTCATTGTTACAACTTAAGGACTTCGGGGGTTGACGATACATATAAAGTTCATCGGGGTTGGAATTAGATTTCTCTATTTTTATGCCCTTTCTCTTATTATTTTCTTTTGCCTTTTTAAATTCAGTTGGGGTAATTTCTATAACATCATCGGAATTCTCGTCGGAATCCGATTCATCGGAGAATTGGTAATCCTCCCAATATTTTGCTTCCTTGGCGGAAACACCATTGACCATAATTAACTTTGGTCGGTTGGTTGAGGATTTTCTTTTACTTAACCGTTTTATTATTTCCCCCACCGGTTCTATTTCTTCATCCGGTTCCGATTCTTCTTCCGGTTCCGATTCTTCTTCCGGTTCCGACTCTTCTTCCGGTTCCTCTTCGGGAACTTGTGAATCAGTCCACAAATCATTCCAATTTACATTTGACTCTTCATTATTATTAGGTGAGTCAATGGGACTTGTTCTAGAGGTAGACATCTATCACATAATATCAAACACGTTAAGAGATTAATATATCACATAATATTCATATGTTAAAAATATATAGTTTCCAACAAAAATGTTAAGCAATCATTTTTAAAGAAAACACGATCGAAGTCCAGACTCACTAATGCATCCTAACAAACTCGATAAGACACACTAATGCAAATTTTCTGGTTCTCTAAGACCAACGCTCGGATACCAACTGAAATGTCCCGTTCTTATTGATTAAAAACGTTCCATATTAATTGATTTCGTTGCGAGGTTTTGACCTCTATACGAGACGTTTTTCAAAGACTGCATTCATTTTTAAAACAAACCATAACCTTTATTTCATAAATAAAGGTTTAAAAAGCTTTACGTAGATTATCAAATAATGATAATCTAAAATATCCTGTTTACACACGACCATTACATAATGGTTTACAATACAAATATGTTACATCGAAATCAGTTTCTTGAATGCAGTTTTTACACAATATCATACAAACATGGACTCCAAATCTTGTCCTTATTTTAGTATGCAACAGCGGAAGCTCTTAATATTCTCCTGAGAATAAACATGCTTTAAATGTCAACAAAAATGTTGGTGAGTTATAGGTTTAACCTATATATATCAAATCGTAACAATAGACCACAAGATTTCATTTTTCAATACACATCCCATACATAGAGATAAAAATCATTCATATGGTGAACACCTGGTAACCGAAAATAACAAGATGCATATATAAGAATATCCCCATCATTCCGGGACACCCTTCGGATATGATATAAATTTCGAAGTACTAAAGCATCCGGTACTTTGGATGGGGTTTGTTAGGCCCAATAGATCTATATTTAGGATTCGCGTCAATTAGGGTGTCTGTTCCCTAATTCTTAGATTACCAGACTTAACAAAAAGGGGCATATTCGATTTCGATAATTCAACCATAGAATGTAGTTTCACGTACTTGTGTCTATTTTGTAAATCATTTATAAAACCTGCATGTATTCTCATCCCAAAAACATTAGATTTTAAAAGTGGGACTATAACTCACTTTTACAGTTTTTTTTTTTTTACTTCGTCGGGAAGTAAGACTTGGCCACTGGTTGATTCACGAACCTATAACAAATATGTACATATATATTAAAGTATGTTCAAAATATATTTACAACACTTTTAATATATTTTGATGTTTTAAGTTTATTAAGTCAGCTGTCCTCGTTAGTAACCTATAACTAGTTGTCCACAGTTAGATGTACAGAAATAAATCGATAAATATTATCTTGAATCAATCCACGACCCAGTGTATACGTATCTCAGTATTGATCACAACTCAAACTATATATATTTTGGAATCAACCTCAACCCTGTATAGCTAACTCCAACATTCACATATAGAGTGTCTATGGTTGTTCCGAAATATATATAGATGTGTCGACATGATAGGTCGAAACATTGTATACGTGTCTATGGTATCTCAAGATTACATAATATACAATACAAGTTGATTAAGTTATGGTTGAAATAGATTTGTTACCAATTTTCACGTAGCTAAAATGAGAAAAATTATCCAATCTTGTTTTACCCATAACTTCTTCATTTTAAATCCGTTTTGAGTGAATCAAATTGCTATGATTTCATATTGAACTCTATTTTATTAATCTAAACAGAAAAAGTATAGGTTTATAGTCGGAAAAATAAGTTACAAGTCGTTTTTGTAAAGGTAGTCATTTCAGTCGAAAGAACGACGTCTAGATGACCATTTTAGAAAACATACTTCCACTTTGAGTTTAACCAAAATTTTTGGATATAGTTTCATGTTCATAATAAAAATCATTTTCTCAGAATAACAACTTTTAAATCAAAGTTTATCATAGTTTTTAATTAACTAACCCAAAACAGCCCGCGGTGTTACTACGACGGCGTAAATCCGGTTTTACGGTGTTTTTCGTGTTTCCAGGTTTTAAATCATTAAGTTAGCATATCATATAGATATAGAACATGTGTTTAGTTGATTTTAAAAGTCAAGTTAGAAGGATTAACTTTTGTTTGCGAACAAGTTTAGAATTAACTAAACTATGTTCTAGTGATTACAAGTTTAAACCTTCGAATAAGATAGCTTTATATGTATGAATCGAATGATGTTATGAACATCATTACTACCTTAATTTCCTTGGATAAACCTACTGGAAAAGAGAAAAATGGATCTAGCTTCAATGGATCCTTGGATGGCTCGAAGTTCTTGAAGCAGAATCATGACACGAAAACAAGTTCAAGTAAGATCATCACTTGAAATAAGATTGTTATAGTTATAGAAATTGAACCAAAGTTTGAATATGATTATTACCTTGTATTAGAATGATAACCTACTGTAAGAAACAAAGATTTCTTGAGGTTGGATGATCACCTTACAAGATTGGAAGTGAGCTAGCAAACTTGAAAGTATTCTTGATTTTATGAAACTAGAACTTTTGGAATTTATGAAGAACACTTAGAACTTGAAGATAGAACTTGAGAGAGATCAATTAGATGAAGAAAATTGAAGAATGAAAGTGTTTGTAGGTATTTTTGGTCGTTGGTATATGGATTAGATATAAAGGATATGTAATTTTGTTTTCATGTAAATAAGTCATGAATGATTACTCATATTTTTGTAATTTTATGAGATATTTCATGCTAGTTGCCAAATGATGGTTCCCACATGTGTTAGGTGACTCACATGGGCTGCTAAGAGCTGATCATTGGAGTGTATATACCAATAGTACATACATCTAAAAGCTGTGTATTGTACGAGTACGAATACGGGTGCATACGAGTAGAATTGTTGATGAAACTGAACGAGGATGTAATTGTAAGCATTTTTGTTAAGTAGAAGTATTTTGATAAGTGTATTGAAGTCTTTCAAAAGTGTATAAATACATATTAAAACACTACATGTATATACATTTTAACTGAGTCGTTAAGTCATCGTTAGTCGTTACATGTAAGTGTTGTTTTGAAACCTTTAGGTTAACGATCTTGTTAAATGTTGTTAACCCAATGTTTATAATATCAAATGAGATTTTAAATTATTATATTATCATGATATTATCATGTATGAATATCTCTTAATATGATATATATACATTAAATGTCTTTACAACGATAATCGTTACATATATGTCTCGTTTAAAAATCATTAAGTTAGTAGTCTTGTTTTTACATATGTAGTTCATTGTTAATATACTTTATGATATGTTTTCTTATCATAGTATCATGTTAACTATATATATATATCCATATATATGTCATCATATAGTTTTTACAAGTTTTAACGTTCGTGAATCACCGATCAACTTGGGTGGTCAATTGTCTATATGAAACATATTTCAATTAATCAAGTCTTAACAAGTTTGATTACTTAACATGTTGGAAACATTTAATCATGTAAATATCAATCTCAATTAATATATATAAACATGGAAAAGTTCGGGTCACTACATCAGGTTCATTGTCAAGAGGTGAATTCGGTTGGTGGAAGGGGTTGCCTTCTGCGCGTTTCCATTAATTACGTCGACTACGAACCCATCAGATGAATTGATAATGACTGATTGGTTGATTCATGCCGATGACGCTGTTTTCGGAGCTTAGGTGAACATCTATGTCGGAATAGCTGTCGGAATAACTATTGGAATAGCTATCGGAATCTGAGGGACTCGAACTGGTTTAGGGATTCATCCCGTACGATCAGATGAAGGATTTTCGATAGGAAATAGATTATAGGATGTAGATTAGTACCCTGCAATACATAGTTTACATATGCATATATAATACTAAAATCCCATAAGTTACGGAGGAATCTACGAAAGCTGTCAGGCAAAGATAACAATAACATATATGCTAAGATATGAATTAGCAGATACGCTAAGATACGAATTTTGTCTATACACTATTCATGCAATCATTGCAGTAAGAGGTGTCTAGACTAAGAATGATAAGCATGTAAATTCCTAAGGATGATAAACAGATGATTTTCGACAAAAATGATAAGCAAAACTTTTGACATGCAGACACGGTCGAAGTCCAGATTCTCTAATGCATCCTAACGACTATCAGTTAGACACACTAATGCAAGACCTGGTTCGCTAAGACCACCGCTCTGATACCAACTGAAAGGACCCGTCCTAATCCATCCGGACGAAGTCCATATCGATTATAAACGATTCACAACAGTTGATTACATCGCGAGGTACTTGACCTCTATATGATACATTTTACAAACATTGCATTCGTTTTGAAAAGACGATCTTTCATTTCATCTAAAGTTGACAGACATGCATACCATTTCATAATATATCCAACTATAATTGACTTAATAATGATCTTGATAAACTCAACGACTCGAATGCAACGTCTTTTGAAATATGTCATGAATGACTCCAAATAATATCTTTAAAATGATCAAATGCACAGCGGAAGATTTCTTTCGTACCTGAGAATAAACATACTTTCAAGTGTCAACCAAAAGGTTGGTGAGTTCATTAGTTTAACATAAATAATCATTTCATAATTTTTAATAGACCACAAGATTTCATATTTCCATTTCATAAACATACGTCCCATGCATAGAGACAAAAATATCATTCATATGGATTGAACACCTGGTAACCGACATTAACAAGATGCATATATGAATATCCCCATCATTCCGGGATCCTCCTTCGGACATGATATAAATTTCAAAGTACTAAAGCATCCGGTACTTTGGATGGGGCTTGTTGGGCCCAATAGATCTATCTTTAGAGTTCGCGTCAATTAGGGTGTCTGTTCCCTAATTCTTAGATTACTAGACTAAAAAGGGCGATATTCGGTTTAATAATCCAACCATAGAATGTAATTTTAAGTACTTGTGTCTATTCTGTAAAACAGTTATAAAAGCAGCGCATGTATTCTCAGTCCCAAAAATATATATTGTAAAAGCATTTAAAAAGGGATTAATGAAACTCACCTAATGTATTTTGTAGTAAAAATACATATGACTATATTGAACAATGCAAAGTTGGCCTCGGATTCACGAACCTATATTATTCATATATTTATTATTACACATGATCGTAGTCAAATAAGTTTATATATATATATTATTATTAATAATCATTATGTGTTATATAAATACATTCAATATATTTACTTTATATATTTTGTATCACTAATATTCATTATAACATATTGATAATTCTAATTTATATTAAGGTTTATGTATAAATAGTAATATATATATATATATATATATATATATATATATATATATATATATATATATATATATGTATATATATATATATTGATATATTAATTGATATATTTTTATATATAGCTTAGTTAATATCATTTAAAAAAAATATAATGATATGTAATATTAATATTATTGTAATGTATTTTTATAAAAAAATATCTATTCGTAATAATACTAACATGATAAGAATGATAATACTACTGACAATAATGATAATAACAATACTAATAATGATAATATCAGTAGTTTTTAATATAATGAAGGATTTAATAATAATGGTGATAAAAATAATAATTTTGATATTAATACATAATATCTAATAATAATAATTATTATAACAACTTTGTCACGAATGGTAATCTTAATAATACTACGTTTTGTTAATAATAATAACACTAATAAGTATTATAATGATACTATTACTAAAATGACAAATTTTATAATCATAAATACTTTACTAATGTTAATAATAATAAATATGGTTATATTACCTATAATCATGGTAATTATAATAATAATTATAATACTAAATAATAATTAGTAATAATATCCTTAATAAATATTATCAATAATAATAACAATATTAATAATAATAAGAATAATAACATTAATACTAATAATAATAGAAAAAGAAGTAAGAGTGTATACCCCTAAAAGGTTTGTCAAAAAAAAATATTGCTCCTTACAAGACTCGAAGCCGTGACCTCCCGCTACCCCATCAACACTATCGACCATTCCTCCTCCAATTCATTCATGTTTTACATTCGACTTATACCCTATATATCCCGTCTTTTGGGCCGACCAGGAACTTGCATCCCAATAGAAAACATAACGGCCCAAGTGTAAATCATATTTGCGTGAGATATTTTAGCCAAGCTTTATAAATATGAAACCCAATATCAAAATCAAAAATTTCGGCCTAGGATAAATGGTAGCTTCCAGCTCGTTATCTACTCCCTAAACTTTGTTTCCATTATACCAAATAATTTGCAACGTCAAACACAACCAAATTGCTATGGTCGGCCACTACAATACAATCCACTTGCACACTTTTATCAAAAGTTGAATAACAAGAAGAGAAAATATATAAATGTTTATCTCCCTCGTTAAGTGTAGAAAAAAAAAATAACAAGAAGAGAAAATTCGGTTGTGTGGGTGTATGACAAGAATGCAAAGGTGATGGATGTTGTGTTGGCTTGTTTGATGGTTGTGGGGTTCGAAGTTGAGCAGAAATGGGCAACACATAAATAGCAGTCGTAGTCATCTTTTGGTGAATGAAGATGATGGTGTTTGGGATATAAATGGTAATCATGAGCAACAGTAGCATGGATAAAGGTTTACGGGTTCAATCATAGAAACGAGTAGTTGCTCATTGGTCGTTCTAATGGAGAGAAGAAATATATGTATAAATATAGCGTAGTAGTAATAATGGTCTTAATGGGTTCTCATGTGTGTTTGGGTGATAGAAAGTGGAGGTCTATTCGAATAGTAGGAAGTCGGGAGAAACTAAGGTGATGGTTGTTTTTGGGGGTATTGGTCGAGAGTGATGGAAGATAGCAAGGGTGGCGGTTTGTGATTAGTTCGCTTGAGAAGAAAGGTTGGTTTAATCAAAAAAAAAAAGATTGAGCATGTGGGTTTGTTGAAACAGAAAATGATATAGCATGTGGTGGTTCAAGGTGAAAACATAATTAGGAGAGAAAGAGGAGAGTGAGAGAAGAGGATTGAATAAGTGGTTGTGAATTTGGTATTAACAGAAAACAAATGTGGCAGTGGTGGTTATGATGGTGATGAAGGTTGTTTTGTGGATCGAACTAAAACAGAGAGAAAAAATAAAAAATAAAAATATAAGTGGGTTTCGAGGGTGGTAACCATGGTTGTGGAGATGAATGGTGGTTCTACTATGTTTTTGTGATGGTATTACTCATCAAGCAACACAAGCATAGATTCTAAAGAAAAAATATCAACTTCTTGATTGGATGAATTTTATGGACGTAAATTGTACAACAATTTCAATATGTGGTTGTTTCCATTTGAGAATAGATTGTTTATTTTTGGTGGGGTTTGTTTTGCTCGACACACAGAAAGAAGGAAAAGGAAAAGCGACAATTTAATTAGAAATAGTCATTGTATGATTAGGTGGTAGTGATATGTTATATGTATAATATAGAATATAGATATAGATGCAGACATAGAAAATAATAAATATAATATAAATAATAATTAATAATAATCATATAATAATAATAATCATCTACATCATTCGGTGAATGAATTGAAAACATTAGTTCATAATTCAATCATATACAGTGAGCATTTCAATCATATACAGTGAACATTTCGATTGTCTCATTCTACCGACACTTTTCACGGGTTGCTAAATCGTGCGAAATTTGTGGCGGATAAAAGTGTTCCGAAAAATTTCATATTTTTAAATTAACTTTATTTATTTATTTTTCTCATTATGGTATAAAATTCGATCCTTAATTTGTTAAATAAAAATTACATCAACTGTCCCTCTCATTTATGGGTGAAATATAAAAAATGTTAAAACTTAACAAATAGCACCTAATTTCATTTTTAATAAGTGTAAAATTTATAGAACTCATTTTCGTATCACCGTTTATTTTAAAATTTTATATGTTATCTATTTACGAATAGTTGTTCGTGAATCATCGGGCATAGTCAAAGGTCAAATGAATTCATAAAGCAGTTCAAAGGTTTTTGAGACTCAACATTACAGACTTTGCTTATCGTGTCGGAATCAAATAAAGTTTAAGTTTAAATTTGGTCGGAAATTCCCGGGTCGTCACAGATTTTGATATTACTCAAATTAGTCATATCTTTAGTCATAATATCGCGTCCTATTGTTATTTATTTCATATGTAAACATTGTAATTCCGTTTGTATTTCATAGTATTGTAATATAGTCTAGAATCATTGTAAACTTGAAGAAATATGAAGATTATGTATGATAACAGCTCAGAGATCGAAAACAAGACCAGAAACCCAAAGACAGAAGAGTGCGCTCAGCGTACCACAAAATGTGCCCTCAGCGCACATTGCATAAATTTGATCAGAGGATTTCTTGGCCAAAACCAAAGTGCGCCAAGCGCACATTTAGGTGGTGCGCGCCGCGCACAGTAGTACGCTCAGCGCACCCATTCGCGCACTTTTAACAGAAAAGCAGATTTGAACGTGCGTTGTCGAGCTGTAAAGGAAAAGTGAAGTAGGTGAGAGTGCGCTCAGCGCACCCTTACTGTGCGCGCCGCGCACAGTACTTTTCACCAACTTTTCAGCTTATTTAATTCCATTTCCAGTTTCATTTCAAGGGTACCAGTTTCCTTTCTGCTCGGAGACGAAAACATACGATTCAAAGCAGTTCTTGGGCTTATCAAAGTGCATCTAAGCACTCAAATCATTGAAGAATCCAAGATCATTCAAGAGCTTCATCCAAGATTACTCCTAAAAGGTTAATCTTGTATTTACAATGAATTCTATCTTTCTTACTGTTGTGTTTAAGTTTTCAAGCATGATTGTTGGCTAGTCCATTTTATGTTCATCTAGATAAATAATCGAGATGTTGAATGTTTACTATTGATTGATTGTAATTATGCACGATAGTTTGATGTTTGAATACAAGAACCATTCTTGTTAAGTTTAATCCTTTCGATTCAACTAGTTGATATGTTCATTTGATTAAGAAACATCATCTTGTTAAGTTAATATATTGATTTACACCTAGTGACATGTGTTTATCCGTCTTTTACCAAAAGGGATAAGTTGGGTTCAAATGGTTAGTTTACATAAGAATGTAAGAACGACTCTTGTAGATACTTTGTAGTAACTTAATTAGTATGTGTAATTATCTAGGAGAATGACCAATTCCTTAGAATCTATTATACACACTTTCAACTACCTAGTTCCATCAATTAACATGTGTTAGTGATTTGCCTTATCTAGTGACGTTTATAGGGATCTTGTTATAACACTTAGTTAATTATTTGGGTTGGGTGAATTGAGCATTTAACCAGACCAAGGGAATGAACTAAGTTAAACCTTCAGTTGATATAGGAGTGGATCATGTACAACACACCATTGACTTGATCATTCTTCAAGTCTTCAAACTAGTTGAATTAGTTGATTACAAATAGGAGGTCTTAGATGTCAAGAACATCACTTGCGTCGTGTAATCCCATTTGATTGTTTGCGCAAGACTACTCTTGGTGAACCAATTAATTAGTTCTCGTACATAACCAATCAATCCGATCTTAATCCTAAATAACATTCAACATTAAGGGTAAAAAGTCTAGATGAGCATATTTCCTTAATTTGATATCAAAACTATCTTTCTGTTTTCATAAACTAAAAATACCAAAAATATTGTCTTTTTAATCTTATTCATCACTTGATTCGCCTATCGAAAAAGGGCAAACCAAAATATATCTTGTACTTATAATTTTCTTAGTCAATCACAATTTAGTCTATAATCCTAATTTGATTTAGATACTGTCCTTGGAATGATACACGGATTTTACCATTTGCTATACTACTACACGATTGGGTACACTGCCCGTTAGTGTGTAGCAATCTCTAATCGGTATTTTTTTCATACTATTTTATACAACAATTCATATACCACGTTTTTCACATCAAGTTTTTGGCGCCGCTGCCGGGGACAGTTTTGTGTCAGAATAAAATCGTTAACTAATTTGTGATTAAGTAGTTTCTTAATTATTTTAAATTATTAATAGTCTTTGATTTTAATTTTGTAGAATCGGTGCATTTAATAGTTTTATTAGTTGTGTGATTGACAGATTTTAGGTTGCATATGCCACATACCCGAAGTTTAGATTCTCCATTACATACACCGCTTACAGAACCTGATAGAAAGCTTGGTAGGATCCCAAAAGAAGTACTTGAACTTTTTGAATCTTCATCAAAGCAAGAAACTTTTGATTCATAATCAAGTACAACCAAGCTGAGATATTCTGAATTTGGTGAGCCCGTTCCTCCTTCAAAATTTGAAATGGAAGGAGAAGCAAGACCGGTGGTACCAAGACAATCAATGGCGGCCAAGATGAAGGCGGCCCAAACCGGACAAGGTAGTGCCATTACTCCACCCACTGGTGAGGTAAATTTTGAAATAAAAGGACCTATTCTCCAAATGATTAACAACAGGTGTCAATTTGGTGGTGGTCCGAATGAAGATGCAAACGAACATATTCGTCTTTTTCAAGAGATATGTCTTCTTTTCAAACTTAAACCAGACACTGACCAGGCCATATTTTTAAGACTTTTCCCATGGACACTCCACGAGGAAGCACGAAGTTGGTTAGATTCATTGGCCTAGGCTACGATAGAAACTTGGGATGGTATGTTGGAAAAATTTCTAAAGAAATATTTTCCAGCTTCTAAGTCTGCGAGACTCCAACATGAAATTACCCAATTCTGTCAAAAGCCGATGGAAACCTTGTACGAAGCATGGAATCAATTTTCCAAAATGCTAAGATGTTGTCCAAATCATGGTTTGGATACCTTCCAAAAAGTCCAAATCTTTTACAAGGGTTGTGATGTTGCAACCCGAATTTCCATTGATCAAGCGTCCGGAGGATCACTCATTGACAAAACCGAGCAAGAGCCTTTTGAGATAATCGAGAAGCTAGCCGATTATTCTCATGAGTGGCATCAAGAATGACTAATTACTCGTAATGCTCAAGTCCAAAGCGCGGGTGCTTATGATGACCTTAGTTCCATAAGTGTAAAAATAGACGGTGTTGCTCGAAACATGGACAAAATCACCAAGGAAATTCATAGTATGAAGGTAGGTTGTGAATACTGTGGTGGTCTCCATTTAGGAAAAGATTGTGATGCCGATCTAACAATGGCTCAAAAAGAAGAAGTGGCTTTCATAAGCCAAAGAAATAATAATCAATTTCAAGGAAGAGCCCAGTTTAACCGAAACTTCAACTGTAGTGACCCGAACTTTTCCATGTTTATATATATTAATTGAGATTGATATTTACATGATTAAATGTTTCCAACATGTTAAGCAATCAAACTTGTTAAGACTTGATTAATTGAAATATGTTTCATATAAACAATTGACCACCCAAGTTGACCAGTGATTCACGAACGTTAAAACTTGTAAAAAAAACTATATGATGACATATATATGGATATATATATAGTTAACATGATACTATGATAAGTAAACATATCATTAAGTATATTAACAATGAACTACATATGTAAAAACAATACTACTAACTTAATGATTTTTAAACGAGACATATATGTAACGATTATCGTTGTAAAGACATTTAATGTATATATATATCATATTAATAGATATTCATACATGATAATATCATGATAATATCATGATAATATAATAATTTAAAATCTCATTTGATATTATAAATATTGGGTTAACAACATTTAACAAGATCGTTAACCTAAAGGTTTCAAAACAACACTTACATGTAACGACTAACGATGACTTAACGACTCAGTTAAAATGTATATACATGTAGTGTTTTAATATGTATTTATACACTTTTGAAAGACTTCAATACACTTATCAAAATACTTCTACTTAGCAAAAATTCTTACAATTACATCCTCGTTCAGTTTCATCAACAATTCTACTCGTATGCACCCGTATTCGTACTCGTACAATACATAGCTTTTAGATGTATGTACTATTGGTATATACACTCCAATGATCATCTCTTAGCAGCCCATGTGAGTCACCTAACACATGTGGGAACCATCATTTGGCAACTAGCATGAAATATCTCATAAAATTACAAAAATATGAGTAATCATTCATGACTTATTTACATGAAAACAAAATTACATATCCTTTATATCTAATCCATACAACAACGACCAAAAACACCTACAAACACTTTCATTCTTCAATTTTCTTCATCTAATTGATCTCTCTCAAGTTCTATCTTCAAGTTCTAAGTGTTCTTCATAAATTCTACAAGTTCTAGTTACATAAAATCAAGAATACTTTCAAGTTTGCTAGCTCACTTCCAATCTTGTAAGGTGATCATCCAACCTCAAGAAATCTTTGTTTCTTACAGTAGGTTATCATTCTAATACAAGGTAATAATCATATTCAAACTTTGGTTCAATTTCTATAACTATAACAATCTTATTTCAAGTGATGATCTTACTTGAACTTGTTTTCGTGTCATGATTCTGCTTCAAGAACTTCGAGCCAACCAAGGATCCGTTGAAGCTAGATCCATTTTTCACTTTTCCAGTAGGTTTATCCAAGGAACTTAAGGTAGTAATGATGTTCATAACATCATTCGATTCATACATATAAAGCTATCTTATTCGAAGGTTTAAACTTGTAATCACTAGAACATAGTTTAGTTAATTCTAAACTTGTTCGCAAACAAAAGTTAATCCTTCTAACTTGACTTTTAAAATCAACTAAACACATGTTCTATATCTATATGATATACTAACTTAATGATTTAAAACCTGGAAACACGAAAAACACCGTAAAACCGGATTTACGCCGTCGTAGCAACACCGCGGGCTGTTTTGGGTTAGTTAATTAAAAACTATGATAAACTTTTATTTAAAAGTTGTTATTCTGAGAAAATGATTTTTATTATGAACATGAAAATATATCCAAAAATTATGGTTAAATTCAAAGTAGAAGTATGTTTTCTAAAATGGTCATCTAGACGTCGTTCTTTCGACTGAAATGACTAAATTTACAAAAATGACTTGTAACTTATTTTTCCGACTATAAACCTATAATTTTTCTATTTAGATTCATAAAATAGAGTTCAATATGAAACCATAGCAATTTGATTCACTCAAAACGGATTTAAAATGAAGAAGTTATGGGTAAAACAAGATTGGATAATTTTTCTCATTTTAGCTACGTGAAAATTGGTAACAAATCTATTCCAACCATAACTTAATCAACTTGTATTGTACATTATGTAATCTTGAGATACCATAGACACGTATACAATGTTTCGACCTATCATGTCGACACATCTATATATATTTCGGAACAACCATAGACACTCTATATGTGAATGTTGGAGTTAGCTATACAGGGTTGAGGTTGATTTCAAAATATATATAGTTTGAGTTGTGATCAATACTGAGATACATATACACTGGGTCGTGGATTGATTCAAGATAATATATATCGATTTATTTCTGTACATCTAACTGTGGACAACTAGTTGTAGGTTACTAACGAGGACAGCTGACTTAATAAACTTAAAACATCAAAATATATTAAAAGTGTTGTAAATATATTTTGAACATACTTTGATATATATGTATATATTGTTATAGGTTCGTGAATCAACCAGTGGCCAAGTCTTACTTCCCGACGAAGTAAAAATCTGTGAAAGTGAGTTATAGTCCCGCTTTTAAAATCTAATATTTTTGGGATGAGAATACATGCAGGTTTTATAAATGATTTACATAATAGACACAAGTACGTGAAACTACATTCTATGGTTGAATTATCGAAATCGAATATGCCCCTTTTTATTAAGTCTGGTAATCTAAGAATTAGGGAACAGACACCCTAATTGACGCGAATCCTAAAGATAGATCTATTGGGCCTAACAAACCTCATCCAAAGTACCGGATGCTTTAGTACTTCGAAATTTATATCATATCCGAAGGGTGTCCCGGAATGATGGGGATATTCTTATATATGCATCTTGTTAATGTCGGTTACCAGGTGTTCACCATATGAATGATTTTTATCTCTATGTATGGGATGTGTATTGAAATATGAAATCTTGTGGTCTATTATTATGATTTGATATATATAGGTTAAACCTATAACTCACCAACATTTTTGTTGACGTTTTAAGCATGTTTATTCTCAGGTGATTATTAAGAGCTTCCGCTATCGCATACTTAAATAAGGACGAGATTTGGAGTCCATGCTTGTATGATATTGTGTAAAAACTGCATTCAAGAAACTTATTTTGTTGTAACATATTTGTATTGTAAACCATTATGTAATGGTCGTGTGTAAACAGGATATTTTAGATTATCATTATTTGATAATCTACGTAAAGATTTTTAAAACCTTTATCTATGAAATAAAGGTTATGGTTTGTTTTAAAAATGAATGCAGTCTTTGAAAAACGTCTCATATAGAGGTCAAAACCTCGCAACGAAATCAATTAATATGGAACGTTTTTAACCAATAAGAACGGGACATTTCAGTTGGTATCCGAGCGTTGGTCTTAGAGAACCAGAATTTTGCATTAGTGTGTCTTATCGAGTTTGTTAGGATGCATTAGTGAGTCTGGACTTCGACCGTGTTTACTTGGAAAATGATTGCTTAACAAATTTTGTTGGAAACTATATATTTTTAACATGTGAATATTATGTGATATATTAATCTCTTAACGCGTTTGATATTATGTGATAGATGTCTACCTCTAGAACAAGTCCCATTGACTCACCTAATAATAATGAAGAGTCAAATGTAAATTGGAATGATTCGTGGACTGATTCACAAGTTCCCGAAGAGGAACCGGAAGAAGAGTCGGAACCGGAAGAAGAATCGGAACCGGAAGAAGAATCGGAACCGGATGAAGAAATAGAACCGGTGGGGGAAATAATAAAACGGTTAAGTAAAAGAAAATCCTCAACCAACTGACCAAGGTTAATTATGGTCAATGGTGTTTCCGCCAAGGAAGCAAAATATTGGGAGGATTACCAATTCTCCGATGAATCGGATTCTGACGAAAATTCCGATGATGTTATAGAAATTACCCCAACTGAATTTAAAAAGGCAAAAGAAAATAATAAGGGAAAGGGCATAAAAATAGAGAAATATAATTCCAAACCCGATGAACTTTATATGTATCATCAACCCCCGAAGTCCTTAAGTTGTAACAATGACCCGGGAACCTCTAAACCACCAGGTTTTTCTAAACCAATGTGGAAAACGACAGCTCGTATTAGGAGAACATCATATATCCCTAGAAACTTAGCAAAACGAACCAAAACCGAAGAAGAAGAAACGAGCGAGTCGGAATAAGATAGTTGTATTCGTGTGGTGTAATATATGTAATATAGTGTGCTTATGCTTTATGATATATGTAAAAATTGCTTTTATTAATAAGTAATTTTTTTTATGAATCTAACTCTTGTCTATTTTACAGTTTAAAAACACAAAATGGATAAACAACCCAATATTTTAAGAGACCTACCCGGAGACATGATTGATGAAATCTTGTCTAGAGTCGGTCAGAATTCCTCGGCACAACTATTTAAGGCGAGATCAGTTTGTAAGACATTCGAAGAACGTTCCAAGAATGTCTTGGTTTATAAGAGACTTTCGTTTGAAAGATGGGGGATATCACATTGGGAAACCCATAAGTTACGATGTGTTTACTTTGACGCATATATTGCGGGGAGCCCAAATGCTATTTTACGCAACGGGTTAAGAAATTATTTTGACTCAATGTATCCGAATATAGGACTTCAAGATTTAGAAAAAGCGGCTAACATGCAACATAAAGAAGCATGCTATGCTTACGGGTTAGTAATGTTCGCTTCTCACCAAAGTGAGAAAAAGAACATCGGGCTACAACTATTAAACAAAACGTTCCCACAAGTGACGGAGTCGGTAATTGGGGTAAGAAATGAGGTTTTTAGATTGTTACGGGACTGTTGGACATTACGTAACCCTCGTCCCTTTGACGACGTTACAACACGCTGTCTTATCAACAGCCATAACGGTTATGTTCCACAAGACCAAGGATGGGAAGTAGTCCTAGTAAAACCAGAATGCATGACTTGTTTCTGGACGTATGAATTACGTGTCTTTATTGCCTTTGCTGAACGACTTGTGTACTAGCTAGAATTATCTTCACAACTATCTTGTATCAAAGTTATTGTGTGCTATATTTCATGCTTTATGTAAAATAAGCGGTATTGTAAGTTTGTAAAATATTGTATAAAAGTTTGAACGCGAAATATTACTATAATCAGTTTTTCATATAGAATTGTAGTAGTTGAATTGTATATTAGCTACTAAGTATGAACTTAGCGGGTAGGTACTACCCGAATTTAAACTTATAAAATGCTAATATGAAGAAAAAGCTTTTATAAATGAGTTCATATTATGCTACGAAATACTATTAACTACTCTTAATATTCTGTATGATTAACTTGTTCCATTTGACTATTTTAAAGGAAATGGCACCGACTACTCGACACACCGTGAATATGAATGAAGAGGAATTCCGTACTTTTCTAGCTTCAAACATAGCCGCAGTACAAGCTGCGCTACATACCAACAATAACCTTGGATCTAGCAGTACGGGAAATCGTGTAGGATGCACCTACAAAGAATTCACTGCCTGCAAACCTTTGGAATTTGATGGAACCGAAGGACCAATCGGATTGAAACAGTGGACTGAGAAGGTCGAATCGGTGTTTGCCATAAGTAAGTGTACTGAAGAGGACAAAGTGAAGTACGCTACTCATACCTTCACAGGTTCTGCGTTAACATGGTGGAATACCTATCTAGAGCAAGTGGGACAAGATGATGCTTACGCACTACCGTGGTCAGCATTCAAGCACTTGATGAACGAGAAGTACCGTCCCAGAACCGAGGTCAATAAGCTCAAGACAGAACTTAGAGGGTTACGAACCCAAGGATTTGATATTACCACGTACGAAAGACGATTCACAGAATTGTGCCTATTGTGTCCGGGAGCGTTCGAAGATGAGGAAGAGAAGATCGACGCGTTTGTGAAAGGATTACCGGAAAGAATCCAAGAAGATATAAGTTCACACGAGCCCGCCTCCATACAACAGGCATGTATAATGGCTCACAAACTAGTGAACCAGATTGAAGAAAGAATTAAAGAACAGACTGCTGAAGAGGCCAATGTGAAGCAAGTCAAAAGAAAGTGGGAGGAAAACAGTGATAAGAATCACCAATACAACAACAACAACAGCAATTACAACAATAATCACAACAACTATCCCAATAATCGCAACATCAATCGCAACTACAACAAACGGCCCAACAACAACAACAACAACAACAACAACATCAACTACAACAATCATCCCAACAACAATAATAATCGCAACAACAACAACAATCAGAAGCAACTATGCCAAAGGTGTGAAAAGCATCACTCGGGGTTCTGTACTAAATTTTGCAACAAGTGTAAAAGAAATGGTCATAGCGCGGCGAAGTGTGAGGTCTACGGACCAGGGGTTAACAGAACGAAAGGAACAAATGGTGTCGGAACGAGTAATGGCGGAGCAAGTAGTGTCGGAGCAAGTTATGCCAATGTAGTTTGTTATAAATGTGGAAAACCGGGCCACATTATTAGAAATTGCCCGAACCAGGAGAACACGAATGGACAAGGCCGCAAAAGAGTTTTCAATATTAATGCTGCAGAGGCACAGGAAGACCCGGAGCTTGTTACGGGTACGTTTCTTATTGACAATAAATCTGCTTACGTTTTATTTGATTCGAGTGCGGATAGAAGCTATATGAGTAGAGATTTTTGTGCTAAATTAAGTTGTCCATTGACGCCTTTGGATAGTAAATTTTTACTCGAATTAGCAAATGGTAAATTAATTTCAGCAGATAATATATGTCGGAATCGAGAAATTAAACTGGTTAGCGAAACATTTAAGATTGATTTGATACCAGTAGAGTTAGGGAGTTTTGATGTGATAATCGGTATGGACTGGTTGAAAGAAGTGAAAGCAGAGATCGTTTGTTACAAAAATGCAATTCGCATTATATGAGAAAAAGGAAAACCCTTAATGGTGTACGGAGAAAAGGGCAACACGAAGCTACATCTTATTAGTAATTTGAAGGCACAAAAACTAATAAGAAAAGGTTGCTATGCTGTTCTAGCACACGTCGAGAAAGTACAAACTGAAGAAAAGAGCATCAATGATGTTCCCATTGCAAAAGAATTTCCCGATGTATTTCAGAAAGAATTAGCGGGATTACCCCCACATCGATCCGTTGAATTTCATATAGATCTTGTACCAGGAGCTGCACCAATAGCTCGTGCTCCTTACAGACTCGCACCCAGCGATATGAAAGAACTGCAAAGCCAATTACAAGAACTTTTAGAGCGTGGTTTCATTCGACCAAGCACATCACCGTGGGGAGCTCCTGTTTTGTTTGTCAAGAAGAAAGATGGTACATTCAGGTTGTGTATCGACTACCGAGAGTTGAAAAAACTTACCATCAAGAACCGCTACCCACTACCAAGAATCGACGACTTATTTGATCAACTACAAGGCTCGTCTGTTTATTCAAAGATTGACTTACGTTCCGGGTATCATCAAATGCGGGTGAAAGAAGATGATATTCCAAAGACTACTTTCAGAACACGTTACGGTCATTACGAGTTTATGGTCATGCCGTTTGGTTTAACTAATGCACCAGCTGTGTTCATGGACCTTATGAACCGAGTGTGTGGACCATACCTTGACAAGTTTGTCATTGTTTTCATTGATGACATACTTATTTACTCAAAGAATGACCAAGAACACGGTGAACATTTGGGAAAGGTGTTAGAAGTATTGAGGAAGGAAGAATTGTACGCTAAGTTTTCAAAGTGTGCATTTTGGTTGGAAGAAGTTCAATTCCTCGGTCACATAGTGAACAAAGAAGGTATTAAGGTGGATCCGACAAAGATAGAAATTGTTGAAAAGTGGGAAACCCCGAAAACTCCGAAACACATACGCCAGTTTTTAGGACTAGCTGGTTACTACAGAAGGTTCATCCAAGACATTTCCAGAATAGCAAAACCCTTGACTGCATTAACGCATAAAGGGAAGAAATTTGAATGGAATGATGAACAAGAGAAAGCGTTTCAGTTATTGAAGAAAAAGCTAACTACGGCACCTATATTGTCATTGCCTGAAGGGAATGATGATTTTGTGATTTATTGTGACGCATCAAAGCAAGGTCTCGGTTGTGTACTAATGCAACGAACGAAGGTGATTGCTTATGCGTCTAGACAATTGAAGATTCACGAACAAAATTATACGACGCATGATATGGAATTAGGCGCGGTTGTTTTTATTAAAGACTTGGAGGCACTACTTATATGGGGTCAAAAGTATTATATATACCGACCACAAAAGTCTTCAACACATATTTAATCAGAAATAACTGAATATGAGGCAGCGTAGGTGGATTGAATTATTGAATGATTACGACTTTGAGATTCGTTACCACCCGGGGAAGGCAAATGTGGTAGCCGATGCCTTGAGCAGGAAGGATAGAGAACCCATTCGAGTAAAATCTATGAATATAATGATTCATAATAACCTTACTATTCAAATAAAGGAGGCGTAACAAGGAGTTTTAAAAGAGAGAAATTTAAATGATGAAATACCCAAAGGATCGGAGAAGCATCTTAATATTCGGGAAGACGGAACCCGGTATAGGGCTGAAAGGATTTGGGTACCAAAATTTGGAGATATGAGAGAAATGGTACTTAGAGAAGCTCATAAAACCAGATACTCAATACATCCTGGAACGGGGAAGATGTACAAGGATCTCAAGAAACATTTTTGGTGGCCGGGTATGAAAGCCGATGTTGCTAAATACGTAGGAGAATGTTTGACGTGTTCTAAGGTCAATGCTGAGCATCAGAAACCATCAGGTCTACTTCAACAACCCGAAATCCCGGAATGGAAATGGGAAAACATTACCATGGATTTCATCACTAAATTGCTAAGGACTGCAAGTGGTTTTGATACTATTTGGGTAATAGTTGATCGTCTCACCAAATCAGCACACTTCCTGCTAATAAGAGAAGATGACAAGATGGAGAAGTTAGCACGACTGTATTTGAAGGAAGTTGTCTCCAGACATGGAATACCAATCTCTATTATCTCTGATAGGGATGGCAGATTTATTTCAAGATTCTGGCAGACATTACAGCAAGCATTAGGAACTCGTCAAGACATGAGTACTGCCTATCATCCACAAACTGATGGGCAGAGCAAAAGGACGATACAAACACTTGAAGACATGCTACGAGCATGTGTTATTGATTTCGGAAACAGTTGGGATCGACATCTACCGTTAGCAGAATTTTCCTACAACAACAGCTACCATTCAAGCATTGAGATGGCGCCGTTTGAAGCACTTTATGGTAGAAAGTGCAGGTCTCCGATTTGTTGGAGTGAAGTGGGGGATAGACAGATTACGGGTCCGGAGATTATACAAGAAAAGATCATCCAAATTCAACAACGGTTGAAAACCGCCCAAAGTCGACAAAAGAGCTACGCTGACATTAAAAGAAAAGATATAGAATTTGAAATTGGAGAGATGGTAATGCTTAAAGTTGCACCTTGGAAAGGAGTTGTTCGATTTGGTAAACGAGGGAAATTAAATCCAATGTATATTGGACCATTCAAGATTATTGATCGTGTCGGACCAGTAGCTTACCTACTTGAGTTACCTCAACAACTCGCGGCTGTACATAACACTTTCCATGTCTTGAATTTGAAGAAATGTTTTGCTAAAGAAGATCTCACTATTCCGTTAGATGAAATCCAAATCAACGAAAAACTTCAATTCATCGAAGAACCCGTCGAAATAATGGATCATGAGGTTAAAAGACTTAAGCAAAACAAGATACTAATTGTTAAGGTTCGATGGAATGCTCGTAGAGGACCCGAGTTCACCTGGGAGCGTGAAGATCAGATGAAGAAGAAATACCCGCATCTATTTCCAGAAGATTCGTCAACACCTTCAACAGCTTAACATTTCGGGACGAAATTTATTTAACGGGTAGGTACTGTAGTGACCCGAACTTTTCCATGTTTATATATATTAATTGAGATTGATATTTACATGATTAAATGTTTCCAACATGTTAAGCAATCAAACTTGTTAAGACTTGATTAATTGAAATATGTTTCATATAAACAATTGACCACCCAAGTTGACCGGTGATTCACGAACGTTAAAACTTGTAAAAAAAACTATATGATGACATATATATGGATATATATATATAGTTAACATGATACTATGATAAGTAAACATATCATTAAGTATATTAACAATGAACTACATATGTAAAAACAATACTACTAACTTAATGATTTTTAAACGAGACATATATATAACGATTATCGTTGTAAAGACATTTAATGTATATATATATCATATTAAGAGATATTCATACATGATAATATCATGATAATATCATGATAATATAATAATTTAAAATCTCATTTGATATTATAAACATTGGGTTAACAACATTTAACAAGATCGTTAACCTAAAGGTTTCAAAACAACACTTACATGTAACGACTAACGATGACTTAACGACCACCTTTAAATGTATATACATGTAGTGTTTTAATATGTATTTATACACTTTTGAAAGACTTCAATACACTTATCAAAATACTTCTACTTAACAAAAATGCTTACAATTACATCCTCGTTCAGTTTCATCAACAATTCTACTCGTATGCACCCGTATTCGTACTCGTACAATACATAGCTTTTAGATGTATGTACTATTGGTATATACACTCCAATGATCAGCTCTTAGCAGCCCATTTGAGTCACCTAACACATGTGGGAACCATCATTTGGCAACTAGCATGAAATATCTCATAAAATTACAAAAATATGAGTAATCATTCATGACTTATTTACATGAAAACAAAATTACATATCCTTTATATCTAATCCATACACCAACGACCAAAAACACCTACAAACACTTTAATTCTTCAATTTTCTTCATCTAATTGATCTCTCTCAAGTTCTAAGTGTTCTTCATAAATTCTACAAGTTCTAGTTACATAAAATCAAGAATACTTTCAAGTTTGCTAGCTCACTTCCAATCTTGTAAGGTGATCATCCAACCTCAAGAAATCTTTGTTTCTTACAGTAGGTTATCATTCTAATACAAGGTAATAATCATATTCAAACTTTGGTTCAATTTCTATAACTATAACAATCTTATTTCAAGTGATGATCTTACTTGAACTTGTTTTCGTGTCATGATTCTGCTTCAAGAACTTCGAGCCAACCAAGGATCCGTTGAAGCTAGATCCATTTTTCACTTTTCCAGTAGGTTTATCCAAGGAACTTAAGGTAGTAATGATGTTCATAACATCATTCGATTCATACATATAAAGCTATCTTATTCGAAGGTTTAAACTTGTAATCACTAGAACATAGTTTAGTTAATTCTAAACTTGTTCGCAAACAAAAGTTAATCCTTCTAACTTGACTTTTAAAATCAACTAAACACATGTTCTATATCTATATGATATGCTAACTTAATGATTTAAAACCTGGAAACACGAAAAACACCGTAAAACCGGATTTACGCCGTCGTAGTAACACCGCGGGCTGTTTTGGGTTAGTTAATTAAAAACTATGATAAACTTTTATTTAAAAGTTGTTATTCTGAGAAAATGATTTTTATTATGAACATGAAACTATATCCAAAAATTATGGTTAAACTCAAAGTAGAAGTATGTTTTCTAAAATGGTCATCTAGACGTCGTTCTTTCGACTGAAATGACTACCTTTACAAAAATGACTTGTAACTTATTTTTCCGACTATAAACCTCTACTTTTGCTATTTAGATTCATAAAATAGAGTTCAATATGAAACCATAGCAATTTGATTCACTCAAAACGGATTTAAAATGAAGAAGTTATGGGTAAAACAAGATTGGATAATTTTTCTCATTTTAGCTACGTGAAAATTGGTAACAAATCTATTCCAACCATAACTTAATCAACTTGTATTGTATATTATGTAATCTTGAGATACCATAGACACGTATACAATGTTTTGACCTATCATGTCGACACATCTATATATATTTCGGAACAACCATAGACACTCTATATGTGAATGTTGGAGTTAGCTATACAGGGTTGAGGTTGATTTCAAAATATATATAGTTTGAGTTGTGATCAATACTGAGATACATATACACTGGGTCGTGGATTGATTCAAGATAATATATATCTATTTATTTCTGTACATCTAACTGTGGACAACTAGTTGTAGGTTACTAACGAGGACAGCTGACTTAATAAACTTAAAACATCAAAATATATTAAAAGTGTTGTAAATATATTTTGAACATACTTTGATATATATGTATATATTGTTATAGGTTCGTGAATCAACCAGTGGCCAAGTCTTACTTTTTCGACGAAGTAAAAATCTGTGAAAGTGAGTTATAGTCCCACTTTTAAAATCTAATATTTTTGGGATGAGAATACATGCAGGTTTTATAAATGATTTACAAAATAGACACAAGTACGTGAAACTACATTCTATGGTTGAATTATCGAAATCGAATATGCCCCTTTTTATTAAGTCTGGTAATCTAAGAATTAGGGAACAGACACCCTAATTGACGCGAATCCTAAAGATAGATCTATTGGGCCTAACAAACCCCATCCAAAGTACCGGATGCTTTAGTACTTTGAAATTTATATCATATCCGAAGGGTGTCCCGGAATGATGGGGATATTCTTATATATGCATCTTGTTAATGTCGGTTACCAGGTGTTCACCATATGAATGATTTTTATCTCTATGTATGGGATGTGTATTGAAATATGAAATCTTGTGGTCTATTATTATGATTTGATATATATAGGTTAAACCTATAACTCACCAACATTTTTGTTGACGTTTTAAGCATGTTTATTCTCAGGTGATTATTAAGAGCTTCCGCTATCGCATACTTAAATAAGGACGAGATTTGGAGTCCATGATAGTATGATATTGTGTAAAAACTGCATTCAAGAAACTTATTTTGTTGTAACATATTTGTATTGTAAACCATTATGTAATGGTCGTGTGTAAACAGGATATTTTAGATTATCATTATTTGATAATCTACGTAAAGATTTTTAAAACCTTTATCTATGAAATAAAGGTTATGGTTTGTTTTAAAAATGAATGCAGTCTTTGAAAAACGTCTCATATAGAGGTCAAAACCTCGCAACGAAATCAATTAATATGGAACGTTTTTAACCAATAAGAACGGGACATTTCATCAACAACCCATACAACCCTCAAGGTCAAAATTCCAATTACCAATAAGGGTCAATTAGTGGGTTCCAACAACAAACTCCGGGTTTTTATCAAAAATCCCAACAGGAAGAAAAAAAGTCAAATTTGGAGAGTATGTTGGAAAAGTTGATTGCATCACAAACCCAGCTTGTTACAAACATAAACCAAACAAACGAGAAAAACGAACACCAGTTTAGAAACCAACAAGCCTCAATTCAGAATTTGGAGAAGCAAATGATGGGTTTAGCTAGTTTACTTAGTGAGAGAAAACCAGGAAGTTTACCGGGCGACACCAATAAGAACCCCCGAAATGAGCTCGCAAATGTTATCACCACACGGAGTGGTCTAGCATACGAAGCTCCAAGAATGCCCGAAGATTCTGATTTCAGTGTTTCATTGAACAAAAATGATGAACCGGTTAAGGAGCCGGAACAAGTGGTTGAGAAGGAAGAACGGGAAAAACTCGTAGTGAAGCCATATCAACCACCGCTCCCATACCCAAGGAAACAACAACAAGAAAGGCTCGAACCCGAAAGGTCAAAATTTTTAGATATGTTTAAACAAATTAACATAAATATGCCTTTCATTGATGTGATTTCAGGTATGCCCAAGTATGCTAAGTTCTTAAAAGACTTACTTACTAATCGGAAGAAAATGGAGGAACTTTCATCCGTCACAATGAATGCTAATTGTTCCGCAATTTTGATAAACAAAATACCAAAGAAGTTAGCAGATCCTGGGAGTTTTACCATACTGAAAGGACCTGTTCATATACATTATAAACGATTCACAATAGTTGATTACATCGCGAGGTATTTGACCTCTATATGATACATTTTACAAACATTGCATTCGTTTTTAAAAGACAAACTTTCTTTACAACGAAAATTGACGGTATGCACACCATTTCATAATACATCCAACTATAATTGACTTCATAATAATCTTGATGAACTCAATGACTTGAATGCAACGTCTTTCAAAATATGCCATGAATGACTCCAAGTAATATCCTTAAAATGAGCTAATGCATAACGGAAGATTTCTTTAATACCTGAGAATAAACATGCTTTAAAGTGTCAACCAAAAGGTTGGTGAGTTCATAGGTTTATCATAACAATCATTTCAATATATTAATAGACCACAAGATTTCCGTTTATAAATATATGTACACTCGCAAGTGTATAAAAGTATTCTATAAGTTGTAGGCACCCGGTAACAAGCCTTAACGTTCATATTTTACCTTCTGAAGTACACCATATCAGGTGTGTTTAAAATAACCTCGAAGTACTAAAGCATTCCATAGTCAGGATGGGGTTTATCAGGCCCAATAGATCTATCTTTAGGATTCGCGCCTACTGTACATAGACAAGTAGTTTAATGTTACCAAGCTAAGGGTATATTTCTGGTTTAAACCTACGTAGAATTAGTTTTAGTACTTGTGCCTATTTCGTAAAACATTTATAAAAACAGCGCATGTATTCTCAGTCCCAAAAATATATATAAAAGGGAGCAAATGAAACTCACGAGCAATACTCCCGAACCATACCCATAACCTCCATAGCTTTAACCCATAATTTCCTTAGCTCTGTCCCGCTCGAAAAACAATTTCGAAATCACTCGGACAACACTCCGTCGTAATATTTTATGTATACTGATAATATCTTGAAATAATACGGAGTAAATATATATATGTAAATCGATTGAGAGAGTTTAGAGAAAATATTTTCAAGTTTCTATCAAATAATGAAACCTATTGAATTCTATTTATAATAGATTTTTGAATTATTAAACTGAATTATTAAAGTATGAATTATTAAAGTGAATTATTAAAGTATGAATTATTAAAGTAAATTATTAAAGTATGAATTATTAAAGTATGAATTATTAAAGTGAATTATTAAAGTATGAATTATTAAAGTGAATTATTAAAGTATGAATTATTAAAGTGAATTATTAAAGTATGAATTATTAAAGTGAATTATTAAAGTGAATTATTAAAGTATGAATTATTAAAGTGAATTATTAAAGTATAAATTATTAAAGTGAATTATTAAAGTATGAATTATTAAAGTTAAGGTAAAGTAAAACTAAAGTAAAGATAAAGTTTAAGTATAGTAAAAGTATAAAACTATGTACGTATAATACGCGTATAAATATATATAATATTAATTTAAATCGTTATATATATTTAATAAAATAAAATATAAATATCGTTATCTTTATCATACTGGTTAAGTAATGAGTTGTTAAAAGTGGTTCTAGATATTTATAAAAGTTATATACATTTTAATAATAAAGTTCTTTTTAAACTGAAAACATTTTTGTACGTTTGAAACTAAATCAAATAAATATGATAATTTTGTTTTCCAAAACTAAATATATTTAAGAAGCATTTTGTTTAAATGTTAAAATAATGGAAATCGTTATATCATAAAACGTTTTAGAAAAGTAAAATCATATATTTTCATAATAGGTTTCAAGTTTTTAAATTACAGTCTGTTGGTGAAGCATGCGATAAAGTTCAAAGGTTAAATAAACGTATGAAATAATCTTAATGAAAAATATCGAGTTACTTAACTTGTCGATATCCAACATCTAAGTTATTTACACTCCACGTTCTTACTTATAAATCACTTTACCATTTTCCGAATGTCGTCAAAAAGAAGAGATTTCTTAAATCACAGTGGACCTTATAACATAGACCCGTAATCATATCACAATGTATCTGATAAATCAATCATTTGATATTATCTTCTAATTCCATCGATAAACATATTGAAACAAATACATTCATGTAAAGTATTATACGTTTAATACTTTATTAATATCTTTAAGTTATAATATATATATATATATATATATATATATATATATATATATATATACACACACATATATATATATATATATATACATATTTATTTATATATAACGGTTCGTGAATCGTCTGAATTTGGTCGAGGTTTTAATGAATGTATGAACACAATTTAAAATTCTTGAGATTTAACTTAACAAACTTTGCATATCGTGTCAGAATAATATAAAGATAAAGTTTAAATTTGGTCGGAAATTTCCGGATCGTCACAGTACCTACCCGTTAAAGAAATTTCGTCCCGAAATTTGAGTAACGTCGTCATGGTTAACCATAAAACTGTTTTCATGACGAATATGAGTTGATAAATAGAGTTTCATCATTACTGAGTAATGTAGATAAAACGATTCGATTATGTGAAGCGTACGAGGGTAGCTGTCACAACAGTTTGAGATAGAAATTTAACTTTTGACGTAGTCACGGTGGATTTCTGGAATTCAAGGGATTTAAAGAAATCTTTAAAATTTGAATAAAATTTGATTCTTCGGAGATTAAGGAATAGGATCTTCTTTGGTTAAATGCGATAATCTGTTTTGATTGCTCTGTCGGATATTTCATTATAAATCCACCCTCTTTATTTCCTTTATATTTTGGAGTTCCACTCTTTCGTTTTCTCTTCTCAACTTTAAGTCAGCGAATAATGGTTCAGAATTCGTAAGTATGGAGTTTCGAATGAACATGACTAATGTTCTAAGGAAGAAATTATAATAGCACAATCTTGATTGTTTAAATTACCAGAATTCAAGAGAAAAGACAGAATTATCAAGAAATTATGTTCTTGATATGTTTAGAGATTAGATAGAATGTAAGAGTCGCGTAACATGGAACATGATGACGTTATGGTCTGTGAATCATCATGTTTCATTAGAAACTCAGCATGACTTACTGTAATATAATCACGTTGATCAAGTGTCATTATATTATACTAACTCATGCTTCAGTTCCCAACACTACTTCGAAAACATTCATACTTCAAACTCGAAGATTTCATATTTTAGAAACTAAACAGTTTCCTTTATGATATAACACTGATATCGCGAAGAGATAAATGATTTCGGACAAGAATACTTATGAAAATATCCTCAGAAATATCGAAGATATTTATGATGATATTTTTGGAATTTCTAAGATCGAAGGTTGATGAAGAAAGATTTTCCGCAAGATTTTAACATGACTTCGAAGCAGGATATTCTCTAAAGATTTCATCGGATCCAGAATTACCCAGATTCTTTGAATATAGGGTTTGGTCCTTGTATTTGTCCTTGGTCTCCTTCATGGTTAGCTCAATCTATTTTTCAGTACCAAATTTTCTATCGAGCGTTCCCAACATTCCATTCTTTATTATCAAACTTTTGGCCGTTTAGACCATCTACGATTTTGTTGTTTCCTCTGCATTTAATGCTACCATATCTGGGTCATCGGTTATTAATCCGAGGTGGTTTCAAGAGAATTGTGTTTTTAGATGATTAAACGTTGATGGTAATATGGTGGAATATAAAAGGTTCTCCGGTAACAATAAAGAGCATGCATATATATCAAAATTATGATATGGTTGTTTCAAACGAAAAGTCGAAGTTGATTTGCTGGAGCTGTGACAAAATTTGCTACTTTGAAAAGGAATTACAAAGTGATTTTCGGTAATAACAACGCCCAGGGAGCTAGCACAGATACGTGTTAAACGTTTACTCAGGTTCCGAGTGTTTTCAGGTGCATAACTATATGCATCGATCTTTTCTTCCGTAGATGAAGTGCGGTTGGTTTATCCTCTCGATTGAGGTGTTTTCAAGAATCATGAAAGATTTGAATGCAGATTGTAATCTTCAGGATACAAATGAAGTTTAGGATGAAATCAAGTAGCAAACTTGAAGAATTGTTTAGTTTCATATGTTATAATCAATATTTTAATTCATTTTAATTGTCCAATGTTATTAGTCCACAGTCGATAGTCTACAATTAACAGTCCAATAATTCATATATAGTTTAATATATAATATTCGAATTAATTAATACGTATCGTGACCCGTATACATGTCTCAGACTCGATCACAACTCAAAGTATATATATTATTGTAGAATCAACCTCAACCCTGTATAGCTAACTCCAGCATTACTGCATATAGAGTGTCTATGGTTATTCCAAATAATATATATATATACGTCGATATGATATGTCAAAACCTTGTATACGTGTCTCGATATTTAAAGTGCGTAAAAATAAATAACAGAAATTAAATGATGATAAATAAAATTGCAAGAATATAAATTGCGATAAATAAATTGCGATAAATAAAATGTAATCAGTTAGCTAGGAACAGTTAGCGTGGATTCTTAACAAAATTTCTCATAGTTAATTTGTTTGTTTCTAACAAATTTTATTTTGTCCAATGTTTTCGTCATTATGCCACTTATTGGATTCTGATAGGTCAAAATTCAAATATAAAATTGGATGAAAATGATTATTCTGCGGTGAACGGATACGTATATCGGTGGTTGTAAGTAGGATAGTAAATGAATGTTGAATCAGATTCGAAGAATGTACAATGTAACTTATTAATGTGAAATCTAAATATTCCTCAGGTATTACCTACCCGTTAAAATATTTTCACCATTAACAGTTTGTACGAAAGAATTTTTAATTACAATCTTTATGAAAAAAATATATATACCTATATATTTTCTTCGGATGTAATCATGGATTTAATGAGTCAATATGATATTAAACTCATTTGATTTACCGTTATAACAAGAATATATAATCTCTAAAACATTAGAGATTACATAATCGCTATGTCGAATGAAAATAAATGATGTAGAACGTCATGTAGAACGATGATTATACTCGAGGTACAGAATGAGATGTCGAAGCTGGTGACGCGGATGTTGTTGTTGGTGGTACTAGTGCTGTTGGTGCTGAGGCTGGTGATGTTACTGGTGTTGGTGATACTGCAGGTGCTTGCAAATTGTGTACCGTGCTCTCTAAAGTTAACACTCGAGCTCCGAGTTCTTTAACTTCTTCTACTAACCCTGGTTGGTTATCGGTGTGAGGTAAAGGTCGGATATCTTCTCTAGTTCCGTTAATAGTAGTCTCAAGACGAAAAATTCTTGTAAAAAGGGTATAAACGGTGTTGCGAACGGTTTCGCCGGTTAGCGGGTCAAGTACTCCAAGGTTAGGTGGTAGATTTGGTTTATGATATGGAGTACCTTCTTCCCTTCTCCATAGGGTGAGTATGTCGCGAACCCACCCCCATTTTCTCCAGTAATCACGATAGTTGATTGGTTGGTGTGCTCCTGTCACGCTGTCTTCGGAGTCAGAGGAACTTGGTCAATTCGTAGAGGCCATCTTAAGCGATCACAGAAAAGATTTTTGGTATGAAGAGTTTAGTGACAGAAATTGATAGTTGGATGGTATTCTCAATGCATAATGTGCATAGATATATATAGTACCAGGATTCCTTAAATTACGGAGAAATTTACGAGAGATATCAGGCAAGGTCTACAGTAACAGATACGCTAAGATATGAATTTTGTCTATACACTTATTCATGCAATCAATGCAGTAAAAGGTGTCTAGACTAAGAATAATGAGCAGGTAATTTACTAAAGATGATAAGCAGATGTTTTTCGACAAAAATGATAAGCGAAACTTTTGACATGCAGACACGGTCGAAGTTCAGACTCACTAATGCATCCTAATGACTATCAGTTAGACACACTAATGCAGACCTGGTTCGCTAAGACCACCGCTCTGATACCAACTGAAAGGACCCATTCATATACATTATAAACGATTCACAATAGTTGATTACATCGTGAGGTATTTGACCTCTATATGATACATTTTACAAACATTGCATTCGTTTTTAAAAGACGAACTTTCTTTACAACGAAAATTGACGGTATGCACACCATTTCATAATACATCCAACTATAATTGACTTCATAATAATCTTGATGAACTCAATGACTTGAATGCAACGTCTTTCAAAATATGCCATGAATGACTCCAAGTAATATCCTTAAAATGAGCTAATGCACAGTGGAAGATTTCTTTAATACCTGAGAATAAACATGCTTTAAAGTGTCAACCAAAAGGTTGGTGAGTTCATAGGTTTATCATAACAATCATTTCAATATATTAATAGACCACAAGATTTCCGTTTATAAATATATGTACACTCGCAAGTGTATAAAAGTATTCTATAAGTTGTAGGCACCCGGTAACAAGCCTTAACGTTCATATTTTACCCTCTGAAGTACACTATATCAGGTGTGTTTAAAATAACCTCGAAGTACTAAAGCATCCCATAGTCAGGATGGGGTTTGTCAGGCCCAATAGATCTATCTTTAGGATTCGCGCCTACCGTACATAGACAAGTAGTTTAATGTTACCAAGCTAAGGGTATATTTTTGGTTTAAACCTACGTAGAATTAGTTTTAGTACTTGTGCCTATTTCGTAAAACATTTATAAAAAACAGCGCATGTATTCTCAGTCCGAAAAATATATATAAAAGGGAGCAAATGAAACTCACGAGCAATACTCCCGAACCATACCCATAACCTCCATAGCTTTAACCCAGAATTTCCTTAGCTCTGTCCCGCTCGAAAAACAATTTCGAAATCACTCGGACAACACTCCGTCGTAATATTTTATGTATACTGATAATATCTTGAAATAATACGAAGTAAATATATATATGTAAATCGATTGAGAGAGTTTAGAGAAAATATTTTCAAGTTTCTATCAAATAATGAAACCTATTGAATTCTATTTATAATAGATTTTTGAATTATTAAAGTGAATTATTAAAGTATGAATTATTAATGTGAATTATTAAAGTATGAATTATTAAAGTGAATTATTAAAGTATGAATTATTAAAGTGAATTATTAAAGTATGAATTATTAAAGTGAATTATTAAAGTATGAATTATTAAAGTGAATTATTAAAGTATGAATTATTAAAGTATGAATTATTAAAGTGAATTATTAAAGTATGAATTATTAAAGTATGAATTATTAAAGTTAAGGTAAAGTAAAAATAAAGTAAAGGTAAAGTTTAAGTATAGTAAAAGTATAAAACTATGTACGTATAATACGCGTATAAATATATATAATATTAATTTAAATCGTTATATATATTTAATAAAATAAAATATAAATATCGTTATCTTTATCATACTGGTTAAGTAATGAGTTGTTAAAAGTGGTTCTAGATATTTATAAAAGTTATATACGTTTTAATAATAAAGTTCTTTTTAAACTGAAAACGTTTTTGTACGTTTGAAACTAAATCAAATAAATATGATAATTTTGTTTTCCAAAACTAAATATATTTAAGAAGCATTTTGTTTAAATGTTAAAATAATGGAAATCGTTATATCATAAAACGTTTTAGAAAAGTAAAATCATATATTTTCATAATAGGTTTCAAGTTTTTAAATTACAGTCTGTTGGTGAAGCATGCGATAAAGTTCAAAGGTTAAATAAACGTATGAAATAATCTTAATGAAAAATATCGAGTTACTTAACTTGTCGATATCCAACATCTAAGTTATTTACACTTCACGTTCTTACTTATAAATCACTTCACCATTTTCCGAATGTCGTCAAAAAAAAGAGATTTCATAAATCACAGTGGACCTTATAACATAGACCCGTAATCATATCACAATGTATCTGATAAATCAATCATTTGATATTATCTTCTAATTCCATCGATAAACATATTGAAACAAATACATTCATGTAAAGTATTATACGTTTAATACTTTATTAATATCTTTAAGTTATAATATATATATATATATATATATATATATATATACATATATATATATATACATATTTATTTATATATAACGGTTCGTGAATCGTCTGAATTTGGTCGAGGTTTTAATGAATGTATGAACACAATTTAAAATTCTTGAGATTTAACTTAACAAACTTTGCTTATCGTGTCGGAATAATATAAAGATAAAGTTTAAATTTGGTCGGAAATTTCCGGATCGTCACACATACCATGTCTCTTAGGAGATTTGGAATGCATTAAAGCATTAGCGGATTTAGGGGCTAGCATTAATTTGATGCCTTATTCTTTATATGTTAAGCTAGACCCCGGGGTGCTAAAACCAACCCGAATGGCAATTCAACTAGCAGACCGCTCTGTTAAATTCCCTCGTGGAATTTTAGAGAATATGTTCGTAAAAGTGGGTACCCTAGTATTTTCGGCCGATTTTGTAATTTTGGACATGGAAGCGGACATACGTGTGCCTCTTATATTAGGTCGACCTTTCCTCAATACCGCTAGAGCTATGATAGATATTCATGGGCAGAAATTGACCCTTAGCATTGAGGATATTAAGGTTACCTTTTTCGTTGACCATGCCTTGCAATACCCCGAGTCTACTGATGATAAATGTTATTATTTGCAAACCGTAGACACGTATTCAGAGTTGTTGCAGCAATTTCCAGAATTGCAAGGTTCGGGAGAATGCATTTTGGTAGAAGGTGATGAAGAGAACATGGTGGAAGAAGTGGATATGTTGACCACTTTGATGGCTAATGGTTATGAGCCAAATGATGAATACAGAAAGTTGGATTTAAAAAATGAGTACCGATGTAAGACATCGATTGAAGAACCTCCCGTTTTGGAACTGAAGCCACTTCCAAGTCACTTGGAATATGCTTACCTTCAAGAGGATTCTACTTTCCCGATTATCATTTCATCCGAACTCTCTGTAAGTGAAAAGTCTAAACTTGTTTCCATGTTAAATGCCCATAAACCGGCTCTAGCATGGAAAATTCATGACATCAAAGGTATAAGTCCCTCTTATTGTACACATAAGATTTTAATGGAAGATGACTATAAGCCATGTGTACAAAGACAAAGGCGACTGAACCCTAATATGCAAGAAGTCGTTAAAAAGGAGATTGTCAAACTCCTTGATGCAGGTCTTATTTACCTAATTTCGGATAGTCCTTGGGTGAGTCCGGTCCAATGTGTACCCAAAAAGGGTGGAATGACCGTTATCACCAACGAAAATGACCAATTAATTTCTACTAGGACTGTCACGGGTTGGAGGGTATGTATTGATTACAGAAAATTAAATGATGCTACCCGAAAAGACCATTTTCCCCTTCCTTACATTGATCAAATATTGGAAAGGTTAGCAGGAAAGAACTTTTATTGTTTTCTTGACGGTTTCTCGGGATATTTCCAAATCCCTATAGCACCCGAGGACCAAGAGAAAACCACCTTTACATGCCCTTGTGGTACTTTCTCCTATCGACGTATGCCCTTTGGCTTATGCAATGCTCCTGCTACCTTTCAAAGGTGTATGGTAGCTATTTTTCATGATATGATTGAAGACTTTATGGAAGTATTCATGGATGACTTTTCAGTCTTCAGTGAATCTTTTGACTCATGTCTTAATAATCTTGAGCGTATGTTGATAAGGTGTGAAGAATCTAATCTTGTGCTTAACTGGGAAAAATGCCATTTCATGGTAAGAGAGGAAATTGTATTAGGTCATAAAATTTCTTGTGCGAGATTGGAGGTGGATAGAGCTAAAGTGGAAGTCATAGCCAAATTACCACCACCGACAAATGTGAAAGGTGTAAGAAGTTTTCTGGGGCACGCCGGTTTTTACCGTCGGTTCAGTTTTAGTGTTCTTGAGCTAATTTATACCTAATTTAATTTTGTTAATTTCTAGTGTAATTAGAGTTAAATTGTTAGTATATTATGCATGTATAACCTAGATTGATGCTATTTAACATGATTTGAAGCCAAAAAACTTCAAAATTTTAGAAATCTAGGGTTTGTGTTCTTGAGCAATTTGGGGCTTTTTGATATAAACAGGTTATGACAGATTTTTGTCATGAATTATTGCTAAATTAAGTAGTGTAACATGTTTAGGTAGCTAAATGATCCAAACATTGATCCTAAACATGATTTTTGAGAATTAAAGTGGACTTTTTAAGTCCAAAATTCATGAACTTGATTAATTTGATATAAATGCCATTTGAAACTTGTTCAATTGCTAGTAATGATTATTTTGACATGTTATTTAAGTTGAATGCTTATGAACTTTGTAAACATTTTCATATATGCTTATTTGAAAAAGTGTAGAATTGATAAAAATATGAAAATGAGCATGAGTTTAATATGGATTAAACATGTCATTGTAATTGTTTCAAGTTGTTATTTTGCTAACACTAATGCATATTTGGATGCACAAATTTTTTATTTAATGTGTTTTGCAGAAATATACCGAATCTGGCAGTGGATCATCATCCAGAAAACCTGAAAACGAACCTGAACCAGAAATGCAATATGAACCAGAACCTGAACAGGAACAACAACAAGAACAACAATATCATAATGATCAACACATACCATATTATGATCCGCAACAAGAATATGTTAATGCCTACGTACAATTTCTGATTCATCCAATAATAGAACACCCAACGATTCATGAAGAACAGTTGCATCCCAATTTGAGATTTGATCGAAGTTGGAGAGATTACCTGACGTACCAAAGTAACAAATTTAAACTGGTAACGAAAAATGTAGAAGTACAGCGGGTAATCGATTGGGAGCCTTTAGAAAGGGTCCAACTAGCTAACTCAGTTAGGCAGCATCTGATCCAAAGGTATGGGAACTCTTCTTTTCCCGATTGGGAACGTTTATTCCCCATTCGTATGCCTGTATATAAGTAATGGTGTGTTGAGCTTATAAGTACTATATCACTTAATACAGAAGTAGTTAGGTTAGACGATAGGAATTTTCTTAGATTTTTACTTGGCCGTAGGATGTATAGGATGTCCATGTTGGACATGGCCAGGGCTTTACAGATTTACACTCCTGGTGAATTACTACTACCTGATTGTACAAATTTGATTTATCATGGTGACAGGGTAGATAGGAATTTTGACGCTGACGCCGTCTGGAGGCGTATGTCAAATTATAATGTTTTTACGCTGGGAGGAAGACACTCCTATTTAGATATTAATAAAGCAGAGCTACGTATTATACAAAGTTTTTTAGCTAATTCGATTACACAAAGAGGTAAAAACAAGGAGAAGATGACCTTACACGATTTATTTTACCTTAAGTGTATTTGAAACACTAGAAGCTTTTTAATACTCCCTACTGTGTTGGTTTTTATCTGTCCAAAATGGTGGCAGGAATACAGGACGGGGGAATAATAGGAGGAGGTATTTTTGTTACTCTCATTGGAGAGTATTTGGGTGTAGATAGGGATCAAGGGGGTCTACTGATGATGTGTAGGGAAAAGGTTGATACTTTAGGATTGCGGGTCTATCAGGGTGCAAAGGTATTAAAGAGCAGACGCAATCAGGCAGTACCATATGAGGGTCGTCATCCACAGGTAGAGAGAGGTTCAGATGAGGAAATGGAGGAAGCGGATGACATTAGGGATGTCATTAGGGAGGCTGTTACTGACGTTTACCAACGTATAGAAGAGGTAGAAATGACAAACGAGGCTAGACATAGTAGGTACGAGCAGTGGCATGCCGAGAATGTGTACGAGCATTCTAGGCAACGACAGCATGATATATGGTACTATCATCAGCATCAGATCATGAGCCAGCTATCACCTCAGGTACCAAATAACTATGTACCGACCCGACCTGCTTACTATCCTCCACACCAGCCCGATATGCGACCACCATTTACTCTCTACGACCCTAACCAGGCCTATCAGCACACCTATAACCAACCGTGGAACCTGACCGATGACATGAGCTGGAACCCCTATCCAGATTGATGCAGTTCCCGTTAGTGATTTCTATGATTTTTATCTTTTTATTATTTTTATTTATGTTTAAACATATAATATTGTGATACTTTTATGTAAGTTTTAACATTTTTATTATGTTGTACTAATATTTCATATTTGATTTAAAAGTGGGATGTTAAGTCCCATTTCAAATTACCATGCATGTTATTATTTGTATGTATGTATATTGTCAATTGTACACAACAGGGTAAAACAGCGCATTTTCAAATACTGGCATTAAGTTCATCAAAAGCTACTAATTTTGACGACAAAACGAAAAACAAATGTGATGTAACAACAAGACGGAATGAACAAATGATGTGCACCATTTATCATTCAACACACAAACAACAATATGTTTGGAAACTTTGGTAAAATTTAATCATTTTTCTACGCTAATCGCCCTCAATAATTTAAATTGTTCTGATTTCTTGCAAATGAGGGCATTACAAGATCTTAAGTGTGGAAAGGGGTTAAATTCTTTCGGATTTTTAAAATTTTTGACTTATACACTTGGTTACCATTAAAAATACTAGTAACGCAGTAGTTGTATTAGAATCTAGTGCTCTCTGATAATAAAAAACATCCCTAGTCTTATATACTGACTACCCAATTCTAGTAAAAAAATTTAAAATGCAAAATTAAATGAACTCAAAATCATGTTTATACAAATTTATGAACGATAAAACTAGGTGTTAACACCGAAATTATTGTTACCTCGGAAAGGACATAAATTGAGAAACAACCCAAAATTTTAGAATTCATTTAAAATGGAATAGAGGAAAATAAAAAGGCAAAGAAAGGAAAATAAAAGCCAAGTGTAGGAAAAATTTACCAAGTTATTTAAAACATATATCACATATTTTTATACAAATAATTAAAGATACTTTTGTTTTGGACAATATTAATCAGTTTTACCCAGTTTATTGTAATATAAATGAAATTTAAAAGGAAGTAAAGTCTTCCGAGAAAAAGACACGCGCTTCTTGATTTAGGTCAGGAAGTTGTCGTCCAGACCAGTTTTAGAGTCTACGAAAAACCTTGAAAAGTTTTCTCGAAAATCAGCTGGAAATCCACGGACCTCAGCATCAAAAACGGTCGCCAAGTGGTCAGACTTATCCTAACCATGAGAGGATCTGTCTCGTACAATAGGGGGCACCATGTAAATTAGCTTATAAGACTAATGAATCAGATCCCCAGAAAGGATAATCTCCTTAAAGATCAAAAATCAGCTTTTAAGCCTGATATTACTCAATCCTTGGGATTGACCTTAAAGATTGAGAATTACAAACTCATGGAATTCGATGATATCTAAACTCGAGCTTGAACGAGAAAATATTTTGATCAAATTACAAACCGATTTGTTTTCTGAAAACCCATTTTTAATGCGTTCATTACCATTGAACGTAAAATCCTAGGAATTCACCTGGAATTCATTAGGTCACCTGAACCAAATCGGGTGTCAACCGTAAGAACGGTGGTTGCATAGCATGGTCGAAGACAGGACCTTATGCCAGACCGAAAAACTATAGGGTGATCTTTACTATTGCTCCTACCAAGGATAGTAATTGCATCTGACACGATATAGACCATAATCAAAAGCATGTCACGGGACATTGCCTTAACAGTTGCTTGTTCAACGCCTTCCTTTACAACCGGACGGTAGTTTAGCGAAAGGTAATATACGGAGCAAGTATACTGGATGTGTTGCTTTCCTAATACAAGGTTAGCAAGTGGGTGACACAAAACCGCAAGTTTTAAGCTAAAATTTTCAAATCTGAAACCCACAAAACCCACAAACAATTTGCAAACACCGGTGAAGGGTTATTCCGGAAAACTTGTCTAGGGTAAAAGCTAGATTGAATTTCCAAAAGATCAATTGTTTTCATAAAGATCCACTTTCTTTAAAGGATCTAAATTTTCATAGTTATGTGGGACTGTAAACCACAATGTTACTACCATTGTTCATACCGCCGTATAGAAATCACTGATGTACAAAGTGTGAAGAATAAAGAAGTGATTCTAGTATTTTTATTTCAATACTATATTGCTTGAGGATAAGCAACGCTCAAGTGTGGGAATATTTGATAATACTAAAAACGAACATATATTTCATAGCATTATCCCTCAATAAAGACAAGCTTTTGGTTGCAACTGTTCTATTTACAAGTGATATTCGTTTAAATATTAAAAGGTGAAGACAAAAGACAGATTCCATGAATTGAAGACGCAAATGACCAAAAAGCTAAAAATTACAAAGTACAATCAAAGTGGTTCATGTTATTGATGAGAAACGTCTAAAAGTTACAAAAGTACGAGCCAAAAAACGCAAAGTACAAGATATTAAATAGTACGAAAGGACGTTCGAAATCCGGAACCGGGACCAGAGTCAACTCTCAACGCGCGACGCAACGGACTAAAAATTACAAGTCAACTATGCACATGAATATAATATAATATAATATAAAATTAATTCTTAAAATTATATATATATATATATATATATATTATATTATATATTAAAACCGTGCAAACAAGAAAACAAAGTTATGTGAGCTGTCCCTAGACTCCATGCGATCGCATGGTAATTGCAAAGGAAGCCCATGCGATCGCATGGCCCCAAAAGTCTGGCCACATCTATAAATTTCGCGTGTTTTGGCCAGTTTTTATACACCTTTTCAATCTCTCTCTCACGATATATATATATATATATATATATATATATATATATATATATATATATATATATATATATATATATATATATATATAATTTATAATTTTAATTTTAAACTAAGATTAATAATAATAAGGTTATGTTAGCGAATGTTGTAAGGGTGTAAGTCAAAATTCTGTCCGTGTAACGCTACGCTATTATTAATCATTGTAAGTTATGTTCAACCTTTTTAAATTAATGTCTTGTAGCTAAGTTATTATTATGCTTATTTAAATCGAAGTAATCATGATGTTGGGCTAAATATTAAAGATGGGGTTATTGGGCTTTGTACCATAATTGGGGTTTGGACAAAAGACCGACACTTGTGGAAATTAGACTATGGGCTATTAATGGGCTTTATATTTGTTTAATTGAATGATAGTTCGTTAATTTAATATAAAGATTTACAATTGAACGTACCTATAAATAACCATATACACTCGATCGGACATGATGGGCGGGATATTTATAAGTACTAATAATCGTTCATTTGACCGAACACGAGAATGGATTAATAATCAATGGACTCATTAAAACAGGGGTGAATTATGTACAAGGACACTTGGCGTAATTGTTAACAAAGTATTAAAACCTTGGGTTACACGCAATCGATATCCTGGTGTAATTATTAAACAAAGTATTAAGACCTTGTTACAGTTTAAGTCCCCAATTAGTTGGAATATTTGACTTCGGATATAAGGATAATTTGACGAGGACACTCGCACTTTATATTTATGACTGATGGACTGTTATGGACAAAAACCATATGGACATATCGAATAATCCAGGATAAAGGAAAATTAACCCATGGTAATAAACTAAAATCCACACGTCAAACATCATGATTACGGAAGTTTAAATAAGCATAATTCCTTTATTTTATATCTCGTCGCATTTTTATTACTGTCATTTTATTTATCGCACTTTTAATTATCGCAATTTTATTATCATTTACTTTACGCTTTAAATTAAGTTATATTTATTTTTAATATTTTACATTAGGTTTTAACTGCGACTAAAGTTTTAAAATCGACAAACCGGTCATTAAACGGTAAAAATTCCCCTTTTATAATAATAATATTACTTATACATTTATACAAATATAGTTTTAAAAATATAGCGTTAAACTTGGCTAGTTCCCTGTGGACGAACCGGACTTACTAAAAAATACACTACTGTACGATTAGGTACACTGCCTATAAGTGTTGTAGCAAGGTTTAGGTATATTCACTCTATAAATAAATAAATAACTTGTGTAAAATTGTATCGTATTTAATAGTATTTCGTAGTAAAAATATAACTATTTCGTATACACCTCGCATAACATCAGTGTTGATACTTGATAATGCTAAAAACGAACATATATTTCATAGCATTATTCCTCAAGAAAGACAAGCTTTTAATTGCAACTGTTCTATTTACAAGTGATATTCGTTTAAATAATAAAAGGTGAAGACAAAAGACAGATTCGACGAATTGAAGACGCAAACGACCAAAAAGCTCAAAAGTACAAAAGACAATCAAAGAGGTTCTAATTATTGATAAGAAACGTCTCGAAATTACAAGAGTACAATATTCAAAACGCAAAGTACAAAATATAAAATTGTACGCAAGGACGTTCAAAAATCCGGAACCGGGACATGAGTCACCTCTCAACGCTCGACGCAACAAACTAAAAATTACAAGTCTACTATGCACAAGAATATAATATAATATATAAATAAATTATATTAATTATTTATATTTTATATTTATATATAAAATCCGTCGGCAAGAAAGACTCCAAAAGTTTTGAGCTGTAATTTGAAACTCCGCGACTCGCGGAGTTTGAAGGCCAAAAAGGCCGCGAGTCGCGGAGCCCCCAGTTTTAAAACTCCCTATAAAGCAAACCGAATTCTGATCATTTTCATCCATCTTTTTTTTCTCCTCATTCATACGATATATATATATATATATATATATATATATATATATATATATATATATATATATATATATATATATATATATATATATATATATATATATATATATAAAATTTATATTTTAATTTTAATTTTAATTATAATTCTAATAATAAGGGTATGTTAGCAAATGTTGTAAGGGTGTAAGTCGAAATTCTGTCCGTGTAACGCTACGCTATTTTTAATCATTGTAAGTTATGTTCAACCTTTTTATATTAATGTCTCGTAGCTAAGTTATTATTATGCTTATTTAAAACGAAGTAATCATGATGTTGGGCTAATTACTAAAATTGGGTAATTGGGCTTTGTACCATAATTGGGGTTTGGACAAAAGAACGACACTTGTGGAAATTAGACTATGGGCTATTAATGGGCTTTATATTTGTTTAACTAAATGAAAGTTTGTTAATGTTAATATAAAGATTTACAATTGGATGTCCCTATAAATTACCATATACACTCGATCGGACACGATGGGCGGGGTATTTATATGTACGAATAATCGTTCATTTAACTGGACACGGGAATGGATTAATAGCCACTAGAATAATTAAAACAGGGGTGAAATTACATTCAAGGGTAATTGGTGTAATTGTTAACAAAGTAGTAAAACCTTGGTTTACACGCAGTTGATAACCTGGTGTATTCATTAAACAAAGTATTAAAACCTTGTTACAATTCGAATCCCCAATTAGTTGGAATATTTAACTTCGGGTATAAGGATAATTTGACGAGGACACTCGCACTTTATATTTATGACTGATGGACTGTTATGGACAAAAACTAGATGGACATATTAAATAATCCAGGACAAAGGACAATTAACCCATGGGCATAAAACTAAAATCAACACGTCAAACATCATGATTACGGAAGTTTAAATAAGCATAATTCTTTTATTTCATATTTAATTTCCTTTATTTTATATTTAATTGCACTTCTAATTATCGCATTTTTATTGTTATTATATTTAATTGCACTTTTAATTATCGTACTTTTTAATTATCGCAAGTTTATTTTATCGCACTTTTATTATTCGTAATTTCATTTATCGTTATTTACTTCATGCTTTAATTTAAGTCTTGTATTTATTTTTAATATTTTACATTTGGTTTTAACTGCGACTAAAGTTTTAAAATCAACAAACCGGTCATTAAACGGTAAAAACCCCCCTTTATAATAATAATATTACTTATATATATTTGTATTTTTATAAAAGTAAACTAATATAGCGTTGAGCTTTGTTTAAAAAAAAGATTCCCTGTGGAACGAACCGGACTTACTAAAAACTACACTACTGTACGATTAGGTACACTGCCTATAAGTGTTGTAGCAAGGTTTAAGTATATCCATTCTATAAATAAATAAATATCTTGTGTAAAATTGTATCGTATTTAATAGTTTTTCATAGTAAAATATAAACTATTTCGTATACCTTAGCTTTGACATCAATACTCGATGATCATACTAAGAATATCTAGATAAGAATTAAGATCACAAGTTGTTGATTAACACTTATGTGTTATGCCTAATCTTGGTTAAATTGTCATTAAGATGCCATTAGGCATAATTAATCACAATTAGTGTTTTTATGACCAAAACTCAATTGAGTATGGAGAGGGCATCTATTCTAAGCATGTTTAGAAAGGTTTCATGAATTATAGATGTCGGGAACTAGTCAAACTTTATTTGGTCAAAAACGGAGATAGAAGAAACTGCGGTCGCACTGCGGTTGACTATGGGCTATTAATGGGCTTTATATTTGTTTAACTAAATGAAAGTTTGTTAATGTTAATATAAAGATTTACAATTGGATGTCCCTATAAATTACCATATACACTCGATCGGACACGATGGGCGGGGTATTTATATGTACGAATAATCGTTCATTTAACTGGACACGGGAATGGATTAATAGCCACTAGAATAATTAAAACAGGGGTGAAATTACATTCAAGGGTAATTGGTGTAATTGTTAACAAAGTAGTAAAACCTTGGTTTACACGCAGTTGATAACCTGGTGTATTCATTAAACAAAGTATTAAAACCTTGTTACAATTCGAATCCCCAATTAGTTGGAATATTTAACTTCGGGTATAAGGATAATTTGATGAGGACACTCGCACTTTATATTTATGACTGATGGACTGTTATGGACAAAAACTAGATGGACATATTAAATAATCCAGGACAAAGGACAATTAACCCATGGGCATAAAACTAAAATCAACACGTCAAACATCATGATTACGGAAGTTTAAATAAGCATAATTCTTTTATTTCATATTTAATTTCCTTTATTTTATATTTAATTGCACTTCTAATTATCGCATTTTTATTGTTATTATATTTAATTGCACTTTTAATTATCGTACTTTTTAATTATCGCAAGTTTATTTTATCGCACTTTTATTATTCGTAATTTCATTTATCGTTATTTACTTCATGCTTTAATTTAAGTCTTGTATTTATTTTTAATATTTTACATTTGGTTTTAACTGCGACTAAAGTTTTAAAATCGATAAACCGGTCATTAAACGGTAAAAACCCCCCTTTATAATAATAATATTACTTATATATATATTTGTATTTTTATAAAAGTAAACTAATATAGCGTTGAGCTTTGTTTAAAAAAAAGATTCCCTGTGGAACGAACCGGACTTACTAAAAACTACACTACTGTACGATTAGGTACACTGCCTATAAGTGTTGTAGCAAGGTTTAAGTATATCCATTCTATAAATAAATAAATATCTTGTGTAAAATTGTATCGTATTTAATAGTTTTTTCCTAGTAAAATATAAACTATTTCGTATACCTTAGCTTTGACATCAAGTATTTTTGGCGCCGCTGCCGGGGAACTTTCTAAATGCCGGAAGCGCAACGCTCTATATAAAAAAAAAGTTTTAAATATTCGAAAATATAAAAAGAAAAACAAAAATATAAATATTTTTAGGAGTTTGATAAATATTTAAGTTTTATAAAGTTTCTTTGTTTTTATTTTATAAAAACATAAGTTTTATTTAAGTATTTTGTTTTTATTTAAAAACATAAAAAAAAATAATATATATATAAATCTAGTTTTAAGATTTTTATTTATAAAATTATAAAGTAATTCTATTTTTATTTAAGTTTTAAATATAAAGTTTTATTAATACACATATTTAAAAACAGAAAATAAAAAATAAAAAATAAAAATAAAAAAAAACGCGTCGAATTTAAAATAACCTGTCAGCTGAATTTTGGAACCCCGCGAGTCGGGGGGTTTGAAGCCTTGAATACCGCAAGTCGCGGAGACCATCTGACACAGCTGACCAGAACCCTAATCAAGCATTAATTACGGGTAATTATAATAATTATTAATATAAAACCCTAATTATCAATTATTATTAAAATTAAGTTTTATTTTAAAATTTCTTTTTATTTAATTTGTTTTATTTAGTTTAATTAGTTTAATTAAATTGTAAAATTAGTAGTTTTAATAAATAAATAATATAAAAATAATATTTTTATAAAAATTGTAATTTTTACAACTTTTTGTATATTTTTATATTTTGTCCCTTTTTAATTGTTTTAGCGTAATATTTGTATTTTTAGCTCATATTTAGTTTTAAACTTAGATTTTGCCATATTTATTTTTACTTCTAGATTTTTAGGCTTTCCCGTAGAATTCCTTAAGTGCTTTTTCTTTAGACTAAGATTTAGGTACTTTAAAATTTTGCGACACCTTTTTAAGTTTTAGTTTTTTTTTAAGTTATTTCCATTTGGGATTTAGTTTTTCTTGTAAGCTTTAATATTTTTAGACGACTTTTACTATGTACCAATTATCATTCCAGTTAGTAATTTCAATTTGCGATTATAATTTTAAGTTAGTTGTAGTAATAAGGTTAGGTTAGTCAAGTATTTTTAAGTTTTATAAGTTTCTTTTATTTTTCCGTCACCTTTTATTTTTTTTTCAACCATTTTTCTTTTTCAACCTTTTTCCGACGAACTCTTTTTCTTTCTTATTTCTCGCTATTCTAGTTTTAGGACATAGATTTTTATTCTACTTCTTATCTAAATTTCTTAAAATTACGAAAATTTATTTTAAGTGGTTAAATTAATAGACATCAAAATTTTCTGGTTCGTAGTAATAGTTGGATTTGTACGTGGACCGGGTTATTGGAGCCAAACAGTCCTCAATTATATTGAGACCAAACGAATCCCGCCCCTCTGCTGCATCTTTTGCCTATTCGAAACGTGGGCAAAATCAGAAAAGTCTATTAATTGGATAACTTATTATAATTTTTCTTCCTTTTTAAAACTAATAGGATATTCAGTGAATGCACCGAGCAAGACGTTCACCACCTTTTGTACGTTCACCACCTGTAACTAGATCAAGACATTTAGCAAATATAACCGCCGTTGATTTTTCTTTAGAATCGTCATCCAGTCGACCAAGTACTTCAGTTCAAATTTCCGATAATCCATTTTTTGAACCCGACCTCACAATTGAGAATCCGGAGAATATTCAGGAACGGTTCGTAGATCCTGAACCACTAAACTTTCCTCCGGAACCACCAATCATTCAAACAGAGATTGTTGAGGAACGAACCATTAAATCAGAATCATCTAGTGATACCGATTCAACAAATTCAATTATGGAGAATCTGGAACCTTTAAGTATGGAAGACCGAATGAGAGCTAAACGCACTGGCCAAGGTCACGCAATTACTCATCCAGACATTAATGCGCCAGATTATGAAATCAAAGGACAAATTCTACACATGGTGACTAATCAATGCCAATTTAGTTGTGCGCCGAAGGAAGATCCAAATGAACATCTACGTACCTTTAATAGGATCTGCACACTATTTAAAATCCGAGAAGTGGAGGATGAACAGATATATCTCATGTTATTTCCCTGGACTTTAAAGGGAGAAGCCAAAGATTGGTTGGAATCGTTACCTGAAGGGGCGATTGATACATGGGATGTTTTAGTTGACAAATTTCTTAAACAATTCTTTCCTGCATCTAAAGCCGTAAGACTTCAAGCAGAAATTGTTACGTTTACACAGAAGCCAAATGAAACTCTATATGTGGCATGGACAAGATATGGAAAGTTGTTAAGAGGATGTCCGCAACATGGTTTAGACACCTGTCAAATAGTACAAATATTCTACCAAGGATGCGACATCACTACAAGGAAAGACATAGATATAGCAGCTGGTGGTTCTATTATGAAGAAAACCGAAACTGATGCTTACAAAATTATTGATAACACTGCTTCCCACTCACATGAGTGGCACCAAGAAAAAGATATCATTAGATCATCTAAAGCAGCTAGAGCCGATTCTAGCCATGACTTAGATTCCATTTCCGCAAAGATAGATGCTGTGGAGAGACGAATGGAAAAGATGACTAAGGATATTCACTCAATACGAATTAGTTGTGAGCAGTGTGGAGGACCACATTTGACAAAAGATTGTCTCAGTATTGAATTAACAATGGAACAAAGAGAGAATATTTCATACATAAACCAAAGGCCTGGAAATAATTATCAGAATAATTATCAACCGCCAAGACCGATTTACAATCAAAACCAAAATTATAACCGGAATATTCCATACAACAACCAACAAGGTCCTAGCAATCAACAAGTATCCAATAATACTTACAACCAGCAAAGACCTAATTTTCAAAACAAACCACCACAACAAACCGATGATAAAAAGCCGAATTTAGAAGATATGATGACAAAGCTAGTTGAAACTCAAACGCAGTTTTTCACATCTCAGAAACAAACCAATGAACAAAATGCTCAAGCATTTAGAAATCAACAAGCTTCTATTCAAAATCTGGAACAAGAAGCAAGTAACCTAGCAAGGTTAATAGGTGAAAGAAAACCGGGAAGTCTACCTAGTGATACAAACGCTAACCCCCGGAATGAAACAGCTAAAGCCATTACCACAAGAAGTGGTACAACACTTAAACCACCTGAAATACCTGTAACTTCTGATGAAGCCATTCCTACTCCACAAGAACCACAACCTGATCAAGATAAGGAAAAAGAACCGGTAGTTGAAAAGATTAATGAAGATAACACAGCTAAGGATAAACCTTATGTTAAACCATATCAACCACCACTTCCTTATCCGAGTAAAATGAAGAAAGAAAAACTTGAAGCCGAGCAATCCAAATTCTTGGATATGTTTAAACAGATAAATGTAAATCTTCCTTTCATTGATGTGATTTCAGGAATGCCTAGGTATGCTAAATTCTTGAAAGATCTAATCTCAAATAGAAAGAAAATGGAAGAACTCTCGGCTGTTACTATGAATGCTAATTGTTCAGCAGTGCTGTTGAATAAGATACCAGAAAAACTATCTGATCCAGGAAGTTTCACAATTCCATGTTTTCTGGGTAGTCTTAGTTCAATAGAAGCATTGGCAGACTTAGGTGCTAGTATAAATCTAATGCCGTATTCACTATACGCTAAACTAGACCTTGGAGAATTAAAACCAACCAGAATAAGCATACAACTAGCCGATAGATCAATAAAATATCCTAGAGGGATAATGGAAAACATGCTAGTTAAAGTTGGTACTTTAGTATTCCCAGTAGATTTTGTTGTTCTGGACATGGAAGAAGATTCTCAAGTTCCTCTCATATTAGGAAGACCATTCTTAAACACGGCTAAAGCAATGATAGACGTGTTCGGTAAGAAACTGACCCTAAGTATAGAGGATGAGAGTGTTACCTTTTCAGTTGATAGAGCAATGCAACAACCACAATCTGCAGATGATACATGTTATTATATTCAAACTATAGATGCACATGCAGAATTATTAGAAGAATTTCCAGAATTACAAGGAACAGGAGAATGCTCTTTAGGAGAAGGTAATGAACCAATTGATGAAGCTGAAATGTTAGCTACACTTATAGCTAATGGATATGAACCAACAACAGAAGAAATTCAAATGCTAAAAGAAGAAGACAGATATCGATACAAATCATCGATAGAAGAACCTCCGAAATTAGAGTTAAAGCCACTTCCAAACCATTTGGAATACGCTTATTTACATGGTGAATCTGAATTACCTGTAATAATATCGTCTTCTCTTACTAAAAATGAGAAATCACAACTCATTTCTGTGTTGAAAGCTCATAAACCAGCCATTGCATGGAAGATTCATGATATTAAAGGAATAAGTCCTTCGTATTGCACACATAAAATCCTTATGGAAGAAGGTCATAAAACGTATGTGCAACGCCAACGAAGACTAAATCCTAATATGCAAGATGTAGTTAAGAAAGAGATTATTAAACTGCTAGATGCAGGTTTAATTTATCCAATCTCTGATAGTCCATGGGTAAGCCCAGTTCAATGCGTGCCTAAGAAGGGTGGCATGACTGTCATTACAAATGAGAAAAATGAGCTTATTCCTACTAGAACTGTAACAGGATGGCGTGTGTGTGTTGATTATAGAAAATTAAATGACGCCAATAGAAAAGATCACTTTCCCTTACCTTTTATTGATCAAATGTTGGAAAGATTAGCCGGAAATAGTTACTATTGCTTTCTAGATGGATTTTCCGGATATTTTCAAATTCCTATAGCACCCGAGGACCAAGAGAAAACCACATTCACGTGCCCTTATGGTACTTTTGCTTACAAACGCATGCCATTTGGACTTTGCAACGCCCCTGCAACCTTTCAAAGGTGTATGATGGCGATTTTTCACGACATGATAGAAGAATGCATGGAAGTATTCATGGATGACTTTTCAGTCTTCGGTGATACATTTGAATCATGTCTAGCTAATCTTGAACGAATGCTTCTTAGATGCGAACAATCAAATCTAGTTCTTAATTGGGAGAAATGCCATTTCATGGTTAAAGAAGGCATCGTTCTTGGACATAAAATTTCAAAAGAAGGAATTGAAGTGGATAGAGCTAAAGTAGATGTAATTGCTAAACTTCCACATCCCACCAATGTTAGAGGAGTTAGGAGTTTTCTAGGGCATGCCGGTTTTTACCGACGTTTCATAAAAGATTTTTCTAAAATTGCCACTCCTATGAATAAACTCCTAGAAAAGGATGCGCCATTCATCTTTTCAGATGAGTGTATCAAATCTTTTAATATTCTTAAAGAGAAACTCACTAATGCGCCGATCATGATAACACCAAATTGGAATCTACCATTTGAACTCATGTGCGATGCAAGTGATTTTGCAATGGGAGCCGTTTTAGGACAAAGGATTGAAAAACGATTTCAACCTATATATTATGCTAGTAAGACGTTACAAGGAGCACAAACGAACTATACAACTACTGAAAAAGAACTCCTTGATATTGTCTTTGCTTTTGACAAATTTCGATCATATCTCGTTCTAGCAAAAACGGTGGTCTATACCGACCATTCTGCTCTTAGATACCTATTTTCAAAACAAGATGCTAAACCAAGATTAATCTGTTGGATCTTACTCTTACAAGAGTTTGATATTTAAATCCGAGATAAAAGAGGAGCAGAAAATCTCGCCGCTGATCATCTTTCTCGTCTTGAAAATCCCGAATTAGAAGTTCTAAATGAATCAGCCATACAAGACAACTTTCCTGATGAATATCTATTGAAGATAGATTATAAAGAAATCCCATGGTTTGCAGACTATGCAAACTACTTAGTTTGTGGATTACTTGAAAAAGGATTATCGTACCAAAGACGAAAGAAATTCTTTAGTGATATAAAACACTATTTTTGGGAAGATCCACATCTGTTTAAAAGTTGTCCCGATGGAATAATATGCCGATGTGCATTTGGAGATGAAGCTAGTAAAATATTAAACCATTGTCACACAGGACCAACAGGAGGGCATTATGGGCCTCAACTAACAGCAAGAAAAGTTTATGAAGCTGGATTCTATTGGCCTACAATTTACAAAGACGCACACCTTCTTTGCAAATCCTGTGATGCTTGTCAAAGGGCCGGAAAAATAAGTCAACGTGATGAAATGCCACAAAATGTCATCCAAGTATGTGAAGTATTTGACATTTGGGGTATTGACTTTATGGGTCCATTTCCAAAATCTCATAATAATCTATATATACTCGTAGCCATTGATTATGTATCTAAATGGGCGGAAGCACAAGCTCTCCCAACTAACGATGCACGAGTCGTAGTCAACTTTTTAAAACGTCTTTTTGCAAGGTTTGGAACACCGAAAGCTTTAATAAGTGATCGGGGTACTCATTTCTGTAATAATCAACTTGAGAAAGTTCTTAAAAGATATGGAGTAACTCATAAAATCTCCACCGCATATCATCCACAAACAAGTGGACAAGTTGAAAATACCAACCGAGCCTTAAAACGTATTCTAGAGAAAACCGTAGGATCAAATCCGAAGGAATGGTCCATTAAATTGGAGGATGCACTTTGGGCTTTTAGAACAGCCTACAAAACTCCAATTGGAACCACACCTTTTAGACTTGTTTATGGAAAAGCATGTCATCTTCCAGTAGAAATTGAACACAAAGCATTTTGGGCTTTGAAGACATGTAATCTTGATTTACATGAAGCCGGACGTCTACGATTAAGTCAACTAAACGAATTAGAAGAATTAAGACATGAAGCATACGATAATTCGTTAATCTATAAAGAAAGAACGAAGAAATGGCATGATAAAAGAATCAGAAGTTCAAAAGAATTTAAAGAAGGAGACAGAGTTCTTCTTTTCAATTCACGATTCAAGCTATTTCCTGGAAAATTGAAATCAAGATGGTCTGGACCATTCATAGTCAAAAGAGTTTTCCCATACGGAACGATAGAATTGATAAATTCAAATGGGATTGAATTTAAAGTTAATGGTCACAGAGTTAAACATTACATACATGGTCCGATGAAAGTCGACAACGAAGTTAATCACAATTTCGACACCACAGCTAACTAAGTGTGGGGAGAATCAAGTCTTTAAAGGATAATATGTATTTCTGTTAGAGTTAGATTGTCTGTTTTCGTGTAGTTCTCGAAAATGGAACCCGAATGGTCTTTCCCTAGCAGACCCTAAAGAACTAGTCTTCTCCCCCCATTCTGAATTTTTATTTTTTTTTTAGGTTTTTACAAAATGAAGACTGCCTGTGAACTAAACCATGGTCTAATGCTACACGCTTTGATCACTAAAAGAAATAATGACATACTACCGAGTGAATTAGTATCAGTAATCAGAGAAAGAATGGACGGAGTTAGAAAAGAATCCAGATGCGAAGATAATAAGTTACAATTTGGTAATGGAAAATCAAAATCCGCAGCGAAAAGAAGAGCACGACACCTAGAAAGATGTCACAAATGCGGAAAATGGTCACATGGAGGTAAATGTTCAAATAATCAAACCTATTCAAATACCGAATTTGTTACTTTATGCAGAGACGGACCGTTCATATGTTTAGAAGAAAAGACACTGAATGCTCGAGGTTATGCCTATGTAGCTATGGAAAACCAATTAAACCGACTATCTTATGAATGGGATAGATCATATAACTAAGAAATGTATTTCACAGGTATGTCTGTACAGTTTTTATTTTTATTTTTAACCTTTTGATAATAAATGCTAATTTGTTCGCTAAAAAGTATTAAATTGGTATTGAATAAAATTAGGTTTGGCGACCGAAATTATTGATATCATTCAAAAATTTATTACATCACTGCGAAATATAACGTTTATTCTTAAGGTATAAATATCTTTAATCAATCAACACAAAATATTTCAAAAATTCGTCATGAGTTAAATTAGGTCTTGGAACCGAAATTACTTTACCGAAAAGAGGGACGCATATTTTTGATAATATTTGATTGATTAAAGTGGGATAAAAAGACAAAAAGATTTTTAATTTTATTTTTTTACCATGTTTTTAAAATTAATATTTAAATCTTAAATTAATATTGTAAACTTTGTAAAACAATATTTTTAAAATTGTAAATATTTGAAAAATTAAAATTAAGTTTGGTGTGAATTTTTAATTTTTAAAAAATATAAATTTTTAATTTTATGCATTTCAAATTTTAAGTTTGGTGTGAATTTTTAATATAAATTTTGAATTTTATATTTAAGTTGTGTGAATTTAAAAACAAAAATTTACTTTATCTCATTAAGTTAAAAATATGATTTTTAAAATTCGTCGTAAGTTGAAGACTAGGTCTTTGAACCGAAATTGCTTTACCCAAGGGAGGGACGAGAACTTTTATTATCATTATTTTTAATCTTATTGATTTAAAGTATGCCAAAAATATTAAAAAACCCAAAAATCTTAGCTTTTAAAATAATCGCTACAAAAAGACAAATTTTAAAATTTTGTCGAATGACGGACTAGGACATCGATCCGAAACGACCTCGTCCTAAATAACAAAGGAAACAAAATTTTAAAATTAATTAATTAATTGTTTTAATAAGTTATTTTATAAAAAAAAAAATACCAAACTCCGCGACTCGCGGAGTTTGAAGGGTATTTCACCGCGAGTCGCGGAGGACCGAAAATCAGAAAAAAAAAATAAAGAGCTGCAACAGCTCAGTTTCACACTCCACAACTCAAACAAACTGCGAAAACCCACGAAAAAACCCGAGAAAAAACCCCAAAAATCACAATTTTTAACCGTTAATCACCAAATCTTTTACTAAAATCATGTTGAGAAGGATGCTATCTAGGAATTACTCAAGAAAAACGGTAAATTTCTACACCTAAACACCATTTAATCCGAAATTTGGTGTTCTTGAGCAATTTTTTCCCCAATTTGATTTTGATGCTTTTTAGTGTAATTATGCTTAAATTGTTTATGTATTATGCTTGTATAACCTAGATTGATGCTGTTTAACATGATTAGAAGCCTTAAACTTCAAATTTTGAGTAATCTAGGGTTTGTGTTCTTGAGCAAATTTGGGGGTTTTTGATATAAACAGGTTATGGCCGATTTTTGTCATGAATTGTTGCTAAATTGAGTAGTGTAACATGTCTAGGTAGTTAAATGATCCAAACTTTGAGCCTAAACATGATTTTGAGAATTAAAGTGGACTTTTTCAAGTCTAAAATTCATGAACTTGATTTTTGAAAGATAATGCCATTTGAGACTTGTTTAATTGCTAGTAATGATTATTTTGACATGTTATTTGAGTTGAATGATTATGAACTAGGCGAACATTTTCGTATATGCTTATTTGAAAAAGTGTAGATTTGATGAAAATATGAAAATGAGCTTAAGTTTGATATAAATTGATAATGTCATTGTAATTATTTTGATTAATGATTTTGCTGACACTAATGCATATTTGGATGCACAAAATTTGTGTTTGATGTGTTTTGCAGACTGAAAGGGGTGAATCTTCATCCCAAGCCCACAATGCTCCTACTGAGAATACGGAACAACAGGAGGTGGATAACTACTACAAGCAGGATATACCTCATCCAGTCATGACCTTTTCTGATATGCACTTGGAAGAGTTGCACCCGAACCTGAGATTTGACAGACTTTGGATAGATTATCCAAAATACCAAAGGGGTTTGCATACTCTTCATTCTAAGGTTGTTGAGGTACCGAGGGTCATAGAATGGGGACCCTTAGAAGATGTAGAATTGGCCGGGCCAATTAGGGAATTACTTGTACAGAGGTATGGTAATTCTACTTTTAATGACTGGGTACGTTTATTCACCATGCGTAGACCTGTATATAAAGTATGGTGTGAAGAATTGTTGTGTAGTATAGAGTTGAATGATCGGGTAGCTAGTTTAACCGATCGTTCTTTTATTAGATTTTTGTTAGGCGGTTCGATGCGCCACATGTCTTTACTAGACATGGCTCAGGCTTTACGTATATATACGCCTGAGGAGTTAGCATCTGCCGATTGTAGAGGGTTGATACTAAACGGTAGAAAGATAGATGAAAATTTTGATACACACGGTGTGTGGAGTCAAATGACAAGCCATCACCGTTTCAAAGGGGGAAATTACTCTTATTTGGATATAGATAGAGCCGAATTAAGAGTGATTCATAGGTTTTTAGCCAATTCGATTACACAAAGGGGTAAGAACAAGGAAAAAGTAAATGAACAGGATTTGTTTTACCATATGTGTATTCGAGACCCACAAAGCGCTGTAAGTATACCATATTGTGTGGGTTATTATTTATCAGCTATGGTTCGGGGGATGCGACCGCATAGCATAATAGGAGGTGGTATTTTTATTACTTTGATTGGTGAATATCTCGGTGTGGATATAAGTCGGGGGGAATTATTAGTAGAAGAACCAGAACCCCGCGATACTATAGGTTTAAATGTATACCATGGTGCGAAAGTTTTGAAGAGGTGAAATAACGCCGCAGTACGATACCATGGTAGACATCCACAGGTGGAGAGAAACCAACAGCAAGGTAATGTAGGAGGGGGGAATGAGATGCAAGAAATGCAAAGGTTTATAGCTTCTCAGGAATACGAAAATGCTAGACAGAGAGCATTTGAAGATTGGCAAGTTCATCAGAACCAAATCATAGCTCATTGCCAACATATAGGTAGAAACTATATTCCTACACCGAAACCCATCTTCCCTCCTTGGTCTATAGAGATGCAGCCACCATATCCTACGTATAACCCTGCCGAAGCATTCTATAGCACCTATGGTTATGCCTGGAACCCCTATTGGTACCAATATCATCCTTAGTTTACTTATTTTTTTTTATTTTGTAATTTGTAATGATTGATACGTTTAATACTTTTGTTAATATTGTAATCATTTTTATAATTATCTAACTTTTATTCTTAGATTTTAATAATTTTTGAATGTGGGGTAATATACCAAACTTCAAAAATATGTATATATGTTTGCAGTTTATCTTATGTACACAACAGGGTAAAACAACGCATTTTCAAAGACTGGTATTAAGTTCAGCAAAAGCAACTAATTTTGACGACAAGATGCAAAATATATGTGAAATAACAACAAGACGGAATGAACAAATGATGTGCACCATTTATCATTCAGCAAACAAACGCCAATATATTTGGAAACTTTGGTAAAATTTAATCATTTTCACACAAATCGCCCTCAATAATTTAAATAGTTACTGATTTCTTGCAAATGAGGGCATTGCAAGATCTTAAGTGTGGGAAGGGGTTAAATTCTTTCGGATTTTTAAATTTTTTACTTTATACACTTGGTTACCATTAAAAATACTAGTAAAGCAGTAGTTGTATTAGAATCTAGTGCTCTCTGATAATAAAGAACAGCCCTAGTCTTATATACTGACTACCCAATTCTAGTAAAAATTTTCAAAATTTTCAATTAAATGAACTCAAAATCATGTTTATACATATTTATGAACGATAAAACTAGGTTTTAACACCGAAATTATTGTTACCTCGGAAAGAACATAAATTGAGAAACAAACTAAAATGTTAAAATTCATTTAAAATGGAATAGAGGATAAAAAGGAAAATAAAAGCCAAGTGTGGGAAAATTTACCAAGTTATCTTAAACATATGTCACATATATCTGTAACAAATAACTGAAAATACTTTTGCTTTGGACTAAACTAAACTGTTTTACCCAATGAAAGAAAAGAAAAGATGGATCTACACGATGAATCAATTCCATCATTAAAAGGAAGTAAAGTCTTCCGAAAAAGAAACGCGCTTCTTGATTTAGGTTATGAAGTTGTCGTTCAGACCAGCTGTAGGTTGACGAAAAATCTAGAAAAGTCATCTCTAAAATCAGCAGGAAATCCACGGACCTCAGCATCAAACAGGGTCGCCATGTGGTCAGATTTATCCTAACCATGAGAAGGATTTATCTTGTAAAATGGGGGGGCACCATGCAAATTAGATGGATAAGACTAATGAATCAGATCCCCAGAAAGGATAATCTCCTTAAAGATTAAAAATCAGCTTTTAAGACTGATATTACTCAATCCTAGAGATTGACCTTAAAGATTGAGAATTACAAACTCATGGAATTCAATGATATCTAAACTCGAGCTTGAACGAGAAAATATTTTGATCAAAATTACAAACCGATTTGTTTTCTGAAAACCCTATTTTTAATGCGTTCATTACCATTGAACGTAAAATCCTAGGAATTCACCTGGAATTCATTAGGTCACCTGAACCAAATCGGGTGTCAACCGTAAGAACGGTGGTTGCATAGTGGTCAAAGACAGGACCTTGTGCCATACCGAAAAATCATAAGGGTGAGCTTTACTATTGCTCCTACCAAGGATAGTAATTGCGTCCGACACGTTATAGACCATAATTAAAAGCATGTCAGGGGACATTGCCTTAACAGTTGCTTGTTCAACGCTTTCCTTTACAACCGGACGGTAGTTTACCGAAAGGTAATATACGGGACAAGTAAACTGGACGTGTTGCTTTCCAAATACAAGGTTAGCAAGTGGGTGACACAAAACCGCAAGTTTTGAGCTAAAATTTTCAAATCTGAAACCCACCAAACCCACAAAAATATTTTGCAAACACCGGTAAAGGGTTATTCCGGAAAACTTATCTAGGGTAAAAACTAGATTTAATTTTCAAAAGATCAAATGTTTTCATAAAGATCCAATTTCCTTAATGGATCTAAATTTTTATAGTCATGTGGGACTGTAAATCATATCGTTACTACCATTGTTTATATCACCGTATATAAATCACTGATGTACAAAGTGTGAAGAATAAAGAAGTGATTCTAGTATTTCAAGACGATATTGCTTGAGGACAAGCAACACTCAAGTGTGGGAATATTTGATAATGCTAAAAACGAACATATATTTCATAGCATTATTCCTCAAGAAAGACAAGCTTTTAATTGCAATTGTTCTATTTACAAGTGATATTCGTTTAAATAATAAAAGGTGAAGACAAAAGACAGATTCGACGAATTGAAGACGCAAACGACCAAAAAGCTCAAAAGTACAAAAGACAATCAAAGAGGTTCTAATTATTGATAAGAAACGTCTCGAAATTACAAGAGTACAATATTCAAAACGCAAAGTACAAAATATAAAATTGTACGCAAGGACGTTCAAAAATCCGGAACCGGGACATGAGTCACCTCTCAACGCTCGACGCAACGAACTAAAAATTACAAGTCTACTATGCACAAGAATATAATATAATATATAAATAAATTATATTAATTATTTATATTTTATATTTATATATAAAATCCGTCGGCAAGAAAGACTCCAAAAGTTTTGAGCTGTAATTTGAAACTCCGCGACTCGCGGAGTTTGAAGGCCAAAAAGGCCGTGAGTCGCGGAGCCCCCAGTTTTAAAACTCCCTATAAAGCAAACCGAATTCTGATCATTTTCATCCATCTTTTTTTTCTCCTCATTCATACGATATATATATATATATAATTTATATTTTAATTTTAATTTTAATTATAATTCTAATAATAAGGGTATGTTAGCAAATGTTGTAAGGGTGTAAGTCGAAATTCTGTCCGTGTAACGCTACGCTATTTTTAATCATTGTAAGTTATGTTCAACCTTTTTATATTAATGTCTCGTAGCTAAGTTATTATTATGCTTATTTAAAACGAAGTAATCATGATGTTGGGCTAATTACTAAAATTGGGTAATTGGGCTTTGTACCATAATTGGGGTTTGGACAAAAGAACGACACTTGTGGAAATTAGACTATGGGCTATTAATGGGCTTTATATTTGTTTAACTAAATGAAAGTTTGTTAATGTTAATATAAAGATTTACAATTGGGCGTCCCTATAAATTACCATATACACTCGATCGGACACGATGGGCGGGGTATTTATATGTACGAATAATCGTTCATTTAACCGGACACGGGAATGGATTAATAACCACTAGAATAATTAAAACAGGGGTGAAATTACATTCAAGGGTAATTGGTGTAATTGTTAACAAAGTAGTAAAACCTTGGTTTACACGCAGTTGATAACCTGGTGTATTCATTAAACAAAGTATTAAAACCTTGTTACAATTCGAATCCCCAATTAGTTGGAATATTTAACTTCGGGTATAAGGATAATTTGACGAGGACACTCGCACTTTATATTTATGACTGATGGACTGTTATGGACAAAAACTAGATGGACATATTAAATAATCCAGGACAAAGGACAATTAACCCATGGGCATAAAACTAAAATCAACACGTCAAACATCATGATTACGGAAGTTTAAATAAGCATAATTCTTTTATTTCATATTTAATTTCCTTTATTTTATATTTAATTGCACTTCTAATTATCGCATTTTTATTGTTATTATATTTAATTGCACTTTTAATTATCGTACTTTTTAATTATCGCAAGTTTATTTTATCGCACTTTTATTATTCGTAATTTCATTTATCGTTATTTACTTCATGCTTTAATTTAAGTCTTGTATTTATTTTTAATATTTTACATTTGGTTTTAACTGCGACTAAAGTTTTAAAATCGACAAACCGGTCATTAAACGGTAAAAACCCCCCTTTATAATAATAATATTACTTATATATATTTGTATTTTTATAAAAGTAAACTAATATAGCGTTGAGCTTTGTTTAAAAAAAAGATTCCCTGTGGAACGAACCGGACTTACTAAAAACTACACTACTGTACGATTAGGTACACTGCCTATAAGTGTTGTAGCAAGGTTTAAGTATATCCATTCTATAAATAAATAAATATCTTGTGTAAAATTGTATCGTATTTAATAGTTTTTCATAGTAAAATATAAACTATTTCGTATACCTTAGCTTTGACATCAATACTCGATGATCATACTAAGAATATCTAGATAAGAATTAAGATCACAAGTTGTTGATTAACACTTATGTGTTATGCCTAATCTTGGTTAAATTGTCATTAAGATGCCATTAGGCATAATTAATCACAATTAGTGTTTTTATGACCAAAACTCAATTGAGTATGGAGAGGGCATCTATTCTAAGCATGTTTAGAAAGGTTTCATGAATTATAGATGTCGGGAACTAGTCAAACTTTATTTGGTCAAAAACGGAGATAGAAGAAACTGCGGTCGCACTGCGGTTGATCGTGGTGGCGACCGTGCAACTTGTTTTTCACAAAACTGCGTTGCAATCCAGTTTGGGGTTTCACGGTTGACAATGCGATCGACCGTACCTCGACCGTGTGTTTGCCTGAACTTTTAATTTCATTCTTTAACCTATGTTTGACTTGGTCGTTTACAAGATAAAGTATGGATTAGTGACCTTGCGTGTTTTATGTTAAGATGTCAGTCATCACTTATGCGTATGTGTGCGTGTCATCATCAAAATATATTCTTTGGTTAATTACACTTTGGTTAATCATACTTAAGTTTATCGTTTAGTGTATTAACCCACATTCAACCAACATTCTCCCACTTTTTGATGATGACAAACATACAAGTGATGAGGGACATTTTGCTATAAATACGTAAGTGTTAACAATCACTTGTATCCATCTTTCTCCCCCTTTTGTCGAAGCAAAAAGGTTAGCTCCCCCTAGAACTAAGCTCGCCCTTAGAACAAAACTCCCCCTTAAATTGTGCACGATGGAAAAACATATATATTAAAACACAACAAGCACACATTTTATTCAAAGCAAACATGAAACATAGTAATGCATATATGAAAATATGCATAGAAGACACAGTGAGTTAATTTTCCTAAAATGCTTGAACACGTCTTGATGGAATTAAGCATGGGTGATGGTGCATTTCTTTCCTGAAGATGATGTGGGGTATAACGCGTTGAGATGCTTGAACAAGAACGTCAAGCGGCGACCATAGGGATATGGTTGCGTAAGATCTTGTTTGAGATCTTGCATCCTTGAAGCCATTATGAAGGCAAGATTTACTGGTATGGACTTGGTTAGACACCACATGAGTCCAAGTTCAGTTACGGACATTCGATCATCACCCTCTTTTCTGAAGAAAATGTTGTGACTTATGATTGATTTGTACGTTCCATATTCTGCTCGAATATCACTGTCAAAAATGCCTTTTTTACAGAGAGTGCTTAGTTTGAGTTTGGGATCAATGAATAGTAAGGTTAGTGCTCTTCTTGGAATGAACTTGGGAAGGAGTTGTATATGATTCTTTGTATCATAGAACTCAACTCCTTTAGTTGGCACTCTAAGGACGTAGCCAAATCGCTTGAGTGTCATCGAATGTTCTTGATCAAACAGAGTAAATTTCACCTTTTTGTTAGAGGTAAATTCAAATTTCGAATAGAATTGTTTGACAAGTGAAGGAAATGTGTAGGTTTTAAGAGAAAGAAATGATCCCCATCTAATTTTATCAAACTCACTTCGAAGAGTAGGATAGTCATAGAACACTTCATGTTCTTCTTGGATGTGTCTTGAATCATCTTGTGACTTCTTCTTTTCATCACATGGAAGTTTGTTATGAACTTTTATTATTTTGAGATTTAAGAAGATAAAGGGTTTTGAGAGCTCATTGTTTTGAGGTGCAAGAAGTTCTTTGAGAATTCTCAATTTAAAGATTCTTGAGAAGAGGATTTTCATCCATTTTGAGTAATTGTTTTGTTCAAGAATTTTAAAGAAGAAGTTAAGTTTGATTGCTTTTGGATATTGTTTGTAAGTTAGTGGTATTGATTTGCTATTGGTGTGTATTTAATGAACCTTGAATGTATTGCAGTCAATCTGCGATCACTGTCATGGTCAGCCGTGTCTGCGACCACGTGTTATCTGCAATATATTTTAGCTATTTAATCTTTCATATTTTTGAGTACGATTAAGGCATTACAATATTCAAATGCGTTATGTCTACATTCAACCATAGAATAATTGTTTCACACATTCCTTACCACAATTATCCTTCTTCAAGGAATTCTTAGAGTTATTCACTTGAAATCTCATCCTCGGTATCGCTTGCCTTGCAGGTCAACTTCTTTATTACCCCTTTCATTATCTTCACAATTTTTGACTCCTTTTTGAGATTCTTAATTTGCTCCTTGTAGAGTTTGTCCAACTTTTACATTCTTGACCTTGTTCATCAGCTTCTTCGTCTTCACTGTCAGGTATCACAGTATTTTCTCTACTGGTCCCACTTCACCAGACGTCCTTTTTCGTTTTCGGGTGGTTACTTATGAGGTTTTTGGTCCTTTGAATATGGCAAGTGTAGGTTGATGAAAGTTATCACTTGTGACACCCAAATAATCAAACACTTTATTGAGGTGTAGTCCATAGGGTAATGCACGAGTGGTTTCCGTAACAGTTCCGTTCATCCTTGATGCCATGAGATATGCCATGTTTACTTCGATGTCATTTTCTAGGCACCACATCAGAGCAAATTGAGTGGCATGGATATTTGCATGATTACCAGATTTGCAATAGATGTTATGGATGATGACTTTGTTCCAAGTGTCAAATTCATGGCGAAGGTGTTTCCCTTGTACACCAGACTTCTCAATTTCAGCTCTTGGAACATCATTTTTGCATAGTGTATCGATTAGAGGAGTTTTGTCTGAAATGAAGTCAGGAAGATTCAAAAGATCATGTTGCCTGTTGTAGAACTTTTTTCCCTCAGTGAGAACATCCAACATGATCCCGAAATCCTTGAGTGAATAACGATAATTAACACCCAGAATATTGAAGAATACTTCATCATTCACAAAGTTGAAATTAGCGTAAAACTCTCGAATGAGTGAGGGATAGATTGGACCTTTTAGAGTGAGAAAGGATTTCCATTTGAGTTTTTCAAACTGCCTTACAAGTTCAGGCATTTCAGTGTGAGCAACTCTTCTTCCTTCGGCAATTTTTCTGCCTGTCAGAAATTCAATGTTGTAGGCAATTCTCTCTTTAAGATCAGATGGTGGATCATATGAGTCTTTTCTTTTTGCTACAACAGTCTTGCCTTTTCCTCTTGCCATTTTCTGCGCATTGACACTTTTAATTAATTCAAAGTGCATAATTCAATTGTAGGCAACATGTTTTGCAAACTTTAATTATCATCAATACTTAGACGTTTTGATGTTAATGTTCTTCACATTTTCACTCTTCATTAATGTCAATGAGTTTGCAACTAGATTAAGATTTTCACAAAGTTCATATGTGTTCTAGACTTTTGAAATCATCATCAACACTTATTTTGACATTCAACATTATTACACTCAATTAGCAACAATGTCATTCATATCTTATGAACAATGCTTCTATGAAAATTTAACCTAGATGTATAATGAACCCTAGAATCATTCAATGTTAAATCAATGCACAAATATATGATAATCATTACTACAATCGTTTCTAAATTGTTCTTTAGAAACAATTTCAATTGTTTGCATCAATTTTGGTTTTGATTCATTCTAGTTAGGGTTTCTTCATAACTCTAATTCATCATACAAACACAATTGAATGTTAGGAAAGCAAGGATTAATCATACCGAAAGTAGGAATTGAATTTGAAGGAATGCGCGTTTTTCTTCGTGCGGTCGATCTCCTCAGCCGTGTGTAGGTGTGTGTGTTTTGAAGTGGGTTGAAAAGAAATAAGAGTGAGGGTTTAGTTTAAATTAAAACTGAATCAGACCACACACGATCGAAGCACGGTCGACCGTGGTGTTAGCCGTGCAGATATTTTTCCACGAACAGGACAGGAGTCTGCGATTGAGTACACGGTCAGCCGTGGTGCTGCGGATCCTTCTGATCACTCGTTTCTTCACTTCTTCTTTCTTCGAACGCGTTTTGACGATTCTTAGGTTCTATAGAATACTTGAGGACAAGTTTTCTTTTTCTAACATTGAATGATTACATCCTCCCGATGTTTAATCATCAATGACGCGTAATATACACTATATATATATATATATATATATATATATATATATATATATATATATATATATATATATATATATATATATATATATATATATATATATATATATATGTTCAATCACACATAGTATGCACAAAACGCATCAACCTAGTAATTAGCATGCAATACATGTTTTCACACAATCCTAAGGCAAGTAAGCTTTCTACACTTGATCTTTTAAAATCATTTTTCAAAAACAATTTGCATTTGTAAGAAAAACCTTTCTTTTATACATAGTCTTTTGAGAAGGTTATTCTCATTAGCATTTTGATCATTGACTTTGATTGATTTTAAGATTACCCAATCCTTGACTTATCCCTACCATGGAATTGCTAGCTTGGTCCATTTTTCCCATGTTTTCAAATTTCGTAATAATATACAATGGACTTTGATTACAAGATTTGTGTTTGCTAGAGTCGTGACATACATTCAATTCATGTTTACCTCTTGATGAATCACAAGTAGTTATTCTTTCAAGTTTTCTTTTCAAGGTGTTATTTTCATCAATTAAAACTTTGTTAAGTTGTGTAACTTTGTGTAATTCTTTCTCCAAAAGTTTTACTTTGTCACGACTACTATCATACACAAATTTAAAAGTCTTGTAATCATCTAACAATTCTTTATAATTAGAAGGATAGAGTACATGTACCTCATTGCAATCCATGCTTGAGACATCATCTTCTTTGAATGGAGATTCAACCTCTTCTTCACTTTGACCATCTTGATCCATGTCATTCCAAGAGCTCATGAGGTAAAAGTCTTCATTTTCATTCAACTCTTTTGCTTGAAAATCACCAACCCTTTCCGAACCCTTCTCTATTCCTTTACCCTTTAAACTCTTAGAGTTTAAATCTTCTTGAGAACATAGTGAGTCCCAAAATTCTTTTGCACTTTCACATGAGATTATCTTTAATCATTCTTCACTAGGAAGAATTCCATGAAGTAGTGAAATTGCATCAAATTGTTTCAAAACATCATTGTTTTAAAATGTTGACTTCACTAGTCTTGAACTTGCTTGTGGTACAAAGTCTCCTACTTTGATTATTCTCCACAAGTAGTAATCCTTAGATTTGAGATAAGACTCAAATCTTAATTTCCACACATCAATATTCATCTTACCAAAGATTGGTGCTTCTTTCACCAATTCTTCCAAATATCCCATAGTTTGAGTTGATCCTAGAATCGTTGACTCAAGTTTTTGCACAAAACAAATTTTGACGCTTTCGCGATCGTTTGTAGCGCAATGATTTGAGCAACCGCTCTGATACCAATTGTAAGTAACTAGAGGGGGGTGAATAGTTACTTAATACATTTTTAACAATTTTTCGATTGATCACCAACTCAACTCAAACTTGATGTGTGTGGTGTATATGTTCAAAATGATAAATGAAGTAATGTAAATAACATAGACACAAGGATTTATAGTGATTCGAGTGGATGTTAACTAATCCACCTTAATCCACTCCCCGATTACACTAATCGGGATTTGTTGCTTCACTAAGCACTTTTCTCCAAACCCGGTGGAGATCCGATTTACAAGTCTTCAATCTTCTTTAGTAGACAACAAACCTAATCTTTCTATCCCTTTGAAAGATCAACTCTAACATAGATCAACTTGTCTTCACCTTGGACAAGTATTAATCTCCAAATAAGATTAATCAACTTCCTAAGTCCATTTAAGGTAGATCACTAAGCTAGCCTATGCTTCTACTAATTGAGGTTACAAGACTCATACACTCTGCAATGATGATCCTAACACAATACTAGGACATACATTACATTAAGTAAACTCACAAGATAAATGATTTTAATTAGTAAGTTTACAACAACCCAATTCTATATCTATAAGATCATAGAATCTTCTCTTGCTTGATCACATTTGAGTAGTATTTGATGCACTTGTGATCACTGGAGATAAGCCTTTTAAATGTGCAAGAGGGTCAGCTTCAAATGCTCTTAAATGTTTGCCTTTTATAGCGGGATTCAAAAAATAGTCGTTGACACACGGTTGCCTGCCCGGTCGACTGTGGTGCGACCGTGCGTGCTCCAGTCCAAAATTGGTATCCGTTGTATAGCCGTTTGACTCAGATTTGAACACCACATTTTGGCACCTTTACTCCTTCTAGCACCTGCAAAAGAAACCAAACATCCTATACAAGTACTAAATGCATTAAGTGTGTGAGATTTGGTCTTATTACATGAAAGTGACTAATCATTCCAAAAGTGACAAAGCCAACATTCTTGGAGAAGTGTCTTGATTGATATTTAGGGAAATTTCAGATTGGTCAAGACTTAGTTAGTCACTTTAATGCTCTTGATTCAATTCTAAAGGCTAGTCACTATATCATTAACTCCCTAGTTCCAATTAATCACAAGTCATGTTTCATTTGAGTTTAGTTTAGGGATTAATTGAATAATGTCTCTATAAGATAATCATGAAGTGTGTAGATACATTAAGGTTAAGTTATTCTTGATCAAGCAATCATACTTAGTTACTTAGACTAGACCAAATAGACAATTGACTATAGTTTCATTGTGAACTATTTTACACTTAATCTACTAGAGTAGGTTAGTTACTTGAATCCTAACTAATGAGCACATGGCAAACATATTAATTAAGTTGACAAGTTTATGAGTATTAAGCATATTAGCAAGTAGCAAGTAATACTCACATAGCAAGATATAGTTATTCTAAGATCAATCATATAGATACTTGTACAACTTATAATTCAAGCACTTAATAAGTATATAGTGTACAATATAGCACATCACATGATTAATGTGTAAGCACACATTAATATCCAACACATGCACAAGGGAAGAGCAATCTCTAGTTGGGACTTGGTGACCATCCTAAATGTATCTAAGTGTGTTTTAGGATTACAAGTCATTTCTAGTTTAACCTTGAGATCATTGTTCTTCATTTAGCCTTAATTAATCACTAAGTCATTTCAAATAGCAATCATTGTTCTAGTGACATTGGCTTAAGTGTGTTGATACTCGATGATCATACTAAGAATATCTAGATAAGAATTAAGATCACAAGTTGTTGATTAACACTTATGTGTTATGCCTAATCTTGGTTAATTTGTCATTAAGATGTCATTAGGCGTAATTAATCACAATTAGTGTTTTTATGACCAAAACTCAATTGAGTATGGAGAGGGCATCTATTCTAAGCATGTTTAGAAAGGTTTTATGAATTATAGATGTCGGGAACTAGTCAAACGTTATTTGGTCAAAAACGGAGACAGAAGAAACTGTGGTCGCACTGCGGTTGACCGTGGTGGCGACCGTGCAACTTGTTTTCACAAAAATGCGTTGCAATCCAGTTTGAGGTTTCACGGTTGACAATGCGGTCAACCGTACCTCGACCGTGTGTTTGCCTGAACTTTTAATTTCATTCTTCAACCTATGTTTGACTTGGTCGTTTGCAAGATAAAGTATGGATTAGTGACCTTGCGTGTTTTATGTTAAGATGTCAGTCATCACTTATGCGTATGTGTGTGTGTCATCATCAAAACATATTCTTTGGTTAATTACACTTTGGTTAATCATACTTAAGTTTATCGTTTAGTGTATTAACCCACATTCAACCAACATAAATGCATCTTGTTAAAATCTCAATCTAGAAATAAAATACTCTGGTTTATGTGTTGATTGCCTATTCTCTGTTCACGCTCTTATGAAATATCGAACCCTAGGAACAAATATAACTTAGATTAGTGATTAAAACTGCGAAATTGTTGCCTTAATCAACTTAGGGTCTTTGCTAGATGATGATTTGAACACTAATTCTCACTTTAATCATTTATAATTGTCTGATTTGAATCGATGATAAAAGGGGGTAAATCTAGGGTTCCTGAGTTATTATGCACTTAACTGGTTTTGTAACTTAGCTATATGCTTATCTTGATAGGATTGAAGTTAATTTAACATCTTTGTGTTGATTTAAAAACATGCCTTGATGAATTTTTTCTCAAAAACCTAAGTGTATGTTCAAACAGACAGAGTGCTCGAAAACCTCATGTTTTCGAGCGCTCGAAAATCTTAACTACTCAAATACTTGTTATGTCTGAAAACCTTCTGTTGCTTGAAAATGTTTGAAACATGACTTTTATGAAATATTTTGCTCGAGAACTTTGTCTGAAAATTGAAAATTCTCGAAAATTTATTGCTTGAAAACAACCTGCTCGAAAAAGTCCAAATTGCACGAAAAGTTTCAAGCTCGAAATTCTCACTCTTCTTGAAAAACTCAACAGGCTCGAGAAACTTTTCTGTCCAAAATTTGCTAAGTGTTGATGATGATGTAAAAGTCTTAACAATTTTTGTTTTTAATTTAATTAAAGGCTTTTGTCGCCACTTTCAAAACGACACCATATGAACTGTGTCTTAACTAACCATACTCATGATATAACAGCAATGTCGAACAATGCATTTCTCACCAAGAATGTTCCTACCCCTTGTGACTACTGGATACCCATCCTCCTAAACCACACCATGCACAACTTATTCACTGAGATAGAGAATGTCTCTGAATGACAACTTCAACTGATGCGGGATACCATGAACTACCATCCACCCACTGAGGATGAGCCAGATCACTTCACCTTTTTGGCTACTAGAAATCCGGATCAAATGGCCTCTTTTGCCTTAAGTGACATGAGACGATACTTGGGTATTCCTAGCAGAGAACAATATGATGCATTCCCTTCTGAAGATGATATGTTAGCTGTTGTTCGTCAACTCGGGTATGAAGGAGAAGTTAGAAACATAAGGGCTTTCAAGAAGCAACGCATGGCACAACGGTGGTCTATACTGTACACGTTTATCAACCGGTGTTTCAATCCGATGAAAACTGGAACCGATCACATTAAAATATTCTTGCTGAAAATCTTCTATGGGATCGTGTTTCTACCCAATGCTGACTTTGGCCAAGCCATATGGGAGCGTATGATAGAAATTTACACCAATCCTCCACTCCCAACATACATCCAATTTCGGAGATTTTATGCCATTATCCTTTCATCCATCATCCATGAAACTCAATTGACTCCCAATCCACTTCCAAAGGATAGGAGCCAGCCATATGCAGAGCAAGAATCTATCTCCTTTATCCAACAACGAATCGGATCAAAGAATGTGCAGGGTGAACTAATTCCTGCTCACTTACTGAATCTTGGACCACGTGATAATCCAAGATTATTGAATATTTGAGAGAGATAGGAGCTCCTATGGATCCCCTAAAACCCGGGGATCCTGCCCCTGGAGCTAATAGGACACCTGGTGAGGGGTCTAGTAAGCGAGGGTCAAAGAAAAGAAAGTCTGAGGGGAAAAGAATTGAGGGTGATAATAGGCCAAAAAAGAAAACCAAACCAGAGAAAGTAACCACCGAGCAACTCCAAAAGGCTCTTGGTGACATTGATAGGAGTGATAAGGATGGAAATGAGGGTGTGGTTAAAAAAATAAGAGAGGATGTGCGAACAGGGAGTGAGATAGGGCAAAAAGAAAACGTTAGCCCTCCACGAACACTAGTAAGCCACTCAGATTTTCAAACATCAGTTTCATATTAGTTAGTGTCACGACTTTAAAAGAGATCCGCCAAAAAAATTTGAAAACGTGTCTAGTGCTCGTAGGAATTTGGTGCAGTTCTATATCGAACAATCTGTATCTATAGCTCAGACTGAAAAAACAAGCGTAGAGACATGTAAATCTCCAAAAAAAATTTCTCTAAGATCGCTTGGAAGTCCTGTGACAACAGGCCTCACTGCTCAGCTTTCGAGCTCAACAGTGGTGACAACTGAGTTTCATCAAGAATCTCAGAATCTCAGGATGTTTTCACTAATGTTTCTATGCAGGGCCCCATTATCTCTTCACCAATAACAACAACACAACCATCACCACCACGTTTAACATCAACTCTTCCCGATCTCAATGCTTCACCAACACCAATATCACCACCACCACTCTCACCACCTATCATGACATCTTCACCAATCACTCAGATGATCATCCATCAATCGAACCTTACTTATCTTCAACAGGAGAACGAATTTCATGCTCATCTTCTCTCAGTCAATCTATCTGAAGGTGACTACATCAGAAAAGCCATTCTTGGTGTCCTTAATACCCTACAAATCATTCCAAATTATCCTCCTGTGCTTGAACCGATTCCTTGTCATTCTGAATTACCAACTTCCTCCAGGCAATATGATGACCCCAATGCCGGTGGTCAACATGAGGGGGAGAATATCGAAGGAAGATCATCGAAGGCTACTATCCAAAGCTCGAACCAATCTCTAAATCAACCCAGCTCCTTCAGAAAAGGAAAAGAAGTAGTTGATGAAGGAGCAATGGAAGTAGTAGAACACGTTATTGAAGAAGATGATGCTAGTCCTGAAGGATTCAATGTAATCACAATCAACTCCGACAATGATGATGACTTTGATGAAATTATGTTCATAGAGGTGAAAGAGGAAGAGGAAACAGAATTTGAAACAACTGAACCACTTAACTCCTCCGCTCGAGCAAGCCCTAAAACGGTGGTTACCACTGATGAAACCACCCTTGCTATGGTTGTATACACTGAACCTGAATCTAAAACAATCATGATATCGGCTAAAAAGTCACGTTTTCACCTCGGTATTAAGGCCCAAAAACAATAAAGTTCCAAACTTTATCGCCAAAATACCTGCTTCGTCGGTTAAAATTGAAGAACAAGTAATTACGAAGACGGTGCAAGAAGAATCAAGTAAATTGGAGCTAAAACGAAGATTCTAGAGTGAAAACCGTGAAAGACAAGAAATCAAGTTACGATCTAGCAAACCAGCAAGCCAAACGGCTTTCCAGTATGGAAAACAGCCTGCCACATGCCCAGATCAAACGGCCACAGCAAACGGGCTGGTCTGGCAAACGGCCCCTACCAACGGCCGGCCAAACGACCTGCCAAACGGCATGCCAAACTTCCTACCAAACGGCCTGCCAGCCGTTTGCAGGTAAATCTCAAACTTATTTAAAGGATCTTTGTCATTAATTTCAATACACACTTCAATTCAATTCTTTCTCTCTCTTGTACAATATTAGTCATACTCTCAAGGCTTTCAACTCCGTGCGGGAAACCTAGTACTCGGAGAACAACGCCGAAGATTGTATTAGGAGCGGTCTGGAGTTTGAAGTTGTCACTTTTGTATTCAGAACTCGTTTAATCTACTGGTACTTCTATCCTTTGTCTTTATATAATGTTTTTCATTATTATGCTTTGTGGTACTGTTGTCATGATTAGCGAGTAGTTATCTTTTAGTGTATGTTATGACGTAGTCAGTTATAATGCCGAAATTATATTATGGTCTGTGTATGTTGTCAAAATTCTTTCTGATTATGCTTTGAACTCAATCGCTTTTCCAACTAATAGAACATAGTTATTGGATCTGTTATTGGGAAGTCACGAACCCCAACCCAGAGTACACTATCTGTGTAACCCCTTGGTAAGAGAAGTCTATTGGATACAACGTGAGTCTGACCGAGGCACACCGGTTGTAGTAAGTCCACCGAGCCTTGGATTCTGACTGAGGAATCTTTCGTAGTGAAACATCTAACTAGACCCCTAGTACATTGTTAGTCCTAGACCATGCTAGTGTAGTCACCAAGCATATAAACTTCGTACGTGCAAGCTGAAGCATAACGGTTGTTGTAAGCTGTACCTCTGCTAACTAAGGCCATGGAACACGGTTAGTGCTGACTAGTACACTTCACCATAACGCGGTCTCAAGTGTTGCACCCCGCTTGAGGGATTCTTGGTTAATTAAGGAACTGTTTGTTCGAACACATAAAGGATTGGACCATTAGGATAATTGAACGTGTTCATGGAAGTCGACTTGACTTAGCCATGGTGTTCTTTATGGTTGAACTCTTTTAAGGGCCTAACTATCTTTTAAACCCAATCATTAATGAAAGCATCGAGGCACATCACGTCTCTCGGATATGGAAAACCATGTATCCTATTATGCTTAAGAAAGTTTAGACCATTGTGGAATGTTAATACGTCACCCAACCGAGTCGCTCAATTGGATGAGCCGTTTGAACGTGTATGCCTGTAGTAAGACTACACGGGCATCAGGGGTAAAGTACGTTGCTGTCTATTCAGAATCTTCAAGCCTATCGCTTTACCCAGTGACATGTCTTATGACAGGGGCGTTTAGGACTAGTGTAGTAAATACAAGGTCACTACCTATCCATGAGCCAACATTCCATAATCCCGGAAAAATAACTGACGAAATCATAGCATGCACTTGTTTTAGCCCTATCTGAATTACTAATTTTATCGTATTTACTTTACTTTATCTTATAACCTAGAAAACCCAATATTAGGTAATAAACCACTACTCCTGCACCTTATAATTATCTTAAGCTTTAGATATAGGTTCGATTCTACTGATATCTCAAAAATACGACTCTAGGTCATACTTCCTTTACTCATAATAAGGAGTAGTAAGATTTAGGCCCGCTAAATATAAATTTAAAACCCAGTACCCTCCTGTTGTTGGTTGATTCTGACGCCTAGTGGCATGACGACACCGCATAAACAAAAACTGTCCGTTTCAGCCATATCAAATCACTCCACCTACTGAATCAACCACCACATCTACTCCCCAGCTTATAGGTTTCTAAAGAGGAGTACTTTAGAAACCTGAAACCCCAAACCAAATCAACCGTTGTCATTGAAGGAGCCTTTACAAAAAAAACTATGTTAACTTAGAAGCTCCCGATGAGGAAGAACTGGACGAACTCGATCGATTAGTCACTCAAGAGTACACTGGTGAACCCGTCCCAAGATATCCTAAACCTACCATTCAACCAACTCCTGAAAAATCCACTTCATCTGAACCACAACATGGAGAATTTAACAAGCACAGAGAACTGCCAATCAAACTAGGTGAACCTCAGACATAAAAAGTGCTACAGGGTTGTTGTGTTGGTTGGAAGATCAAGCATACAGGATCTTTATCAATGAAGATAAGCTTAAAAACTTGCTGTTAGCTGAAAGGTTCAATCCAATTGGGTGTTATGATTTTCTTGGTGATAAGGATAAGTTGATGAAGTACCGTTATCAGAAGAGGGTATACAAGATCAAGGATGAGTTTGATCTGGATGATCATAAGGAGTATCCTATTATAATCATCAACAGTGTGTTCTGCAAGTCTTTGACAAGGAAAGTTTACATCCCATTCTTCAAAGTCATACGCTCAAACGACCAAGAGTACACCTTTTATGAGTATGACCTGATCGAGCTCAAGCCAACAGACGTGTTATTTCTTTACAACTGGTTGAGAAACAAAATCAGAAAGACTTGGGTAATTGAAACATCAATTGAGAGGGTAAGAAGGTTTATGAAGGAAAGAATCAAGCTTGCCTCACAATATGATCTTCAGCTAGGTGTCAAATCCATTCGAAAAAAGATCCTGCTCTCTGTGCCAAATCAAACCATTGACACGTTGGATCTATCTGCATTTAAGATTTGCTATTGCTTGGACGGTCCTGAAGAAGGCTTCATCTTTTACAACAAAATCAAAAAGCCTATATTTATTCGCAGATCCGAGTTGTCTAAGTATTCTGATGAAACCCTCAAGCGCGAACTAAAGTTCTTTGACATTTGCAAGAGAACGGAGAACATAGGAAAATACCAAAAGCTGATGACCAATGAAATGGCAAACCACATCAATGAGGTTCTTGTATTCAGGTTGTACATGAGGCAATTTGACACTTCGTTGGGAATAAACAGAAAGAAGAACTATTTCATGGGTTCTCAATACGTGCCAAGATTCGAATACAACATCACCAGTCTCAAACAGTTCATCATTCCAAAACACTACAAAAGAAACTATACTCTGGGAAGTGATGTAATCAAGGCACTAAGAGCTGAAGAGGAAGTAAAGAAAAAGGCTGCTGAGAGTGCAAGTCGAAGGAGGATGATATTTTTTGAAAACCGCACGCCAAGGGGGAGATTGTTGACATAGGTTTATGTATTAGTTTAGTGGCGTACGGTTTTAATTGTGTAATGTATTGTATTTGTATTTTACCATGGTAAATGTTATTTACCTTTCTTGTAACTTGGAGGTTGCACTATATAAAGCAACCTCCTTCTTTTGTAATAACTAGTTATCTAAATACAATCTCAACACTATCTTACTTTCTCTCTAGTATTGTTCATAACTAATACCATAACCCACCTTAACACTTAAAGAACCGATCGGCTAGGCTAGTAAAGGGACTAACAAGGGTGATCATGTCGACCCACCTAAGGAAGTCAAGTCTTCCGAATCCTTTTTACTTGGTATTGGGATCTTCCTAATCCATGCCATTTCATACTAATCATCCTTTCTTGAACTTTTGACCCGAATAGGTTTGGTAGGGTAAATCCAAACCCAAATGGTTTTCCCATCTTGCTCCTTCAACAAGGGAGTCTTGTAAGGGTTGACCACTTAACTCGTGCTATTGATTATTACTAATTCAACCGTGGGAGGCACACATAACTTGAACCCAAGACAATTGTCCTCTCATCCCCTACGAACCGGGAGGTAGTTCATCCTAGATGATATACCAGGTTGACAATTGTCCGTGCGGTCATTCCAAAAACGGGATGGCTTCGAATGCATAAAGCCTTAAAAAACCTAAAAATTCCAGAAAGCTTGTCTTGTGTAAAAACTTGACTCGTTTTTCCGTTTTAAAATGAAAAAATGGTTTTCTAAAGGCCTTGTTTTCTCTAAGGCCAAACTTTTTGGATGATCCATGACATTGGTGTTTTCAATCCTGATGTGAAGCAATTTGGGCATTTCTTGACTTGATGATGAGGAGAGTAATTGTGAAGTGAAGAGCTTGTGAGTATTTGAAGAATGCTCCTAAAAAGGTTTGCACTAAGTAATTTGATTTGATTGATTTGTGATGCTTTTATGGAATTAGTTGATCTTGAACCTTTCTAGGGAGCATGTTTGTGTAAGTTTGTGTTTTTGTGGTTGTGGGATGTGAAGGAATTGGTTAGGCTTGAATTGTTGAGTTTTTGAGGAGAGATTTGAAGCCTTGAAGAGTTGTCTTTGTGAGAAATTGAAGAGTTGATTTGGTGATGAAGTGGTGAAGATCATTTGGGCTATTAAAGTTATCATACTTGTTGAGGTAAATTGTTGAGCTTGCTTATTATTATGATCTTGCATTTACGATTGCACCTTGGTATGGTACTTGGTTCTTGAGGCATTTTGTCCATAGCTATTTGACTTACGCTTTCCTGAGGACAAGCAAGGTTCAAGTGTGGGAGATTTGATATTGCTCAATCTACACTTGTTTTTGTTCGCAATATCCGCCTCATTCCCCTTGTCTTTGGATTAGTTTGGTGCCATTTGGTGTAGAATTGGTGTAAAATTGATGATTTGGTTTACTGGATGCTAAAAGGTTCAAAGTGATGAAATATGACCAAGAATTGAGCTTAAAAGGCAAGAAATTAAGAGTTTGAACCATCAGGTCCAAAGGAGCGATTCTCCTAAGTCAAAGAGCGGCGCTCTTGTGTGCTATTTTGGAAGAAGTCAAAATCAGTGAATTTTCAGTTATAAGAAGCGCCGCTATCAACACAAAGAGCGACGCTCTTCATTCAGTTATAAGGAGTGACGCACCTGAAAGCATAGAGACGCTCCTGTTTCAGGTATAAGGAGCGACGCTCCTGAGAAAGGAGCGGCGCTTCTACCGCAGTTTTAGGGCATTAACTAAGGCACCTATTTAAGGATTTGGAGGATAAGGTTTTGTGAGAGCTGCATTCTACATCTTGAATTTCACCCTAAAGTCACTATTCCATTAATTAGTTGATGATTAAGGAGGAATCAAGGAAGCAAGCTCAAGTTACTTCATTTAGTGTTTAGATCTTCATCATTCCTCCATTTTGGGTTGTAATCTCTACTTTATTTCATATATTTCCATAGTTTGATCTTATTTGTATTGATATGATGTCTAGCTACTTGTTTATCTTTGTATTTGGGTTTGTTCTAGCCATGATTGGCTAGATTTTTGGTGTTCCACTTGTTTATGAAGCTTGATGCTAAAATTACTCTATCTTATTGAATAAGTTGATTGTTTGAATGATTTATTTGGGTAATTGTTGTCAAGCTTGATCAAAGAACCATTTCTACATGAGTTTTGAAGCTAGCTTTGTCATATAGGTTATTGAACAACTCTTAGTGATTTGAAATGGAATATAACTTATACTTCAACACTAATTAGTGATCTAGACAACTAATTCATAGATTTTAAGTGACTGTATCTAGAGATTTGTTGGTGTCAAAGTGTTTCTTAGTCAAAATTGTAGACGTGTTGATTATAGTAAGTGATTGTTATGATCAATGGGTTTTATATGAATTCAATCCTAGGTTAAGTCTTAATAGCTTACTTGAAGCTTTAATTGGTCTTTGGAAGTTCACTTATGTGAATTTGTGAATCCATATTGATCTAAGTCTAGTAGTGATACTAAACTAAAACCATTTTAACATCAATTGGTTAAAATTGTTAAAGAGTAATTTGAAGCATTAAGTGGATTAATCAAGTGGGCACTTCCTTTTTATTGTCATCTCTTCTCTCTATTCGTTGCAATCGTTTGTTACGAAATTAGTTTAAATCAAAACTTATTCAAAACCCCAATCAAACTTAGGATAATTATTAGTTTTTGACATCCAAATTTGGCACACTCTCTTGGGACGATACTTGCATGCAATTTTCTATGATGATCGGGTTATAGTTACTCGTGAGTTGTGTGATTAATTGTAGTATTTATTAAAGGTTTTTATAGAGTGTTTAGCACACATCATACGCTAAACGTTTTTGGTTCACCTTTTTCATTAAATATCTTTAGTTCACCTTTTATGTTATGTTAAACGTTTTAGTTCACTTTTTTGGAACTTTATGTCTTAAACATTTTTAGTATATGATATGGCTCGATTTATACATGTTTATCTCACAATATCATGTGCCATTTCGGTTTGTTATTGAAGATTTGATGATGTTATTAGTGGATTTTACCGCAATTTAGCTCAGGTGGTGTTATGGAAGTGTTCATAATGATTTTAGTGAGTTTTGGTGCTAAAATGTCAAGAAAAGTGGTTTCGGTTCGTTTCGGTTTGAACTATAAGAGCTGGAACTTTTTGTAGATGTAGATAGATAATTTCATTGTTAACATCTTGGGTCCACATCACTCATTTCTGCAAAGTTCACTGCTATTTGTTCCAATTTGGGGCAAGCTTGCTTCTGAATTTAAACCAAGAATAAGCAGAAAGCCTAAGCCCGATATGATCAAAAATATCTCCCCTCTTGATGTCCGTAGTGGCAAAAAGATTGTCATTCCGGAACCGCATATCCACCAAAGAGTAGAAACAATGATGCAACAAAGACGATGTTTGATACTAATTGGAGCTGAATAGGATTCAAGCCATCCAAATAGATCATCCACACTATCAACCGAAGGCCCATCAATATCCAACCAAATCTTCACACGACGCCGCAAATCAACAATATTGTTACAAAATAAAGTATGGTCCCTCGACTCACCACCTACATAACACGTTGGACAGATAATATAATTTATATCGATCCCACACATTATATATAAGGTTGAACCAGAGAGGTAGGCAATCACGCAAGAGACGCCAAACAAAAATACTGACCATTTATCGAGGCACATGGTTGACTGATGGAAAAAATAAAATAAAGAATAAGAAGACAAAATGAATTTAAAGACTAATGGTGAAGTTATTGTTCAGGACTTTATCTTTTAGATAGGGGAAATGATATATCATCTAAATTACTCTTTTCACCAAACAAATGCATTATTAAGTTGGACAATACAATTATTAATCCATAGTTTGTGGTGAAGAAGTAATTTGAATAGTGGATATATCAATTCCCAATAGATAAAGGGGGAATAAGCCCATCATGTGACTAGCACATCTCAATACCTAACGAACATTACTAATATGAGTTAGAAATTGAACCACCGATGAGCATTTTAAAAACCACAAGGACTATTGATAAAACTTTTAAAAGATACGACTAGTGATGGGATTTTGAGTAAACCACATGAACGAAGATATAATTAATTCTTAATCCAATAGTCTCCCTATCTCCCTCTACCTCACCAACTCTTAATCTACACCATTAAATTATATCACTACCCCTATCTCTAAACCATTGGATCTAATTATAACTCAATAAGTCATTCTTAATCAATTTTATATCCTTAATGCCCCTAAAAAAATACGCGGACCTTAAAACATCTATTCGGATCTTCAGTTCTATTCGGATCTTGAATTCTAACAAACGCATTAGGGCAAAAATCTCTAATGAACCCTCCTACATGCATCATCTTCAAAAATCATAGGTAATAATCATAATCGAACAAGGTTAGCGGGTTGATTTCCATCATCAATTGTTGATGTAGCATAATCAGTATCGAACAAGGACTAAAAAAATTAGGGTTCCATCCAAAAATATACGTGACTCAAATGATACGATGAGGGATTCAACATTCAAATTGATACACGACGTAAATCCAATCCAGATGCAGGACTACAACTATTAGTCATTGATCGATTCGATTGTACTCTAAAGATTATGGTAACCTGGATTCCCATTCCAATTCATCTTCATCCAATGAGTATCAAAGAAAGGTAGGTTTTATTATTGAGCTTTATATTGGCCATGGTAAAAGTCGTTTCATTAAACTTGAGAATACACATAAAAAAGTTGTTAAAGATCTATGATATTATGTTTAGAGTTTTGATATTATGTTTCTGATTACTTGATTGCTGATGTACCATTTTTCTTTTGCAAAATAGAAACTTATTTCATTAAAAAAGTTAATGGTTGTAAATAACAAACTCAAGGTACTGCAGCTATGGTTTGATGTACACCTACATACATAATAAATCTGAGCAAATCGTATTCAACAACGGATAATAGTACCCGAAGTTTGGTATCTTGTGCACACCAGAACTTTGTATTCATCACTTTGAGGCGGGACTGAATCATAAAAAATGAGGTATCCAACTTCTATAATATCCTGGTTCAATCCGAACATTTATGGTTTACTATATTGATAAATAATGGGTAATTTCCTGTATAGGTGTAAAATATAGTTAGTTTAGCATTGAAACGTTACCTTAAGCACAACACCAACCTCATAAATAATCAATCGATTATTATAAAGCTACAAATATAATTTAATAGACATTTGACTATTGTAAAGCTATTATTGGAAGTGAATGGTGATGGTGGAGAAGTGGTACAAATTGTCAAAAGCAATGAGTTTGATTTGTGTTAATTTAAAGGTTAATGAGTTTATGAGTTTTGGTGAGTATTTGAATGATTATAACTTATAAGTTTGCATAAACATTTATAGGTAGGATGGAACCAATATGTTACAATTGTTGACGGGAAATTAAAGTTTTCACTAGCGATTCCTGAAATAGGTACATGTGGGAATTATTAGTTTTCATTTGTGAAACTATGTGAATGATCAAAAGAATGCTTATGAGGCCTCATGAAGACACAACTTGAGATCATAAACTCCTTACGCTACAATTTGAGATCATAAACTCCTTATGCTGTATATCTAAGGTATATAATAGTTTTTTAAATAATTAAAGTATGGTTTGTTTCGATTATTCAGGATGTTTTTGGCATAAGAATTTGCTTAGTTTCAAGATTTTTATGTATCAAATTTTAGGATTAAGATTGCACAGTTGAGCCCTTTGTGGTACCATTCTTGCTTTAAGAATGAGAAGCCAAATATAAATTGCAGAGTCTATAGTTAACTTAACTGTTTAGATGCCTTTTGTAAAGCTATGACATAATGGAGAATGTGGGTTGATTCCGATAGTAGCCGTACAAAAACTCATTTGGTGTTTTTTAAATAAAAGAATATACTACTAAGAAAGATTTTGCCTTGATTATAATAAAGTCTTTCTTCGAGTTAACTTGCGAGCTTTGCAAATGATATAGAATTCTGGGAATTAATGCTTTTGGCACTTAGTTAGACAAATTTTATAGTACCACCATTTATGACAAGTGAGAAAAATGAGAGGTTAAGGGGGTTGGGTAATTGGTCAAAGCTTTCTTGAGTTAAATGGGTAATATTTGTGCAAATGAGTCGGCTAAAATCGGGTTGACCTAAATCACTCCTGTCCAACTTCTGATAGTTTCTAAACAATAAGTGTGTCAAATAGATACATTACAAAAATATAATATCTATTAGAAGAAAGTTGTATTATTAGTTAGTAGGAGTCAATAACATGTATCCCCCTGTTAAGAGTTAAAATTACATATATATCCATGTAAAGAGTAAAATTTCAAATATACCCATTTTATTAATAAAACAATAAAAACAAATTCATCATAATTAAAATTCCAATCTTGCCCTTCATATATTTTGGCAGATAACTAATGAAATTGTGCATCACGATTTCCAAACAAGTTAACAACTAAATTATTTTAGACCAAAAATAAAAATCCTTTTCATTCCATTTCCATGTGCTGCACGAATTCATCATTTCTTTCCTTTTATTTGAGCATAAAAATAAATCCTCTTCTCCTTCCTGTATGTGACAAAAGATAAAAATTAGAAAACTTTTTTGGCAACAAATGATTTCACTTATTACCAAACCAATAATACAAAAAACTTAGTGGGACATAATGTACAATGCACAATGACTGCTACAGTACATGAATGAATAGATAATTTTTCAAAAGTTCTACATGTACATGTAAGGGTTTAGTAATTAGGCCTATACCAAGTAAGTTACCATAACTGACACCAAGACAAATATATATAGAGAAAGAATTACCAACTATTGAATGAGTGACATGTTCGAAGTGCTATTGCTTCATTCACACCCGTTTTCACGAGTTGTTGTATTCTTTCTCTATATATACAACCTCCCATCGTCTGCCCTTGAATTTTACTTGAGCTCGATTATCGCTACTTCTAAGAACCTCATATTCACCCAAGTTCTACAAAAAAAAATGGCAAATTAAGCAAGATACATAAAAATTTCCATTTACACATTTTTATAACTCAATATACTTACGTTGGAGATATTGTTAATATAACTTCTAGCCATCGGAACTAACGTGCCATTCCACTTTTCCACTAGTTTCCTTTTCTTATGAAACCGTACCATGAATTTTTCTCTAATGGCATCTAGTAGATGAAGTACTGGTTGAGAACGCAAGTCACCTATCCAAGAATTAAAAACTTCGGAGATATTATTAGTAATGTAGTCACACTTAGATATTGTGCCAAACTTGCTCCAACTCCATATCTTTTTATGGTTCTGATTAAGATATGTAATTGCTGCTTCTCGTGCATCAAAGATTTCCTTTAGTAGTTTGTCATGCTCATTAGGACAATAGGTTCGTGCAGCACCCCACAAGTTGATGGTAAAGAAGTATCTTCTTTTAGATGGTAAAGAAGTATCTTCTTTTAGATGAGTTTTATTCTTCTAAAACTAATTATCTTCTTTGAGATCCAAAACAGTATCTTCTCTTAGATGAGTTTTTGGCCAATCGAAAAAAGCCTCCATATTTTAATTTCAATTTGTACTTGGATGTTACTTGCCTATTGAGCTATTGAGAGAATAAAGAATCCACACAGTGGTTTTGTGTATTGATTGGTATTTATAATAATACATAGGATTACAATAAGTGGATAAATACAATATTTAACTAACTACAACAACTAAGCTATTATGTTGGTATCTTATCGTTAACACCCCCTCAAGCTGACAGGTGGTGGACCGACTCGAAGCTTGGTATGGAATGACTCGAATAAAGGTCGAGGAAGACTCTTAGTGAAAATGTCAGCGAGCTAAAGCGTTGTGGGCACAAACTTCGTATATAGCTTTCCCGGAGCGACAAGTTCACGAACAAAATGGTAATCAATTTCAATATGCTTGGAGCGTTTATTAGAGACCGGATTTTGTGTTAAAAAGAGAGCACTTTTATTGTCACAAAGAATTGTCGGACGATCAGGAGGAAGAACATACAATTCTCGAAGAAGATAGGTAATCCATATGACCTCGGCAGCTGTATGTGCCAAGACACGGTATTCTGATTCACAACTTGAACGAGCAACAGTCGGTTGCTTCTTAGCGCTCCAAGATACAAGATTGCCACCGAGAAATATTGAGTAACCGTAAGTGGAACGACGTGTCTCAAGACAACGTGCCCCAATCTTTTTTTAATAACCAAGTACGGATGGCGTAAGAGAATGATGAAAAGATAAACCATACGAAATAGTGCCTTTTACATATCTCAGAATGCGCTTGACATCCTGAAAATGATCAATTGTGGGTGCTTGAAGAAACTGGCTAACCTGATTTACTGCATACGAAATATTAGAAAGGGAAGAAGAGCCCACATGAGTAATAGGTATAGTGTTACCATTACCCACTGTAACACGCTCATTACCTGAATACGGAGTAGCAGAATCCAGATGAGATGAAGAAGATGTCATGTGAGCAGAGGCACCGGAATCAACATACCAATCAGGAGCATTGTTGGTCACGTGGCAGCTTGTTTGAAACACACGTGCTAAGTTTGCATCAATGGAAGAAGTGCGTTGGGCAAAAGTAGCTAAGTCAGGACATTGATTTGCATAGTGACCGTTGTTTCGACAAAGTTGACAGCGTGGTTGGCCACGACCACGTCCACGCCCTTGAGAGTAATTATTTCTGCCACGTCCACGACCGCGAGAACTAAGAGAATTTCCGCGAGTAACAGGAGATGAAGACTGCGTAATGAAAGCAGCAGTAAGTGGAACAGCATTCTGGACAGATGCCAAAAAAAGCTCGTGTCCTTCAGCACGAGAAAACAATTGACGAAACGTAGGACGAGGCGTAAGAGCGCATTGAGTGGTGGAAAAGGTTTCAAAGGAAGACCACACAAAAACCAATGATTCTTGTCAATATCGTTGACCGGATGCCCAATGGCTGCAAGTTGATCACAAATGGACTTGAATTTCTGACCATAAGCCGAGACAGATTGTGTACCCTTTTGGAGTTGGCGTAAAGAATCCCGGAGTGTATGCATTTGTTCTACAAAATCATGACTATAATACTCATCGAGAGCAGTCCAGACTTCGCGAGCAGTGGTAAGACCGAGAATAACGACCATTGACTCTTCTGATAAAGACGACTGGAGGATTATGCGAGTACGATGATCACCTTCCTGCCATTGAAGGTATTCTGGATTAGCAGAAGTGGTACTATCAGTTGTAACAGTAGAAGGAGGAACCGGTTTAGTTCCATCAATGTACCCATTTAATTTTTGATAGGATAACAACGGAAGAATTTGATGCTTCCACAGGAGGTAATTAGTCGATGACAATTTGATTGTCAACATGTGAAGAATAGTATTAAGGGAGAGATTTGCATCGGAGGATGTTGAGGAACTAGCCACCATGATTGCAGAGAGATCAAGATAGTGTTTAGAGAAGAATGAGTCGAATTTAGGGTTATGGGATCGTAATAGCGGCTGATACCATGAGAGAATAAAGAATCCACACAGTGGTTTTGTGTATTGATTGGTATTTATAATAATACATAGGATTACAATAAGTGGATAAAGACAATATTTAACTAACTACAACAACTAAGCTATTATGTTGGTAGCTTATCGTTAACCCCTATAAATGAAATTTAAATGGACATATAGCATTACAATTCTACAAAAGAAATATATATATATATATATATATATATATATATATATATATATATATATATATATAGTTGCTCTTAAAAGTTGCACAAACATACTCAATCAAAGGTGATTCTGCCATGGTCTCCCGTCTTGGTTCCAAATAATCATCAACATCACCTTGATACATCTTAAACATAAGAACACACTTAGTCAGCATAAATTTTAAACAAGACAGATTAGATGAGTTTTCTCATGGTCTATTTAATTAATTAAAAGTCTAAATTAGATCAAAATTATATTCTTACTCGTCACTTTATGTTATCAAAAATAATAATTAAGATACACTAAAAACAAAATCATATATAGCTTCTTTATGTTGATCATTTAATTATTTAAATGCTAGAGCACTTATTTCATTCACGTAGTTATCTACAACAACAATATATCAAAAGCCCTAATTATACCGTATGTGACCAATTGCTACTAAATCCACTTTATGGAAGCTGCATAATCCATACAGGATATATACAAAACAATAGCCTTATCAATTAGTAATCACTCCAACACAAATCAACAAGTTTTATATAAAAAATAGGGATTCTAACCTTGAAAAGCCTTTGATATAGAAGATAAAATCGGATGAATATGATTGATTTTGGAAGTTATCCACCATATGTAGTTTCTTGCTGGAGGCAATCGTGGGTTGTTGAGAAGAAAAAGGGCGGGAATGATTGACGATCGGAGAGGGCGAGAGGGCTTGATGGTCATTATTAGAGTTTTTTAGGTTTGATTTGATACTGATGGATATAAGTGATAATTTTAAGGGTTTAAATAGGGTATATGTGATATTTTCTTATTTAAAAGGGGAAATACGTTATATTAGAGATTATTAGGGAGAAATAAGATAAAAACTCAGTTAGTAGAGTATTAATACACTTAGGGTAATTTTGACCAGAGAATTATTAGTTAGTATTAATACACTCAGGGGAAACTTTTTGGCATGTTTCAACATTTGCATTATGTAATATGATTGCGTCTAAGTTTATCATCTATTTCTTGATTGACAGGTCCTAGAAGGTAAAGTTTTTGTACATCAGAAGAAGGTAAAGTAATTTAATCAAATTCTATAAACCATACACAAAGAATAGATGACGAACCGAATCAACACATTTACCGCAAAAAAGTGCACGTGAACAAAATATTGGGGTACCAAACTTGCAGTTTATCATGTGTAGTAATAAGTCTATTCAATATGAGATGCCATAAAATGAACGCATGTTTTGTCTCAATTGAGTTTGATTCAATATTTGAAAAGCATCCAAATTTGAGGCATGGAGTGCAAAGCTCTCATTATTATTTATTAGCTACGCAAATCTGGTTGGATCAAAATTTTAGTCAGTGGTATATGCATTAGATCACCCATCTTGTAGATAATAAAATGTCTGCACTTTTTGATGATTTTGACAAACTAAAACCTGATAAGGATCAAAGTCTGATGTACTCCTTTTTCCCTTTCATAATATTTCTTATACTTCTTATTTTAGCGATAATGTTAGCTTTTATGGTAGCTGGTAAACAATCATTTTGTTAATTGATTGTAGTCTCTGGTAATAATCTGCTAGAAGAGAAATACTTCAAAGTAAGTGTTGGTCCAACAATTGGTGTCAAAGGCTTTGTTATTTTGCTTTATCTTATTTTACTTTTGCTTTGGAATATGCTAAAGTTTTCAATACCTCAATAGTATCATTATACTAAAAGTGTTGTTATTGTAATGCTAACTTGCAGGTGGATCTTTTATTCTACATAACCAAATTAGACGGTGAAATTGAGTTACATGTTAACCTCTGACTACCCAAACAATGATGGTTGCGCATCTGATTATCAGGTGGTGTTTTTCAATTCCCGACACTTATTAGACTCCTAGCAAGTCACATCCAGTTCTTGGTGCCCCTGGTTAGTTTTGATTTTTTATGTTAAACAAAGTTGTTTGTCCTAATTCTTTAAGACAATCGTTTGGTACAGCAGTTAGCGCATATGACAGATGCACCAATACTTATTTCACTGCTCTATCCAGCACCCTAAGTGTTGATCGTGTATCATGGGCTAATAAGTCATGTAATTAGGGCAAGCGTTGAAAATGGAAGTCGGTGACAGATGGGAATTTCCATGTTGAAGTTAATGATGATTCCTGTCAAGGCTGTCATGTGAGGTAATTCTACTTCTATTATATTTTCTTATATTCTATATACAACTTGTAGCCAATTTTAGCGGACTATTTATTTGGGTTGTATGATGACTACACGTGGCAAACGGGTCAAATTGGGTTGGTTTGGGTAACATGTCAAAACGGTTTTGGGTTGAAACGGGTCATTGGTCAAGCAGGTTAAAATTCAAATGGGTCCAAATGGGCGATATTGGGTCGGTTTGGGTAACAGGGCAAATAGGTCATGGTTAAACAAGTCAAACAGGTCAAATGGGTCACGTGCATCAAATGGGTCAAACAGGTAATTGTGGTTTGATATTATTTAGGTGTTAATCAATTGATTCGATTATAAAAAAATATGTCTTTAAATAGGTAGTTCATTATTGAACAGTTTCCTTATTAACTTGCATATTCTTTTTTTCTAATTTGGTGGTTCTGAATTAATCATATTACATGTTCTTGCTATCAGTTTTTGTCTCTTGTCCAAATAAATCCAGTGGGGCTCACTCTGATTTCGGTAAGTTTATCATAGACTAAGCATTTTCTAATTTAATTTCTTGATCAGGTAATAATTATATGGACATTGCAAGTCTTTTCCTTTTTGATGGATACAGACATTCCAAGTCTTTTGACAGGCTTTCTCTTTGAATCTGGTGTTATGTAAAAGTTTTGATTCACTATTGAAACCCCTTAGTGCGACTTTAACAACTGATAAAGGTGACTCTAATTAGTATTGTTTGAAATGTTTTTAGTTGTGTTGAAGTGTGAGCAAGTTCTTCATTCTTTCATAGTTTTACTAAAGTTTTGGAATAAACTTGATAATCATAGTAAGGATAGTAATATGTTTTATATGCTACTTTGGAATAATGTAATTGGGTTGACCTCTAATGTGAAGAGATATTAGCAGTTCTCATTTCTAGAACATGTGTGAGCATATTGGTGATACTGTAAAGGTGGCTATGTTGACCCATTTATATATTGAAGGTGGATTTGGATTGCTTATGTTTGAAGATTGAAATTTTCATATTCTTTGTCTGAGATCCGTTGCATAACATATAATTAAATAAAGCATACATAATTTCTTAAATGTATTGCACCATTACAATATTTTCACAAAATAAAATTTTGACAAAAATAACTTTAAACATTTATTTTTTATTTTGTTAGTTAATAATGAAACATGTGTAGATGTTAACCATGCCAAAAAAATAAAATAAAATGAACAATTTGAAAACTGATTTGATGAAAGAAGAAAGTGGTACTTGCTAAAGAGTTGGAAAATTTACAAAAAACTATAAACTTCTTTATCCGAACTAAATTTCGTCAATAAAAGTGATGATTGTGCTATGACAAACTTTGCAAGTCATTTGTCAAGTTTAACAGGAAAATTCACTATTTTGATAGATTTAATAGAACGGTCAAACCAAAATATACACTTTATATCTATAATATCACTGATTACATTGAAATAGTCAAATAATATATTTGGTTATGTTTCTTATGCAGTGTGATAAATTGCGTGAAAAAAGTTTAAAGGATATGCGAAGTTCACTTACTGAAAAACAACAAGTTGCTTCAACGTTTACACTAAATGACTACTTCAAACGATTGGTTGCATTGAGTAATCTATGAGAAACTCGCCAGAAAAATATTTAACTACATGATAATGGTCTATTATCAAAAACTCATACTACACTACATTTTCGACGTGGTGTTATTAGTTATCTTTTTTATTTTTATTAATCATTTAAACTTTAATTATATTCAGTCTTTTTAAAATATTTAATCTATATCTCTAATTTTGTTCAGCTACATCATTTGCTTTTATTTGTATCTTATACGTAATATTTGTCGACTCAATTGATGTACTCATACATAATATATTTCATTTGTAATTTTTATTGCCGAAACCCGCGAATTCGCGGGTCTTAAGCTAGTTACTTATTAAAACAAAGCCATAAATAAATAATAAAGTTTCCTCAGATTAAATTAACTTATTAAGGACCATTAGATCTTCTTTATGATTTAAACAAGTTAGGTGGTTACCGCGCTTTGCGACGGTTAACGATCGGTTAAAAATGAAGGTGAGAAAAAGAAGTAAAAAAAAATAATTTTTTTAATTAAAAAAACGGGTGAGGTCAGACCGGGTCAAACGGGTAGAGTTGACTCGGGTTACTGTTCATTAGTTTGTCAACCCCTTGCAATTTGATATAGTCCGTATATGATTTAAATTCAACCCTTAATTTGTATTACGAAAATTAATCACATTCAATTTTTTTTACGTAGTTTGTAAAGACAATCTTACCCTTTCTATCATATTGTAACTCCTTCCTTACGTGATTCTCTCCTAATATGTGGATGAAATTTTCTCGTTCCATTCAAAATTACCCTCCGCTAATCCGTATTTAATCTTTCATCTTTTACATATTTCCTTTTATCTTTTTTTTTTTCTTTTTGACAGCTATTGGGATCACCTGAGGGGGACTAAACCACCCGTTGCGATTATCTCTCGTTTTGACTATGCCGATGCAGCGATAATAACCCCCCCCCCCCCCCATCGCTGCCCGGGAGGAAACCTTGAAACCGATCTAAGGGCAAAGCCAAGTAAAACTCCCCTCCCCTTTACCCCTCTAAACGATATGGGAAATGTGCCATGGGTAGATAATACATGGCAGAGATGAAATTGTGTTTTTTAATATGTAGCCAACGGGGGTCGAACTCCTGACCTCCCCCAAAGGAGGCAGACCACCAACCGCTGGACCACATCACAACTTCATTTCTTTTCTTTTTATCTTCTTGTCGTTGAAAACCCAACCAATCATCCATTCGAGATGACGACGAGATTTGGAGCAAAATCTAGCATTTTGCTGATTCAATCTGGCTTAAATGGAGTTAAATCAAAATCGGATTAGCTCTATCGAAAACCAATTATAGGTACGCTTCTTTCTATAGATTTCTGATTTAGAATTGGATATACATATAGTTTATAGATTTCGGATTTCTAGGGTTTGTTACAAATTATATAATACTAATTGTACCTTATATCTAAAAGATATAGCCCAAGTGAATAGTGCATTCTAGAACCTTTACAAACTTGCACTCAACTTTTTATTTTTTATGATTCAACCTCACTCTTTATAATAGTTAACTTAATAGTTTTTATAAACTTAACACAAACTTTTCACATTTTATAACTTAACCATCAAACTACTCATTCATTATAAATCGCCGACACAATTTTCACTATCTAATAACTATTCACTATTATTAATATTATTAACATTATTATTATTATTATTATTATTATTATTATTATTATTATTATTATCATTATCAAATCAATCACATAGTTTTTCACTTTCTAGAACCTTTACAAACTCATACCAAACTTTTTATTTTTTATAATTCAACCCCACTCTTTATAATAGTTAACTTAATAGTTTTTATAAACTTAACACAAACTTTTCACATTTTATAACTTAACCATCAAACTTCTCATTCATTATAAATCGCCGACACAATTTTCACTATCTAATAACTACTCACTATTATTAATATTATTAACATCATTATTAATTATTAACATCATTATTATTATTATTATTATTATTATTATTATTATTATTATTATTATTATTATTATTATTATCATTATCATTATCAAATCAATCACATAGTTTTCCACTTTATTATTATTTAACTTTTTTCTCTCATTACAAATTAACCACGTAACTCATTTTTTAATAACTATTTTTTTGTTCACCAATCGTTGATCTGCGTCTCACTTTATTGATTGAGCATTTGGTTCTTTTCTCTCGACAAGACAAAATCTAAAACAAAAAATGATGAATAATTACTTTTACGCTTATTACAAATCAATCACATAACTATTTTGGGTCATTCCTCGACAAACGAAAAATAAAACAAAACAAATGATAAATAATTATTTTCTCAATAATTAGCTATGTAAGGGTGAAGAACCGGCGCAAAGCCAGATCGCCCAACTAGTTGTATTTAATTAGATAACTTTTGACCATGTATACTCAACTCTTAATTGAATGAGTTCTAGATAACACGTTTTGAAACCCAACTATTGTCGTCTTTATATAGCCATTTTACCACAAGAATGGCTAATCTGGTAACTTAACATGCTCATCAACTTGATGTGGAATCTTATTATCTTTTATTGTGGCCAAGCACCTTTTTTGTATGTAGGGTAATGAGTATGTCAAACGGGCTGATAATACACCTGTCCAAATGGTGTTTTATTTTATTATTTGATTTTAAAGTGTTTTATTTGGTTTCCGTTTTTCATTATAATTGTGATGTGTAATTGGTTTTTTTGGTTTTGTTTTTGATTTTGGTGATGAACTTACATGTTTTCACTGATATAGAATTTGAGGAAGAACTGATAGGGAAACATGAAACAATTGGAATGACAGAATTAGCCTCACGTGCTTAGCAGGTGAGGGTACTTAACGGATTATTTTAACGACCGTTAAGGTCATGCAGTGTACACGCAAAATGTGCAAACCATGAGGATTGTCCATGCGAGAAAAATAGTTTAGGAATTAAGCGAGTAATCCGTGCAAACCACAAAAGGACTGTCTATACAATTATGTCCTTTTCTTCTTAAAAAATTGGGAGTTGTGTGATAATATCGGAAATAAAAATTCACGTTACAACAAGAAGCAACTTGAAATCGTTAATTATTTAGTGACATTGCAATTCGTAAATGGAACTACACGTCAACATTGCAAAACTAGCTACTCTAGGAGTATTCGGTCGGGAATTTTTAGGTAGAACTCGGCAACTCGGAGAGTACTCGAGGAATACTCAGATGTTTTGACAAAGTTTGACTTTTACCGAGTTTTGACTAAGTTTTGGCTGATTTTCCTAGTAATCATGAGTTTTGACCGGTCACGAGTTTTGGCCATTATAATTGAATTTGATTGTGTTTGAGCAAGTTTGATCGAGTACTCTCCGAGTTTAAAAAGCCGAGTCCTCTTCAAGTACTCGTCGAGTAATTTCGAGTTCGGAAACATTGCTACAAGGTTAGAGTTACTAATCGTCCTTAAACCTTGTTGACCATCTTACTCCTATATTTTAAGTGTGGAGGATGTTTAATGAAGTTATTACCACTATGGACAATAACTTTACATTTTTGTACACAGGGGTAGTTTTACCATTTTACATTATTTCTTTTACCTTCCTTTTAAATTGTTGTTGCTAGATTCGATGAATTCGTGTTAGATTGAGGTTTTGCAGATTGTATGTAATATGTATATATCGTTCTGTATGTATAGGTTGCTGTATATGTATGATGTAAAAGAATGATGAAGATGATGAAGCTATTATGAAACTAAATTGTTAAAATAACACAGTGCCAAAATTCATTGAGTGAAAGGTTACAAGTGTAGAGAGAATTGGTGTTGTGTGTGTGTGTTCAAAGTGAGGGTGTTGGTGACAAGTGAACGGAAAAGCTTAGTGTTTAAGCTAGATAAGAGGTATTTATATGATCTCATTGCGACAACAAATAACATCTATAAAATAAGCCTAACTATCTCCCCCTTAGATGTGATTTGTTGTTGATTATCATCGTACTCTTGGCTGTTCGAGGTCTCGAGAATATCTTCGATGTCTTAAAATCTCCCCCTTGGAATAAGCATAGTTGTTGAGTTAATATGCATAGTTGTTGTCTTGAAATGGAGAGTCTTCTTCTTTCGGAAGATTCTTTGTTGTCAAGGAATGATCACAATGCACACCATCTTTTGATCCTGACATTGTCTCTCCCCCTTGGTGTGCGTTCTCGAAATATGTTTTTATGGAATTGAGAGGGGTGTAAGAAAGAGCTTGTTTGATGATTTTATTTAACTCCCCCTTGAATGATGACTTATCTTGCTCCCCCCTCAACTGGACATAGTGAATTAAACATGTTGTTGGGAAGAGTTTGTGTTAGAGATTTGATGCGGAAGTTTGAGTAGTGAGTTTTTCAGTTTGCTTTGTCATTGTTTTTGGTGAACAACGGCTCGAAATTTGGGTGGCATGGGTGGTAATTTAAGTGAAATTTTCAGTGGGGCCCATGTGTTTTATCCTTTTTGATCAGTCTTGTACTCTTGTCCTCCATTTTCCATACAACAGAAGGTTCATTGAACCTGGACTACCTATTTGAACTTTGAACCCCCACCAAACCAACTTGAACCTTTCACATTTGAACCCCCTTATTTTGAACTAAACTTTTGAACCATTGAACCTTGGACTGAATTTTAGTCCCCTAAGTTTTTAAAAGTTACGGATCAGCCCTCAAATTTTTAGGATTTTTCAAGGAACTAACAGAGTGAACTATCCATTAATTTTCTCAGTTAAGTTCTAACAAAAGGACTAACGGAACAAAGAAATTTAAAGATTTTCGTTAAAATTCACACGAAATTCTCAAAAGTTCGCGTATGTTTAGGATTCATTAATTCTAGAAGACTTTCAAGTACGGTTTCTCGCATCAACTTCAGATGACAAGTATTTCTTCCGTTATACCACCAACACCAGATTTTAATGATAATGATGCAGTTTTGTTGAAAGACATTGCTGATGATGATGATGATGATGATGTGTATCATTTTAAACTCGAGCAATTTCTAATAAAGCAAATCACATATCAATCTATACAACTTGAGAAGTTTCTAGCACAAAATAAGAAGCTACTACAAGAAAAATAAACAGCTCAAATCGAAAAACGATTTTTCAGCTCAGACAATTCAGTCTCTTCAAGATGAAAATAATCATCTCAAGTCCGAATGTGAGCTTGATTCTAAGACCATTCCACAACTTCACACTGATTTTGATCGTGTTCAAACTCTTAGTCGAACATCAACTCATGAGTTTGAAAAACGCATTTCAAATTTGCAACATGAGTTAGATGTTAAATCAACACCAACTCCTAAACCGACAATGGTGTCGATGGGTATACAAGTTGAAATCCCGAAATACAGGAAGCCAAAGATTGAAGAATCAATATGTTCTTTTACTACGGTTGAGAAAAAGGGTTATTCAACAGAGATCCCCGAGGTTACCCAACCTCGCAAACTTTTCTATCACGGACAACCAGTGTATTCAAATCACCAAACCAAAACAAATAAACCGTTTTTGGTACCTACTTATGGGCTAAATGGAGAACTCAACAGATTTTGTGATAAATACGGATGGTTTTCTCATAAACCAAAGCAATCAAGTACAGAAAAATCATCCATAAACTCGAACAAAACATCGTTTGTTAAAACACATTCAAAACCAATCAAGTACTCATTCAAAGAGTTACTTTCCCTTAAGCCACGACACGTTATTCAGGCTAAACCAAAACCTTTTCAAACTAAGATCCAACCTCGATGGAATTCAAGATCAATTAACCACATCGACTAAACCTACAAATTGTTCACCAAAAACAATGACAAAGCAAATAAAAAAACCCACTACTCAAACTTCGGCACCAAATCTCTGACACAAACTCTTCCCAACAACACTTCTAACTCCCTAAGTCCAATTGAGGGGGAGCAGGATAACGCAGTGATTAAGGGGGAGCAAGATAATTCTTCATTCAAGTGGGTGCAAAGAAAATCATCAACAAAGGTCTTTCCTACACCCCTCTCAATTCCATCAAGACATATTTGGACAACGCACACCAAGTGGGAGAAATAATGTCAAGACCAAGATATGGTGTACATTGTGATCATGCTTCTCAGACAATGAAGAACTTTCTGACAAAAAAAGATTCTTCATTTCCAGTCAACAGCTACAACAACTATGCATATTTCAAGGGGGAGAGTTCAAGACATCAAAAGATAACCAAAGACAAGAAACTATCAACAACAAATCACATCTAAGGGGGAGATTGTTAAGTTCGTTTTATAGATTTGATTTGTTGTATTGTATCCTAGTTGTTCCCTTATTGTACATGGTGAGTATATGATATAAATACTCACCATCTCCTAAATTACACCCCGAACCCTCATAACTCACACATAAAAAGTGTGTGATTACTTCTACCTCTCCCTAATTCCCCAAACACACTTGTAACCTTACACTCAATGAATTTTGGCACTGTGTTGTTTAACAATTCAGATTCATAATAGCTTCATCATACTTTTACATCATACATATACAACAACCTATACATATAGAACGATATATACATATACATACAATATGCAAAACCTCAATCTAACACGAATTCATCGAATCTAGAGTTTTCTTAAATCGTTGTCCCTCTTTTGTTTGTGTGTTCGATTTCTCATATGTTACTATTTTATTCGATTTCTCACATTTTACTAATCGGATGTTGACAGTTTGAGTTTTACCAAGTTTTGATTATGTTTCGACTGATTTTTCTAGTAATATGAGATTTGACCGGTTTTCCGAGAAATCCCGAGTTTTGGCCGAGTTTTAATTGAATTTGACTGAGTTTGACCAAGTTTGATCGAGTACTCTTCAATTACTCACTGAGCAATTCCGAGTTCGGCAACATTGCTACAGGGTTAGATTAATAATCGTCCTTGAACCCTGTTGACCATATTACTCCTATATTTTAATTGTGGAGGATGTTTAATGAAGTTATTACCACTATGAACACTAACTTTACAGTTTTGTTCACATGGGTATTTTTGCCATTTCGTATTATATTCCGCTTTCTTTTTGTGTGTTCGATTTCTCACATGTTACTATTTTATTTCGATTTCTCACATTATATTACTAATAAATAAAAGTAATCAAATTATGTGGATTCAATAGCATGGTTAATCGTATTGTTTAGCTATTAAAGACTAAATAATATGGGCTCGGTGAAATGGTCATTTGGATTCGTTTACTTTTTTAAAGATTAATAATGTGTTCAATTGTATTGGTTTAATTAATGATTAAACGATGTGAGTTCGGTAATGTGGTCAATTGTATTGGTTTATATATGAACGATTGATAATGTATTAATAGATAATTTTTGTATATACTAACGGTTTAATTGAGGTATTATTTTTTAGTTCCGTTAGGCTACTACAAGTAAAATCATATAATGGGAAACAATTAGTTTTGTGTCAATGAAATCATTTCCCGCAGCAACACGTGAACCATATCCACTTGTTATACATCAAATTCTCTATATCACTACAAATCTTCAAAATTCTACAGCTTTTTATTGTTTTGATTCCATTATTGGTTATTTATTTTTCATTTTTTATGGCGGAAAAACCAAAAACCTTTTATAAAAGACAGGATCTACATCAAATCGCTGAAAACCATTGATGTTAATGTACAAACCATTGATGAAAACTATTTAGATACCATTTATGTTAATCTTTTTAACAACCTCATAAATGATTTTCTTCGTAGAATGATAAAATTGAGAAAATGCAGGGCAATAGAATGATAAAATTGAGAAAATGCAGGGCAATGTGACGTAATAAATTTAAAAACTGCAAATTTGTGGTGATAATATATGAGACATTGGAAACAAAAGGACCTGTTTTAACAACTTAAATAGGTAAATCAAATGGGAGTTGTACATATTTCAAGATTTAATTGCTCTTTTGAGAATGAGAGTTGCTAATCCAGCAATGTCTTTATTTGGGGACTCACATAGTTTTCCAAAAACCGGTAACACGTCTATTGAGCCGATGAAGTTACTACAAGGTAGATGTTGACACATCGTAGCTAATGCCTCAACAACTTTATATAGTGGGAACTCAATAATATAATCTATCTTGCATTGGTCGAGTGCAACATCTGCGTAATCAGCAACCACCTTTAACAAAGCCTGCGAATAGATAGATATATAAATGAAAAATTAGTTATATAAAGTTTGAAAGTCAAAAGTGGTACTACTTGAAGTTTTGTATGAAACATACATAAATGAATTAAAGATAATATATAGGTATTACCTCAATTGCTCCTTTGGAAATCATATCTTCGCAAAGTTTGTTGGAGTGGGCAGAAAGGTGGTTAAGACAACCAGCAACATTCTTCTTTGTTAAGTTAGTCGACTCTGCTGAAACTAGCAATTTTGCAAGTTGGGGTATACATACTCTCAGGTCTTCGTAAAACAAGTCACTATGTTTAGATATCATCATAATCTGTAGAATAAATAATATCAGGGAAGCACTAGCTGATCGAGTATATAACTAATTTTTTTGTTTGCAGAGTAACTTGTTGGAAACACAAAGGCATCTTACAGCATATACAGAAACTCTAGGGTTTGTGTCCTTATCGAATAACCGATCTACCAACAGACTAATGATGTTGTGCTTTGCCTATAATATAAAGATCAGGATATATAAAAAAATGCACAAGCGTAGATCGATCAATGGTGTTTGCAAAATAAAGAATCATTGATAAATATATATGCATGGCAGGATTTTGTAAGCAAAAATAATGTTTATTACTAACCAGCAAGCTATAAAAGTAAGAGCTATGCTTGCACATATCTCCTATAGCCCTGCAGCTCCAGCCACGCACATTTGCAACTTCATTTGTAAGTAATGCTTTCAACTGTTTATAATATTAGCTCCATCTATTTTCTTATAATACTTCTGCGTCCAAATGTTTGTTTATTAACACATAGTAATGAGAAGATTAAAAAGAATTTTTAAAGTGGCTATCCACATTTGTAAAAAAAAGGGGATTATTAAAGACCTTGTCGATTGCGGCTACTTTTGAAACTATTTTAAGAGCGCCAACCTTGACTATAGTTGGTGAAGATTCATCAAGTAACCTTTTCATTAAATTTGGATTTAAGAAACCTTTCCCAACAATTTCAACAACCAATGACTAATGGTCTGACATCGTACCTAATGCCTCAACAACTTTATATAACGGTGACTCAATGATAGCATCCATCGTGCTTGGGTCAAGTGCAGCAACTGAGTAATCTGCAACCACCTTTAACAAAGCCTGCAAGGACCATGTAAAAAAAGATATACATTTATATTAAGTATAAGAAGTTTGAATGTCAAAATTAGGTATTAATAGAAGTTTATGTATATGGTAAATGATATAGGTACTACCTGTAAATGTTCAAGAATATAATAGAAATCTACTCTTGAAAGATTAAGGTAGCAAGACTTTGTTGCTAAATATTAGAATAGCAAGACTTTGTTGCTAAGTAGATTAGAATTCATGATAAAAGTGTAGAATAGAAATAATTTGAAGGTTGATTGTATTATTTGAAGATTTGTTATCTTATACAACTCTTGATTACAACTCCTATTTATAGGCTACAAAAAACTAACTTTCTTAACCTCTAAGAAAACTTAAGAGGTAAGTATCACGAATATCGATAATTACTTAACAACTAAGGATACTAAAATATCTATGTATCCTTAATGGATAAGAATACTTAATGGATAAGAATCCTTAATGGATAAGAATACTTAATGGATAAGTATTCTTAATGGATAAGAATCCTTAATGGATAAGATTACTTAATGGTTAAGTATCCTTAATGGATAAGAATACTTAAAGACTAAGGATACTTAATAGCTAAGAAAACTTAATAGCTAAGTTTTCTTAGTAACTAAGTTTACATAACATAAGACAAATGTCTAATAACAATCTTAGATACACTAACACTCCTCCTTAAGATTGTTGTTGGACATCATAAGTCGAGTCTTCAATTGATCTAGCTTCATTCCCGTGAGAGACTTTGTAAGCATATCTGCCAATTGATCATCGGAGGTGCAGTATTTCAGCTTGACTTCTCTATTCTTCTCGGCTTCTCGAATAACATGATATTTGACATTGATGTGTTTTGTTCTTCCGTGTTGCACCGGATTCTCTGCTATAGCAATAGCAGATTTGTTATCACAATAGATGACTGTTGGACTGTCTTGTGTAAGATCCAAGTCGGACAACAGCTTTCTTATCCAAACAGCATGATTCACAGCAGCCGCGATTGCAATATATTCCGCCTCTGCAGTAGATTGTGCGACAACGCTTTGCTTTTTTGAGTTCCAGCAAAATGCCCCTGAACCACGATTGAAAACATAACCAGAAGTACTCTTCATATCATCAACACTTCCAGCCCAATCACTATCAGAATATCCTTCAAGTTTCACATCTTTGTTTCTCTCGAACATAATCCCCAGATCGAGAGAACCTTTTAAGTATCTTAAGACTCTCCTGGCAGCTCCCAAGTGAGAACTAGTTGGTGAAGTCATAAACCTTGATAAGAAACTAGCTGCATAAGCTAAATCGGGTCTTGAGATTGCCAAATATAATAGACTCCCGATAATACTTCTGTATAGAGTTGGATCAGCTAGTTTATCTCCATCTTCTTTAGACAACTTGCAATTTAAAACAAGTGGTGATGTGACTGGTTTGCATGAAAACATGTTGAATCTCTTGAGCATGTCACTTGCATATTTTTTCTGAGAAATATAAACACCACTAGTTTGTTGATTAATTTTCATGCCAAGAAAATAATGCATGAGTCCCAAATCTGACATTTCAAATTCAGATTTCATTTGTTTCTTGAACTCTTCAACAAGATTATCGTTGCTCCCGATCACAAGTAAATCATCAACATAAAGAGAGATAATCAGTACCTCTTGAGAATTTAATTGTTTCACATAAAGAGTTGACTCATTTGGACTCCTCTTGAAATTATGATTTATCAAATGAGCATCAATCTTAGAATACCAAGCCCTTGGTGCTTGCTTTAGACCATAAAGTGCCTTATATAGTCTGTATACTTTATCTTCTTGGCCAGCTACTTCAAAGCCTTGAGGTTGCTTTACATAAATCTCCTCCACAAGTTCAGCATTCAAAAATGCAGATTTCACATCAAGATGATGAATTTTCAAATTGCGTTGAGCAGCTACAGCTAACAATAACTTGATCACGTCATGACGAGCAACTGGAGCTAAAGTCTCTCCAAAATCCACATCCTTTGGCAAATCAATAAGCTTCCATGTTTCATTTTTCTTAATCATTTCAAGTTCTGCTTTCATGGCTTCATTCCATTCATCGTGTTTGGAAGCTTCAATATAGCTTTCGGACTCCATAACAACGTGATTACAAGACTCGTATACATCATCAATTTTTCTGGTTCTCAAAACTTCGGTGTCAGTTGTGTCTTCGACATCAAATTCTGGATCATCATAATAAGATTCATTTTGGAGATTTGAAATAGAAGCTTCATGCCTTTTAACTTCCTTCATATTCCAATCCCAGTAGACTCCTTCATCAATAGTCACATCTCTACTTTTGTAATCGACATGTGATGCCATGAACAAGTGTTCAGTTACTTCCTGATTTTCTTCAGAAACATTTGCCAACTGAAGTTCTTTTGTTTGACATTGATTTTTCTTTGTTCTACAATATTTCTCAATATGTCCAAACTTTTTGCAAAAATTGCACTTAAATTTTGGTTTATCTTTGAACCAACAATCAGCTTCTTGATGATTTGTATTTTGACAAACTTTACATGGAGGGAAAGTACCTTTCTTTGATGTTGAAGAGGAGCTTCGCGAGTTTGAACTTTTATTTCCTTTATAATTTCCTCTCTTATATGTGTTTTGTCTTGAATTCCCAGCCTTGTTATTTTTGAAAGAAGCTTGAAAAGCACCTTCAACCTTTTCTTCGGATCTCATAGAGACCCTTTGTTCTTGTGCTTGAAGCTTACTGGTTAGTTCAGAAACCGTAAGCATGCTAATATCACAAGATTCTTCTATTGCGGAAATTTTGGCTTCAAACTTTTGAGGGACACTTATCATTATCTTCTCCACCACTTTCTGGTCTGAAATCTTGTCACCATGAAGTCTAATTTGATTAACAACATCCATTATTCGGGATGAATAATCTTTCACGAGTTCATCATCGTTCATTTTCAACAATTCAAACTCTCGTCTAAGAGTCAATAATCTGACAGCTTTAACTCTATCAGAACCTTCATAGGTATCTTGAATTTTATCCCACACAGCTTTTGGTGTGTCCAAGTCCATTATTGAGGTGAAAATTTGATCAGCAAGTCCTGAATGTAAACAGGTAAGTGCCTTATCTTTCTTCAGCAACTCTTCTTCATAATTTTTTAGTTGAGCAACAGTTGGGTTTGCTCTGAGTGCTGGAGGATCTTTATCAGTCTCTACAACCTTCCATAAACCTTGAGACTTCAAATATGTCTTCATCTTTACTGCCCAAATATGATAGTGCAACCCATTAAATGTTGGAATTGCTGGAGCAGTTGAACTAGATGCCATGTCTAGTCTAAAATTGTATTATCGTGAATATAACAGCCCCTTAAGAAGAAAGCTCTGATACCACTGTAAATGTTCAAGAATAGAATAGAAATCTACTCTTGAAAGATTAAGGTAGCAAGACTGTGTTGCTAAATGTTAGAATAGCAAGACTTTGTTGCTAAGTAGATTAGAATTCATGATAAAAGTGTAGAATAGAAATAATTTGAAGGTTGATTGTATTATTTGAAGATTTGTTATCTTATACAACTCTTAATTACAACTCCTATTTATAGGCTACAAAAAACTAACTTTCTTAACCTCTAAGAAAACTTAAGAGGTAAGTATCACGAATATCGATAATTACTTAACAACTAAGGATACTAAAATATCTATGTATCCTTAATGGATAAGAATACTTAATGGATAAGAATCCTTAATGGATAAGAATACTTAATGGATAAGAATCCTTAATGGATAAGATTACTTAATGGTTAAGTATCCTTAATGGATAAGAATACTTAAAGACTAAGGATACTTAATAGCTAAGAAAACTTAATAGCTAAGTTTTCTTAGTAACTAAGTTTACATAACATAAGACAAATGTCTAATAACAATCTTAGATACACTAACACTACCTCCATTGCACCTTTAGAAATCATATCTTCAACAAATTTGTTGGGGTGGGCCGAAAAGTTGCCAAGACAAGTAGCAACATTCTTCTTTGTTTGGTTAGTCATCTCTGATGAAAGCAACAGTTTTGCAAGTTGGGGTATACATATCCTAAGGTCTTCATGGAACAAGTCACTATGTTTTTTTGTCCCCAAAATCTATAAAATATAAAATGTCATGGAATCCCTCATATATAAATAATTAAATATATTCTTGTAGAGTAACTATTTGAAAACATATAGGCATCTTACAGGATACACAGAACATCTATGAGGGTGATTGTCCTTGTCAACTAACCGATCAACCAACACACTGATGATGTTGTGTTCTGCCTATAAACTAAAGAGCATCAAGTAATCAGGAATTAAAACTAACTTACGCCTAATCAACGATATTTGTGAAATACAGAATAATTAGGTAATATGTGTGTGTGTGTGTGTCACTGCCATTTATAGGTAAATAATAGTTAATACAAACCAATAAGCTATAAAAGTAGGGGCTATGTGTGCACATTTCTCCTATAGCCCTGCACGTCCAGGCACGCACGTTTGCAACTTCATGTGTAAGCAATGCTTTCAACTGTTGTAATATATCTGCTCCGTCTATTTGTTTATAGAACTCCTGCATCCAAAAGTTTGTTTACTAACACATAATAATGACAGGTTCAAGATTATAACATGGCTATTAGACAACTAGGTATTGCAATATATGGAATCTCATTTTTAAGAAGCATTAAGACGATTGAGACCTTCAAGTAGTGTTTGAACTCCTCAAAATTAATACTCAAGGGTACTAATGCAAAGTTACGATCACCATATAGAAGAAAAAAAAGACTTGGTTCAAAATGGTATTTATGACCATTACAAAAAACATACCTTTGGGAAGTGGAAAGTTAATGGCGGGAGATTGACGTACTGTGAGGTATAATTTATATTCACGTCATTTAAAGTGTCCATATTTCCATTTCGGGTTATCCAATTTCAAGTCTCCACTTTGTATTCCAAACAGTCGAAAAATGTTATAGTGGAAAGAGAAGATTTCTTATTGGTGTATAGACTAAAGTTAGTGGGATTTAAAATTGTGTGCAAAAACTTGTCAAGAAGTAAGTGGACACTTATAATGGTATGAAGAGAGTAGTTTGTGAAAGACATCTGATGAGGATGCCGAGTTCTATAAGTATGTAAGGTAAGGTGGTTAATATAGACATAGGATGAATTTGACAGGTTGAAATTTGTTGGGAAGTAGGTTTTATTTGATTAAGAAATGGATAGATAGCGTTGGCTGGATCAAAATCTTTATAAGAAATTAATTATAGTTTACACGTAGTACACTACTCGACAAAGGAGTAACAGAATATGAATACCAAACAACGAGTGACTAGCACGTGGAGGAAACTTCAAAGTCATTTGAAGTAACTTTTTAAGGTACTTCTAATTACTCTTGTTCTATTTAAATGTTTTTCTTATTATATCATTCATAGTCGTGTATAAACAAGCCTATACTATACTAATATAGAGAATGATCGGGAATATCATACAACAAGTACTAACCTTGTCCATTAAGGCTACCTTTGAAACTATAGTACACACCTTAACATTAGTTGGTGATGAATCGTCTAGTAACCTTTTCATTAAGTTTGGATTTAAGTGAACTTTGCTGACAAGTTCAGCAACCAGTGACCGATGATCTACCATTCTTGATAGAGCCTCAGCACCTCTATATAGTGGTGACTGAATAACAGCATCCATCTTGCTTGGGTCGAGTGCATCAACGGAGTAATTTGCAATGTTGGTGCATAATTAGTCCCCGAGTCAAGTTAAAATGCGTTGTTGTTTAACTTTCTCTGTTGGAGTGCAACCGCACGGTTGCAGGATGCAACCGTACGGTTAGACAGGGAACCGCACGGTTGCAAGGTGCAACCGCACGGTTGCAGCGTTCTGTGAGTATTTAATGGGCATTATGAGTTCATTGTTAGGGTTACGAATCCTAACCTATTCTACACGTATAATCCGATACCCTGTGTTCTAGCATTCATATTGGTTGATCTTTAACATATCTAAGTCGATTTTGTCATTAAGATCAAAGGTTTACATTGGATTTTGAGAATAAAACCCAATAACGAGATTTTCCGCACTCGTTATTGAATCTAAGATCGTTTAATCCCGTTTACACGATCCTACAAGTGGTATCAGAGCATGTGTGATTGATTGAACGATTGGTTTTTGTCAAACTTTGTTGAGAATTTGTGTTTTTAGTGTTTTTGTCAAAAACCCATTTAAAATCATAATTTTTCTGTGTTAATTCGTGTTTTTGTTGAATAAACGTGTTAGTCTGGTCTAAAACTTTATTTTGGACGTCAAACAAACGTTGGTTTTGCTCCAGATTGAGTGCTAGATCGACCAAATCCCTAAACCCTATTTTCTGTGCAGTTTTCTGCCCAGATTCGACCAAGCATACAACCGCACGGTTACACTCGGTAACCGCACGGATACACCATACGGATACCACAACCACACGGATACTCCTTGCATCCGTGTAATTTCCACCCGTTTAAATTACAACCGTATAACTTCACAACCGTACGTATATAATCTGTATCCGTCCGGTTATACCGTTCACCCGTAACTCTATCCGGTTACACTTTGCAACCGTGTGATTTACATCCGTGTCAAAACTTGCATCCGGGTAGTGCAACCGTATACACTTCTGCAACGGTATAGTACAACAGTACGGTTACAATGTCAGACGTGTTTGAATCTTCTGAAACTCAATCCGCTCTTGTCGGTGCTTCATCGTCAGGTCTTCATCACTTGTTGAAGACAGAAAATGAGATTGGTAGTTCTCATAGAGTTCCTAGGCTTGAATCCTTGGATGATTTTGCTGAATGGAAGCCAAGGTTCTTGATTTCGTTAAACGGAATAGACTCTAGGTTATATAACTTCTTGAAGGTTGAATATGTTTTCCCGACTAAGGATCATGGGGAAACCAAGACACCTATGGAATTGAGTGCAGCTGAACGTGAAGATTATAATCTTGAGTGTAAAGCATACAGCCATCTTACCCGAGCATTATCTAAAGAGATATTTCATCAGTTTGAAACGCATTTGACAACCTATGCTTTGTGGAATGCTCTAGAGAGTGGTAATGAGGGGACAGCTGAATATAGAAAAACAAAAGGCAAGGTTCTGAAGAAAGAATGGAAGAATTTTGCTGTTCAGCCCGATGAATCTCTAAAAGATGCTGTTGCTAGATATCGTCACTTGTTAACTGAACTCAAACGTGTTGATATTGTGTTTCCGACCAAGAAGCTAGTACAATGCTTTCGTGAGGGTCTACCGATTAAGTGGGATCCAATGATTGTTGAGATTCAGAAGTCCTTTGCTATCATGGATAATTCATTGAGTGCGTTTGTTACTAAGCTTCAGGCAAAGGAGCTAGAGTTTCAAGAGAGATTGAAGAGGTTAGAGACCGTTCAGAATCCGGTGAAGTATAAAGCTCCAGAGATTGGTTCATCTGAAATGAAACATGCCCCACCACAAACAGCTTTTACTTCAAATACTACAAAATTAACGTCGAGTTATGTCACTCCTGCACCTCAAAGTGTTCTTTATCAGACAACTACAAACAAGGAGGCAAATACTGAGGTTTTGAGAACAGAGAATATTCGATTGCATACTATTAAAGGAGTTGAGGAGGATATGGCGCTAGTGTCTATGGTGGTGAATTCTTACAACGATTTGTTACATGGTAGAATTGGTATAGTCATTTAGAACAGGAAGACTACGATTAGATAGATGAGAACGAGATGGAGAAAATGGATATTCTATGGGCTATGGGAAGTGTGATTCGCAGGGCAAAGCGATACATAGAAAAGACTGGGGAGAAACACTTGGGTGTGAGCAAGAATACCAAGTTTGGCTATGACATGAACAAGGTGAGGTGTCACAACTGTCAAGAGCTTGGTCATTTCAAGAAAAACTGCACTAAACCAAAGCAGCAAGGATTCCATAATCCGTTTCATAATCAGAAGCGTGAATCGAAAAATGCTGTCAATGTTCCTATTATGGATGAGTCATCGAAGGCATTAGCAGTTACCTACGATGATGAATCCTATGATTAGTCTTTAGATGTGACTGATGAATCCTATGATTACCTATGATGATGAATCCTATGATTAGTCCTGACAGGGACCAACCACGCGTGTTTTGAAAACCACAGGGACCAACAACCCCGAAAATCAAGTTCAGGGACCAAACACCCCATTTTATGTAAACCACAGGGACCAACCGCGCAATTTTCTCATAATAATAACATGTTTTCTATATATAATACACCGTAACAAGTTTTTAGTATTATTATCTTTTTGTATATATTAAAAGGGTAAATGGTCCGAAAAGGTAACTTAAGTTATCTAATTTGACAATTAAGGTAATCCCCAATTTGTCCTGAAAAAGATTTCAATTTTATTTTTGATCAAGAAAAGGATTATGTGTTCAAATATATTAAAATTGAGGTAATCTTCGTCAAATTCATTAACAATCGTTAGTCAAAAATACACGTTTGGTCCTGAAGTTTCTTAACAATTTCAACCATAATCATCTTCATTAATATCTTCATTCCCACCACCACCAACACCACCACCACCACGAGGCTCAATAAAAACAATCGTCATAAAATGAAAAACAAAGTTACTATTTACAGTTGACTTTTTTTGCACACAATATCTTTTTGGTCAATTTTGCTTTCCGATTTTAGTACAGGCAGGCTTGATCAAACTCCTCAAACATCATTGATTATTCTAAAATTACTACTAATCCCATCTTCCCATCTGGGTTTTGCTCATTACTGTTTTCCACCATGTGGGTATCCCTTGATCCCTTTTCAAAAAGATCAAGAAAAAGTTCACCTTTTTAATGCTACAGTTACACAATTTCCGATTTGGGTTTTGCTCAGTACCACATTTTACCTTCTGGTTCACTTTAATTTTCCAAAAACTGATAAAAAGTAATTGTCCCTTATCTCACATTTGACTTCATTTTGACTAATTTTGACATTTTATATACATACAGGAGCGTGAATGTATCTACATACAGAAGAGAAATGCTCGATAGTAGTAACACCGGCAGTAGCAACAATTGTCTCACCGGAAAACCAATCGACAACTGCTGGCGCTGCAACCCAAACTGGTCAAAAAACCGTCAATTTTAAAATGAGTGGTGGTATGGTGGTTGTGGTGGTGGTGGTGGTGTGGGTGGGGGGAAATGAAGATTAATGAAGATGATGAAGAGGATTATGGGTGAAGTTTTTAAGAAACTACAGGGAGCAAACTTGTATCTCTAAACAACGATCGTTAATGAATTTGATGAACATTATCTCTATTTTATAATTTTTGAACACGTAATCCTTTTCTTAAGCAAACATAAAATTGAAATCTTTTTCGGGCTTAGGAAAATTGGGGGTTACCTTGATTGTCGAATTAAGTAACTTAGGTTACTTTTTCGGATCATTTTCCCTATATTAAAAGAATATAATGTTTCTAATGGCCTGTTTTATGTCACGGACAGTGACATATAAATTAATGAGACTGTCCCGATAGATATGATAAGCGGATGTATAAGTGTGTAATCTCAAACTCTTAAATATACATGAGCTTTTGAGATTTACAATGATGTCACTGACGTAGTTGAATAAAGTCCTACACTTGAAGAATTCTACCCAAATATCTACCAAGGTGGTAACAAATATAATTAGAAGCTAGAGCAGTATGTAAATTATTAAGCTTAATCATGTAGATGTTATTACACTATAAATATTCTCGTTATAAAAGTGTCACATATATACTCCGTATAAGGGTAAAGAGATAACCAAGATTCAGGCAAACACATAGGTGTCCAATTTCCTCGAGATAAAGTCATCTCATGATTGCTACCCTCATCACCATCATATAGTAACTACAAAGTATAAGCAATCATTAGTTGTCATTTATGTAACATATTTTATTTGATAAAACAAACTTTTTCTTTGAAACAGACACAATGAACTCGGAAATATCATTTATCTAGTCAACATGTTTAGCAAGGTTTATAACAAAACTAGTAAAAGGCCATGGCCCGCTTCGCTGGACCTAGATTTCAGGCTAGGCCAAGTACAAAAAAAAAAAAACTTAGTCATCTGTGAGTCGTCAGAGTCGTCAACAGTTTACGTTTAAATTGACGTTGTGTTGAAGTCTTAATAATTGGGTCTGGTAATGGCATACACATCAATAGTTCAAACGTTTATATTTACTTACATAAATCGCTAACTAATATTAATGGATGACTCTATATTTAAGTAATTATAATTCGCTGTCTTGCGAGAAATTAGTTTGTTCCATACATTTATAATTATAATTAACCGTAAATTAAAGTTAACTGTCAAATATAATAATATAATAATAAATAGGATATTAAAAAACGATTGTTAAAAAATATTTTTTTAAATCAAATGGAGAGACATAGATGTTTATTTTTTTTTTAAGAAATAATTTTATAACAGAAAAGAAATATTAAATGATTAACGTAAACTCTTTCTTAAAAAATTCCGAACACGCGTTAACCCAAAAATTGTTATCACTTATAGTCTTAGTCATAATCTTAACGTTATTTGATATTTCTAATGACAACCCTTAAAACTGTCATTAAGAATTAATTTAATACATAAAGTAATTGTATATTAAGCTAGTTGTGAGGAGTTATTTGAAGAAAGTGATGCATTTGTGAATCTCTTAATGACAACACTTACGAGTGTCATTTGAAAAATCATAATCTTAATTTTTATATATATAAAGAGATCTGAACTCCATGAGAGTTTAATGTAGTGGGGCACAATAGGGCTTTTGGGCCAGCCCATCTAAAAAAAATACCTTTGTTACAGTAATTACGTCCGTTTCTTTTATTAGCCGCTCTTATTATTTCTACCTTTATTTATTTATCATGGATAGAAATAATAAATATAAATAATAATAAAAATTAAAGTGTATTACTAATCATCCATCGTCATCTTCAAATCCATCATCATCCATCATTTAAAAGCTTTCAAGAGACAATGGCCTAATAATCATCCGTCGTTCCATTGATACATGTGCTCAGATCTGAATATATAGTTATATACTCACATCGTTCAGCGTTCAGATCTAAATATATACTCCGGTGCGTTTGATATTTTTGTAGATCTGGGTGGTGTGGTAGTTACCGACAGCGGTTGTTGCCGGAAGTCTCCATCAGTGGTGATTTAATTAGTAAATATTGTTTTTTACAACCGCCCAACGGTGGTGGTACGCTAGCTTCTCTGACTTCGTTGGCTGTTCTAATAATATATTTTTATTTTTAGATCCGAAAAGATCTCTCTTCGTCGGTTAGATCTGATTTTTTTTTTTAAATAATTTTTCGGTGGTGCTGGTGGTGGCCGACCGCTTTTGGCCGTAAGTGACGGTGGTGATGGTGGTATTTGATAATGGTTACATGTGTAGGTATTTAATTGCTATAATTTAAGTTGTGTAGAGTGAAATTATAATTTAACGTTTATTAGTTATCAACTAGTTGTGGAGCCCTCACTTCGCGCCGGGGGGCTCCGTTTTGAATGCGAGTTAAAAAAAGTCTTATCTATTTTGTAATTTTTTTTTTTTTCAAAATCTAAACATTGAAGGGTTGTTTCTTTGTGAAAGTTGCTTCTTTTAGCGTTCTTTTTTTATTATTTTTAAAGTTAGTTGATCTATTTTGTAAAAAAAATGTTTTTCGATATCTTTTGGTAGCATTGAAGGGTTGTTCATTTTAAGAAAATTGACTATTTTATCGTTGAAAAAAAAAAGGTAGTTGATTTTTTTGTAAAAAAGAATTTTTTTCGACATCTTTTAGTAACATTGAAGGGTTGATTCTTTTACGAAAGTTGCTTCTTTTATCGTTGGAAGGAAAAAAAGTGAAATGATGAAAATACCTTATTAATATTGATGAATAGTGGCACGTTTTTGTCTTTAAGATAGTATAGTAATAGTAATTTTAATCAATTAATTTTGTTTGAAGATCTTGTTAGTAAGATGTTGTTTATCAAATTTGTTTGAAGATGTTGATTATCAAATTTGTTTGAAGATTTTGATTATCAGGGTTTGTTATCTTATTAGTCAGATTTGATATGTTAACAATTATGCAAAAAGATGATAGGTTCAATGGAGCCTACTCAGGAAGAAACGTTTCGAAATAACTAAAAGGAAAAAAACCAAAAAAAAAAAAAATTTTGACTGACGTCACGTAAGACATCAGCATCATGCTACCGTTCGGTAATGTTCGCCGATATACTTATTAGGAATTAGGAATATGAATAACAGCATATTGTACCTCATTGTCCCTGTTGACAAGAACTTCGTTAAATGGATTCGTTAATGCCACATGAGAATCTAACTTCTCCTTTATCTTTCTATCTGTCAAGGATAGACGGGCTTTATCCGCGTTCTCCTGATATTCATATATTAATTAGTTAAGTGTGTTTTTCGAAAAAGAACAAAAAAAAAATTGTCAAGTATGTTGAAACATCTTATTCTTGAATTTTACCTATATATGTATGTATTGTTTCATTCCATAAAAAAGATGATATATATAAATTGAGACACGAAAAGGATAAAAACCACGTCTATGTTTAGTAGTATTAAAAAACACCAAAACAAGAGCTTTTTCATTATAACTAAAATTGCTAATATTTGTGTTCTTTGTTGGTAATCTTTCCTGCATTAATTAGGAAAATTTGAGATGTATTCACACTTAATTACCTGCAGTTTTAATGCTTTCTCAAGTTCTAGTAATACCACATCCATTGATGGGCGTCCTTGTCGATCTTCTAGCAGACACTGATATGCAATACGTGAAAACTTTTTACTGGAGTTGGTGTTCATGTACTCACTCAAGGTAGGATCAATTATCCGATTTATTGTTTCCTCTCTATACAAGCTTTGAGCCAGTTGAGGTAATAATCTTTGTTTACTCACTATATCCATATAGAAGCACGAACGGCCACATAGGACTTCAAACAGTACGACACCGAACGAGTAAACGTCCGACTCTTTGGTCAATATCCCGGAACGATGGTAAGCAGGATCAACATAACCCTTTGTGCCACTCACATCTGTGAATATAAAGGTTTCATTTTCATTGGCTCGACCTATTTTGGAAATGCCGAAATCCGCAATCATTGCCCTCCAGTTACTATCCAAGAGAACATTAGCACTCTTGATATCTCTATGGATTACTCGTTCGTGTTCTGCAACGTGGTTGTGTAGGTGATCTAAACCACGGGCTGCGTCGACACAAATATTTAGTCGCTGCATCCATGTCAGCTGACACGTTGAATCCGGAGATGTACGTAGGTACTTGTCGAGGCTACCGCGATGTGCATATTCATAGATAAGAACTTTTTCAGGGCCTTGGTCGCAATAACCAAGAAGGGAGACCAGGTTTGGATGTTTATAACGAGATAGCAATTGAATCTCTGTTAAGAACTCGTTAAGCCCTTGACCAGAAATTCTAGTATCAAGTCGCTTTATAGCAACAGTGGTGAGTTCCCTTTCACCGGAGAGTGAGAGTTGTCCCTTATAAACAGGGCCATACCCGCCCTTTCCGATAATAGTTGTAAAGTTTTCGGTGGCTTCTTTTATATGCTCAAATGGAATACTGAGATGCTCCAAGTCTTTAAACGGCATGGCCATGGGTAAGTAAAATGATCAAAAGATTAATGGTGAAGGAAGAAATTAAGAAAAAATTGTTGAAAAAGATTAGCAGGAAAGGAGATAACTACCTATGAATCAAAAAGAAAGATAAAGACAGGACTATTTGATTTGATGTCTAATGAAAATAAGTGACTTTACTTTTTGATAATTTTTAATTAAGGTGCTAGCTAGTAGTGGAAATTGTAATCATTGTTTAATCCTTAATAATTAAGCTACCTACTTCTCAACAGTGAAACCTTGAGTGCCGGCAAAATGGACTTTTAACTTTCATAAACATAATATAGGCCACAGTGGAGCCTCTTTATTTCGTTTTTATCAAAAGAAGACAACTTTTTTAGTTTTACATTATTAATATTAATGTACAGATAGTGGAAATTATTTAATTCCATATGATGAGTCATCTTACTTATAATTTAAACTACCTACTTGAAAATCATGTCTTTGCCAAAAAAAACAAAGAAAAAGACGTAGGTAGAAAAGAGACTTATAAACCGTGTATATGAAATCATTTTGTTACTTAGATTATATTATATGTAATGTAATGTAATCATCTAATACAAGATTGACTAGAAACTACTTTTTTTATTTAAAGATTCTAGCATTACAGGCCGAACCCGTGCTTGGACTAATGGAACGAGCCAGTCTCGAGTCTGATAGAGCTCAACTTAACTTGTTTCCAAACATAATCTAAGATGAACCTGGCTACTTTTATTGAAAAGATGAACCCGACTCAGGGTCTGAGCTAAGCTAACCCATTGGATTGAAAACCTAAACCATCAAAACGATTATATGAAAATGAGGGGGCCCAAAAGAGGCAACTGTAAATTTGTCATTCAATAACAGTATAAAAAATGTCACGGTTCTCATCTCGTCCTCACACTATATCATAGCTAGAGATGTAAATAAACTCATATACAGTAAAACCAACACCCAACAGACTTTACATTTCTTTGGATAAGTAACATTCAGGTAACTGGACATACCTGGTGCAACACCAGATGCTCTGAAATTACTAAACTCAACCTGAGCAGCTGACCTTCAAACACTCCAACATACTATCCAACTCCGAAAAATCCACAAGTTTTAAGAACTGGAACTTGGGTCCAAATCATTCAGTTTTGCAAAGTTCAATGCTACTTGTTCATTTTTCTTTAATAATAGGCTACTTGTTCATTTTTCTTTAATAATTGGTTGAAAACTAAATTACCTATTTGGGGTTTATATTGACATCTTCTACTATCCACACACACTCAGCCACTCACACACTAAACATGATAACTTCAAACTTATTTATCTAACACAGCCTAAACAAAAATGCACATTTAAAAGCAGCTAACAAAAAGCTTTACCCTAACAAGCTAGCAAAAACGTTTAATTTGCCAGCAGCAATAGATAAAGATAAGGGGAATTAGAAGTAGGTAGCTTAAAAGTGTTTAATTTGGCGTTAATGCAAAAGTGGAGGTGGCGAATTCTCTTGTCCCCGAATTCCTTATAGGTTAGAGTAATAAAAGAGATCCATGGTAACGAAGCGGGCTTAGAGTTAACAGGTTGTTTCAATGGAGTTAACAGGTTGTTTCAACGAAGCGGGCTTAGAATTCCTTATATTGTTTCTTCAAGGAATTCATTGTTAACTTGCTGCCTTTACATATGTTAAGTAGAAAAGTTGGCAATGGCGTATCTATTTCGTTTTGAAAATACACGTGGATTGGTGATAAACCTCTCTCGGCAAAATACAACAGACTGTATCATTTGGACATTGATGCTGATTGTAAACTGTCAGAAAGATTGATAGATGTTAATCGGTCTTGGAAATGGTAGAGATATCAGATAGGGAGTAGGAACGGTTCAAGCCAGATCATCATGTTAACTGACATTTCGGAGGTTCGGTTGGGGGTAGATCCCGATTGTTGGACGTTGGACAGTTTCTGGAGATGGAATGCTTTCTGTCCGATAAGCACGTGTTCAGATCGATAATGCCATTCTCCCGTCTCTTACTCCGGTTACCAATTGGTCAACGATTTTTTTTTTTGGAGATTGGGTATTGATATATAGACTGCCTTCTAGTTTAAACTTATCTTTATTGGGGTTTGGAAATTGATTGTATTAATTGCCCTATGTGTCTGATGGGAGTGGAATGTATAGAGCATACCTTGTTAGTTTGTGAAATTAGTTGTAATCTTTAACTCGCTTCTGATGAAGAAAATGGATTTATTTGACTCTGTAATTTTTGCATATTATTGGATTATATACAGAGGTCGAAAAAATATTTCTTGGAACTTTTGGCTAATTAAGCCATTGTAATTGTCTTGTTAGCATTTTTCTAGCGACTTCCTAGAAAAATTCTTTTATATAATCTGCAGTTCAAAAAAAAAAATAAAAAAAAATAAAGAAACTAACAAAAACAGAAAACCTGGGCACCAAAAAAATATATGCACTTCTGTGCATTCATAAACATGAATTCAATTCTATGAAAATCGACAAATAAGCCAGAACCACAACCCTCTGATTGTACACAAATAATAATATTACAAACGTAGGACAAGAAATAGAGGGGAATAAGAATACCATCTTAGGTGTGGTATATAGCTGTCAATATGCAGTTCTGATACATTGTTACTGATCTAGTTGCACCAACTACGATGATCATATCCATATAATTGATGTAATTTGTGTAAACATGATTGAACTATCCCTAGAAGCAAAATGTCCCTTATGTGATACTTCCGTTTTATGACTTTATCCTTATTTCCCCTAATTGTACATGGTGCATATGCATACGATAAATATGCACCATTCCCTCCCTTAGCAAGGTTAGCCATTCATAATCCCTAATTCCCTACACCTTCAAACACCCACATCACCTAATCCTCTCACTTTGTATCCTTCGAGCCTAATGCAATTTTAATTTAAAATTGTGTATAATTCTTAGTTTATCATCATCATTCATACTATCTGCATCATAGTACATTGTTATTGTTTCATACATATTGCATTCATATTCATATAGATACAGATATATACGCATACATTCATATACACTGTTGCATTCGAGTTTGATCAGATTCACATGAATGAACATAATCTAGTGATCACGGCATATATGTGTATAGTTATATGATAAACACCTTAAACCTACCCACTAAACCCTAGCACATCTTCTCGATTCATTAATAGTATAATCATATATGCACATTCAAATATGTATCTAATGCTATCCAAAACTACAATTACAACAATAGATTATAACTAAAACAGTACGGAACTATAAAACAGACCTTTTTTCTCAATCGTAGATAGATAGCGGTTGTGATGACGGCACTGCTTGACGTTTATTAAGCAAGTTCTCCTCTCTCTTGTTTTGTTAGCCTTTTTCTAACGACTTCCTATAGGACTTATTTTATTCTTTTATATAATCTGTAGTTAAAAAAAAAAAAAAAAAAAAAAAAAAAAACATATATTAGTATGATTGTATAGATATATGATAAACACCTTAAACCTACATACTAAACCCTAACACATCTTCTCGATTCATTTATAGCATAATCACATAAGCACATTCAAATATGTATCCAATCCTACACTACTTACACAAATCATCATATAAATATAAATTATAACTACAACTGTACGGAACTATAAACAAGGACCTTTTTCTCAATTGTAGAGGTTTAAACAGGAGCACCACCGATAGATAGCGGTTGTGATTACGGCACTACTTGACGTTTCTTAAGCAAGTTCTCCTCTCTCTTAATTTTACGGATCTCAACCATAGTATCCTCCCTTCGCCGCTGTCCTTCCTCTGCATCGACAACGGCTTTGTACCGGTTCCGGCGAACTTCAGTCCTGGCGGTTGAACTTTGTACTGGTTCCGGTTCCGGCACTACTTGACGTTTCTTAAACAATATAAAAAATGTCACGGTTCTCATCTCGTCCTCACACTATATCATAGCTAGAGATGTAAATAAACTCATATACAGTAAAACCAACACCCAACAGACTTTACATTTCTTTCGATAAGTAACATTCAGTGTACCAGGTAACTGGACATACCTGGTACAACACCAGATGCTCTGCAATTACTTGACTCGACCTGACCAGCTGACCTGACCTTCAAACGCTCCAACATACTATCCTACTCCCAAAATCCTGCAAGTTTTGAGAGCTGGAACTTGGGTCCAAAACTCATTTTTGCAAAGTTGAATGCTGCTTGTACATATTTCTTTAAAAATAGGTTGAAAAGTAAAATACCTTGAAACGAACTTAAACCGTTTAATTAAAAACCGATTTTTTTTTTATATTATTTTTTACTATCCCATCAGGGATCCCAAATGAACCCCATGAGAGATCCTGTTCTGATCCAAATTTTTGAAAAATCAACTGATCCCCATCAGGGATCCTGTTCCGATCCAAATTTTTGAAAAATCAACTGATCCCCATCAGGGATCCCAAACGATCCCCATCAGGGATCCTGTTCTGATCCAAATTTTGCACCTTGACCCATTTCAATTCCAACTCATTTCGACACAAATGCAAAACAACTTAAAATCAACATGTTTAACTTTAAACACAACAACATAATGTAGCAATTGCATCAACCAAAGTACAAGTGCTAGGTTTACGACCCAAAATAAGACAAGTGGCAAATTTGACCCATTATGCACTACAAGTGTTAACAACGACCCATAACAACAAAAGCGATTATCTAGACCCAAATGGACAAAAGCCAATACAAGTGTTCGAGCGTGAGTCTCCGAGATGACTATTCATTAACAATCAAATCCTCCAAAAGAAATCTAACATCCCAAAAGCATAAGCAAGTACTTCTAGCAAAAGTATAGCTTCCAAAATATAAGTAGTCATCTACAATTCAAACCAGGACCTATAAAAAGGTAAACAACAACAACGGTAAGCTTACGCCTAGTGAATACAATATGTGCATACATGTTAACAACATTTATATAGATAAACAATTATTCGCATACCACAACCAATTAAGTCATACAATACACATATGGTTCCCGATGCGTTCCCAACGTGAACCGAGAACCCTACCATCAAACCAACCATCACAATGCGCATGTGTCTACCATGGATCCCGATGTGTTCCCAACGTGAACGGAGATCCTGGGGCGATGCGTTCCCAACGTGAACCGAGCCCTCATACCAATCGTAATACAAACAACCGCATACCAATACAAATATTATTATCATGTAAACACACATTGTACTCACCTTAGATTTCAAGCAAGCAAAATCAACAAACACTTCCAAAAAGTCTCTAACAATCTTCTAAGCACAAGTTACCTAATAACAAGCATATACATACATATATTTCACAATATATTCAATTTACAATTAACTAGTACCAATCAAATCTAGGGTTTCCTTTAAAGACCTACAAGACCCATTTTGACACCTTCTTAAACAAGAACACAAGACTTACAAATTGTAAGTCCTAAATCTCACTACTACACACACAAGTCTTGACTTGTCAAAACTTCTTAACTTAAACAACCATTTCTTACACAAGTGAATACTTAGATTTGATCCAAAACAATCTTACAAGTTTACTAGCTTAATTTTGACTAGTTCATCTTTTTCAAAACCCCACTTTCTCAAACCCTAACCCTAATTCGAATTAGGGTTTTTAAGAAATCAAAACCTTGATTTCTAACAACAACAACACCATCTAAGTCATAAATTTCGAAATTAAAGAGTTAATAGTTCATACCTCAAGTTAGGGTTAAAAAAACCCCAATTTCATGAAGAAGATGAAGAATCAAGAGTTCTAGTAGTGTTAGAAGGTATTAGGAATGCTAGTGATCAACAAAAACCAAATTGCATGGAAGAAAATCAAAGGATTTGGTGTCTTCTTCTCAAAATCGCCACCCCTTCTTCTCTCTAGTCTCTCACACCAAAATTGATCATTTTTTGTGAGAATGAGATGCAACTCACTTTTATATTTAAGTGGGACAAAATTCCCAAATTCGTCCCTTTGTTTGTTCCTTTTCTTTTTTTAGTCCCTCTTAGTGAAACTCGTTTTTAATAGTTCCTAAATGCCATTTTCATTCCCAATTTAGTCCATGTTGTTACTTGGTTGAAACGTCCGTTAAGTAAAGCTCACATGACTGTCACGTGACTGATAATCTCCTATATCTGCTCCGTATACAATTGCACCCCCCAAATTGAACGTTTGAAACTAAAATTGTAAACCCTAATCCAAACTTCCTCGTTTATTAGCACTATCAACCTGCACAAGAAAATTAGATTGACTTACTTTAATCAGATACTGAATTATTTTTTCTTCCCATAAAATTAATTTAATTAATAAATACCCAGTTGGTGACATTTCAACATACCTTAATGAGAGTTGATTTTTTATCAGTGACATGATCAACCGTAACCCTAAATAAGAAAATAAAAACAAATATACATAATTCATCAATAATCAGTCAATCCCAAAAAAAGAACACGATAAAATTCTAAATATTTTAAAATTCACCTATTTCTCATATTAAAAAGGATTGATTTCCATGCAAATTCAACAACAATTTAGTGAAATGATTAAATTCAATAAAATTTGGGTTAATTAGCAACAAAATTGTAGAAATCAAGAAAATTAAAAGAAATTTTACCTGGGTGGATGCATACGATTAACAAGCATGAAGGAGACCAATAATGCATTTCTTCAATCTTTTAGCAAATTTACAGAATTCCCACGTACAAATTTGAAGCTTTATTATGAAATTCTAGATTTGAGATTCGTTTATGGTGAATCTTGAAAGCTTTTTTTTCGTGTGTGTGATGTGTCTGTATGTATATATGGGGGGATTCCGAACAATTTATTTTATTTTATTTTATTTTATTTGATAAATAAATAATTAAACATTAAAAATAGAAACCTTAACAGACGTTACATCAGTTAACAGCGGGGACTAAATTGGGAATGAAAATGGCATTTAAGGAATATTAAAAATGAGTTTCACTGAGAGGGACTAAAAAAGAAAAGAAACAAACAGAGGGATGAATTTGAGAATTTTGTCTTTAAGTGGGTTTTAATGTAATTTTACCCTTTTGCCCTACCCCACTTAAAGTCTTGCAAGTTAGGTCCCTATTCTTGCAACTAAAATCCTTTTGCCTAACATTTTTACATAAATAAATAGTATATAACAATAGATTTATACCTTAATTATTTTGAGGTCTTACATACCTATTTTGGGTTTATATTGACAATATTGTTTATATTGATATCTTCTATTATCCACACACACTCAGCCACTCACACACTAAATATCATAACTTCAAACCTATTTATCTAACACAGACTAAACAGAAATGTACATTTAAAAGCAGCTAACAAAAAGCTTTACCCAAACAAGCTAGCAAAAGTGTTTAATTTGGCGTTAATGCAACAGTGGAGGTGGCGAATTCTCTTGTCCCCAAAATCCTTATAGATTAGAGTAATAAAAGCAATCCCCAGTAACGAAGTTGGTTTAGAGTTAGGTTGTTTCAATGGAGGTTTGTGGTCAAATATTGTTTCTTCATGGAATTCATTGCATAATGAACTTGCTGCTTTTCATATTAAAACTAATAATAAATAATAATAATAATAATAATAATAATAATAATAATAATAATAATAATAATAATAATAATAATAATAATAATAATATAAGTGCAATGGCTTATCTATTTCGTTTTGAAAATACATGTGGATTGATGATAAACCTCTCTTAGCAAAATACAACGGACTGTATCATTTGGACATTGATGCTGATTGTAAACTGTCAGAAAGATTGATAGATGTTAATCGGTCTTGGAAATGGTCGAGAGATTAGATAGGGGGTAGGGACGGTTCAAGCCATATCATCATGTTAACTGACATTTCGGAGGTTTGGTAGGGGATAGATCCCGATTATTGGACGTGGGACAGGTTCTGGAGATGGAATGTTTTCTGTCCGAGAAGCACTTGTTCAGATCGATAAGGTCATTCTCCCGTCTCTTACACCGGTACCAATTGGTCAAAGATTATTCCACGAAAAGTCAACGCTTTTTTTTGGAGATTGGGTATTGATAGACTACCTTCTAGTTTGAACTAATCTTTACGGGGTTTAGAAATTGATTGTATTAATTTCCCTATGTGTCTCGTGGGAGTGGAATGTATTGAGCACACCTTGTTTGTTTGTGAAACTGTATGCCCGCACTATATCATTTTAATGACTTGGCCGGAGGTCCTTTATGAAGCAATCTCTTGTCTCTCGAGTAGAGGGTGGGACGATCTTATCTAGTCGCGGGTTCTATACCCGCGGGTGGAGTAGTGACTTCCCTCTAATCTAGGGTTCGAGGAATGATTGTCTACACTCCATCTCCCCCATACCCTACACTCGTGGGGTTGGGTATCGTTGTTGTTGTTGTGCTTGTTTGTTTGTTTGTGAAACTAGTTGTAATTTTTAACTCGCTTTCGATGAAGAAAATGGATTTATATGGCTGTGTGTAATTTTTGTGTATTATTGGATTATATACAGAGGTCGTAAAAATATTTCTTGCAACTTTTGGCTAATTAAGCCAATGTAATTGTCTTGTTAGCCATTTTCTAGCAACTTCTTAGAGGAATTCTTTTATATAATCTGCAGTGCAAAAAAAAAAGCAAAAACAAAATTAGAAAACAGAATACCTAGGCAACAAGACAATTGAGTTGCACTAAGGATCTCATTAGTCTCAACTGATTGAGTTGCACCAACTATGATGATCATATCTGTTGGTCCGATTAGGATCATTAACAACTGTATTTGAGCAAAATTAAAGACAGAAGAGATAAACATGATGAATCAAACATAAATCAATATTATTAATATGAAAGTTGAACTTACAACTGATTTAAACGAAGAAACATCGGTTGGCCAGGGGAGATCGAGCATGATCTCCCCTATGCACAGAAATAGCCAAAACGGCTCTTCTAAATTAGGGTTCTAGCCCGACCCCAATTAGGGTTCTACTCTCTTCATCCTAGCATCACACTTGCAAACATAACAATAGAAGTTAGGATTATCTTTACCAACACAGCCAGCATTCATTCTGATAACCCTTTCCTCCTCTATCTCAGCTTCACTTTTACCAACAAAAACCACATTAGCTTTCTCAGCATCAACAGAAATCGACCAATCACACACTTCATCAGCATAAGTAGTAGTCAAGGCTTTAGATTGACCACTAGTTGTAGTATCTTTGTTCACAGTTGGACTAGTATGTCCGGGAGTCACATCAATTGTAGTAGTATGAAACGGATGATGAAAACCAGGCTTAGGAGGTCGTGTACATGTCCTCTTGAAGTGACCAAGTTCATCACAATTATGGCATCTAACCTTGGACATATCAAAACCAAACTTAGTATTAAAATTTAAACTCAAAGTTCTCTGACCTGTTCTTTTCAAATACTTTCGTACACTGTTGAGTCCCCAAACTAATTAAGGATTTAATTATGACAAAACAGAAATTTATTTGCACTAAAATGTAATGTGCAGCCAGCACAAGTTTGTTTATGTATAGACAGCAGATATTGCTGTGTCGAGTGTTTAGTATACTTCCTAGTCTACCAGCACAAGGTAGACAGTATTCTTTAATTAGCACATGATGTGTACCCAGCAATTCAAGAATATCAAGTGACTCAGTAATGAAGAACCAGCATAGCTGGAATGCAATTTACTACACAAGATAGCTATGCTCCATTACAAGCATAGTAGTTTCCTGAGTAGTCTACATCAATTGTACTATTCAACAGAAGTCAAAGACAAAGTTGAACAGAAAAGGACACGCGTCGGCGACTGACAAGTGACCTTACAAGACCATGTGGGAATGCAGAAGTTTAACACATGTGTAGACATGTGTTATCCTTTGTCAACGCCTAGAGAACACTACATTCTATTTGATTAATCAAATAGTGGTGCCAAACCGAATTGTGATGTTCTTGCAAATAGCTACCAAAGAGGAAAGAGGAGAGCACGCTATCTGATGCAGTTGTCCCCACGAGTACAGACATCCTATGTACCAGTGGACAATAGAACAATTACACGGTTAATAGGACTACTATAAATTGGTGTATCCACTATTGTAACAGCTAGTGGTGTGGGTTTATTTATATAGAGTCCAAACGTGTAATAGCTTAAGAATATCCTCAATAGCTATACTTAGGTAAATCTGTATCAACCAACTATCATTCCGCCAAGGATAGTTGTAATTCTTTGTGATTTAATCAATAAAGAATAAACCGTTGAAAATTTACCTTTGACTCTATTTAATTTACTTGCTTAAATACTAAACTGTCTAAAATGCTTAAGTTAATTAAGAAGAATTGTATTCACCCCCCCCCCTACAATACCTCTGTTGTTTATCAAGGGACCAACAACTGGTATCAGAGCTTCAGTCTTGAAAATTTAATATCTTGGATCTGAATTCTCTCATGGTTGCATATTCAAATACAGCTTACCTTAAAAATAGCTCATCCAATAGACCACCCAAATTCGATGAAGATGAGTATGAAACTTGGAAGGCAAGGTTCATGCTTCACTTTGAGTATATTGACCCACTCGTGCCTGGTATTTTCACAGATGGTCCATTTATTCCAACTGAGACTATTGATAGTGTTCCAGCTACTGCTGACACTCCTGCCATTCCTGGTAGAGAGGTTGTTCTCACCCCAGCAAAATGGGATGCTGAGGACAAACGTCGTGTTGGACTTGACCCTAAGATCAGAACAGTGTTAGCTATAACATTACCTAACCACTTGTTCAAACTGATTAAGGGAGAGCTGAATGCTAAGCTTATGTTAGACTATCTAGATGTTACTTATGAGGGCATGGATGAGGTTAGGCAGAATAAGATTATTGCTTTGAAAAGAGAGTATGAAATGTTCTTTGCTTATAAGAGTGTGACCCTTAAGCAACCCTTCATTAGGTTTAACTCCTTAGTTGCTGACATGCTTACTTTGAAAATCGCATATACTGATTTTGAACAAGTAAACAAATTCATTGACTCACTGCCTGCTAAATGGAAACCTGTTACTGACCCTATAAGAACCACCCAGACTTTGAAGAACTTTAACATGTCTTCACTCTATGGTACACTTTGGAACCATGAGAAGGCAGAAGCTAAACTTGAACTAAACTTGAAAGAAAACTTTAAGTCTGCCCCCACCACTTCAAAATCTTCTAAAACATATGATACTGCTCTTATTGCTGCTGCTAAAAAGAAAACTCAAAAGGCTTTACTGGTTCAAAAGTTGATAGCAGAAGAAGAGTCCGCTGAAGATGATGTGGGGAGTGAACTGGGTCTAAAGAAAGCAGTGATGATGAAGATGATGTGGAAGGGTTTGCTGAAAGTATTGCTTTGCTGGCCAAGCAGTTCAAATGGTTCAATCGTAATAGAACCAGCAAGTCATATAAAGGGAGTAAGAAGTCAAGTGCTAGGTATAGTAGCAAATCAGTCAAAGGTCCTAAATCTGAGTGTTACAATTGTGGAAAGGTTGGACATTTTACCGCTGAATGCATGTCCAGGAAACCTTCAAATTCACATGCTAACTCCTTCTCAAAAGCTGATAAGTACAGAAACAAGTACAAAGCTATGAAGGCTCAAATGAAAAAAAGTGCAAAGACTGATAAGAAGGGAAAGAAGCCAGAAAAGGTTCTAATTGCTGAACATCATGACTGGGATGAAACCAGCTCTTCTTCATCTTCTGAAAGTGATACTGATGATGATGTTGGTTATGATTCTGGTAAAAAGCTGTGTTTGATGGCCAAGGAGGTCGAGGAGTCTGATGAGGATGATAATGGTAGTACATTTGTGACTGATATGAGGAAAGCTGACCTGAAAAAGGATTCACGTCAATGGAAATCTGAAATGATATATAAGGGCATTCAAAACAAGCAAATCTGGTATCTCGATAGTGGATGTTCGAGACATATGACCGAATGTAAGTCCATGATAATGGACTATCAAGAAAAGGATGGTCCAGTTGTTTCATATGGAGATAATTCATTGGGTTATACAAAGGGTTTTGGTACTTTAACAAATGGGAATGTTACATTTTCAAATGTAGCATATGTCATTGGGCTTAAACACAATTTACTCAGCATAAGCCAACTGACAAGTAAAAGTAAGATAGTCCAATTCAGAAGGAAGATTGGCACTAGTTTTTATAAGACAGGGAAGCCACTGCTGACAGCCAAAAGACATGAGAACATGTATCAAATTGACATGAACACAGCAGTCACAACAAATGATACTTGTTATTATTCAAAGGCAGCAGACAACCTCAATTAGTTATGGTACAAGAGACTCTCACATCTCAACTTTAAAGATAATCACAAATTATCTAGTAAAAGTTTGGTGCCTGGGCTACTCACAATGTCTTATGTGAATGCCAGATTGTGTCCTGGTTGTGAAAAATGGAAGTATCATCATGCCTCATTCAAGTCAAAGCAGATTTCATCTGTTGAGAAACCATTTCACCTACTTCATATGGATCTTTTTGGTCATGTTAATATAGCTAGCTGTAGTGGGAAGAAGTATACAACGGTGATTGTTTATGAATATTTCAGATACACTTGGGTATTCTTTTTAAAGCAAAAGAGTGAAACTGCTGATGAAATTATCAATTTTATCAAAAGAATGGAACTGCTGAATGGGCGACTGGTGAAGCAACTACGAAGTGATTATGGTACAGAATTCAGAAATGCAACATTGGAAGAATTTTGTGCTAACAAAGGTATTTCACAGAACTTTTCTGCTGTGAGAACACCTCAACAGAATGATATTGCAGAAAGAAGAAACAGAACTCTCATTGAAGCAGCAAGATCTATGTTGGCTGGGTCTGTGTTGAAAAATTCATACTGGGCAGAAGCTGAAACAGAACTCTCATTGAAGCAACAAGATCTATGTTGGCTGGGTCTGTGTTGAAAAATTCATACTGGGCAGAAGCTGTAAACACTGCTTATTTTACCAAGAATATATCTTTAATAGTGAAAAGACATCAGAAAACTGCTTATGAAGTTCTCAAAGGAAGAAGACCCTCAATTTCATTTCTTCATGTATTTGGCATTCCCCGTTTCATTCTTAACAATAGGAATCAGCTAGACAAGTTTGATGCTAAGGCTGATGAAGGTATATTCCTTGGATATTCCAACATGTCAAAGGCATATAGGGTTTTCAATAAAAGAAGAGAATGTTTTGAAGAATCCATTAATGTTACACTTGATGAAACTGCCCTTACTTCATCCCCTGGTCAAGAAGATGAGGAGTTACTGTTTGAAGAGCCTACTCAGCAAGCTCTAGATGATGAAGAAGAACCAACAGCAAATCCCTCACCAATCCATGTTGATGGGTTCTCTAATGATGAGATGGAACACTCTGTTCCATCTGTGTCTAAACCAAGTGGACTCACTGGCTCTACTGAAGTTTTACAACTTGAGCATAAGTCTACTGGTTCTGAAGGATCACAAGCTGGTACTGGTTACACTCATAATGAACAGATGTCTCCCACTGCTGCTCATACCTCTGAACCAGCGGATGATCAAGATGCTGTGTGTTCCACAACAAGCTCACCAGTTCATAACACTAGATGGACAAAGGAGCATCCAATTGAACAAGTTATTGGTAATCTGGCTAGTGGCATTAAAACAAGAAGACATGTAACCAGCAACTTTTGTATGCATGTAAATTTTGTGTCTACCATTGAACCTACATCTCCTGAAGAAGCACTTAAAGATCCTAGCTGGGTAGGAGCAATGCAAGATGAACTTACTCAGTTTGATAGGAACAAAGTATGAAGATTGGTACCTAAACCATAAGATAATATTAAGAAAATCATTGGTACCAAGTGGGTGTTTAAAAACAAGATGGATGAAGAAGGGATTGTGATAAGAAACAAAGCTAGATTGGTAGCTCAAGGGTTTAGACAGGTTGAAGGGTTAGACTATGGAGAAACGTATGCACCAGTGGCTAGGATGGAAGCTATCAGATTATTCTTGGCATATGCTACTAAGATGAACTTTAGAGTATTCCGGATGGATGTTAAATCTGCATTTCTGAATGGGAAGCTGCAAGAAGAAGTCTTTGTCAAGCAGCCACCTGGTTTTGTAAGAAGTAAATATCCAGACCATGTCTACAAGTTAGACAAAGCCCTTTATGGCCTCAAACAGGCTCCAAGAGCATAGTATGAGATACTTCATGTTTATCTCACTGGTTTAGGCTTTAAAGTTGAAACAATTGATACCAATCTATTCTCAAAAGAGATAGATGGTGATCTCTTGCTGGTACAGATATATGTGGATGATATTATTTATGGTTCTAAAAATGAAACACATTGTCAAGAATTTTCAAAACTTATATCAAAGACATATGAAATGAGTTTACAAAGAGATCTGCAATACTTTCTGGGGTTGCAGATTAAACAACTTGAAGATGTAATTTTTATAAGTCAAGATAAATATATCAAAGATATGTTAAAGAAATTTGGTCTGGCCTGTTTAAAAGACATAGGGACTCCAATGGCAGCATCCATAAAAATAGATGTTGATCCCAATGGTGAACCAGTCAATATCACTGAATATAGAGGTATGATTGGGTCCCTACTTTATCTCACAGCCAGCAGACCAGATATTATGTTTGGCACATGTCTCTGTACCAGATATCAAGCTGATCCTAAAGAGTCACATTTGCTAGCAGTAAAAAGGATATTTAGGTATCTGAAAGGTACTGCTAAATGTGGTCTTTGGTATCCCAAAGACCAAGATTTTGAGCTAATTGGGTATTCAGATGCTGACTTTGCAGGGTGTAAAATAGACATGAAAAGTACTACTGGTGGTTGCCAGTTACTGGGTGGTAGGCTAGTCAGCTGGACGAGCAAAAAGCAAAATACTGTGTCCACATCTACTGCTAAGGCAGAATATGTTTCTGCTTGTAGCTGTATTGCTCAAATACTATGGATGCAAAGCCAGCTAAAGGACTATGATGTTCATGTTACCAAAACTCCAATCTACTGTGACAACATCAGTGCAATTGCTATTACCAACAGTCCTGTGATGCATTTTAGGACAAAGCACATTGACGTTCGCTATCATTTCATAAAGGATCATGTTCAAAAAGGAGATGTGGAGTTACATTTTATTTCTACAGACCATGAAAGGACCCCTTCATATACATTATAAACGATTCACAATAGTTGATTACATCGCGAGGTATTTGACCTCTATATGATACATTTTACAAACATTGCATTTGTTTTTAAAAAACAATCTTTCATTTCATCGACAGTTGACGATATGCATACCATTTCATAATATATCCAAATATAATTGACTTAATAATAATCTTGATGAACTCAATGACTCGAATGCAACGTCTTTTGAAATATGTCATGAATGACTCCAAGTAATATCTTTAAAATGAGCAAATGCATAGCGGAAAATTTCTTTCATACCTGAGAATAAACATGCTTTAAAGTGTCAACCAAAAGGTTGGTAGTTCATAAGTTTATCATAAACAATAAAAATTCATCATTTTGATAGACCACGAGATTTAAATGTTGCATGGTACAAATGGGCCCGAATCCTATACCCACCTGTAATGTACATGCGATATCTTTTAAATACAGTACACCTTTCTTGTGTACGAAACCATTTTTCATAAATCTTAGTAACCGTACACATATCTCGTGCACAAAAATAACATACACATAACCTGTGTATAAAATCATTCTCTCGATACATAACATTCACTTTACTTTCATAGCTTGGCTTGGTAACCGACCTTAACATATAATGCGCAAAAATAATATCCCCTAAAACAGAACATCTCATCTGTATAATATATAAACCTTGAAGTACTAAACACCACACCCACTAGCTCTTCCGTCTAGTGAACATTCTGGGTGGGGGTGTTAAACCCGGTAGCTACCTTTAGGATTCGCGTCAATTAGGCGTGCACTAATTCTCAAAATTAGTGATGTTCCTTATTTCTTAGGTTACCAGGCAATAATAATCAGGGGAAAAATATTCATATCAATTGTGGTAATTATCACGCCCACATAATTCAATGGTGGCAATTATCACGTCCACATAATTCATTCGAGGAATGTTTTGCTTGTGTCTATCTCGTCAAACATTTATAAGAGCATTTCATGTATTCGCAGTTCAAAATGTATTTCAAAAGTATTTAATAAAGCAATTGTAAAAGTAGCGCATGTATTCTCAGTCCCAAAAATTTAAAGAGTAAAAGAGAATCAAATGAACTCACATATTGTATTTTGTAGTAAAAATACATATGACGTCATTGAATAAATGTAGGGTTGGCCTATGATTCACGAACCTATATCATTAACAAATATAATTGAAATCGAATAAATTTATATATATATATATATATATATATATATATATATATATATATATATATATATATATATATATATAAATTTATTAGTTATGTCATCTTTATATCAATAACTTATATGTCTCGTATATTCATTTTATAAAATATTAATTTTGTTATGTTTATATGAAGTAATTATATTTTTTATTTAATTAATATTTGTTGTAATGATAATAATAATGTTAGTAGTAACATTAATAATACAAATAATGATAGTATTAATAATAATGTTAAAAATAATAATTTTAATGTTAAGATAATAATGATAATAATAATAATAATAATAATAATAATAATAATAATAATAATAATAATAATAATAATAATAATAATAATAATAAAAATAAATATTAGTAATACTACCTTTAAAGAAAAGCTCCAAAAATATAAATTGTCTCAACCTGGACTCAAACCCGAGACCTCTCGTTTAAACACAAGCGCTCAAACTATCCAAGCTGTGGTTTCTTTCTGAATTTATTCCACCAGGTATATATATAACTTGTATTATACTGTCTTCCTCTTAATCATATTGGCTAAGGATGTTGGGCCTTGTATAGTTGGGCTTCTACAGTAGCATGCACCAATAAAATCACAAAAATAACTTGTTGTAGCCTGGGATCGAACTCATAATCAACCGTAACCCAACTAACTCCCTAAACAATTGAGCTACTCGCTAATTTCTGATATGATGTATAAACCAAATATATTTAACTTATACTTTCCTGTCTCCTCTTTCATAAACCTCCATCTTCGTTATTATGCTTATATCATCATCTTTATCATAAACTTCCATCATCATCATCAATATATGATCATTATATACATCATCATCTCACTGTATCATTATCATCGTCCTCATCAACCTTCTCATCATCAAAATCTAAACCGTAACAATCATCATAAAATCACAATCATATATCAATAATTCGATCACCATTCAATCTCCTCTGATTCACTCACCATTATTATCGTTCTCAAAATCATGAATCCTAATCATCATATTTATCATCAACTAGTCATCTTCATTAATTATCATTATCGTCCAAGAAAAATTTAAAAACGAAAGGTTGTATAGGAGGAAAGCATAAGCAACCTTTATCATCGTTAAACTTAATCGTAGTATGTAAACTTCCTAATATCAATTCCTACGGTTTTAAATAAAGATAAGGATGGGATTTCCTTTAACTTACCATGAAAAAGAAACAACTATTGCAAGGAAAATGGCAGCCACCTTTTTTGGATACTCTTACAATTTTAATTAACAAGTGGGTGAGATTTCTTGTAGCCTACCACGAATTGAAAATATCCAAAAGCAAATAAAAAAATTGTCGGCTAAAATAGAAAGCATAATACACAACCATATTTGATTTTTGGCAAGTGGGTGTTGAAAATAAAAGCAAAAGAAAAGGGTGGTAGTTTAACGTGTGTAGGAGTGTGAAGTTGTAGCAAGAAGTCGAAGGAAAACAGAAAAATAAAAGCTGCATAATTAACCAACGATTTAGGCAGAAACACCCAACATAGTTGCAATTCACGAGGGTTTCATGGTGGTTTTTGTTCATTACAGCGAACTGAAACAGTTAATATGCAGGTGATTTGTTGTTCTTGGTGGTGGAATGGAGTGGTAGAATATGGTGGGTTATAGATGTGCGTGAAGGTTAGAGTTTATGTATGGTGATATTGTTTGGGAACATAAACAGGAAAGGGTAGCAATACATCATGTCATTTGAGGGAAGAGATGGTGTATGAATAATAAAATACTTAACAGTAGGAAATTGTCATAACTCGTCCTAAACCATAAGGACAAATATAATAACATATGATTTCATCGCGAGGTATTGACCTCTATATGCGACATTTTTCAAAGAAAACTGCATTCATTTTTACAATACAAACCATAACTTTTATTAAAAATACAAAGTTTAAACAACATAATAATGATTATCGTTTAGCGATAATCTTAGCCTTACAAACTTTACATGTGATGATAACAACACGATTTCCAACGTATTTTACATTACAACTTCTCCGATATGCAGTTTTATTTTTGACACAAATATGCATACTCAAGATCTTGCTTAAATTCAACATGTTGCAGCGAAAGCTTTTAGTTATCACCTGAGAATAAACATGCTTAAAACGTTAACATAAAGTTGGTGAGATATAGGTTTAATGCCGGCAACGTTATAAATATAGACCACAAGATTTCATATATAAACGTTTTAATAAAAATATTCTAAGTTGTTGAGCACTTGATAACCATACTTAACATTTAATCAACGTCGCATATTCCCTTTATTATGAAATCTTACTACACCGTACCAAGTGTAGTCACCGAAATGAAGTACTGTGCAACCGTTGAATACTGGTCGTCCAGTCCGGTTGGGGTTGTCAGGCCCGATAGATCTATCAACAGGATTCGCGTTTACAATACCTCATGTAAATAGTAGTTACCAAGTTACAGGGAAGTATGCCAGTGGTACAACTCAACGTAGAATATATATTTTTAATCACTTGTGTCCATAACGTAAATCATAAAATGCATGTATTCTCATCCCGAAATATTTAGAGTTTAAAAGTGGGACTATATACTCACTTTTGCCTTGAAGGTATTTAACACGACTTGGTCTCCGATAGATATCACGAACCTAACCATATATATAATATATCAACATATTTTCTTTTCAAGTAATCATTACATATATATATATACTTATAATACTTGTAATATTTTCTTAGTCCGTAGTTAGCAGTATGTTGTTAATGGTCCACAATTAGTTGCTCAATAAAATAAATAAAGACCCCATCGTATTCGTATTGATCAGAATTAATCTCGACCCATGGTACCATGTTGTCAAATGACGTGTTGCGTACAATCATGAGGTCTTATGATTAATCTTCTCGTGTTGTTTACGGGTGGTCCTGAAATATATAAAATCAAATCATAAGTATAAAATATCATATTAATTAGCAAAAATATGATTAGTTTAGTTTTACTCCAATTAATTTCGTAGCTAAACTAGCTTCGGATACCCGATTTTGTTTTAAGGTGTTCTTTGTAAAAACAAGTTGTATCTTGTTAAGTTAGCATATCATTATGATATATTACAGGTCTTGAAGTATTTTAAAAGTCAAGTTAGAAGGATCTATTTAGTTTGCGAACAAGTTTGAAATCATTCAAACTATGTTCTTGTTGTTATAATTTATAACTCAAAATAAGATAGCTATATAAATATGAATCGAATAAGATTATGAATAAGGTTACTACCTCAGGTTACTTGGATAAAGCTATTGGAAAAGATAAGAAAAATCTTGGAATCAAAAGAGTGATGGGGTGGGATTGAAAGATTGGAAGTAATCTCCTTGAAATCGGATGACTATATTGATACGTTCTTGAGTAGGTACATGAAGAGAGATTAGGGAGTGAATTAACTTGAAAGAAAATTGGAAATGAAATTGTATGTGTGTGTGTGCAAAATGATGTGATTATGGGATGGATATATAGGAGATTTAGTTTGTTTTCTTGCATATAAGTCATACATGAGGTTAAATGGTTGGTTCCCACATGTAACATCATGTCTAGTGGCTGATCATTGGAGTTTATTGTTGGTATATACTAATAGTAAATACGTATAGAAGCTGGGTATGATACGGTTACATATACCCTAGATATACTTGTAGAAATTTTGAGGAAACGAAACGAGAATTCAAATATGGACGGGTTTATAACTGTAAAAGAGGCTCAAAACCGGGCTTTTATTTTGGGTCAAACCGGGCCAAAATAAAATTTTAAGACATTTTTAATAAAGTAATGCTAGCCAGGGGCTCTGCCCCTTGGACCCCGCCAGGGGTTGCCACCCCTTGGACCCCGCTAGGGGTTGCCACCCCTTGGACCCCGCTATCGGGGGCGCTGCCCCCAAACCCCCGTCATGATCAAGATAAGTTCAAACAAGTGTGCACTCCACATTTTCCCAAACTTTTTCGCTATTTATCAAGATTATTTTGGTTAACAAATTAATCCCATTACACTTAAATCATATTGGTGACATAAATCACCAACACATTATAGATTATAAGTATATATGTCAAAGAATGTTACATATAGTTATTGTTTTGAAAACTTAAGTTAGTGATCTCAAAATATACCTATAACTCATTATTGTTAGTACACAATGAGACGTTAAACCATCCTTAAATCATGTTAAATATGTATAGATATGTATATATACATAATCGTATAATTATCCTGTGTTATATAGTTCGTGATATCATCGGTCAAATTGGACGGTCAAACGTTGTGTAAAACTCTTTTCAAAAACATAAGTCTCAACAATTTGGATTGCTTATCATGTTGGTAAGGTTTAATTTATGTAAATATTAATCTCATAAGTATAAAACGAACGGAAAAATCCGGGTCATTACAGAAATTAGTTAGTAGTGGCGGTTGTAGTTGTGCAAGGTGATGGAGGTGAGATGTAAAGTGTTGATTGTAAACTGAAAGAAACGAGCAAGGAGGTTTGGTGATAATATTAGTCATCAAGTGGGGGGTGATGTGTATGTTATCAATCGAAAGGGTCATGAATGGTGGTGTTGTGGTTCGGAGATGATGACCTGTGATGGGTGGATTGAAGAAGAGGAAACAAAAACTATGGTGTTTGGTTTCCACATATGAATGCAATTATATGTATATGCATATATACACAGATAGAATAGATTTAAGTATAATATAATCTACATAAAAATCACATGAGTGGGAATCTAAAACAGTGAAACAGTGTCAAACAGTTAAGCCATCGGATTGAATTGGAGTCTTCTACCGACAGTTTACCGGGACTGTGTATCGTGCGGAATCAGTGGCGGATAAAAGTGTTCAGAAAAATCCCATATTTTAAAATTAACTATATTTATTTATTTTGGTCATTATGGTATAAAATTCGATCCTTAATTTATTAAATAAAAATTACATCAACTGTCCCTCTCATTTGTGGGTGAAATATCAAAAATGTTAAAACCTAATAAATAGTTCCTAAATACATTTTTAATAAGCCTAAAATTTACAGAACTCATTTTCGTATTACCGTTTATTTTAAAATTACATAAGTTTGAATTTAACTTGTTTAATATCAATCGAAACATCAAACGAGTATTAAAATCATTTAATATTTATTTTTAATATATTTATTTATATATAGAGATATATTTTAAATAATAATTATTATAATATCCTATTTTTGTTAATTTTTAATAACAACAACATATAATACTTCAAATTATATTTCGAATTATTATTTATATACACATACACACATATCTATTTACAAGTAATTGTTCGTGAATCGTCGAGAGCAGTCGAAGGTCAATTGAATATATGAAACAGTTCAAAAATTTTGAGACTCAACATTACAGACTTTGCTTATCGTGTCGGAAACATATAAAGATTAGGTTTAAATTTGGTCAAAAATTTCCGGGTTGTCACAGACCAGCAGTTAGCAGATCTTTTCATAAAGCCCTTAGATGAGAAACGTTTTAACTATCTCATCTCTGAGCTAGGTATGCTTGAACTCTAAAATAAAAGACAATTTTATTGGTGTGCTGGTTCTACAACATGTAGGGCAAACCAGTAAGTCACAAATTCCTTACTTACTGCCTACATGTCAAACAATCAGCACAACAAGGTCTTTTATATCATGGTTATTCAATGTCTAAAATGAAATAATAATAGGTCACAACATTAAATCGATACCTTAAAACTGAAACTCATTTACTCCCAATGATTTAAATTAAATTCATGACATATTAAATGTCACAAAGAATTTTTGTATTTAATACAAAATTTATTTTGTGGTCTTTAACTTCATTTTGAATTAAAACCTGCTGCATTTAATGCTTAATGGGAGGAATGAGTGTTCAAGCTGACTATACGTCATGTCAACAGTCTCTGTCCCCTCAAAAACATGCCAGTGTGTCAAATCTGCCCACGCGCTTGCACATGACAGTTGCCATTTTTCTCTCTCCTGTACTTTTTCCACCAATCCGAAAGGTTAAATAAGTCGATCCATCTTTCATAATAACCTTCGATTATTAACTCTTAAATTTACCTTTCTCTCTCAAAGATCCCCAAATCTTCAAATCATTCAAGCATTCATCTTTTCAATTCATCAATGGCAGACTAACAACAATCACCACCCATCGAGAACCAACCTGAGGAACAACAGCAATCGCAACAACATCTTGAGGAACCTCAAGCGGAACAACAAACTCCACCGGCACCGGAGGAACAGATTGAACAGACACCATTGTTCAATCTTCATCCAAGCCTTATTAAGGCTGCTAATGCACCAGCACATGATCTCATTCACCTATCAAGAGGCAATGTTGCACACGCTCTCTCTATTCCCAAGTCTAAAGCCAACATGGGCTATGAGACTTTGATCGATTACATCAGGCAATGCCCTTTGGCCAGATCTATCACCGGAGTTCCTTCTCGACTTTATCCAGCCTGCTTAGGCAGATTCTGGTACACTGCCACCATGGCCACCACTCAACAGAATGCTCCATGTATTCGTGGCAAGGTTACTGAAACCCTAACTTGCTCTATCACAGTTGATGCTATTCGACGTGCTCTTCATTTGCCAGTGGACCATTTGTTAATTCACCAACAAGTGATGATTTCAGGAGGCAACTCCTGGAAGCTATTGGATATACTGGTCCAATTGCTCATACGCCATTAAGGAAGCACATGCCACCATTGTGGTACTATTTTTTCGGACGGCTGACCCAATGCATCAGCCAGAAGTCCGGTAGTTTTGATCAATGCACAGATTTTGAGCTAAAGATGGGTCATGTGCTACTGTTCAACAGAAACATCGATTATGCTGCTAAAATCTGCCTGAGGTTAAGGGAAATGGTGCTTGCACCAAAACGAACACATTTGATCTCATTTCCAAGGTTTTTGAGCCTTACTTTTGGTGTTTGGTTTCCACATATGAATGCAATTATATGTATATGCATATATACACAGATAGAATAGATTTAAGTATAATATAATCTACATAAAAATCACATGAGTGGGAATCTAAAACAGTGAAACAGTGTCAAACAGTTAAGCCATCGGATTGAATTGGAGTCTTCTACCGACAGTTTACCGGGACTGTGTATCGTGCGGAATCAGTGGCGGATAAAAGTGTTCAGAAAAATCCATATTTTAAAATTAACTATATTTATTTATTTTGGCCATTATGATATAAAATTCGATCCTTAATTTATTAAATAAAAATTACATCAACTGTCCCTCTCATTTGTGAGTGAAATATCAAAAATGTTAAAACCTAATAAATAGTTCCTAAATACATTTTTAATAAGCATAAAATTTACAGAACTCATTTTCGTATTACCGTTTATTTTAAAATTATATAAGTTTGAATTTAACTTGTTTAATATCAATCGAAACATCAAACGAGTATTAAAATCATTTAATATTTATTTTTAATATATTTATTTATATATAGAGATATATTTTAAATAATAATTATTATAATATCCTATTTTTATTAATTTTTAATAACAACAACATATAATACTTCAAATTATATTTCGAATTATTATTTATATACACATACACACATATCTATTTACAATTAATTATTCGTGAATCGTCGAGAGCAGTCGAAGGTCAATTGAATATATGAAACAGTTCAAAAATTTTGAGACTCAACATTACAGACTTTGCTTATCGTGTTGAAAACATATAAAGATTAGGTTTAAATTTGGTCGGAAATTTCTGGGTTGCCACAGTACCTACCCGTTAAAGAAATTTCGTCCCGAAATTTGGTTGGGATGATCATGGCTGACAATAAGTATGCTTTCATGATGCATACGAGCTAGAAATTAGAGTTTTATCATCATTGAGTAATAAAGATAAAATAATTCGATTATTCGAAGAGTACGAATGAAGCTATCATAAAAGAGTAAAATGAGTAAATGTAGGTTCGTCTTAACCGGTGACGTAGTCATGGTTGATTTCCAGAATTCAAGGGATTTAGAGAAAATATTTTTAATAAGATTTGATTCTCAAGGAAATTAGAATCCTCCTTGATTAAATGTGATGATCTGTTTTGATTGCTCTGTCGGATATTTCACTATAAATCCATTCTCTTCTTTTCCTTATTTCCACAACTCACACTTTCTATTATTTCTCCCTCAATTCATACTTTTGTTTCCTCTTCCCGATTTTAAGTCAAGCGATTAATGGTCCAAAATTCGTAAGTACAAAGTTTCGAATGAACACGGCTAATGTTCTAAGAGTGAGATTGTAATAGCATGATCTAGATTGGTTAAATTACTAGAATTCAAGAGAAAAGATAGAACTATCAAGAAATTATGTTCTTGATATATTTATATATTAGATTAGATAGAATGTAAGAGTCGTGTAACATGGCACATGATGACGTTATGATCTGTGAATCATCACGTTCCATTAGAAACTCAGCATGACTTACTGTAATATAATCACGTTGATCAAGTGTCATTATATTATACTAACTCATGCTTCAGTTTCCAACACTCCTTCAAAAATATTCTTATTTTAAACTCAAAGGTTTCATAATTTAGAAGCTAATATAGTTTCTTTTATGATGTAATACAGATAACGTGAAAAGATAACTGATTTCAGATAAGAATAGTTATGAAAATATCTTCAGAAATATCGAAGTTATTTATGATGATATTTTAGAATTTCTAAGATCGAAGGTTGATGAAGAAAATCCTTTCGCAAGGATTCAGAATAGATAAGGAGCAAGATCTTCGCTGAAGAGTTCATCAGATACAGAATCATCTGAATTCGTTAAGTACAAATTTAGTTCTTGTGATTTGTCCACAGCCTCCTTCATGGTTTTCCCAATTCATTTTTCAGTACCAAATTTTCTATTGAGCATTCCTAACACTCCTTTCTTTATTATCAACTTTTGGCCATTTAGACCATCTACAATTTTTCTGTTTCCTCTGCATTTAAAGCTACGATATCTGAATCATCAGTTATCAATCCGAGGTGGTTTCAGGAGAATTGTGTTTTTAGATGATTAAACGCTGATGGTAATATGGTGGAATATAAAAGGTTCCCCGGTAACAATAAAAGAGCACGCATATATATCAAGGTTATAATAAGGTTGTTTCGAATGAAAAGTCGAAGTGGACTTGCTGGAGCTGTGACAAAATTGACTAATTTGGAAAGAGATTGCAAATTTATTTTCGGTAATAATAATGCTAAAGGAATTAGCACAGCTACGCGTTAAACGTTTACTCAGTTTCCGAGAGTTTTCAGGTGCATAACTATACCCATCAATCTTTCTTTCAGTAGATGAAGTGTGGTTGGTTCATCCTCTCGATTGAGGTGTTTTCAAGAATCATGAAAGATTCGAACGCAGATTGTAATCATCGAGATACAAATGAGGTTTAAGATGAAATCAAGTGGCAAACTTGAAGAAATGTTTAGTTTCATATGTTATAATCAATATTTTAATTCATTTTAATTGTCCAATGTCATTAGTCCACAGTCGATAGTCCACAGTTAACAGTCCAATAATTCATATATACTTTAATATATAATATTCGATTTAATTAATACGTATCGTGACCCGTGTACATGTCTCAGACTCGATCACAACTCAAACTATATATATTATTGTAGAATCAACCTCAACCCTGTATAGCTACTCCAGCATCACTGCATATAGAGTGTCTATGGTTATTCCAAATAATATATATAGATGCGTCGATATGATATGTCAAAACCTTGTATACGTGTCCCGATATTTAAAGTGCGTAAAATAAATAACAGAAATTAAATGACGATAAATAAAATTGTGAGAATTAAAATTGCGATAAATAAAATGCGATAAATAAATTGCGATAAATAAAAGGTAATACGGAATTAACAGTTAGCTAGGAACAGTTAGCGTGGATTCTTAACAAAATTTCTCATAGTTAATTTGTTTGTTTCTAACAAATTTTATTTTGTCCAATGTTTTCTTCATTATGCCACTTGTTGGATTCTGTTAAATCAAAATCCAAATATGAAATTGGATGAAAATAGTTATTCTGCGGTGAACGGATTTGTATGTCTGTGAATGTAGGTAGGATTGTAAATGACTGTTGAATCAGATGGGAAGAATGTACAGTGTAACTTATTAATGTGAAATCTAAATATTCCTCGGGTATTACCTACCCGTTAAAATATTTTCATCATTAACAGTTTGTACAAATTTTTTTTTTAATTACAATCTTTATGAAAATATACTTGTATATATATTTTCTTCAGATGTAATCATGGATTTAATGAGTTAATATGATATTAATCTCATTTGGTTTTCGGTTGGAACTAGAATGAATAATCTCTAAAACTTTAAAGATTGCATAATCGCCATGTCGAACAAAGATAAATGAGGTAGAACGATACGTAGATCGAAGATCATACTCGAAGTACAGATGATGATATTGAAGCGTGTGATGTTGAGGCTCATGTTATTGGGGGTACTGGTGTTGATGTTGATGAAGCTGGTACGTTTTGCACCATATTTTCCAAGGTTACAACTAGGACGCGAAGCTCGTTGACTTATTACTCTGGGATAATTGTCGGTAGGAACGAGTGAGTGAATAAGGTTTTGAATCTGAGATATTATGTAATCATGACAAGATATTCGAGAAATGAGGGTGAAAATGATATTTCGAACTGGTTCAGCGGTAAGTGCTTCAGGTTCATCGCCAAGAGGTGAATTCGGTTGGTGAAAAGGATTGCCTTCTTCTCGTCTCTATTGATTAAGTCGACTATGAACTCATCAGATGAATTGGGGATGGATGATTGGTTGATTCATTCTAGTGACATTGCTTTCGGAGCTTAGGTGAAACTCCATATCGGAATAGCTGTCAGAATCCGAGGAATTCGAACTGGTTGAGGGATTCATCTCGTACGATCTGATAAAGGATTTTCGATAAGAAATAGATTATAGGATGTAGATTAGTACCCTGCAATACATAATTTACATATGCATATATAATACTAAAATCCCATAAGTTACGGAGGAATCTACGGAATATACTAGGCAAAGTTTAGAATAACAGATTCGCTAAGATATGAATTTATCTATACACTGTCTATGCAATAGAGGCAGTAAGACGTGTCTAGACTTTAAGGATGATAAGCAAATAATTTTCGACACGAAATGATAAGCAAAACTTTTGACATGCAGACGCGGTCGAAGTCCAGACCCACTAATGCATCTAAACAACTATCAGTTTGACACACCAATGCAAGACCTGGTTTGCTAAGACCACCGCTCTGATTCCAACTGAAAGGACCCGTTCATATACATTATAAACGATTCACAATTGTTGATTACATCGCAAGGTATTTGACCTCTATATGATACATTTTACAAACATTGCATTCGTTTTTAAAAGACAATCTTTCATTTCATCGACAGTTGACGATATGCATACCATTTTATAATATATCCAAATATAATTGACTTAATAATAATCTTGATGAACTCAACGACTCGAATGCAACGTCTTTTGAAATATGTCATGAATGACTCCAAGTAATATCTTTAAAATGAGCAAATGCACAGCGAAAGATTTCTTTCATACCTGAGAATAAACATGCTTTAAAGTGTCAACCAAAAGGTTGGTGAGTTCATAAGTTTATCATAAACAATAAAAATTCATCATTTTGATAGACCACAAGATTTAAATGCTGCATGGTACAAATGGGCCCGAATCCTATACCCACCTGTAATGTACATACGATATCTTTTAAATACAGTACACCTTTTTTGTGTACGAAACCATTTTTCATAAATCTTAGTAACCGTACACATATCTCGTGCACAAAATAGCATACACATAACCTGTGTATAAAATCATTCTCTCGATACATAATATTCACTTTACTTTCATAGCTTGTCTTGGTAACCGCCCTTAACATATAATGCGCATAAATAATATCCCCAAAAATAGAACATCTCGTCTGTATAATATATAAACCTCGAAGTACTAAACACCACGCCCACTAGCTCTTCCGTCTAGTAAACATTCTGGGTGGGGTGTTAAACCCGGTAGCTACCTTTAGGATTCGCGTCAATTAGGCGTGCACTAATTCTCAAAAATTAGTGATGTTCCCTAATTCTTAGGTTACCAAGCAATAATAATCAGGAGAAAAATTTTCATATCAATTGTGGCAATTATCACGTCCACATAATTCAATGGTGGCAATTATCACGTCCACATAATTCATTCGAGGAATGTTTTGCTTGTGTCTATCTCGTCAAACATTTATAAGAGCATTTCATGTATTCGCAGTTCAAAATGTATTTCAAAAGCATTTAATAAAGCAATTGTAAAAGTAGCACATGTATTCTCAGTCCCAAAAATGTAAAGAGTAAAAGGGAATAAAATGAACTCACATATTGTATTTTGTAGTAAAAATACATATGACGTCATTGAATAAATGTAGGGTTGGCCTCAGATTCACGAACCTATATCATTAACACATATAATTGAAATTGAATAAATTTTTATATAAATAAATTTATTAGTTATGTCATCTTTATATCAATAACTTATATGTCTCGTATATTCATTTTATAAAATATTAATTTTGTTATGTTTATATGAAGTAATTATATTTTTTATTTAATTAATATTTGTTGTAATGATAATAATAATGTTAGTAGTAATATTGATAATACAAATAATGATAGTATTAATAATAATGTTAAAAATAATAATTTTAATGTTAAGATAATAATGATAATAATAATAATAATAATAATAATAATAATAATAATAATAATAATAATAATAATAATAATAATAATAATAATAATAATAATAAATATTAGTAATACTACCTTTAAAGAAAAGCTCCAAAAATATAAATTGTCTCAGCCCGGACTCAAACCCGAGACCTCTCGTTTAAACACATACGCTCAAACTATCCAAGCTGTGGTTTCTTTCTGAATTTATTCCACCAGGTATATATATAACTTGTATTATACTGTCTTCCTCTTAATCATATTGGCTAAGGATGTTGGGCCTTGTATAGTTGGGCTTCTACAGTAGCATGCACCAATAAAATCACAAAAATAACTTGTTGTAGCCTGGGATCGAACTCATAACCAACCGTAACCCAACTAACTCCCTAAACAATTGAGCTACTCGCTAATTTCTGAAATGATGTATATACCAAATATATTTAACTTATACTTTCCTGTCTCCTCTTTCATAAACCTCCATCTTCGTTATTATGCTTATATCATCATCTTTATCATAAACTTCCATCATCATCATCAATATATGATCATTATATACATCATCATCTCACTGTATCATTATCATCATCCTCATCAACCTTCTCATCATCAAAATCTAAACCGTAACAATCATCATAAAATCACAATCATATATCAATAATTCGATCACCATTCAATCTCCTCTGGTTCGCTCACCATTATTATCGTTCTCAAAATCATGAATCCTAATCATCATATTTATCATCAACTAGTCATCTTCATTAATTATTGTTATCGTCCAAAAAAAATTTAAAAACGAAAGGTTATATAGGAGGAAAGCATAAGCAACCATTATCATCATTAAACTTAATCGTAGTATGTAAACTTCCTAATATCAATTCCTACAGTTTTAAATAAAGAAAAGGATGGGATTTCCTTTAACTTACCATGAAAAAGAAACAACTATTGTAAGGAAAATGGCAGCCACCTTTCTTGGATACTCTTACAATTTTAATTAACAAGTGGGTGGGATTTCTTGTGGCCTACCACGAATTGAAAATATCCAAAAGCAAAGAAAAAAATTGTCGGCCAAAATAGAAAGCATAATACACTATCATATTTGATTTTTGGCAAGTGGGTGTTGAAAATAAAAGCAAAAGAAAAGGGTGGTAGTTTAACGTGTGTAGGAGAGTGAATTTGTAGCAAGAAGTCGAAGGAAAACAGAAAAATAAAAGCTGCAGAATTAACCAACGATTTAGGCAGAAACACCCAACATAGTTGCAATTCACGAGGGTTTCATAGTGGTTTTTGTTCATTACAGTGAACTGAAACAGTTAATATGCAGGTGATTTTTTGTTCTTGGTGGTGGAATGGAGTGGTAGAATATGGTGGGTTATAGGCGTGCGTGAAGGTTAGAGTTTATCTATGGTGATATTGTTTGGGAACATAAACAGGAAAGGGTAGCAATACATCATGTCATTTGAGGGAAGAGATGGTGTATGAACAATAAAATACGTAACAGTAGGAAATTAGTTGGTAGTGGCGGTTGTAGTTGTGCAAGGTGATGTAGGTGAGATGTAAAGTGTTGATTGTAAACTGAAAGAAACGAGCAAGGAGGTTTGGTGATAATATTAGTCATCAAGTGGGGGGTGATGTGTATGTTATCAATCGAAAGGGTCACGAATGGTGGTGTTGTGGTTCGGAGATGATGACCTGTGATGGGTGGATTGAAGAAGAGGAAACAAAAACTATGGTGTTTGGTTTCCACATATGAATGCAATTATATGTATATGCATATATACACAGATAGAATAGATTTAAGTATAATATAATCTACATAAAAATCACATGAGTGGGAATCTAAAATAGTGAAACAGTGTCAAACAGTTAAGCCATCGGATTGAATTGGAGTCTTCTACCGACAGTTTACCGGGACTGTGTATCGTGGGAATCAGTGGCGGATAAAAGTGTTCAGAAAAATCCCATATTTTAAAATTAACTATATTTATTTATTTTGGTCATTATGGTATAAAATTCGATCCTTAATTTATTAAATAAAAATTACATCAACTGTCCCTCCCATTTGTGGGTGAAATATCAAAAATGTTAAAACTAATAAATAGTTCCTAAATACATTTTTAATAAGCCTAAAATTTATAGAAATCATTTTCGTATTACCGTTTATTTTAAAATTACATAAGTTTGAATTTAACTTGTTTAATATCAATCGAAACATCAAACGAGTATTAAAATCATTTAATATTTATTTTTAATATATTTATTTATATATAGAGATATATTTTAAATAATAATTATTATAATATCCTATTTTTATTAATTTTTAATAACAACAACATATAATACTTCAAATTATATTTTGAATTATTATTTATATACACATACACACATATCTATTTACAATTAATTGTTCATGAATCGTCGAGAGCAGTCGAAGGTCAATTGAATATATGAAACAGTTCAAAAATTTTGAGACTCAACATTACAGACTTTGCTTATTGTGTCGGAAACATATAAAGATTAGGTTTAAATTTGGTCAAAAATTTCCGGGTTGTCACAGACCAGCAGTTAGCAGATCTTTTCACAAAGCCCTTAGATGAGAAACGTTTTAACTATCTCATCTCTGAGCTAGGTATGCTTGAACTCTAAAATAAAAGACAATTTTATTGGTGTGCTGGTTCTACAACATGTAGGGCAAACCAGTAAATCACAAATTCCTTACTTACTGCCTACATGTCAAACAATCAGCACAACAAGGTCTTTTATATCATGGTTATTCAATGTCTAAAATGAAATAATAAATAGGTCACAACATTAAATCGATACCTTAAAACTGAAACTCATTTACTCCCAATGATTTAAATTAAATTCATGACATATTAAATGTTACAAAGAATTTTTGTATTTAATACAAAATTTATTTTGTGGTCTTTAACTTCATTTTGAATTAAAACCTGCCGCATTTAATGCTTAATGGGAGGTATGAGTGTTCAAGCCGACTATACGTCATGTCAACAGTCTCTGTCCCCTCAAAAACATGCCAGTGTGTCAAATCTGCCCACGCGCTTGTAGATGACAGTTGCCATTTTTCTCTCTCCTGCACTTTTTC